>NC_083349.1:73593062-74326812 GCF_030254825.1 Meriones unguiculatus
GGATCACCCCACTGCCCCTGCCTTTCAGGATCCCCACAGAGACACTGTAGGAGGAGGAGTGAATTCTGGGAAGGTGGGAATTGCAAGTCTTTGAACAGGAGCTGCCCAGCTGTCAACTCAGTTTCCCCAAAGGATTTTAATGGCACTTCTAAGGGGATTGGCATGAGAAGATGGCTAACTAATAGATAGATAGCAGTCACAGAAATCCCCATGGCTGGCACCTCCCTCTTCTCTCTGGAGTGGTATGGTGATGACAGTGCCTTGGCCCTCTTTAAGTACCTCCCACGCTTAGGCCACGGCATCAGCTCTTTACCTATCACTGACAATGTTCACTGGCTCCATGAGACTTCTGTCAGATTGGCAAAAACGCTGACCTCAGAGAGGCTGAGGAACTGCTGAGCAGCTCTCTCAGAATTGTAATAAAGGCCTCTGGGATGCCAAAGTCTGGCTACTAACCACCTCACCATATGTTTCAGAAACTCCCCGACTGCAAACGGCCTGAATTCCATCACCAGGAGAGAAGGTATAAAGGATGTAATCCAAACTGTGGAAGTAAGGGAACTGATTAAAATGATGTATGTTTGTGTGGCCTGATATGTAATGATATCTAAGATTATGGAAGGCCAGCTGCAGAAGAACACAACCCTTTCATTCACTCGCAAACCACAGAACAGTACCTAGAGCTCCGTGCGTTTGCAGCTACAAAGGTCGCCTGAGGGAGGGGAGAGAGCCTGGATGGGAAAAGGGGCTTCTTGGTCTACGTGTATTTTCAGGCTTTTGTAAATGAACGTGGCTGCCTGGATCCCCTTATTATTGGAGAGGATGCACTGGGGAGGTTGTACTGGGAACCCGCAGAGTCTGGTTGTTCTGGTACACAGCCTGACTCTGCTGCTCTTGACTCTGCATGAGGCCTCCGGGCAGGCGGTTTCTTCCGTGTCTGAATTTGTAGGGTAAGACCCACCCACCGTGACAACAGTGCACATGCCAGAGGTGATGCAAGGGTCCCCACCATAGCACAGCTGTGCTTTCACTCTGATGAGGTCTTCGTTGGGGAGGGGGTTCGGCATGCTGCTGGGTTCTGCTCACTGGCTGTCAGCGGCCCCCACCCGGTCATGGCAACATTAATCGACATGTGCCTTAGGGAGACAGTCCCCCAGGAGAGAACCACCTGGATTACAGTCACTTAGTTCCTTTAGAGTACCTCAGACACCCCTGACGGCAAAGCCACCTGGTGCACAGTGCTGTCACCATCCAAGAAGAGGAAAACCAAGAGTCATGACTATCCAGCCAAGCAGGGACCCTGCTCTTGTAGGGGCAGGATCTGGGATGGAAGTCACAGTATTTGGCATCTGCTTTGTCCTGTCTCCTCAGCATTGGGGCCTTTGGGTACCAGTAGACACTTAGAGACTCCGACTTTCTTCGTGTGGAATGTGGGGGCCCCAGCCCAGGCTGCACGCAGGGAGCCCTTCTCTGTCTCCCAAGGCCGCCATGGGGTGCGGTGCAGCCTCGTCACCTCTCGCAGGCAGCTGCCCAGGGCCAGGCTTCTGTCAGCCTGGCTATTGAATCCTCTTCAGATGCACCCCCTCCCTCCACAACTGGGGAGCAGATGCAGCCTGGTGACGGCTGCCCAGACACAGGTGGTACCACCTGTCACAAACGCCTTAATTCTTGATCGTCCTACAATCACTTTTGGCCTCCAAACAATTTGCTGGGTGAAGGAAGAAGAGGGCCCAGAGGGAGAGTAGGAAGAGAAGGAGGGGAGGTGGGGTGGGGTGAGGTTAAGAGTGGCTTTGAAGTTTGCAACCGTCTTATAGAAACCATCTTCAGTCATTCCGCATTTGGGTGATGTCAGGAGAACGCATTACCATCTGAGATCAAATGCAACAGCAAGAATCACTTGTTGTGCACCAGGCTGTAGTCATATATCAAGGACTCCAGGCACACGCAATTCGTAACTTTCCCCGAAACAGATTGATATTTTCCTCTTCCACTTTGTGGGAGGAGACTTCTGACTTCTCTTCAAGAGCAGTTTGGGAGGAGGCAGGGAAATTACAGCAGGGCCTAGGCCCTTTGCCGGTCACGCAACTGCTGGCCAGTTCTGTCTCACGCCTCTTTGTGTCCAGGCTCTGGGGTGGAAAGGAAACCCCAAACAACCCTGTCAGGATCTCTGGAGTTTGGCCCAAGGACAGGGCAGAGCCGCGGACATTGGAGGCTTTTTTCTCTTACACATTCTGTGTCTGCCCACTGCAGGCGGATGGAGGGTCCCAGGCACTGGTCAATCTGAGAAGGTGCTTGGTGCAGGGCTCTCTTCGCAAGCAAGCAGGAGAGCCTGCGTGTGAGTCCTTCAACAAACACAAAAATCAACGGGTGTGGTGGAGCCTGCTGGGAGTCTTGTGATAGGAAGATGGCGTCAGACTGACCCCTCAGGCCAGCCAGCCTAGCTTACTTAGTGAGCTCCGGACCAGAGAGAGAACTTGTCTAGGAAAATTTGGTGGGGTTGCTGAGCTGGCTCCTGGAGTAAAGGTGCTGCCACAAAGGCTGATGCCCTGAGGCTAATCCACGCTGTGGACAGAGAGAAATGACTCCCACAAATTTGTCCTGGACATCTGTGGTTATATTCCTGCTCACACACACGCACACACGCACACACACACACACACATACACACATATACACACACACATACACACACACACACAAGATTAAAACAAAACACGGTGGACGGCTCCTGAGGAACAGTAGCTGAGCTTGCACTTTGGCAGCCAAGTGTACCCCCGTTCCCCGATGGAAGACCATGAGTTTTCTTGAGACCTTCAAGGAGCAATTGAGCCAGGGCTGGCTTCCTGCCCCCCCCAAAGGAAGTGAAGTCCAGGTGTCCTGAAGTCCCAAACTTAAGCCATTCTCTCTCTTTCTCTGGAGGCTGTTTCCTTTCTCTCTGAACAGAGAATGTGGGGACACATCAACTTCTTCCCAAAGCAGAGAGACTTGAGACAGTACCGTGGAAAATGCTCCCACAAGCTGCTGCTGCCTGTGAGGGATGCTGGGACCGTGTGGGGCCCACCGCCCATTGGTCACCTCCTGTGTCAGGTAGCCTTCCGTACTGAAACAGCGATCTGAGAGAAACAGCTTAGAGAACCATTCAAATGCTTCAGTCCGTGCCTGGCTGGCTTGATGGCTTCTGGGACAGTGGTGAGACACAACATCAGGTAGAAGGGTGTGGAGGGCAGAGCTTCCCATCTCACTGCTGCCGTGACTGAGAGAAAGTGAGCGAGTGAAGAGTGAGAGAGTGAAGAGTGAACCAGTGAAGAGTGAGTGAGAGAAGAGTGAGTGAGTGAAGCAGGACTCCTTGGTCACCTTCAGGCCTGTCTTCAAATCCTCACCTCCACAGAGATGTGCTGACATCCCGAAATGTGTGTTTCTTGTCATTTCTGGTCAGGTACTCTGTTTTGGAGACAGGGTCTTGCGCTGGCCAGTGAGCTCCAGGGATCTCCCTGTCTCCACCCCCACGCCTGGGATTACAAGTGGGTACCGCCATGCTTGGCTTTTTTATGTGGGTTCTGAAGTTGGGTTTCTGGCCCTCCTGTTTTGAAGCAAGCTCTTTACCAATGAAGCCTCTTCCCAGCTCCACTTTGCTGTAAAACACTAACAGCAACGACCCCTTTAAAAGGTTGCCTATCTGCAGTCCTAAATAACATGCTGCTTTTTTGTTGTTGTTGAGCTTATAAAAGCAGTATTAAGAGTGGAAGAGGCAGGTCAGCGGGTAATAGTGCTTGCTGCTCTCCTGGAGGATCTGAGTTCTGTTCCCAGCACCCACAGTGGGCAGCTCACATATATAACTCTATAACTCTAGACCTAACGTTTTCTGGTTCCTGGAGGCATCCGCACATGGATGCCCTTAAACATACATGGACACAATTCTATACTATATACTAATACTATGCTATGCTATACACTAATAATATACTATACTAATAGTATGCTATGCCATACATGCCATGCCATGCCACACTATACCATACCATACACTGTACTATACTCACATTAATGGGAATACTGAACCACACTACACACAAACACTAACAATTCCATCAAAGTAGTATCTGACTCTGGGAGGCCCTCTGTGCCCAACTTCCCTCTCACTAAACACAATGTATCTTTGATGAGACAGTGTGATCTCACCCTCAGCTCAGGCTAAACTGGAGTACACTATGCAGACCAGGCTAGACTTGAACTCATAACACTGCTCAGACCCTAGACTCCCAACTGATGGGATTATAGGTGTGAGCCACCACTCTGTGATGACATCTGTACAGCTCACCCTATCACCCTGCTTCTTTCTTCCATCATCTTTGCGGAGACCCCCTCCCTGCATCTGCGCACCACAATTCACTTCTCCATTCCCCTGTGGGTGGCTGTTGGGGTTGGTGTCCTGCGAACATTCTGATGTATGCGACACTATTGCAGACTAGTGAAGAGAAGTTGCCAAGACTTAGGGAGTGGGAATACTAGCTTTGGGGGAGACACTAGCCTAGGTTCCAGCGTGCGTGTAGCAAAGCTCTCTGTGTTCTCCTTTGGGATGTAGATGCCTGGCTGACAGGGCTTCACAGAGGGGCTGTGTGAGATGTATAGCCTGGGGCCAGCTGCTGCCTTCCTCTCAGGATTTGGGAGAGTCCTCACGCATCCTGTGCTGCTGCTGCTGCTGCTGCTGCTGCTGCTGCTGCTGCTGCTGCTGCTGCTGCTGTTGCTGTTGCGCCGCCGCCGCTGCTGCTGCTGCTGCTGCTGCCTCCGCCCTGGGACTGTACTGGGGGCTTGCACCCGAGTCTTTGGCTTCAGGGCTTTAACCAACAGCTCAGGGTTGACTCATGGCCTCTCTCACTAGGCCTGAGTCAGAGCAAAGCTGTGTCATCCATGTCCAGCAGCCAATGCTCTCCAATTTAAACGGGGGCCTGTGAGCACTCCGATTGTATTTGGTGGGGGTAGGCTGGAAATTCCGTTTGCAGGCTTATCTGGTCCATTCTTTGGGAAACAGAGTATAGACTGCAAGGACCCTTTAATCAGAATATCCCAAACACACCCTTCAAGTACCTCTAGGCCCATAATAAGGAGTAGGCAGTCCTGTTAGCGTGATACTGGATGCCTAATGAAGTGACAGTTCCCTCCTTGGTGGAGACGTGGAAGGAGGATGATGGAAGGACAGATGAAGGAAGGCAGTGGTCATGACTCAGAAATGCTTTCGGTTATGGTGAGCTCTGGCGGGATGTTCTGAGTGAGCCAGGAAACAGATAGCAGAGGCAGAGTTTTATCCAGGACAAGGAGGTAGAGAAAGCTATGTGTTATTAATGTCCTTCTCGTGATATAGGGGAAACTCCTGTGAACTCTTTAAATGACTTTGAAACTATTTTTCTAGGGACGAGGGTAAAAACAAGTGTCTACAGTACCATCTGGAGTCTGCATCAGGATGGACATTCGGCTAGGCAGAATCCATTGCTTGGCTAGGAACTTTTGGTTTGGGAATTGACTCCTATGTGGCTAATGTCACCTGGAGCTTAGGAAAGCCTGGCTCCCTTAGCCCTGGCTCTGGCATTCTGTCCTTATATCCAGAATCCCATGGTTGGGGAAAGTACTAGTGTGCAGATGGACGGGCAGCAAATGTGCCTTTTTCTCTCACCCCGAAATAAAAAGAAAACAGCAGGATGCAGATGGGGCTTAGTGATAAATCTCTTTCCTAGCATGTGCTATGATGTGGGCTCAATCCTTAGTGCTGAAAACAAACAACAAACAAGATGGAAAGCAGAAATACCAAAGTGAAAACTTCTGGATGCTATCTGACATCAGGATGGTGGTGACTCAAATGTTCCTGCACTGGAGCCCAGACCCACATGTCCAGACTGAGACATGCGGGATGCAGTGAGTTTCTCTGGCATTTGCCCTAACCTGACACTTGGGTCCCTCAAGTGTCTCCCTGCAGGTCCGTACCAGCAGCCTCAGGGAGGAGGCAGCAGGACCCTGAGAATTTGAGGTACAGCCCTCATTCCGGACATGCCAGTTGTTAGGACCAGGACCTCAGGCAAACCTCCTCACCTCTCCGATATTTAGAAACAAATATTTAGTCAGATATTTAGAAAACAAAGTTTCAGAGGGAGCTGAATGGGCCAGACAGAAGCTGCCCAAGCTGGATTGGAGCTCCAGTTTCCCACTTGCTGCCCCCCTTGCCCAGCAATAGAAACCTCGGTGACCACCTTAGAACCCACGTGTCCCACGAAATACAATTTAAAACCACTATACTAAGTAAACCTCCAACGCCAATTTATTTGTTTGTTTGTTTGTTTTTGGTGATCTGCACAGCTATTACAACAGCTGAGTTTGGAGATGTAGGGTGTTACAGGCTAAAGTATATTCCTCAAATTAATATTTTGAAGTCCTAATTCCCTGTACCTTAGACTGTGACCTAGTTGGAGATAAGATCTTAATGAAGTAATTAAGTTAATAAAGTCACTGGGGTGGGTCCTAATCCACGGACTGGTGTCCTTTTGAGAAGAAATTAAGACACACACAGGAAAATCATGACTACAGGGAGAAGAAGACGGATGCCTGCAGTTTGGGAAGGGAGATCCCAGGAGAAGCCATCCTGGTGACGCCTTGCTTTGGCTGGCTTGCCTCCTGGCCTAGGAACACACTCACTTGTATCACTTACCTTGTGCTGTCTGCGCTGCTCAGTTACGGCAGCCACAGCAAGATAACATGGCCAGCTTTCTGCAAAAGCTCTGTTTTCAGAATTTCATTTCTCCTTTTCTGATATGAGGTAAATACAAAGGTGTCTCTTCAGAGAATCAGAGCACTTTTCTTCACACGGAAGTTCCCTTCCATTGAGGGAATGAGGGGCATGATCTAGAGCATGGCCACATACGGTGGGGTGAAATCAGCAGACACTCACACTAGCTCTCAAATGTAGCTGCCTGTGCCCTGCTGTGCCCTGCAGGACGCCCACATAGGGACACCTGCCCAGCATGCTCCCTGGCACACCCACCACGTGAGCACAGCTCTGCTGTGGCCTTTGCTGTGGCCGCCATGTGGGCATAGACACTCTGTTCTCCTCACCTCACCCAGGAGCTGTCTGCTAAGTCCTATGGCCTCTCTATGCCCTGGTGACCTCTACAGCCTCGGACCCCTTCCTGGGGTTGAGCTCCTGTTTGCTCCTCCATGTCCCTCGTGGCTAAACTGTTCTGTGTCTTTCAGCTTCTTCCTTGAGCTTATGGGAACCCTCCCTACAGTGGAGTTTGTTTTACAACTCTTCCTCCTTTCCCTTCAAACTCAATTCTTTCCTTGGACTTACATTTTATTAAAGGCTTGCTATTTTACTCCAAACTGCTTGGCCTCAGTACAGCTCAGTGGCCAAAGACGGCGCACTCGAGTTCCAGATTTTCAGATTGTTACAATTTCTGTCAGCACACTAGCAAATGATCCCAAAGTCTCTTATCTATAAGGGTTTTCAACATTCCCACCTTGAAAACATTTTATCTTTATCCTTTCTCTCTGTTCTGCTCCTTTTAAGACTGTTTCAGTCTTTATCTCAGGATTTGTAAGCTCATTGGCTGTGGTTAAAGAATCTATAAAATCTGTACCAAGAAAGTTAGCTGAAAACTTACAACAAAAGGTTGATTTGTCATATGATTCAACTCTTATTTAGAAAAATAGTTCTACTTACCATATATGTAACTTAAATTCAACTTTTGTTTAGGAAAATAGATATCTAAAATAGTAGTGATTGAAAGGTGTGAGTCTACTACCTTTTCTATAATGTGGATTTCAGTACAATTTACAAACAGTGCTAATACACACACACACACACACACACACACATAAAACTTTTATCTCTTTTTGTAAACTTAGAATGTTCATGTAATCTTCAAGGATTCTACCTGGATCCCTCTCACAGGTGAATGGACTCCAGACAAGTATTCCTAAATTTCCCACCTGCTACTTCCTGAGGGGGGATCCCCCCTTCGTCTCCCACCTGGTCTTGGGACTCCCCGTTCCAATTACTAGGACCATGGTTAGATCCTGGGTTTTGGCAACAGATGAATGAAACAACAAAATACAGGAGGAGGCCATGACCACTCCTCAAGCATAAAGAAGATGTTACTGTAAATATAAGGGAGGTAGCAGGCAGAGGGAAGAGGCCGGGCTGAACATGGCCGGCAGACTAAACCAAACCATGAGAGGACAGAGGGGAAGGAAGAACAAGAAGGGAGCTGCCGACCAAGAGAGGTGGCCATAGCAGAGAAGCCAAGAGAGCAGGCTGTGTACCAAAATGGTTTTTCAGGATCCGGCTGGAGAAGAGGAAGTAGAAGCCCAGCTCCAAGAAAGGAGAGGGTTAGGGTAGGGGGCAGGAGAGCAGTGCTGGAGGAGCCACGGGTACTGACTGAGGCTTGTCCTCCTGGGTTTCAGACCTAACAGTGATGATGGACACAGAGAGTGGGACTTGCAGAAGGCTTTTCTTTGTTTCTAACCTGGGCAAGCCTGGCTGTGAGACCTCTGAGGCCTGCCAGAGCCAGAGCCAGAGCCCAGGTCTTCCGGCTCAAGCTGCAGTCATCACAATAATAGTCAGCAGTGAGAACACTGTGTGAAACTAGCAATTTTCGCTTCACAGATATTTGGAAAGAATCACAGTTTTTCACCTTTGGAAACTGCCATTTGGTTTCATGAAAAATCTAAGGTAAAAAGAAATGTAGGTGAACGTGTTCAGCTTTTCATGATTTTGGTAGAGGTTCATGGTAAGAGTGGTCACCGTGGTGAAGGGCTGCAAAGGATGAGAGGGTGACTGAAGGTGAACAGGGGTGTAAAAGTCATGATGGCGCTCATAGATGCCCTCCAGGAGAAGGGCAGGAGCGGATGGCACCGACTCTGAGCTCATCACTGTCCTCTTTGTTGTTTCTCCCTGGGCTCTTTGAATGAGAGCTAAGCATGACAATTAGCTGGTTTATAAAGATTGCCTCCAACCCCTACTGGCGCCCCAATACTGGGTCGTGAACATCTTGTCAATGGTGTCTAAGGCTGACTTTTTGGGACTTTTAAAGCATGGATTCATTTGACAACTTACTCAACCACTTGCCAAGCGTCTGTTTGACACTGTGGGTGTGGTCACCGCTGATACTGCAGAAGTGGAGGGTGTGGGGCTGGCCACATTCAAGGGCCAGGCTTACAAGAGAAGCAGAAGATGTCATATCTGTACTTGGGTCATTGGCAATGTGACAGAAAAGAGTTCCTACTGCAGAATCATCGAGAAAACTTGTAGAACAAGCAAAGAAAAAGGTACAGGCCCAAGCACAAGGCCTGGCTCACAGCAGCAATGACAATAACAACACAACTTAATAGAAAATTAATGACGTCTAGATTTGGCCTTATGACTAAAGAGGCTTAGAAGTCTAATTCTTGTGAAAAACCACAAGAAAGAAATGGTCATAAATGTGATTTAAAACAGCAACAACAATGAAAATTCTCTCAGCACTAAGGCCTTTCCTCTGGGTCGAGTTATAGCTGCCCCAAGCTCAGTGACAACCTGCTTGGTATCAGAGGGATGGATTCAATCAGGGATAGTGTTGCCGAGGAATCAGTAGACTAAGGCCTTTGGATGTAACCAGCATTTATTTGTCAATAAAGTTTTATTGGGACTTGGCCCATGAATGGTCTGTCTCTTGAGTGTTGTGGGGGCAGGGCTGAGTCACTGCAATAATGTCCCAAAGATGGAAATGTGCACTACCAGGCCCTTCAGGAAAGTGGTTTTTGATCATTCCTAGAGTCATATGAGTGAATACTAGACAAGCATAAACATGACATTCAAATGCTAGGAATAGTAGCAGGCTGGAGTCCCAGCTGTATACAAGGTGAGGTACCAGAATCTATAATTCGAGGCTGGCCTAGACTACATAGCAATACCCTATCCCAAAACATAAACAAAAGCAACAAAACTAGACAAACAATACAAGATGATGCTATGAAAAGTAGGCTATTATTGACAATTTAAAAAGACTGCTCTATCTTACTATCCCATGCCATTTTATAATGTGGTTCAATGTCTTTAACATTTATTGGCATGCACGCATTGTCTTAGTGCTGGGTTCCACTAGGACACTCAGGGATATGTGTGCTCTGTGTTCACCCCATTCCCCCCAAGCAATCTCACTTCTGTTTCTATGTCGTATACATCACGGGCTGCTGAAGTCACCTGCAGTTACTGAGTGGTGTTAGTAATAATTCCATTATTATACCTTTTATGAACTTGGATACCCCAGAGTTTGATGCAGATATATTATTTAGTGCTGTCATACTTTTCTGATTAATTGATCTCTTAATTAGAACAAGGTGCTCTTACTTGTCTCTTCTGATTAGTTTCAGCTGGAAGTTTGTCAGATATTGGAATGGGATTGCCTGTTTGCTTCTTGATCCCATTTATTCTATTTATTCTATTTGTGCTGGCTGCTTATGCATCAACTTGACATACAAACTAAAGTTATCCAAAAGGAGAGAACGTCAGTTGAAGAGATGCTTCCATAAGGTCTGCCCATAGGACATTTTCTTAATGCGTGACTGATGGCCCAACCCCTTGTGGGTGGTATCTCTGGACTGGTCTCCTGGGGTCTATAAGAAAGCAGCCTGAGCAATGCAGGAGAAGCAAGCTAGAAAGCAGCACCATCCGTGGCCTCTGCATCAGCTCCTGCCTCCAAGGTCCTGCCCTGTTTGAGTTCCTGTCCTGACTTCCTTCATGAACAGTAACACAGAAGTCGTACCGGAATAAACTCTTTCCTCCTCTCCTTGCTTTTCATCATGGTGTTTGTTGTAGCAATAGAAACCTTAAGACCCTGTCTTCTCCCATAGGTATAGTGTCTATCTCTGAAGCTGAGTTTCCTGTGGGCTGTAGACTACACATTGTTTCTCAATCATCTAGTCTGTGTCTCTTGGTTGGAGAGCTGAGACCATTAATATTTAGCATTATTATTGAAAGGAATGTGCAAAAGCAGGCATTTTTATGTGAGTGTGTGTGGTTGTTTTGGCGTGCTTGTGTTTCATTGTATTTTTTTTCTCATTAGATCACAGCTCCATTTTATTTCTAGAATCTCAGCTCTGCGTTCCTCTGTTCAGTTTTGAGTGTTGCCTTTGCTATTATGTTTCGCATTTTTGTTTGGGTTTTTTGCTTTGTTTTGTTGTTGTCATGAATTTTTAAAGGCTATTTGGATCATGGGTTATTTGCTATGTCAAGGGCAGGAAGAGAGGGAGGGACAAAGAGCTCAAGGTGTCAATTTCCCGTGAGAGCCGGCTTGGACCTTGTTGTGTCTCATGGCCAGGGTGGGTCACAAGGCTAGGGGGACACAGAGTTAGCTAGCAGTACGCATCGCATCAGCAATCATCGCGGGGCAGGATAGATGTCTACCACAGGAGAGATGCCTAATTTGTCTTTCTGTTTGAGCTTTAAAAGATCATATTATGGAAGAGGAAACATCCAGGAAGTAGAGAAGGGGTGATGCGGCACACGAGACAAGTGACATACTTGGCTACAGGGCACTGCCTCCGTTATTCCTTGTTACCTGTGATCACCTCAGACCATGGGCAGCCAGGACACCCTGATGAGTCCATGGCACATGCACAAGTAGAACTCGGTATCCAGAGGTCCATTCTGATCACTGCTCCCTCACTCA
The DNA here is from genome assembly GCF_030254825.1 of Meriones unguiculatus. Taxonomy (NCBI): domain Eukaryota; kingdom Metazoa; phylum Chordata; class Mammalia; order Rodentia; family Muridae; genus Meriones; species Meriones unguiculatus. The sequence continues at coordinate 73,604,756 of NC_083349.1, forward strand.
CTCAAGTGGAGTTGAGTCCTCAGCACAGGGCTGCTGTGACTTGTAACTCAGGGTCCATGGCCTTCCCCACGGAAGCCAAACAGGACAGAGAGACAACACCTCAGCCTTTCAAAGAGCCTGTGCCTGGGTCTGAGGCACACATGTTCTTTACAGGGTCACAACAAGTCACAGCCGCTTCTTTTTGGAACCCTGCCTCCCTCATCTCCATCAGCACTGCCCTCAACACTCCCATAGCATGGGGGAGTGCAGGTAATGGTGATAGAATTGGAGGAAAGACTATGAAATTACAAGTGCACCACATGGAGGGCCCTGGGTGGAAAGACTCCATAAGACCCTTCAGTGGAAGCTGTGGGGTCTGAGTCAGCCCTAGGCAGGGCGGGACTCCCTATCTTTGTTGTCTGGCTCTAGCCACTGCCCTAGCACTCTCTGGACTGAGGCATGCATGTGGCCGTGGGGTCTGCTCTCGGGAGCAGGCTGTGAGAGCGGCTGGTGGGTGTGGAAGAGAGCCCGGGATTTCTGGCATTCTGGGGGATGAGAAGCTGCTCTAGCCACTCCTAACTGTATGACCTCTGTTCCCATCAGTCAGATGGGAAAATCAATTAAAGAAAGATGGCAGGTGGAGATGCCGTCATCAGCAAATACTAAATACTTTAATCTTTGTTCCTTCCACTTCCTTTTCACAGAGCGCAAGAGTAGCTCAATGTGGTCCCCACTTGACAGACATGGATGTGGAATCTGTGCATGTGCAGGTGCAAAATCATGTGTGTGTGCAAATGTGGAGGCCAAGGCAACCCCAGGCATCATTTCTTCAAGCGCCATTTCCCTTGCTTTTGACACCGGGTCTGTCACTGTCTTGGAGTTCCCCACGCAGGTGGGGCTGGCCAGGGAGCCTCCTGTGTCTTCCTTTCTCCATTGACCCAGAGCTGGGATTGCACGTGCATGTGACTGTAACTGACCTTCCCATCTGGATTTCGAGGTGTGCACTCAGGGTCCTGTGCTTGTGTGGAAAGCACTTTACCAACTGAACCATGTTCCCAGCCCTGGCCTGAAATTTGTTCTGGGTTCTCTGCTTGTCTTCCAGGCTCTGCCCTCAGGATGGGTTGGGGTTCCATTCTGTGTGGCCATGAAGGCCCACACAGGCCTGCTCCGTTTGTGTGAGACACCGTCCAAGGCTGGGGCTCTGGTGGAAGGGAAGCCAGTTTTCAGTTTTCACTGTGAATAAAAACTTCTGATCTCTTCACACTGGCAGGGCCTCTCAAGCAGAAAACGCAACATGATATCAAAGGCACATGGGATCAGAGGTATTAGGACGCCTTTATTAGCCTGTCAGATCTCATCTCCAGGGCTGGAACTTCCTGTACCTGATCTCTGGAGTAATGTTCTTGCCATTCCTCTTCCTGGCCCTGACTCCCTCCTGGATACAATGACAGTTCCTACTGTGAGGACCTGGAGGCCTAGCCACCCTTCTTGGGTTGCGAGATATGGAGTACATCTGGCAGCTGAGCCTCGCTGGACCCAGCGCCATCACCCAAGGTAACCTGTGCCCCCAAACTTTGAATCAAGGAGTGTACCTGCCCACCATGGAGCGGGCTGCTCTCTAGAACACAGCCGTTCCTAGGCACGGAACTCAGTGTGGCTGAGTCCTGGGCTGTGGTTCATGGGTGGGTCCCTCACGGGGAGCAGTGTCCCCTCCCCTCAGGACACGTTTCTGTGGAAAGCAGCTTTTATGATAGCTTTCATCATGCCGTGCATCTTTCTAACTTTGTTTCTGTAGGTGTGTGGTGATGTTCGGTTCTAATTGAAGACACAGCCTCATGAATGTGCTCTACCAAAGCGCTTAGCCAGGTTGGTTCTGTCAAGTAGCCAGGCTCCATGAGAAGCCTGCTTGTGGAAACCCATGTCTGGACGCCTGTGTGCATCTGGTCATGGGTAACAGCCATGCTTCAAACGCTGCCATCTGAAGTCCTCATCCCAGCCTGCTGTTTTGTTGTTCTGGTGCCTGCAGCCACTCAGGACTCCCGAAGGCTGTTAACCGTGGCCACAAGCAGTGCCAGTGAAGCTTTTATGCCAATAAGGAAGCTTTGTAAGCTGTGTACAAAAGTTCTAGGCATACCATTGACACCGAATAGTGGTCAGCTACCTTCCTGAGATTATGGTGTGCTGGTGAGGTGTCCAGGTTGTGGTGTGAGGAGACCTTGCCTCTCAAGCTCGAATTCCACCCTTGCTGGAACTTGAGGAAAGTCATATCTTTTCATTTGAGGTTTGGGCACCCAGCTCCGTCATCCTTGGCCCATCTCAGCCTTGCCATGTGTGCTGCGAGTCCCATTCCACAGGCCAGTGCTCACCGAGGAGGTCTGAGTCTCAGAGAATTTGAAAAGTAATTTGTTGAACTTTTGATGTGGATTTATCCCATATGAGATAGCATGTAAAATACTGAGCTGGGCATAGTGCTGCACACCTGTGAACGGTGCTAGGACTCGGGAAGCTGAGGGAGGAGGGGTTTCACGAGTCAGAGGCTGCCTGAGCTGAGTAATGAAGAGCTCCACAGGACCACCATGAGATTCTGTCTCAGAAACAAGCCACACAGCAGAAGCATCATCCTACATAGTAATTGACTCCAGACACTAAGGTGACAGTGACAATGTGGGTCTAAGGTTTCGAAGGGAAATGAAATTTTTTGGGGAGGTTCAGAGTTTTGAAAGTTCTGTCAGTGTAGCATCATCAACAGTACCAAGAATGACACTCCTTTCCTCTCTATTTCATTTATTTGATAACTTCTTCCAGCCCCCTTTACTGACATCCTGTCAGGGCACCCTAGACTACCTCTTATTAGATGGATGACCTGTTCCAAATCACATATGTGCCTAGTGCCTCAATTTCCCTTATTTGTAAAGCAAAGATGAAACCACCTAGAAGCTTGGAATTATGTAGAGATTAAAGTTCAGACTCAGTGAGGAGTCCTCTGATTGGTCCTGGAGCATTTTTGGGACACTCTGAGTGATTTTCCTCATAGCTGTGTTCCGGCATTGCAGCTGGACTTTCCTGTCTGACTGTAGCCTGCGACTAAGGAGGTTTGTGCCTGGTGACTGCATCAGGAGCTGCAAGCCAAAGCCCCATGCTTCGGCTTCTGTCTCAGCATGCTTTCCATCCACTACAGCTCCTGGCTGGTGACTGTCTCTCTAGAAATAACTGCAGACATTTGCTTGTCGTCCTCGGAACTGCATGTACCTTTATGATGGCCACTACTCGGAGCCCTTGGGGTGTGAGCCTTGAGAGGGGGGATCCTGGTGCCTCTGGGGTTGAGCATGAGGAAAGAACACACTTTATCTGTCCCTGTCACTTTGTTACTAGTTGCTGCAGAGCTGGCTCAGAGTTACTGAACAGATGCAGTTAACCAGAGAAATTGCAGTTCATGTAGTTGAGGTTAATGAAGAGGTCATTGATGGCAGCAGCCCCCACTTTGCCAGAGTTTAGGCAGCCCTGATAACCAGGCATTCAATGCGGCCAAATCTGTTCACTCCAGCCTTCGTCCTCGTGTCCAAGGGACGAGGTTGGCACTGCACGAAGAGATGCGGCTGTCTCCGGAACAGGAAGGAGCAGAGAGACCATAAGTCCTTTAACCTTCATGATCCATGCTTATCCTATATGTAAAATGGGCACCAGAATGCCACATTGTTTAAATGTAAACTTATCCTGACTAAGAGAGTCTAATATTACAGTTCACAACAAGGTAAGTCTCTTTCACTCCCACATACCTGGAGAATAGCCAGACTCTTGGGGAAGTTCTACTCAGGAAGCCCCCGCAGCACGCAGAGTCCCTCCCATCTGTGCCCCTGCCTCCCCTCAGACAAGTCGTTGCCATGTTTGTAGAATGCAGAGAGAGATGCTCACAGTAAGGGAGTCGAGAAGTGACCCCCCGTTGTTGCACACATCACCTGCTCTGACACCTCCGACATCTCAGTACAGTCACATGGCTAGACTAGCTGCAAGGGAGCCTGGGAAGTTTCCAGTCTCTATGGAGAAAGAGGCTTTGTTCTCAGATGGACAAGCAGGTGTCTTATCATGTGATGTTGGTAATAGGGATTATATGCAAAGCCCAAGATGTGACATACAGCTGGAACTTGAGAAATGGGAGCTATTATGTAACAATATCAAAGGAATTCTTGGGATGAATGTCATAATAATATGAATTATTATTATCCTTTGGTGTGGCCAGGGATATGGGGGGAAAAAATAAAAGGCCCCAGCCACATATTTTTTTGGACAAGACTTGGATGGAGTGTGTGATCTTGAAGGCTGAAGTCCTATGAAGCATGTGCTACCTTCCCTGGTGCATCTCAAGATCATGTCTTGGAGGAAAGGAAGGTTTGCCTCAAGGGTCCCTTGGGCAAGGGCTCGCATGTCAGAATTGCAGGGGCTGCAGCGGGGGCTGTGAGGTAAGAGCCTCTGCTCAGTTCTCTGCTGCTAAGGTGTGCGCCTCATAGTCTGTGGCTCAAGAAGAAGCAGAGCAGGCCAGCAGGACACGGGGCTGTTGTGTGCTGCCTGTGAGGGGCCCCACCACCTCCCCTCTCTCAGTTTTATCTTGTTCTCTTAATAGAGATGCAGACACTTTCCCGTGGGGTAGTTACAAGCTGAAGCAAGATAATGGGTGTTGCTGGCTCGGAACAACTGCATGTGTGAGGCATTAGGTAATTAACTGAAAGTGGGGGCATCCATCATGGCAGTCAGGTGTGTCCCCGCCCCCGCATGTGGGGGTTCATGTGGTGGTTGGGTGGGGCCTTTGTACCTGTCCAAGAGCTGCTTGCTTGTCCCTTGGGAGTGGCCACAGAGCTGTCTCTCCTCATCAGTGCCCCCTTTCCGGAAACTGCTTCCTTGTGTCACAGAACTGGCACAGTTCAAGCTCTCCTTCAGGAGTTATTTTCTCTGAGTTTGATAAACCCTCTTCCAGCCAGAGAAGTTCGGCATTTGCTTCGTGGTATCACCATGACTCTCAGGCTGTCCTTGTCTCCCTGTGAAAAGCATAGTTGTATGTCCACACCCCTCAACTTCTCTGTGTAACTCTTTCTTCCTTTCTTCCTTTCTTCCTTTCTTCCTTTCTTCCTTCCTTCCTTCCTTCCTTCCTTCCTTCCTTCCTTCCTTCCTTCCTTCCTTCCTTTCTTTCTTTCTTTCTTTCTTTCTCTTTCTTTCCTTCGTTCTTGGTTTATAACATAAGCTTTTAAAAATTAATAATTAATTAATTAACAATTTATTCAGTTTATGTCCTGATTGTAGCCCCCACCCTTATCTCCTCCCTGTCCCACCCTCCCTCTCTCTTCCCCTCCTATCCCCCTTTCCTAGTCCACTGATAGGGGAAGTCCTCCTCCTCTACTGTCTGACCCTACCTTGCCTATCAGGTCTCATCAGGACTCCTTGGATCCTCTTCCTCTGTGGGCTGGCTAGGTTGCCTCTTAGTGGCTCTGGGAACAGATCAGGCACACACATGGAGACTGAGCTGCCCATGGGCTACATCTAAGCAGGGGGTCTCTGTCCTCTCCATGCATGGTGCTTGGTTAATATATCAGTCTCTGCAGGTCCCTATGAACCCCGAATTTTTGCTTCTGTTGGTTTCCTTATGGAGCTCCTGTCCTCTCCAGCATTTTGGTAATTTAATGGGAATTGGATTGAATCTGCAGATTGCTTTTGGTAGGATGGCCATTTTTACTGTTAATCCTACTGATCCTTGAGCAGAGATCTTTCCATCTTCTGATATCTTCTTCAATTTCTTTCTTCAGAGACTTGAAGTTTTTTTCATACAAGTCTTTTACTTGCTCAGAGTTACAACAAGATACTTTATATTTTTTTTTGTGGCTATTGTTAACGGTATTGTTTCTCTAATTTCTCTCTCAGCCTGTTTGTCTTTTGTACAAGGAGGGCTACTGAATTTTTTGAGTTCTTTTTGTACCCAGCCCCTTTGCTGAAGGTGTTTACTGGTGGGCATAGTAGCCTTGTGTAACGTTCAGGAAAGGCTTCAGAAGATCATGGCGGGCAGCCCAACTAAGGAGCCAGTGCTGAACTCAGTCTGCTTGAGTTGTGGGGACAGTGACAGGCTTTGTGTGTGTGTGCGGGGACAACACTGAGTTGAATCCCTGGGCTCCTGCCTTGCTTTGGCCCTAAGGGTGAGCTGCAAATGTCTGTTCTGAGGAGAGCCACAGCCCAGGAGCTCATGTTGAACCTAAAGCCACCTTTGTGCACCTTGAACTGGGATCGTGTTTTGGGCATTTTCTCTTTTTTCTGGTAGGTGCAGAGAGTAATGTGAGGTGCAGCCATGACTGCAGCTATGCATTGACCATCTCCTGCTCGTTGCTGGCCTGATCCTGCGTTTAGACCTCTTCATGGCTCTGGGAATGGATGAGCACTTTTTAAAGATGTGGAAGCAGAGGCTCCGGGAAGGATCTGGGTTGCCTGAGACGGAACAGGCAGCGGAGGTGCAGCTCCTGTTTGAGTCCCTTCAGGCTTCCCAGCTGAGAAACTGGACCCAAGGTGCTGAGGAGAAAAACGTCCCCCCTTAGATAAAACTCAGCTGATGCACAGCCCTTGGAGAGCCCTTCCACACACCCTGTTTTGGGATAGGTGGGCCTCTGGAGCGTGTACTGGCGAGGGGCATCTCCAGATAGCTGAAAGTCTGGTTTGGACAGTTGTTGGTCATCTTGTCTATATCTAGCATTAACATGCTAGGCTTTTTCAGAGAGCAGAGCCATGGAACCCACTGGCTCTTACTGCTTCTCTGTATGGGGACTCCTTGAACACGAAGATGTTTGGAATGCTTTGGAGGCTGAGGAGATGGACCAGTGGATAGAGCGCCTGCTGTGAAAGCATGGGGACTAGAGTTTGATGTCCAGCTCCCGCACAAAGCTGGCGTGTCTGCAATGCCAGCACTCCTGAGCTGAGTTGGGAGATGGAGACAAGAGAATACGTGAAGCAGCAGAGAACAACCAGATTCTGTAGATGGAGGGTGAGGAATAAGCTGAGAACATCCTTTGACCTGCACAGGGGAGCCATGACATGGGCACCGGCACTCACAAGCGCCTCACATGGAACATGCACAAATACATGTATAGCACACATACATGCAAAAGAGAAGGAAGTATCTTAGATATCAGTACTTAGTATTGCTAGTTTATAATATATGGAAGTAGGCCTGTATATTATTCACCAAAGCATCTCTATAAGTTGATAATAGATGTACATATATAATAGCAATTCACAGAGAAAATACAAAGAGCCAGTGAAAGTATGGAAAGTTAATCACTTTCACTAGTAATCAGAGAAATGCAAATTAGAGCAACAATAAGACATCATTCACATTCATCAGATAGGCAGAAATTCGAAGTCTGATACTATCTAATGATGGCTATGGTAGGGAAAATGTACATCTTTATCTCTTTTCTGTTCCTAGGAGTATAAATCAAGGTAGCCAGTTTTCAGGGAGATGTGGGAGTTAGTATGAAAACACAGCAAGCACGTACCAGGGCTTAGTAGTTTTCATTGCCAACAATTGTTGTACAAGCTAAAGCACACACTGAGTCTAAAATCCCCAAAGGCTGGTCATATAGCCATTGCCTGAACACAGAAGGACTTTCCTGTTTTACAAATGGTGACACACTTACAGGATGGGATAACAGAGAGACATATGGATGAATTGTCAGGAGGACATGTGGGGGGACACTCCTCATGGGCTGTTGTGAAAATGCCGATTGTAACAAACTTTCAGCTGATGCCTATGGCAAAGACCTGTAGCCCAAGAGGTCTCTGTTAGTGTGAAACACACACACCGTGATTTATTTGTGTGCACATGACACATTACTTGTGTGGAGGTCAGAGGACAGCGTGGAGGAATTGGTTCTCCCCTTTCACCATGTCGGTTCCAGGTTTTGAACTCAGGTCCTCAGGTTTGGAAGGCCACATTTTATCCACTGTGCTAACTCAATGGCCCAACACAAGGCTATGATCATTATTCTTGGTTGTCAATTTGATGACATCTGGAGTCAACTAAAGCCCAAATGACTGGGCACACCTGTGAGAGATTTTTTTTTTTTTAAATTAAATCATTTGAAGTGAAAAGACCCACTTCTAATCCAGATATTTGATGTGGGGATATTCACCTTTAATCTGGACCACACTTCCTGCTGGACACAGGAGAAGGAAGTATGTTCTCTTTGCCTGCTTGCTCTCAAGGCAAGTTCATTCTTTCCCTTGCATTAGAGCCCTATTGTGGGATTCCAACATCTACTGGTGACCAGCTGAGACACTGAACTTCCTGGACTGAACAACTGCTGAATTCTAGGACTTCCATTGGAACAGAGCAATGGCTGGATTAGCTGGGTAACATCCTGTAAGCTGTTCTAATATATCTGTCTGTGAGTGTGTGTATGTGTGTATGCTGTGTGTGTGTTCATTCTATAGATTCCGTTCCTCTAGAGAACCCGGATGAATATGCAGGCCTTTAAATCTTGCTACCAGGTTGTTTATGTCTGTAAACATGAGGAAACATATTTAGGAAGACTTGAGGTGAGGGTCAGTAGCCTCCTTCTTGAGAGGTAATGGAATGGAAATCATCTCAGTAAGGGACAAGAACAGGGAGGACTCTGAGGCCAGGAGGAATGGGCTGAAATCTCACTTTTCAGCTTGCTAGCAGTAGGATCTGTGCAAACTCTTCACTTGCCTCCCTCAAGATTCTCCTTTGGAAAATGTGGACAGGAATAGATAGATTTATTAGAAAGAATGCACTTATATCTCAGAAAGGACATCAGGCCGTGTCCGAGGCATGAGCACAAGTTCATTGCTGTTGGTTGTTTCTTTTGTTGCTGCTTTTATGGCTTTAACCTGGAACTTGCCAGTTTGGTTAGGAGGTCGACCATGGAATCCCAGAGGTCCCTCTGTCTCATCTTCCCAGCACTATGATTGCAAATTCAGGATCTCTCCACTTAAAAATCAACATGGATTCCAGGGTAGAAACCGCATCTTCACACTTACAGAGTAAGCGCTTTACCAACAGAACCATCTCTCCAGCCTAAGTCAGTTTCTTTTTCTATTTTAGACAGCATGCCTTTAAAATTAAAGTTTAGAAAACAGCACTTCTCAGTATCACTGTAACAGCAGCATCTTGGAGGCTGTGGCTACAGACACAGGATTCCCTCTGATCACATGTGAGTTTCTTCATTTCACAGTCATATTTATAATTTAACTATGAAGAGCCACAAACCGTCCTATTTTTAATTAAAATATTAAACTTTCATATCTGTGTACAGTATTTACATCTTTTCCTCTCTGTAACTCTTCTTGCATTCCATCCATCAAATCTATGGCCTCTTTATTCTTTATTATTATTTTAACCACAGCTGTTAAAATGTTCTTTCCTCTCCCTCCTACTGTTCCTCAAACTGCAGTTGCCTGGGGTTTCCCAGCCTCGAACCTGCCCGAATGTCTCAACCAACAGCAAAGTGTTCCCTTTGTCTAGGCTCCCCTCAAGTTCCTTAAGGTCAGAATCAATTTAACCTCTAATCCTTGCTTGCCAGATTCTTGATTTTGTCACACAAACAAAAGCCCCGAGACAAGCCCCCAAAGAAACCTGTCTCTCCTCCCTCCTTCTCAGCAACTTCCTGGCACACACCAGAGGCAGCCCAGCCCTGGGAGCGTGAGCTTGTGGAAGGGGCAGGTCGCTGCCACACTAGATTCATCAAGAAAGAGCTTTAATTAAGCCTGACTGTCAACAGGCCTGTTTTTAAAGCAAGTCACTGCTGCTATAAAAGACTCCTTTCCCCTTGGCACATAATCCTATTTTTACATTGAGCAATTGGCCATGAAACCTTCTTGCATTAAGCAGATATCAAATAACTCATGTTCTACTTAGCAAGAAAATGGTGATCATGAAGAGGTCCTGAGAAGCCTCCTTCCTTGGTTTGTTTTTCCAAATTTCCACGTGTGCATTTATTTAATATTGATTTTTCTGGATCCTGTACTAGACAATGCATGGTAGCTCAGGCTATCACTTGACTAGTCATGAAGTAATGGTTTCCACCTTTTTTCTAGGTGAATAAGCTGAGGTTTAGAGAAATCAAACGAAAGCTTGTATATAAATGGAGCATTGTACTGATTTGATTCTGTCACTGATGTTGCTGTTTTGTGGGACCAGGAAAGAGCGAAGCTGAGTTTCTAAAAGCCTTAGCCTTAGTTTCTTACCTGTAACTACCCAGCTGAGGAGACTTTCATGAAAACTAAAATTATTGCCATGAGCTCTTTAGCTTACCAATTGGTCCTGTATTGCAAGCCTTCCTATATGAAGGCTAAAGCAGCAGGGAAACCATGGCCATAGCAGTGCCTCCATGGCTGGTTTGTAGACCAGATCACTTGCTAAACGACACACTTTGTATTTTATATGATCTACTGATAGAAGCACAACAGAGCAAGATTTCTCAGATTCGCTTATGGCTAGAGATCTGTATCTGACCTGAATTCTACTGATGGACAATGGGAAGGAGAAGGACCAGGAGACTGTGGCTGCCAAGACAAGAGATCAAATGTGTGATAGGTCAGCAGAGTGTTGGTATTTGTGGTGGAAGCTCCCCGAGGTGAAGTTTGTAGAGTCCATTCTCATCAGCAGAGACCCTGCTGTCTGGACTGCAGAGACCTTGGATTTGACAGTGCAGTGCATTTGTGCTTTTCCAGTAGCAGAAGGTCCCCTTAGCCATGCTAGATCTTTTAGTGCTTAAAACCATTTCCCCTAGTCCTCCTGGAACGTCTACAAACTATGTAATCTTTCTTAATAAATCCCATTCTACTTAAACCGAGTAGTTTCTGTTGTTTGAAATGAACATTCACAGACTAACATAGCCTTACCCATAAATACGGAACTGGAGACACCCTTTTTGAGTATTCAAAGTATCTTTTAGTGGGTGGCCAGTGCTTTGAACCAGTGAGTTTTAAATAGAAAATACATTTCAAATGGCACACCAAGACAAGGAGCAGAGACATAGCAGGAAAAAGAGGTACTTTCTAAATTCTCATTTTATGAATTCTTAATTATTTGTGGTTACTTTAAGTGATAATGCCAACATGCAAGAGGTATCGCCTGTGAAGTTAACAGGGACATTTAAATGTTGAAACCAGATTATGACCCTGAATAGAAGGAAAACTTCCATGCTTCCAGACGTTAGCCTATGTCTGTGGCTAACAATAGGTGCTTTTCTTTGGTAATGGAAAACTAAAATATAATGTTTGGACAGAATTAGCAAGGGTTCTTCATGGCAAAGGGATAGTGTGAGGACCCTCCCCACCTCTGGATGAGTTAAAAGTCCTCTTCAAGTGTCTGTATTAGTTAGTCTTCCACTGTTGTGATAGAGGATAACAGGATAATTTTGGCTTACAGTTCCAGAGGGGATAAGGTCTCTTATGGCAGGGAAGTCATAGCAGCAGGAGTGTGGGAGCCTGCGGCTGGCCTGGCTATCAGGAAGTGTGGAAATAGAAAGTAGAACGGGTTATGAAACCTTGAAACATGCTCTCAGTGACAGACCTCTTCCAGCCCCACCTCCTAAAACCTTTCATACCCTTTCCAAACACCACCATCATTTGGGGAGCCACTGCTCAAATGTAAGAGGCTGTTGGGGGACATGACTCCTCCTGGCCATGTGGTGAGACTCAGATGAGACTAGCCTAGATCGACAGACCACCAAGACGTGAGTATCCAACCTGAGGTATGGTCTCTTGGGTTGTCTTCTTACCTACTCTGGTCCACAGAGAGTCTCACCCCACCAGCTCCTGCGATTCTGAAATATTCGGTGTGAACTGGATTTGGAGTATCCTAGGCCCGGAGGTTCTCTAGGGCCCCAATGGCAAAGCTTTAAAAAAAAGGGAAAGCTCCTTTTGCAGTGCAGGTAAATCTTCACGAAATTTCTTAGATATGAAATATGGGGCATGAGCTCAACCTCAGGCTAACGAGCAGGCTCACTGGTTCATGCACTTGCAGCACAGGGAGCCTGGAGCCGAGAGCCTCATCAGAGCCCACCAAAATCTAGTGGACGTGGAAGCCGTGGTCCAAAGGCAAAGACAGGATTCCCAGGCATGCTCAATTGTGAGACGTTGGTGAGCTCTGGCTTTGCCTGAGAAACCCTTCCTCAGGGCGTGTAAGGTAGCAGAGGGTGTGGGAAGAGCCCAAGATTCACCTCCAGCCTCCACGGGTGCTCGCACTACACACGTGTGGATATGTATCCACACTTGCACGCCACGCACATATTACACAGAATAACCTTTATTCCTGTTTGCACAGGATGTACCTGGAGGCATGTACTGTAGTTACACATTAGAATTGTACATGAATATCTTTTTATACGTATGTGTACGTAACATTTCTCTGTCTGCAGGATACATGTACATATCCAAGATAGGGACTCTATCCGTGTGATTAGCCTCAAGGAATTTTGGTGACCTTGCTATAAGCAGTGACCTTGAGCATCCTGGAGTCTGGAGAGGGTCCCCCTCACCATATTCATCTCCATCCTTAAATCTTCAGGTCAGCTGCTGATTGGCTAAAGCAGAAGGACACAGAGCAAATGGATTTCACATGCGGAGTGACCCTTGACAGAAATCTACCACTTTGGGGCTTTTGTGAGAGACACTCAGGGTGGTGACCGTTGTATTTCTTCTTCAGATAAACAAAGGTGCATCTCCACCAGAGTCCCTGAAAAGCCTAGCAGGCTTCTCAGTGAGCTCTGAAGGTGCGTGGGGGCAGGGCAGGTCAGGCACAGGTGGCTTCCATGATGTCATAGTCAGGTTTTCCTGTTAGTTAGGTGAATTGATAACCGAACAGACGAGCTTTAAAAAGCTGAGTAAGAAGCTTGGCGATGTTCTTAGACTCAAGTTTTCCAAGAGTTAGTTTAGCTGTAAATTAACTGGTCTCCAAAATACATAAACAAATGAGCCGCCTTGTTCGGAGATGTCTCCAGCAGGGCGCCGGCTGCTCTTCCAAAGCTGGTGGCTGCACCACTGCCCAGCACTTTCAGAAATACTTATCAGTGACATATTGAGAAAAATTGTACGTACAAAAGCAACGTCTTCTTCCATGCAAATCAGGCCCCAATTCCCCCAGATAAGGATCTTTTTGATGGAACGCCTGCAGAATCCCCAGCTCTTAATTCTTTCATTAGTATTCCAGGCAGCTGGTAGCTGAATAACAGAGAAAACTGTCTGGATCGCTGTGTCTGAAGCCTAATATTGATTTGTTTAATAGTGTCAGGAAGTCAAAATTCACAAATCTCCTGTCGATTGTTTATGAGGCAGTTAGCAGAGAATTGGTTGCCCTTGCTTAATTAATAACTCATTACTGAAATTTGATTATATGCTTGAATGCTTTCAGGGGTTCTGACAGCATCGGCAGAGTGGGGCAGTGATGAGGGAAGGCACTCTGAGGACAGCTTCCCTTGGGGGCTTCTTCCATGAGGAAGTCCCCACATGTGCACAGCGCTGGCTCCTTCCAATGTGTCTTTCAGGCCAACCTCCCTGCTGTCAGGGCTGTGTTAGAAAGGTGGTCTGGAATCCCACAGACTAGAGACTTGCTGCGTTTGGAAGGAATCTAAGGTGGGGAGCATAACTGATGGGTTACTTGATCAGGCAGAAATGTCACAGGTCTGGGTGTATCTGGTCTGGAGGCAGCACTGTGAGGGAGAGGAGGAGCAGATGGGGGCCTGAGACACGGCTGCGTCACAAGCATTGCAGTCTCTAAACAGAAGAAAGCAGTATGCCTAGCTGTTACCACGGATAGGCAGAATGTAGGACCACAGCTGAGGCCTGCCTGACGGGAGCTTGGGGCTGGGCCCATGGAGACACCAGTGCTGGGGACAGATGGAGAAGTGAAGGCCCATGTTAAGGTGACATCGGAGGACAGGGCATCTGTGCTGTTTCCACATTAAGGTGTGGACTTAGAGCTGCTGTGGAAGGGCTGGGCTCAGGTGTGTGTGTGTGTGTGTGTGTGTGTGTGTGTGTGTGTGTGTGTGCAGCTCTTCCCCTTATTTACAGCAGGGGCCTTTCATGACTCCCATAGTGCTCCTGGGTCATCCTGCCATCCCCATCCACTTCCCCAGGGTTGACACAGCTAAGCCTCATGGGCCCATGCATCTCTAACCCCCTGTGTTTTCACTTAGGTGCGACCAGGTGAGGACACGGAAGAGGAACATGGTGAGCTCCTTCCACTGTGACTACTGTGGGGGCTGGCTGGTTGGGGATGGATGTAAGAGGAGACAGCTGCGTCTCCTACTGAAGCAGCTCAGTCTCTTGGGACCCAGTCTTTCCTTCGTGTCTGTGGGCTTGTCTACTGGCTGGGCTCTCCAGCTGTGAGCACCCATGAGCTGGGTGACAGGTATGCACCTCTTTCTTGCTGACTTCTGTGGCAGATAACAGTTCTGCTGGGCTGGCCAGTCCACTGGATGCCTTCCTGGTGTTCGCCATGAGGCAGGTGGGTCAGAGGGCCTCACTGTGTTATCTCAGATCACTTTTGTTCTAGAAGAACGGAAGGGTCACATTCTAGATTCCAGGCAGCTGCTCAGAAAACTTTCTAGAGAAGTACAAAGTGAGGGATGCCTGGTAACAGGCTAGCCTGAAGTGGACGATGGGCCCAGTCACCAGGTCAGTCTTGCCTGTGGAGACTAGGCACCGTGGTCGCCCTCCTCAGGGGTTGGGAGTTGAAGAGCAGCATAGGGCTGTAAAGCCTGTGCAAAGGGCCGAAGGCATGACTGTGGGGCGCGGGGCGCTGGCCACTGCCCAGAGGGGGCAGGGAGCTTCTGGAAGGAGGCAGGACCAGGGTGAGGCCATGAAGGGTGGGTTGGATTTCACTGGGTTGGGGCCCAGAGCATTCCAGGCAGGCCCAGGAGCAGGCTGGTCAGAGGTAGGTTTCAGGGCCGGCGACCGGCCAGGGTAATCTGACCGGACTGTCTCTTGCCTGTGGTCTTAATTGAACCAGCCAAGCTTTAAAAATGAACAGTTGATCGTTTGATTAAGAAGGGCCTTTGACTCTTTCAAGACCCACAGAGACTGATTCTTATCAGTATGGATTGGAACAGTTTGTATGGAGGAATGCTGGCCAGACTTGGGGAGGACTGTTCGTGCAGGCCCCGAGGCCAGACTGACTTGTACTTTCTCAGTGTTGGGTTCCTTGGGAGAGTGGGTGCTCAGGGCTCAGGCTAGATCTGCTCCGCAGTGAAGGTGTCCCAAAGCTGTGCTGTCAGGAGCTTCCTCAAGCCTGCTGTAAAGGCACCACCTGTGCTCTGCAACAAGGACATCCGGGCAGCTTTCATGTGGCTCCCTGATCAGCAGCAGGAGAGCGTGCTGTTGTTGGCCATGAGGTCGATTTGTCAAATTGTTGTAAAGGACTTTCAGTTATTCAGAGGAAAAAAAAAATAGAGCTAACTCTTTAAAAAAAAAACTCTAATTTATTCTGCTTGATTACGCAGCTGGAATGGGAAGGTAGCTGCTGTTTGTGGTTAAATAACTCCTGACAATTTCTTAAAGAAATGATCTTCAAAGCTTTAACGGGTCAGTGGCTCAAGTACAAAGGCAAGATTGATTTTCATCCTCCTACTCTTTGTTCCCAGAGTTTAAACAGACACGTTTGGGTAAATTAGTTTGTCTATGTTATTAATGGAAGAAGTTATTAAACTCCCATAAATATGTGCTGGTATCTTACTTAAAATGCCAAGTTTGTTTTAAGAGGAGGGGAAAAAAAGTCAGAAGAAAAATATGGAAAAGGCAGAGGGGTTGATTCATGCTTTCTGCTTTTTTCTTTTTTAGAGATGAATTTGGATTAGTGAGCTGGGGAAAAAGAGTTCCCCCAAGTGGAGGGGTCATGCCCAGGGTCACCAGACTGGTGTTGGTGGGATGCAGGGGTCAGGTGGGGTACTGACAATGTCCTTTTCCTAGAAGAGAAGATGGCACAGGGCTCTGCAGCTGGAACCCATGGGCCAGAGAATATTTAATGGCCACTGAAAAGTTTCTTATGCTTTTTCAGGGCTAGGAAAACAGCTGAAGGAATAAAAAACTCCCCAGATGAAAACAAACGAAACAAGCAAATGCAGCATGGCACTATGGCGTGCATTTGTAATCCCAGCACTGGCTCAGAGACAGGAGGACCCCTGGTCTCATGGGCCAGCCTAGCAGAGCTGTCATGCGCCAGGCCAGCGAGAGACCCTGCCTCAGAAACAAGGTAGACAGCATTCTGAGCAACAACATTCAAGGTTGACCTTTGGCCTGCATGTACACTCTCGTGTATATATGTGCACACATACACACACACACACACACACACACAGAGGCCTTTTCAGAATAAGGAACCCACCGTGGGGCATTTCCTGAGGTGCTCCCGCACACAGCGACAGGCGCCTACACAGGCAAATCTTCCAACTGTGTGTTTGTGAGCTAGGAACCATCAAGTTCAGTTTTTTTTTTTGAGTTCACAGTGTGAACCTGGGAGTTCTGCTCACAGACCTGTGAGCCTTAGTCTGCGGGAGACTGGAGGCAAACATGAAGTTGTTTTTTTCTGGTCCTTGAGCAGAAAAGTGAAACACAGAAAACATTTGGAAGAAAAAGGGCCAAAATATAGCCAGTTTCAGTCAGTGTTTTTTCCTGTTTGACCTTTCTCAGAGTGCAGAATCCTTGCTTGTGTGAATGTGTGCACATGTGAACTCTCTCTCTCTCTCTCTCTCTCTCTCTCTCTCTCTCTCTCTCTCTCACACACACACACACACACACAGGCAGGGTGTGTGTGGGTAGGAGACTCCCTTTTTCTGAGGAATAGAGAAGGTTGGGGGTGGGACTGGGAGGAGAGGAGGAAGGGGGCCATGACTGGGACATAAAGTGAATCAATCAATCAATCAATCAATCAATTAATGAATTAATTAAAAAAAGGAAAGTAGAGGTCCAGGAAATGCAGTTTCCTGCTGGAGTTCCCAAATGAGACAGTCTTCAGAGCTCTGCCTCTTCGACTTGTTCTGAATGGTCTCCTTGAATAGTCTCCTTGGCTACTGCCCAAATCATGTCTCTTCTTCGGTGTTTGTCCAGTAGGCAGTCCATTAAAGCAAAGCCCACACGGTGATTTCCTTTAATGGACACTGGAGAATTTCCACCATATAGAAATTTAACAGCTATTTTTTTATGTGTATTCTCCCATCTGCTTCCTAACCAAATCTGACCCGGCTGAGCTTCTAAGACCAAACATGCCCAGGGGAACGCAGCTGTACTCCTGCACTCTGGAAACTCTGGCAATCACACGATTAGCCAGATTTTGAAATTGAACCTTGACATTAAGAACCCCTCACACACTTTTTTTTATAAAGTGGCTATCAAGCTCCTGGTCTAAGCCTTAACACACTGAGATAATTTACCCCAGGAACCTTGTCAAGTACCTGTACTATTTTTTTTATGGGTAATGCTTTCTTAGAGCTTTTCATTAATTTTTCTTAAAAAAACAAACTATGCTGATTATTATTTAACATATTGAGAAAAAGTACTATCAGTGGACTAGGGGAGGGGCGTAGAAGGAGAAGAGGGAGGGAGGAACTGGGAGGAGACGAGAGAGGGGCCACACCCAGGATACAAAGTGAATAAACTGTAATAAATAATAAATAAATTAATTAATTAATTTAAAAAATTTAACAAAAAATACACTTGGAAAGAAATAGGGGCAAAATAGAACCAGTTTTCAGTCAGTGTTTTTCCTGTTTGACTTTTCTCAGAGCCAAGAATCCTTGCTTTCGTAAATGCGTGCACATGTGAACACACACATGCATAAATACATACACACACACACACACACACTGTGTATGAACACACACATGCACACACTGTACATGTGAACACACACATGCACACTCACATGTGAACACACACACACTGAGTGGTCAGCGTATCTGGTCTCTTACATACTGATCCATCCCACCAAGCTCAGCCACACCCACGCTCACAGGAAACAGGCACAGAAGGGTCTGTCATATCTGGCAGTGTTACACAGATAGTAAGACCTGTGAGCCTTAAATCCAGACAGACCAACTGACACCCCCACTCGGGCTGTGTCCTTGCTCATTCTGCATTCACCTTCTTCACACACATGCACAGTTATGCCATGTCCACCTGCAATGCTGCCATCATGAATAAGCATGCTCCCTGGTAGACAGTGTGCTTAGCATGCAGAAGGCCCCTTCTTCTGCCTCCTAAAGAGCCACCGTAGCCCACACAGTGCCTCCACTGGGGACCACATCCTGACCACATTGCATGGACAAAGACATTTCAGGCGTACACCTAACTGTCTCCTTGCAGGGGCACCTGAAATGAGCACGCAGCCTTGCAGGCATGGGAGCCCAGCCGCGGCCCTCTGCAGGAGCAGAGCGTGTGTTCACCAAAGGGAGCGCTGGCGGAGCACCCTTTGAAGGGCTTGAGCACAGTCCACAGCCTTCCAGTGGTGGCTTACAGAGCCAGACAACCTCCCGTTCCTTCCTGTCCCCTCTGCCCAAAGATAGTTTTGTGCTGCATGGAGAATTAACTGACTCAAGAGCACCTCAGTTCCTGGTTCAAATTCAGGTGTGCCAAGCCCTGGGCCTGCCTCGCCCATCAGCCCTGGAAGTCTTTGCACTGAGAGCTGAGCTCCTCTTTGCTCCTCCGACATTCATTCCCTGAAGCTGCTTCTGTGAAGAAGACTGCCATGAAAATGGCTCCCTTTGTTGTGTAGAAGCCATGTCATGGCGGTCAGGAAGACTGGGATCTGGGATTTGGCATAAGGACTTATTGTAGCAAAGCTTTTGTCTGTCCCTAGGTTTAATTAATCTGTTAATGTTCTGGTCATTTTGATGCATGTAGAATTGTGGTGATTAGACATCAGATGTGTCTCAAGAATATCCACACTCATCAACCAGGCCCGTGAAATGGACCTTTTACTAACATGCAGGTGACTGCTCACTTCCAAACAGTCTTCATGTGTGTTTTCAGGAACGCCCATGTATCCTTTAATCTCCCCACGCCTCATGTCTCCAGTGGACAGGGAACAAAGACTTCACAGTCGATGTGTGACGACTCAGGGAAGGCGTGCTTGCCCAAGGAAGCAGAAGAGGGCTAGCAAGCGTCGAGTGGATTTCAGCAGTCATCTTTGCGGTTCTCTAGTGGACATCACTCCTCCCTTCACCTCCTCATGCTCGCCACCAGCAAGTCCTCTGCAAGCCCAGACCTCTGGCCTCTCTCATTCTCTCCGGGCATCTCTGCCCACGTGGAGGAGCGAGACCTATGCCCCCAGGGAACACAGAGCGGAAGGTGCTTGACCGTCTCCATCCCACCGACTCGCTTGTGTCTCATAAGCCCAAGTGAAAATGGTGGGCCGTGGGGGAATCTCTGCAGAGCTGACTTACAGTCCCGTTCCCTGCATGTCCTCACCTCAGAGCACACGCAGGGTCGGCCTTGCTCACAGCTGTGACACCAACGTCTCAGACCTCTTCCCTAAGGCCCATCACGCACCTGGGCATCCTTGGGATCGATGGAGCCACCAGGAATACTGGAGACAAGTCTGGGGCCTCCTTCAGCCTGGATGGCTGCTGACGGGTGGGAAAGAAACTGAAGATTTCTCTGGGGCTCACACAGGATGCCATCTTTCCCGAGTGTCTTCCCTACCTGTGGCTAGCTGGAGGCACAGGAGGCTTTGCTCCTGTCAGCTGGGCAACAGATAGATGGCCCACTGAGCATCACCTCTCAGATTAGCTGCACCAGAGTTGGTGGTGGCAGAAGGAGGCGGGAGACGAGACAGACAGAAGGAGAATGCGACTCCACGGAAGCACAGGCTCAGGGCAGCTCTGGTTCACACCACCATACTTGACTAGCTGTGTTAGTCACTCTTCTCATTTCTCTGACAGAATGCCTGTTAGAAGGGACTTAAGGGAGAAAGGACTTACTTGGTTCACAGTTCAGAGGACAGTCTGATGGCAAGGAGGCCGTGGCGCTGCAGAGGTTGGTCATTCTATAGCAGAGGGAACTTTTCAGACTGGACGCAGTGTTCACGTCGAAAGTGGGGCTGAGCTACAGTCCTCAGACACTCGTCCCACAGACACGGTTGTCCACTCTGCAAGCTAGGCATCCAGCACCAGATTCCAGGGAGGAGCCAGTGTTCAAATACCCAGCCTGAGGGGGACATTTCAGACCCTGACCATAGCACTACCATAATACAATCCACTTCACCTTCTGAGGAGAAGAGCCAAGGAGGTCTCCTGTGGATGGACAGAGGTGACATGTTAGAACAGTCTAGAAGCTGCTGGAGATAGGGAGGGCTGAGCGGTCAACAGCTTCTCAAAAAGAGAAGTAGATGAGGAAACTGACCAAGAACAAGCTGTGCTGAGGGGTCTGGCTGCCTGTGGGAGCAGAGCTTGGCCTGGTTAGAAGGAGGGTCTACCTCTGAGCAGCCCTACTGCTTTGGGGAGCCCCTGAACACGCCTTACCCTTTGTTTTACCACCGCAGATGTGGAGTTGCAGCTCATACCTGGTAGGGCTTAGGTACAAGTGCCCGTCCACAGGTCACATGTTAAAGGTTAGTGATCAGATCACGAGGAGCCTCGTCTAGTCTAGGGATTAATCCACTGATAGAGTCATGATTGGAAGGTGATGGGGACTCTCAGAGGCAGGACCTACTGCAGGAGGTAAGCGCCTGGGGGCGTGTTCTTGGGGGCCGTTTTCTTCTGTGTGTGCGCGGTGTGTGCACATGTGTGCAGGAGTGCTGGCCTGTGCCGGCATGTCTGGAGGCCGGAAGTCAACACTGCTGTGTTCTAGACCACTTCTCAGCTTCCTTTTTTTTTTTTTTTTTCTGTGAGGCAGGGTCTCTCACTGAACTTGGAGCTGGCTGGTTCAGCTAGGCTGTCTGGCTGGCCAGCCACCGAGGCCTCGGGAACAGCCTGTTGACACACAGTGCTGGAGTTACAAGCACATACTGCCATGCTGAGCTTTAGATGTGGGTGCTGGGGATCAAACTCAAGTCCTCATGCTAGCACATAACAAGTCAGTGTTGTCACTGCTCCAGTGGTCGTTATGTCTCCCTCTCTCTGTGAGTCTCTGTCTCTCCCTGCCCCTTCTCTCTGTGTTTCTGCCTCTCCCCACCTTCCTGGTCACCATTAAGTGATCAGTTTCACAGCCACCATGCTCTTCTGCCTCACCATGCATGACTACCTCAGCATCAGCAGCGGACTGAACCCTTTGAAACTGGGAGCCAAACTTCATCTTTTCTTTTTCATCTCAGCTATTTGTCACAGTGATGGGACTGAAACATTGTTTCAGAGCATCACTGTGAGACCATGCATCTAGCATACTTCTGATACAATGATAAAAGTGGCTGATATCAACCAAGTAGAGAACAGCCGCATACATAACAAAAGCAGCACACAATAAGGAGCATTTGGAATTTCACATTTGCAAATGGGCCTGGAATCTTCTCTCCTGAAAGGCAAACAGTATGGGAGAATTATTCTGGCACAGCAGGTTACTAGACTTGGCCACTGGCTACTTGAGCCCTCACCCTGGCTTCACAGGCATCATAAGTTTCTGTTAGGGTGTGACTTAACACTCATCTCCAATTCTGCCCCTGGCCCTCTGCACAAGGCTAGGTCAGGAAGCAAGGGAGCCCCTCTCCAGGCTCAGGAAAGCCACTTTAGTTTTGCTCCCCACACTCTAGGGTCTCTGGGTGGGAATAATCAGGACTGTGGCCAGAAAGTACATGTGACTTCTTGCCCAACAATCTTGCAAATGGCCTACATATAAACATTCAAATATGGCAGCCACGGGAGACACATGGCCGCTGAGCTTGTGGACATGGCTCTTATCACGTGTTTCTATGTAGATGTGAATCCTTCGTGCAGATGGCCACTGGGTTTTATTTGGAAAATAAGTTCTAGACAGACAGACCTCTCCCACCAGCATCACTGGGAGTGTTTGAGAACCTTGTCTTGGGCAATGTGGCTGCAGCAGCTGAGTAGCAAGCCTCCTGACTCCAGCATTGCTGCTTTGTGTTTTCCCTTTTGTTTCCAAACATCTGAGAAAAGAAGAAAACCCAGAACCGCAGGATACTCCAAAATCCAGGCAAACTCAGCATCTCTGTCTCCATGCCTGTTCCAAGTTACTTGTAGCTTCCAGAAAGGCCTTTTCCTCATGCTGCAGGTGCCAAAAAGAAGCAGCCCTGGCAGCCTTCCCGAGGGCAAAGGCAAGAGCCCACATCCTCCCTGTGTGGAGAATGGCTTGGCAAGCATGTGGTGCATAATATCTAATGGGGACATTATGACAGCTCAAGATCTGAGTGTTGTGCACACATGCATGTGTGTTGCGTGTATGTGTGAGCACAAGCATACACACACAGGTGCTAGTTCACACAGACACATACTTCCTTTAGGAAAGAAGTTGTTCTTGGAGAGCTGAGACGTGATGTCTTGGTGTAGAAAAGCTGATGGGCTTGCTTTAGCATTAACTGAATTTTAAAAGGTGACAAAGCACTTGTAATCCCAACACTCTGGAAGGCAGGGCAGGTGGATGTCTGTGAGTTCGAGGCTGGCCTGGTCTACAATGCACGTCTAGGACAGCCAAGGCTACACAGAGAAACCCTGTCTAAAAAAAAAAGAAAAGACAAAACAAAGAAGAAGAAGAGGAGGAGGAAGAGGAGGAGGAGGAGAGGAGGAGGAGGAAGAAGAGGAGGAGGAGGAGGAGGAGGAGGAGGAGGAGGAGGAGGAGGAGGAGATGACAAAGCAAAGCTACCTCAGGGTCTGCTTTTGAAACTCATATAGGAATTTATTACAGGACCTTCCCTAGGTCCCTGCAGAACACTGAGCAAGGGCTGGGTGGTGATTTTTGCTTAGCCACCCCTACGCCATCCCCGCATTGCCTCCGGACTCCAGCAGCCCTGAGTGGCCCCAGCCCACCCTAGTCTTTGTGCTGGAGGAAAACTGCCCCCTTTGTCCTGCCTCCACTCTCCCAGTCTCTGGAGACTTCCTAAAGCTGGGTGACGCTGCAGGCCCCAGAGCCCCTTACAGCTCAGCCTTTCCGGAGCCTTCTGGGAGCTGACTGCAGCCGACCGAGCTGAGCCTCCCGCGCCTCCGTCATGGGCTTTCTGCAGTGGCCTGGGTGAGATTAGCTCTCCGCTATCACTGTAATTTACAAGGCTCACATCACCATGTAACAACTCGGTGATTACATGGAAAATATCGTATAAATACACAGTAATTACAAGTTCATGCAGATTACTTGGGATATACATTTGAAGTTACCGAGCAGTTCAAAGATTAATTATCCTGTAACTGGCAGTATTTAAATCATTTTCCCCCCTCATATATGGCTACATCGAGGTCGACTTCAAGGCAGCCTAGGACAGGAATGCCGTGAGTATGATCTGAAAAGAAAAAATGAAATTTGACAGGCATGGATTATTTAAAGCATGCATATGGGAGCCGAACAGCCACTACACTTTGATGCAAATCGTAGGGGAAAGAGCAGGGGGATGGCGTGGAGGGAAAGGTGCTGACCAAAGTGAGGGCTTCCTGCCGGGAACTTGAAATTTAGACAAATAATCATTTAAATGGCAGCTCAGCATACGGTCCGAGCTGCAGGCATTAATGTCAGCATCTGGCACCAACATTTTGACAATTCTATTAAAATGCCCCAGCATTCCCTATCTAACACCTGTTAGCTCTAATTTTCTTTCCTGAGTAGCCCACCAGTAGACAGGGTAGATTCCAAACCATTTATCACTTTTAAAGTGCTTCCATATGCTTGTTGGGCCCAGGCTGGCCCTAGGCAAACGTTTTCCGAATGCATTAAAATTCAGGCCTATTTTTTTTAAGTGTAGACACCAATGTTTCATTGAATTCATGTCTGGTAATTATTAGCTTAAATTATGTCTCACACATGACAAAGTGGACCATGAATTAAAAGGCGCGCACACATACACACGCACTCTTCCATAGATGCACTGGAGCTGCGGGCTGCATGTTGTATGTTATTGAGACGTCAGTCAGTGCGCATTACACAAACATGCTTCATGGAGGGCCCTGGTAAGAGGCCCTGGGCTCCCAAGAGACCATCTAAAAGTGTCAGAAATGCTACAGCATAAATGACTGACACCAACAAGGCTACTTGCTGCTTGAGAGGCAAAGCTATTAGTTAATATATTACAAGTTCCAAACCTCTAAGCAAAACAGGAAATACAATTTTATTTTGACAAAGGGCTACAGATAAGATCGTAGTGATTCCCAGACAATGCAATCTCTCTGATTTGGGGAGGGCCTTCAGCAGGCTGGGAAGGCAGGACAAGCCAGGTAGACTCAGGGGCTGGCAGCCATGCTGCCAAAGCACGGCTCTGCCTGGAAATGATGGGGGGACAGAGAAGTCCAGATATTTCATGGCGATGTCTGGCTGCCCCTCGCTGTGCCTCTTTCATAAGTAGAGGAAGTGGGTGGAATCTAACAGCTGTTTTTAAAGGAAAGGAGGTGCTTGCAAGAAAGAGGTGGTGAGGTTGGGGTTATTGCATGGGTAGAAGATCACCGTTTGGAGGAGACTCTTAAATTAGATACAGCGTGCGGTATGGCTTCTTTCAGTCTCTACCCCTGCCAGCAAGCCCATATGGAAGAGATGCTTTAAGTACTACCATAACAAAACACACATAGAAAAAGGGAAGATTTTAAGCAAAACCAAAACAAACAAACAAACAAACAGAGCGCTTCCATGTGCTTGGGATGAGGGATATGAACAGTTCCCTTGAAATACAGAGACGTTGAGAGGACAAGGGAACAAGGCACAAAAACTATGTCGCCAAACCTATGTCGACAGTTAAAGTGTCCGCCTGGACACACGCACACCTACGAGTTCACACTTCCTCTGTTTACTAAATAACATTTCAGCACAGTTTTCATCTTATAAGGAAAGTGTTTGAAACTTGGAATAAGTGCACTTAATTAAAGGAAGGCTGTGAAAATGTGCACTAATCTGATATGACTAATAGCAAGTGCATGAAATTGCTAATTAGAATTTCATTAAAGGTGCTGCTTTATCAGACTGTGAAAATCACAACCTTTAAAATTCTTTCAGGAGAGCTTAATTCCTTTTCAAACAGAAATATTCTTTAAAGACATTTGATTTGTTCTGAAGGAATACGAGGTTTCGGCTGGAACTAAAAATGTCTCCAATATTGGGGGAGGCGACATCAGAGCAGGAGTCCAGAGCAGGGACTTTGTTGTCTCTGCCCAATGAAGCTGCCTGCCCCCTCCTCCACAGACGACTGTTCAGAGACCCAGGCAAGCAGGGTCAGTCTGTTCCACACGGAATGTGCCTTCTGCAAAAACCAACATTTAGTGTCTCCTGGAAGAGGAGACAAAGTCACTCTAAACATTTTAAAAGCCACTAAACGAAATAAAATTTAAAACTTTTCACATGTATTTTTGTGGGGATTGGAATTTACATTTTACCTTTTTGCTTTAATATTTTTCTCTTATTTTTGAGATTATAATATAAACACGATTTTTAAAAGAGGCAGTTACAATAAAATATTTTCTCTTTACAAAGGCCATCCTGCCATTTTCCTTATCAGTAGTCTTCACTCTTTCTTTTATTTTTTTAAAGAAAAATCAACCTCTTAAAATATAATAAAATTTCAATTATAAAATTGCACTTAAAAGTTGGTCTTCCAACTTGAAAGTCTTTTCAGCTTCGGCACACACATACTTCACTCCTTCCCAGATTGCTGTCCTCGTTAACCAGGGCCGTGTTCCCCATTTTAATCTTGGCCCTGGGTCCTCAGGTCAGTGCTTGCCAGGCAGTAAGAAATCCTCCCCTTTCATTTTCCTGTTCCTTTTCTTTTTCAGCCATTTATCTGTAGTTTTAAATATGAAATCACTCTTTGCTGCATCTTCCCGTGTGGCCAGTGGTATTTTTGCCTTTTTCTATGTGTCCCTTCCTTGTTCTCACAAACAGCATCGGGGTTCTTGTGAGTACTCACACTTGATTGAACAGTGACATTTTTGTTACCAAAAAAGAAAAAAGAAAAAGAGAAAGAAACAGAAAGCAAGAGCCTCATCAGCAACAGCATAAAGCAGAGCTCCTGCAAGCGTCCTCCACTGTATTTTCACGGTGACCGCCTCAACTCTCCCATTCCACAGTGACAGCAAGAGTTCAGAAGCAAAGCTTCTGAATATACTTCAAATCTTGATTAGAACCTCATCAGCCATCTTCAGGCAGCTATCATTTCTGAAAGGGGAGAAAATAAAATTAGAAATAACTTTATTTGAGAAACTGATTTCTTTGGACACCTGAACAAATTTCAAGTGGGTTAATGACAGTTTGGTCTGATTTTAAATTCAGCTAAAGGAATTTTCATGGCATGTGGATAATTTATCACCAATGCTAGGGAGCAGGTGAAAGACTACGTGTATTTTCCCCCAACATATGTGGGGTACCTTTGTACAATAAGAATAATGACTTTAAAAAATGGGTCTAGACTGAAATGAGAGAAAATTATGTTCCTTAGCTGTGGTCTGGAATCCAGGGCGGGTGTCAGTTTTGCTCTCTGTGGCCACTGCAGTTAAACAACACAGCTAATTCGAATGTTTTAAGTTTCAAACTGGAAAATATTGTTCTGCTGTGGGAACAATGACCCCATTGTCCTTTCGAGCGCTCCACCATTTCAGATGCTTTACTGCTTGCTTTTATGCAAAACAAATGACAAGTAATGGCAATTTAATTTTTGTCAAGTCAGTCACAGAGAGAACGTGACACAAACACAGCAAAGTGGGGCTTCACTTTCTCTGTCAGTGGCTGAATTAACAGTGTCAGGAATAAAAGCAAGCAGCCAGCAGCCCTCCTTGGGCCCTCAACCCCCCAGCAGGACCTGCTCATCACTGCTGCCATTGGGCAAAGGGCTCTCCGGTTGCTGTGCTGGACTTCGGGATGGGAGATGCCAGTATCTCAGAACTGGGGCCCTGAGCCCAGGAACTGCTGATCTTTGGGGTGGCGGGATGGGGGAAGTGTCGGAATGGGAGACACTGGCTGATGGCCCCAGGAGATGCCGAGCATGGCTAGTCCCTTGCTGGCCCTGAGGCAGGTTGCTGAGCCCTGGGTTCCTCCGTGGGTGGCCTTGAATATCTTCCTTGTCCTCTCTGGCTTCAGTTTGCTCAACCAGAGGTTGTTGACAGTATGCCGTTTACTCTCAAAGGCCCGAAGAGCTGCCATGGAGAACTTCAAATGGTGTTTGCTGATAGCAAAGTAGCTAGCACACTTAGAAAACCTCATTTCCCACCATCCTCACTTTCCAAACATGTTTCTACCTCAGAACCTCGTACTGCCAGGCATCCTTCTCCCCTTGCTTCTGACTTGTTTCTGTTCGGACATCACCGAGAGGCCCTTCACGGCCACTCACCATCCCACCCCTCACCATGGTGAGGCTGTTGCCTTCCTAATACTGCCTCTAAGAGAATTGGCCTTTTCTCTTTGTTTAGCATTATTGTCTGTCTTCTCCTCAGACCGGCTTTCCAGGGGTCCTCAGCCCTTTGGTTAATCTTGGGTATGCATGGAGTGTGGGTGGACGAAGTCACTTCCTCTGCAACACACGCACCAGACTGGGCAAACAGCATCTTCCCTGAGCACCGAGGCCTCCACCAAGGCTGCACATGGAATCAGCTTGAAGAGCAGGTATGTTAGAGCAATAATTCCTTAGCAAATGGAGGTTCTCCAGAACGATGCCAGCTTCTTTCTCCCTTGCCTGGTGTGATGAGAAGGGGCTCTAGGAGGGGTCCTTCTACACACTGAGCCTGAGGAAGGTCCTGACAGGCGGCCAAGGGAACTCCTAGGCTTCCTCCTGTCTTCCTCCATGTTAGCTGTGCAGGCTCTGGATCGGCCCAGCCCTTAGCCTTCAGAACCCCATAGGGGTTCCCCTAGGAACCCCATCTGCACACTGGGTCTGCAGTCCTCGCTTTTCTGTCGTGCACCTTGCAGTGTCACCCTAGTGACATACTCCAAGGCCTCAGTCCCTGAAGCTTCTTTGGATCTTTGCTTGGCCCTGCCTGGTTTGACCGTGGTTAGAGAGTAATGCCTGTTCTCCACCTTTTCTGAAGCCAGCTGTTCCACACTGGCTCCTGCTGGGCTAGCCATGCCCCCCCGCCCCCAGAGGAGGCGCCTGCACCAGCTGCCAGCTTATGGAACCAGAGCCCAGTGGGCCATGCCAGCCTAGTGCCCAGTGGATGGGGTAATGCACAAACTAGCCAGAGCGTCTGGGTGTCAGTGTCATGGCTAGAACCAGGGCCTGAGTATTTCTGGAAGGCCTGGCTGGCTCCACATGCCGCACTATTTATTTACTCTGTGGGGTTTTGCAGACAATGGCCATCCTTGGTGGCACCTCCCATCCTTAGGTCCTATTTTAAGAAAAAAAAAAAATTTGTGGGAGATCTATCTGTCCTGAGGCCCAGAAGTCACTTACGTATCCCTTACCAGCTGCTTCTCGGCACCAGCCCAGTGGTGGAGCTGCAGACATAAGTATGATCAGAGATGACACAGACAGCCACTTGCCCTGTGCCAGGAACCGCACAGCGTGCTTGTGTCACACATAGCTTTCCAGGTGGGCCTTTTCTCATCACGTTACGTAGGAGGAAACGAAGGCACATTGCACACTTAGAGCTTGATAAAGACGCCTAGGCAGGATGCTGAGGTGTGGCCTTGGAAGCAAAGCTGGGATCTAAAATTCCTCCTCAGTCTGTTGAACATCGCTAAGTGGTGGCGGTCAGCCTATGAGTCTCCAGGGGCGACACGCTGCTGCCCTAGAGGCTCCGGCAGTGAGGAGAGGGGTGGGTGGCAGGATTTTATACACGGGAGCTGCTCGCTGTGTGCCTCGCCATGGCCCTGCTGCTCCCTTTCCTGCCACACTGCTGGGGCCTGTGGAGTAGCCTGGGTGGCAGGAAGAAGCTTCACCCAGCGTGGATGTGGTGCTCTAGCCACTCACCCTGGACTCAGGGTCTCTGAATGCAGAGCTGCAACAGTTCACCAAGATTCCAAGTCCAGGTACCTCAGCCCCACACCTTACCCAGGGGAAGGCCTCCACCTGTGCCAGGCCAGGAGCACTGGACTGCTCAGCCACTCTCATGCTGCCCACACTTGTGAGATCAGGTAATGGTAACTGAATACCTCTGAGGTTGCTGTGTCTGAAAGGACAGCACGGGGGACAAAGTCGGTGACACTCATTTCTTAGAGCTATTGCCTGTGTGTGTGTGTGTGTGTGTGTGTGTGTGTGTGTGTGTAAGCCAGAGGACCACATCAGCTGTCTCCCTCTGTCACTCCTGTTTGAGACAGGCTCTCTTAGTGAGCCTGGAGTTCACTGACTGGCTGGACTGGCTGGCTGGCACTCTCCAGGGACCCTCCCACCCACCAAGTTCTGGGTCACAGGCACACGCCCTGCACCATCATTCCCAGGGGCTCTAGCTCAGCTCTTCACAATCATGTGGGAAGCACTGAAATGATAAAACCAGCTCCCCAGCTCCATATTCAAAAAAGATGTTTCTTTATTTTGCGGCTTGGGATCAAACTGAGTCCAGTCCAGCTTGGTGAGCTTGGTGAGTGGTGAGCTTGGTGAGTGGTGAGCTTGGTGAGTGGTGAGCTTGGTGAGTGGTGAGCTTGGTGAGTGGTGAGCTTGGTGAGTGGTGAGCTTGGTGAGCGCTGAGCTCCGTAACCAACTCTTTGTGGTCTTCCTTTTGAGACACTAAGTTCCACAGAGCCTTGAACTTGCTCTGTAGCCCAGGCAGGCTTCAAACCTGTATCAGCCTCCCTGAGCAGTCAGTGTCACAGTCCTGTGCCCAGGTCTGGCTTGATCTTAAAGAGCAGGTCCCGGGAGAGCCAGGCATGTCTGTGGCCTCAGGTGCTTCGCTCCGTGGCTTACGTGTCTCACACGAACACAGTGGGGGGTGGCTGAGTCACTGGTCTGCCTCCAGAATGATGCCTTCTTGTCTAGGGCACATGACCACGGCAAATGAAGAGACGGAGAAAACTGCAAAATGCCAGGGAGTGACAAATCTCACTGAATGACACAGATGGTTGGAAATTAACCCTGTCGTCACTGTGGGCAGCAGCATTTGTCCTTCTTGTGAAGAGGGTTGGACTCCAGGGCTGCTGGGCCAACCCTCACACGGCTTCATGGTGGAAATCCACGGAGGCTTCATGTAGTTGCCCTGACCTTTCGCCCACTTTATAGGCCAAGAAAGTGTGAGGAGAAGCCTCCCAGGGTAGTGAATGATGGTGTCTGCCTTTGAGCCACGGCTTCCTGGGTCTGCAGCCCCACTGTGTGCAAGCTACTCTGTCCCCCTGGACCAGAACTTTCCTCTTCATTAAATGTCTGGGGCCCAATTCCACACCCTGTCTACCTATGCCATCTTGCTACTCTTATGTAAAGAACCACACAGGCTCTGTGGGGCTGGGCCCACGTGAGCAAGGCTTTGGAGGGCCAGAGTGACACGTGTATGACCGGCCACATGGCCTTGGTCCCTTCTACTCTGCCAGTCCGCTGCCGCACCAGTGCCCAAGCTGATTTTAGTGTACACAGCAGGGTGGTGAGCGACTGACATACTGAGGTGAGACTTTCACAAAAGCATCAGCTGCTCTGAACAAGATGGCCACCAGTTTATAGTGTTTATAGTGTCACCCTAAAAAAGTTGTCTGGCTCTTCATACTGTTCCAGGCTCTAAGTGGCTGTGACTTCACTGAGGTCAGACACACTCTTGGAGGACTTGATCTCAGACCGCAGGGTTCAGGTGGGGGAGTCATGTGCTCTGCTTGCTTCAAACTCTGCCTGAGAGCAAGAGCAACACCATGTTCAACACTCAATGGGAGAGAAAACGAGTGAATACTCAGCCACCTCAGCTGTGGGGCCTGCAGCAATTGTCTTCCCTGTGCCTGCTTTCCCCATGCATAAAGGTAGCATGGTAGCTAGCTGACTGTCTCACGGGCTTTGAAGGATGATTTCTGTATGGTGAATGCGGCCTGCTACAGAGGAGCGATAGCTCCTCCAAACATCTTCGGAGCAGCTCCACTCCCCTCACATACTGGACATGCATGGCCTGTGAGTCCCAGAGGGCATGCCTTTCCTAGCAGGCAGGGCGGAGAGTGTTGCTGGGTTCTCCACTGACCTCTGGGTGGCCTAGGATGGGCCTTGCATTCTGGCTTTCCCTTATCAACATTGTGAGATCGAAATGACAGTACACAACCAGACAAGGAACACTGGGTGAGCATTGCGCATGAAGCAAGCAGGACTTCACTCTTAAAGTTCCCCTGTCTCAGCCCTTATTCACCTCAGACAAGTCGGCTTCCCTCCTGAGTGCCAAAAAGACTACAGTTCCCAGCCTTGGGGTCAGGACCCACGGGACTGCGTCTTGCTAGTGGACTGAAGGCAGGAATAACATGGAAATGTCTATGCCTGCCGAGCCTTGAGAATTTCCTTGTGTTTGTGTTTCCTTCCTTTTTTTTCCGCCTTCAACCTTTAATATTAGTTATTTAAGGGCTGACGAGATGGCTCAGTGGTGAACAGGCTTATTGGCAAACTGGATGACTTGAGTTTCTTCCTCAGAGTTTGAATGGTAGAAGGAAATGCTGGTTCCCACAAGTTGTCCCCTGGCTACCACATGTGCATGCCACTCCTGTAAGATAAACAAAAATAAGTCAGAATACAAAGCCACGGACTTTATCATGACATGTATACATATGTGTGTATAAAAAGAACTGTGTGTGTACACTTTGTTTGCCCATTTTCTCTTTTTAAATTTTTATTTTATTTTAGCTTATTAACTTTATATCCCAAGGGTGCTCCCTCCCTCCTCTCCTCCCAGCCCCCTTTCCCTTTCTTTCCCTTTCTCCTTTCTTTCCCTCCAGAAAGAAAGGGTGATAAGAGGGTGGTGTCCTCCCCCACCCTCTTATCAACCCTCCCCAACACATCAAGTCACATCAGGACTGAGCACATCTTCATCCCTTGAGGCCAGGCCAGGCAGCCCTGCCTGGGGGAAGTGGTCCAAAAGCAGGCACAGAGTCCATGTTAGAAACAGTGCACCTCATCCACTCGCCAGGCGACCCTCATGAAGACCAAGCCTCCCACTGGCTGTGTAGAGGGCCTACATCCGGACCATACATGTTCCTTAGTTGATGCCTTAGTCTCTGAAAGCCCCCATGGGACTGGGTTAGTTGTTTCTGGTGGTCTTCTTGTGAGGTTCCTGTTCCCTCCAGCTCCTTCCATTTTTCCCCCAACACCTCCACAGGACCCCCGGAGCTGTGCCCAATGCTTGGCTGCAAGTCCCAGCATCTATCTCCATCTGCTTCTGGCTGTACCCTCCCAGATGACAGTCA
Source organism: Meriones unguiculatus (assembly GCF_030254825.1). NCBI lineage: Eukaryota > Metazoa > Chordata > Mammalia > Rodentia > Muridae > Meriones > Meriones unguiculatus. The sequence continues at coordinate 73,637,141 of NC_083349.1, forward strand.
AGTTGGGCTCCTGTCTGCAAGCACAGCAGAGCATCATTATTAGTGTCAGAGGCTGGCTCTCTACCCTGGGGTGGGTCTCAGGTTGGGCCAATCATTGGTTGGACTTTCCCTCAACCTCTGTTCCCTCGTTATCGCTGTGCTTCTTATAGGCAATTTTTGGACCAAACGTTTTGTCAGTGGATTGCAACAGCCCTGCAACAGAGCTGTCTTGTGTGTTCTCCTCCCTGACTGCCCGTTTGTCTTCCCTAGGCTGCTCTCTCTCTTCCTCCGTAGCTCCTCCTTCTGCTGTCCTGTCACAGATAAAATTTCTTATCGGTTTTGGTGGTAGACTCTTATAACCCCAACATGAAGGAAGCTGAGGCAAGAGGATTAAGAGTTCAAGACTACCCCAAACTACAAAGTGAGTCTGTGTCTCAAATACTCGCCCCCCCCCAAGAAAATCCCCTCAAACCAAGTATTGAGATGTAGTTTAGTGATACAGCTGTCTAGCATGTGTGAGACTCTGGCTTAATTTCTAGTCCTACTAAAACAAAGAGCAAAGAAACTTCTATGTCTATGAATCATACTTATAAAACACATATATACCCATACATATGTACTATGTACACACAAACACACACACACACACACACACTGACTCATTCAATACTAAATGTTCACAAAGTGACGTGGGGCAGACGGTGGGGCTCTCCCACAGAATCTGCCTTCCTGGCCTGCTGACTACATGTATCCGTGGATCACACCCCAATAATATTCCACATTTCAAACAGCGGCCTTATGAAACACTGTATGAAATAAACCCAGTGACTGCCTCATCTTCATGGACAAGGACAGGCACAGAGAGGGCATGGAACCGCTGTTCCAGGGAGGTGGGGCCTTTCTTCTCAGCTGCATCTGCCTGTGAGGGAAGTGTTCAGCACGGAGCTTCTGTGGTTCCACAGAACAACACCGCTCCCCAGCAACTGCAGTCCCGTGAGTTCTGGGTGATTGGGTGGGAAGATGCCAGGCTGGGGCCCAGCACGCATGTGGGACATGGGACCCTGACTTGGTTGGTGCTTGAGCCAGATGCCCTGGCAGCCAGCCTTTCCAGGTTCTGTCTGTACACGGTGAGCAGTGTGTGCTAACACCTCAGAGGAAAGGGTCTCGTTAGGTTTATATGGAGGCTGTTGTCAGCCTTCTCTAGATGAGCACTCCTAGCTCACAAGACTCGCTCTTCCCCAGAGTGCTCACTGTTAAAGAAGGAAGCCTGACACCACCCAAGTCTCTGATCCAGCTGGCCTTGCTCCTTTTCTCTCAGAAAGAGCATAGTACCAGGCGTTTGCTCTTCCCAGGATGGTGACTTTGGAAGCATCCTGAGATCCAGTAAGGACTGCTTGTTGGAGTCAACGTCTAATGTGCTCACAACGGCCTCATCCATGGGATGACGAGAGAGAGCCCCACCTCAAGCCCCCAGACTCCCTCCAACCCTTATCAATCCATACTGTGGAACGGGTGCATTGGTTACCACACACTGAGGGCTGAGAGGAGCCACGCAGGCAGGGGCAAGCGAGTGCCGCCAGAGAACTGACGGCAAAACGGCTTTGGGTGTTCCCTTTCACACACCCTCTGCTCCTTCCAGCTGGGTGACTTCAGGCACCTCACTTTACCTCGCCAAGTCCATCATGCCAGCTGTAAGATGGAGGGGACAAAGACAGCATCTGAAGAGACTGCGATGATGAAATGAATTAACAGTATATAAGATAACAGGCGCTTGGTTGTCCTTTATCATCAAGGACAGAGATTTAGCAGGTGGTATAAGGTGCAACGCACAAGAGATGCAAACACAAAGCTTCCAGGCTGCAGCATGTTGTCAGTGTGGGCCTGTGGGGCCTGCAGAAGCTGGAAAGAGAGGCAGGCTGGCTACGAGTTTGTCCTGACACATTCTTTCAGTGATGGGTAGTGTGTATGCTGGTGGACTCACAATATTACATCATCTAGTGATGTCATGGCCACCTTCTTTGCATACGTATAGTCTATAATGTTTTAATAACCACAAAATCTCACAGCAATACTCTTTCCGGAATGTTTCCCTGTCATTAAGTGATGCATGGCTGTTTAATAGGCAATGGAGAGCCACAGGAGGTTTTTAAGGAGGGGAATGTCCTTAGAATGGCCTAAGCTACTCTAAAAGGAGCCCTCTAGCTGCAGAGCACAAGCAGCTTTCTTTGGCCAGCTCCATGAGAAGGAGTGCTCACAGAGAGGGGCCCTGTGGGCTTCGCAGTCTGTGGAGTTTGTGATGTGTAGGGCATTGCACACAGCCTGGTGACAGTCACTGCAGCGGGAGCATCCATCCCACGCCCAGGTGGATAGCTGGCCTCCACAGCCAGCTTTCATCTGTGCAAGGCCTAGACTCTGTCGCTTCATGCACCATCAGTGCATCCTTTACGTAACATCAGCAGGGACTGTTGTGGCAAGGTAGAGACATCAACCAGCCTCCTTTGGGGCCTGAGACCCAGGAAACTTTCTGTCCTCGGGATGCAGAGCTCCTTGACCTTCAGAAACCAGGATCCAGGAGGTGTGCTGAGAGGGCCAAGGAGGCAGGCTCCTTTTGGAGTCTCCTCCCAGTTTCTGAAGTGCAGGCCACACTGCTGAGAGCTGCCTGTCTGTCTCAGGCAAGCTCTCCCTTAACCTTTGCTTGTAATCCTGCAAGCCCACCCAATCAATTGACGATCATAAAATATTAGACTTAACGCTGCAAAGTGCTGCTTTTTAATTCACATAACAAGCTCCTAAATAATTCAAACAGCAAACAGACCCTTCGAGTCAATGGTGGGAGGCAGCTTGGACCAGCAGGAGAGTGTCAACACATGCCACATTTCCCGGATCGACTCCGTTTCAAGAACCCTATTAAGTTAATTGCCGGTTTCTGACAGCACAGAGCATGCTGGGAGAAAGCAAGCTTTATTAGCCTCACGGCATCTGGAGGCCTCCACCCCTTGCCTCTAGTGTAGGCACTGGTGGGTGGTATGGAGAAAAGCAAATCAGGTTGGGAGACCAGAGATGCTTTGGACAACTGGTGGCCACAGGCTCACAGTGAAAGCCAGAAACTTTCAAGAGTCAGTTTGCTTATGATTTCTTACCCCTCAACCGGCCCCCACTGCCCCACCATGCTGCCACTTCATGTCAGACAGTTTACAGGTTACAGAAAGTTCAGTAATCAGCAAGGAGTTAAACTGCTCGGTGTGGCCTGGGGCTTGTTGGTAAGCGTTAATGGAGAGGAGGCAACCTCATAGCTACTCAGGAGAGTCTCCAGGCTGAAGGGGAGTACGCTAGACTCTTCATGGCTTTTTGTAGACCTTGAGGTCAGTGAAACCAATTCAGAGCTAGAAGCAAGACCTCAGGGTGGGCAAACTGGATAGAGAGCCCATGGATCCAAGGATGGGCAGAAAGGACCAGGGAAGAACAGAAGGACGACAAGCCCTTTAGCCTTCTGTGATGCAAAAGCTTTACATAGAAATCAGATGACTCCTTTGTAGTTCTGGCACATAAACCCCTGTGGGCTTGGGCATCCTGTGGCTTGGTGGTCTACTACAGGTGTGTTTTTGTTTTTTGTTGTTTTTTTTTTGTTTTCTTTTTTTTCCAGGCTCAGGATGACACTATGGATACAACCAAGGTTCTATATAGATTATAATTCCAGCTCACTCTTTGCTGTGATCCTTGTGTGTGTGTGCACACATGTGAAGGCCAAAGTCGGTGGCAGGGGTCTTTCTTGACTGCTCTCCACTTTATTTTTTGACACAGGGCTCTCATTGAAGCTGGAGGTCTCTGATGGGGTAGACCAGTTGGCCAGCATGGTCCCGATCAGCCTCCCCAGCTCTGCTCTTACAGGCACATGCCGCCTGTCCAGCTTTGTGCTGGGAGTGCGCGCTCAGGCTCTTATGTTGGACAGCAGTGCTTTACCTGTTTATCCTTCCTTCCAGCCCCTGTGTGAACTTAAACAGTAAAGTTAAGTCCCTTGGCCCTCTTCCTGTGGCCCAGGCGATACAGGACTCTCAGCTGAGCAGCCTGTAACACAGGTGGCACACCTGGTACCAAGCGCCTTCCAGTCCATCGCTCTTGTACATCTGGTTAATTACAAGTGCTTTGTGTACAGTTGGACAAGCAACTCTTTCACAGTTCTTTTTGTCCCAGCCCTCGGGTCTTGTCTCTTTCTGCTGACAACACCTCGGTGAACCAACACCTTCCCTGGAAAGACCCACAACAGAGAATAAAGCTTGAACACAACTGTAGGAGTGGGGCACTGGGCTCATATGGACTGCAGTGGAGGTGGGTGGATGGGGAACCCCACTGTGGCACCCTCGGAGCCCTGGTGGACGGGATTGAAGTGCCTTGCTGCTTTGAAGAGACCAGGCCAGAGACAGTGTGATACAGAGTCACGTATACACTGTGCCCAGCCAGCTGGGTGTTCTGTTTTTAAATTTATTTTTTCTGCCATTTATTTATTCATCTAAGCACTTTACAGCCTGATCCCAGCTCCCTACTCCTCTCCTCTCGGTCCCCCCCTCACACTCCCATCTCCTCTCTCCTCAGAGAAGGGGAGGCACGCTGGCACCTCAAGGCCCAGCAGGACTAAGAGCATCCTCTCCACTGAGGCCGGACAGGGCAGCCCCCCCCCCCGTGGGTATTCTTGTCAGTGCTGTGTAAGCAGAAGGGTTATTATCTCACATTGTATATAAAAAGTAGAAGCTCAGAGGTGCTAAGCAACTTTCCAAGATGACAGCTGGTGAACAAATGTCAGAGCCGGGAACCTTACTGTGCGTCACAACACTGGGCTGTCCACTCACTATTTCCACCCTCCCTTCCTAAATCTGATCATGCCCTCCTGAAACAGCAATGCTGTCCTCAAGACCTCCAACAGCACTTTAGAAGGCCTTCCTTCCTTCTTTCTTCTCAACTCAGGGCCGTCCTCCCTTCTCAGCAGGTCTCCTGGAAATCACAGCCTCCTTGCAGTTCTGACCCATCCCTCCCCCCCCCCCCCCGCCCCATGCCCTGGGCTGAACACCTCTTGGATGGCCTCCCTTTTGGCTCTGCCTCCCCAGCCATCTCTTCACACACACGGCAGGGGACATCAGTGCAAGTATGAGTTTCAAACCAAACGTTCTGGGCCAGCTGAGCTAGAACAGGGTGCCAGCATGCCAGCCCCTGCCCCTGCGTCTAAACCTGTCTGCATCTTGGGAAACGAGGCCCCTGCAGCTAAGGAAGAACAGGCACCTGGGCTCCCACAGGCCCCGGAGGAGGAAGAACGGCGTGCCGTCAGAGCCTGTTGCCCACCTCTTGTCTTGGGCTTCAATTACAGTCTAAATATATGCTTTGAAAATTGAAAAGGGCTCACGTATAGAATGTGGCTCTCTTTGAATTTGTCTCTTTAAAGACAAAATTGGCGAAGTGTTTTCCTATGCTTAAGGAGACACTTGAACACGGCAGCAGATGGGGGATGGAAACTGAAGTGTCTCTCCCAGGCCACCATACATGGATAAAACAGGCACCGTCTATTCCAAGCGCTCATTAATAGCTGGTCTCCAAGGCCCCAGCAGCAGCTAGAGGATTTGACTCATTAAAAAGATGCTGAGGTGGAGCTGCTTCCTCAAGCCTATTGCTACTGCTAGGCCTGGTGCCACAGGCTCCTCAGAGGCCTTAGACAGGCACCCTGAGTGCTGGCTGGGAGCAGACTGTGAGGGCCTGGAGAGTCTCTGGACCACAGATTGGGTGAGAAACCCTCCCTGCTTAGCTTATCACATTTATTCTCTCCACCTCGGCGCCCTGCTCTGGTGCCAGATCAAGATGCACAGAAATGAATTCTCTTGTCAGGGGTCTTTCTGCTTCTCAACAGGTCTGAAACTTTCTGGGTGAGCCACAGGGCACTACCAGGTCTGGTCCTTGTGGGAGGCCTGAGATAGCCTCAGAAAGGTCTGGAAGGGCCTGGCCTGTGGCAGGGCTCTCAGCTCACAGCCCACTTGCAGGTATCCCCAGGGTCTCCGTTAGAAGAAGGCTCAGAGGACCCTCCTGCTGTGACATGCTCCATGTGAAGCTTTTTCTGTGCCGCAGCAGCGACACTGGCTTCAGGAGTTCTGACCTCCCGTTAGCCCACATTCATATATTCTTAATGGATGATAATAATAATGAGTTCGACTGTTTAAACTAATCTGAAACCATCAATGTTACAAGATCTGCTCAGGGGTCAAAGGGTTGGAAAAAACAATCCACAAAGCTGTTGTTGCCGGGCCCTGAAACTGTATGTAGATCACAAGAAAGACCGTATGTCATTGTGGGCAACCTGAGGAGCCCAGGTTAAGTCTGAAGGATGAGGGTTCTTTCATGTGAGTATGGTGGCTGGACCTCCTTTCTCTTCCCTTGCTTCCCTCTCTCTGGCAGCCGCAGTGAGCCACCTGCCCAGCAGCCCCTCTGGAAATGAAGGGACTTCCACCCACCCTTGCTGTGGCGGCACAGCTCGCTGTATCCCTTACTGTCTCTGTGGACTGCCTGCGCAGTGGCAGGCGCCCTTCCTCTGGCTCGCTGCTCGCAGTGGCAGGCGCCCTTCCTCTGGCTCGCTGCTCGCAGTGGCAGGCGCCCTTCCTCTGGCTCGCTGCTCGCAGGCTGCTCGCCCATGTTTTATACATTCGCGATTGCCTGTTACCTGACTGCCGCCTCGGGCCCCGAGTCCCAGGAGCCAACCTCACAGCCTTCAGACCCCAGGCCGGGAGCTAAGAATATCTCCCAGAGTATTCCCCAACACCTACGGCAGATGTGCCCGCAAATTGGCTGGTCCCAGTGGCCAGGCGTAGAGGAGGACAGGCTACATGGTTACTAAAAGCATTACATACTTAATCTTCGAGTTACGTCATACGTTCAGCCACAGGTCAGTGTTCTGGGAGCCTTTCCCCCCAAAAAAGAGACAAAATCAAGTTCTTGACTCTGTCTGGCAGAGACGGAGAGAAGAGGGAGGCCCGTGTGCTCCTGTCTGAGAGAGACCCCTTTAGGCAGAGCCCTGCTCCACACAGGCTGCTTCTCCACACACCTTATTCCCTCCCAAGCCCAGCCCTGTGGCCTGAGCAGAGTCAGCCTCATCCTCCTCTGTCTCAGAGGCGGAGACTGTTTTGTGAGCTCCCCTAGATTTCTTGCCCTGCCCTACCAGGTGGCACCGAGCAGTGCTGAGCCCAGAGTGCCAGGCCCCATGCTACTGCATCACTCGGGGCTGGCCGAGGTGGGGTGCAGGTGGCCAGAATGCATGTGTGCAATTGTCCAGTCATGCTTCCAGGCAATCGTTAGTCCACAGTCTGTGGACGCCTTTGAGGTGAGAGTCCCATCAATATGAGGACTGAAATTCGAGCTCCAGAATTCATGTGAAAAGTGTAGTGGTGTCACCTTGTATTCTCTTTGTTGAGAAGTAGAAATTGGGCTGACTGTCTGGACAGGTTAACCAATTGGTGAGCTATAAACCAATGAGAAACCCAGTTTCCAGCACACACACACACACACACACACACACACACACACACACACACTATCCCCACACAAACCACAAGGAAAGAATGGCTCTGAGACAGTCAGCCTTGCCATGGATCAGGTCGCCCTACAGATTTACGGGGCACCAGCTCCCCCAGAGGAGATTTTCTCGTGTTTGTGCATCTGGTGTCTTTTCCATCACTCTCTCAGGCCCTCCTGCATCAGCCTCTTTCAGACTGAGCCCCAATCTCAGCATTTGAAAGAATTAGCTTGAGAGTAATATTGTGAACCAAAAAAATAATTTACAGGGTGATAATAATTGTGACTTTAACACTAATAATAGATGTCAATAAATTCCATCTATCATCTATTTATATATCCATCCATCCCTCTATCTATCTATCTATCTATTTATCTATCTATCTATCTATCTATCTATCTATCTATCTATCTATCTATCATCTGTCTGTCAGTCTATCTATTTGAAGCAGGGTCTCACTGCATAGCTCTGGCTCACACAGACCTTGATACATAGACCAGGCTGATCTTGAACTCACAGAGAACAGAACTACCTGCCTCTGCCGCTTAGGATTAGGGCATGTGCCATCACACCCTGCTCTTCTTTTTAAATCTTTTTAAAATGACTTTTAGACTCAGATTATAGATTATATTCTTCTGGTGATTTTTTCTTTTTACTGTGTACAATACACATCATTTGTATATTCACCGTTTGCCTACTTCTCACTTCTGCGTCCTAGTCGAACTTAGTACCCCACACTGTTGTTAACATTTATGTATTTGTTTAAAATATGGAGACAGGGCTGGCGAGATGGCTTAGAGGGCGAATCACTGCTGGGAAAGCCTACTGACTTGAGTTTGCGCCCGAGAACACACAGTCTGAGGAGACGGTGGGTCCCTGGAAGTAGGAGGGAAAGTCGCCCTTTCACAACTGCATGCACTGCAGCACATCCACGCCCACACGCAGACACACACACAAAGTGACACACAACAAACTGCAGAGAAGATAGCGCGGATGGCCGAACATTCTAGCAGAACATAGGTAGAGGCTTTGGAGAGAACACCCAACCTCGAGTGCCACTGTGCCCCTCCCCCAGGGTCCAGGAACTGTGTATGTGCACATGCTTCTGTGAGTGTGTGTGTGTAGGCATGTATGTGTGTGTGCTTCTGTGTGTGTATGCATGTATGTACATGTGTATATGTATGTTCAGTGTGTGTATGCATGCGTGTGTGTGTGTGTGTGTATGTGTGTGTGAGAGAGAGAGAGAGAGAGAGAGAGAGAGTGAGAGAGAGAGAGTTTCCACCCATTTGATCAGTTTGCTTCAGTCTCATTGCTGGAGGCCACTGAGAGACACATTCAAATCCAAGCTGCCTCTTCCTCCTGCTCCTACAATGCAACGAGATTTACATTTTCAAAAGCCTTCCACAGTCACAGCACCCACCAAGTTTCCCCCTCTGGGGTTTAATTAGGAGAAATTGTCTTTCTGGCTCTCAAAATCCTCATTCTAAATTTCTCAGAGGAAAGGAGAGTCTCAGCAGGCGGGAAGGAGCACCCCAGAGCCGTGCCCCTCTGGTCCCCCCTGCCCTGTGTGGACAGTGGAGACAGAGCAGCCTGTAGGTCACACCGTGAGTGTGCCCTGCCACTAGAGCTGGAGGACGGCGGCGATCGGCACGCAGATAGCACATTAGCGATAGATAATAGTGTCTAAATAAACACCGCAGCCTGCCTCTCCGCCTCTAGACCAAGCGTATCTATAAATACTCTAATGACGCCTAGCCAGCCAATTACTCGCTTCTGGGAAGGGCCCTTATTAATGGCATTGCAGTGAGGGGAAAAACATTAATTATTGGACACAGTGGGATCTTTTACGTTCTGTCTGGTCCGGACAGCACCAATTAATGCAACAATCATTATCCACAACCGTTGCCGTGTACTGAGAGCAGCCATCCTGGGCTGGCTTGATGGGGCGCGAAGGGCACCCGGGGAACGCCACTCTCTTCACCGCGAAGCGGCTGGAACAAAGCAGAGGTTTCCGGACAGTACCCCTGGAGGACGGAGATGGGAAGAGCTGTCGCACTGCACTGTGGGTAAACCACACTGAGGAGCAGCCACCTTTGGAGCAGAGCGGCTTGACTGGCCCTTTCACCACCCCCTGGCCCCCTTGCTCCCAGAAGCCTCGGCTGCACTCAGTCCTGACCCAGGACATTTGCACAAGCTAAGCCTCATGCCCCCAGAACCTTTTCCCTACAGTATTAGTCTTTTCTGTTTCTGTTTTTGACACAGCATGTATCATAAATCATATTTAACAGCTGCATCTTGTTATTTTATCACTGTCCCTCTCCCCCGTGCAAACTCTTAAAGGTAAGGATTTTATTCTTCTTTCTAGTGTTTACCCGACAGTCATATGGATATCTGGGGATCACGAGGTAGGGGGCCAACGAAGAAATCTTAACGTAGAAACACAGGCTTCGGCGTGGCCAGACTGCCAGGCATCTCAAAAACGAAAGCAGTCACGCTTTCACAGAACTGCACAGAAAAACAACCGAAATAGAGCAAACCAGCAAAACCCTGAGCTCGGCCAAAATATTCCAGCAGCAGCAGCACTCCTTCCGGCAGACCCTAGGTCCCCTCACGGCCACACTGACGCGGTCCTGAGTTGCCTGGAGGGTCCTTGACAAGCCACCCTGGCAAACAGCGCCTCTGCTCACTGCCCAGCACTTTGAGATGGCTCCAAAATAACCCTGCGTGACACAAGCTAGGAGAGGGTTACAGGAATGCTATTGTTTCCCTCCTGGTGAGGAGGCGAGGCTTCTGGGAGGCATTAATCATACAGTACTTTGAAAAATTGGTTCCACTGAGACTCACTCCCCAGAGACCAGACCACACTGGGAGAGGTGGGTGTGTTGGGTGGTCCTTCCAGAGGGAGAGTCCAGCAGCCCGAGAAGGCTTCCTTGCCGGTGAGCCGTCCAGAGAGTCACACTCAAATGCAGGGAATTAGTTTTAACCCCCTGATCTGCGGGAACCCAGACAGCAGTCCTGTGTCCTTACCTGAAACAAACATCTCCTGAGATTTTCTTTTATTAAAAATACATTTGTGTGTGTATGTTCATGTGTGTGTGTGTGTGTGTGTGTGTGTGTGTGTGTGTGTTCCTTTGTGTTTGTGTGCCTGTGAGCTCAGACATGTGTGTGAATGTAGCTGGAGGTCAACCTAGAGTGTAGTTTCTCAAGAGCCGCTTATCTTGTCCAGACAGGGTCTCACTAGATTTGGGGTTTGTGAATCTGGTGGCCCACGGATGGATCGTCAGTCTACCTCTCTGAGCCTGGGGTGGAATGTGTGGAGCCGGGCCTGGTTCTCAGTGCGGCTCCAGGATTGGGCTCAGGTGCTCGTACTTGATCCACAAGCATTTGCACATGGTGCCAGCTCTCCAGGACGTCTCCCCCTTCCCCAGCTCTCCAGGACGTCTCCCCCTTCCCCAGCTCTCCAGGATGTCTCTCCCTTACCCAGCTCTCCAGGACCTCTCCCCTTTCCCCAACATTAAAGCTCGGAGACAGTGGTGGGGTTCCGTAGCCTGGGGCTGCTGCGCAGATGTGGCCATGACAAGCATTTCCACCCAAGGCTTCCTAAAACCCATCATCTGGGAGGGAGCCCCACAGACACTCAGCCATGACAGGGACACTCAGGGTGCCCTGGAGGGGACTGCTTTGCCTTCATCGCCTGAAGTGACAATGACCTCACCTCCCAGAGGTCTCACAGCCTTTGCACGTCTCCAGCACATTTGGTCTCCATGATGCAGCGGGACCCAGCATGGACTGTCCAGCTTCCAAGCCATCGGAGACAGCAGGATCTGTGATGTCGCTGCACCCTCTCAGGGCTGAGCTCAGCCATGCCAGCCAGGCAGCGCTCAGCCAATTTTAGTGCCAGGTTTTGATGCACTTGTGAGCCTGTTCCGTTCTTAGTGCACAGGCCTCATGCCAACGGGCTGTACAGATTCAGGGGAGCAAGAGAGTTAGTTCCAGGGGGACTGCAATGCCCCACTGTCATCGGCCCTCCCTGGGAGGCACACTTCAGGTTTCTGCTGGCTTCCTCGGACACAGAGTGACAATATGAGCATCATCTCGCATACGTGGTTGGAGAGGGGCAAGATGTCTAGTCTGGTTTTGAGTCTAGTGCAGCTGGGAGTGTGGGAGGACGGTAAAAGACAGCGAGTCCTTTAGTGCCGTCATCGCTTGTGCTAAGATGGCAGCCACAGCCACAGTCCTGGTGCTCCCGGTGCAGGGTGTGCCACGCTGTCCAGGACAGAGTCCACGCCAGCAACTGGGAGGGCACTGGCAGCCTCCGGCCGCCGATGAGTTTACCTCATGTCCTCCCAAACTGTGCAGACTCAGGCCTCGAAGACGGGAGAGGCGGCTGGCTGTTTCCTGCTTGGACCCTCATTCTAGAGGTTCCGTTCCCACCCCAATCCCACCTGAATTTGGTAAATGGGAGGAGCAGAGTGGATAGCAGCACGGGCTGTGCAAGAGTAGCGAGGACTGCAACTCAGATACTGTGGTTCTCTGAGCGGTCCTGGAGAGCCAGAGACCTTTAAATCCCCAGTGCCTGTAGTCACACTACAATCAGGACAACCAAAACCACAAACCAGACTCAGATGCCTCTTGTCAAGACTTTGTATTTGTGTGCAGGTGTGTGTGTGCGTGTTTGTGTGAACAGGGGTGTATGTGGTGTGTTTGTATATTCAGGTATGTGCAGGGGTATGTGTGTATGATGTGTATATGTATGTGTGTGATGGGTGGTGTGTGTTGGTGTGTGTTAGTGTGTGTGTAAACAGGGTATGTGTGGGTATGTGTGTATGGTTGGGGGTTATATACAGGTATGTGCAGGTATGTGCAGGGGTATGTTGCATGTGTGTGTGTGTGTGTTTGTGTGTGTGTGTGTTTGTGTGTGTGTGTGTGTGTGTGAAGGCCAGAGACCATAGTGTGTTCTCCCTCTGCCACTGTCTCCCTTTCCGTTTGAGACCATGTCTCGCTGGCCTGGCGCTTGCTGAGTGGTCTAGGCTGGCTGGCCAATGAGCTCCACAGGCTTCCCACCTGTGCCTACTCAGCACTGAGATTACAAGTGCACTCTGCCATGCCGGTGTTTTCATGTGGGGTCTTCGAGGTTGAGCCCAGGTCCCCATGCTTGCGCACCACGTGTTTACCATGGAGCTGCCCCTAATCCACGCTGTCCAGACTTTACAGCCAGTCCCGCTGGAAAGGATGACTGTCATCTTTGTTCCTGGCATCTCCGTGTGTTCACCTCTAGCGACTGATACAGAAGAGGCTTTCCTTAAGAGCACTTGCTCAAGAGTGTGTGTGTATTCACTGAGATTCCCAGTAGCCCTAAGTGACAATCATGAATGCCAGATAGTATTTTTAAAAATTTATTTATTTTTATTTATTACAGTTTATTCACTTTGTATCTCAGCTGTAGCCCCCTCCCGATCCTGCCTTCCCTCCTTCCCTCATCTCCTCCCATGCCTCTCCCCAAGTCCACTGATAGGAGAGGTCCTCCTCCCCTTCCATCTGACCCCAGTCTATCAGGTCTCATCAGGACTGGCTGCATTTTCTTCCTCTGTGGGAAGGTGATTAAAGAGCCAGCCACTGAGTTCATGTCAGAGACAGCCCCTGTTCCTATTACTAGGGAACCCACTTGAAACTGAGCTGCCATGGGCTACATCTGTGCAGGGGTTCTAGGTTATCTCCATGCATGGTCCTTGGTTGGAGTATCAGTCTCAGAAAAGTCCCCTGGGCCCACATTTTTGGTTCTATTGCTTTCCTTGTGGAACTCCTGTCCCCTCCAGGTCTTTCTATCTCCCTCTTCTTTCATAAGATTCCCTGCACTCTACCCAAAGTTTGGCTATGAGTCTCAGCATCTGCTTTGATACCCTGCTAGGTAGAGTCTTCCAGAGACCATCTGTGGTAGGCTCCTGTCCTGTTCCTTTTTTCTCTCTCTTCTGATGTATAGCCCATTTGCCTTTCTGAATAAGGATTGCTCATCTTACCCAGGGTCCTCCTTCTTGCTTAGCTTCTTTAGGTGTACAGACTTTAGTGTGTTTAACCTGTATTATATGGCTAATATCTGCTGATAAGTGAGTATATACCATGTGTGTCTTTGTGCTTCTGGGATATCTCACTCAGGATGATCTTTTCTAGTTCCCACCATTTGCCTGCAAATTTCATGATTTCCTTGTTTTTAACTGTTGAGTAGTATCCCATTGTGTAAATGTATCTATTATCTATGTATAAATTTCTGTATCTATTCCTCAGTTGAGGGACATTTGGTCTGTTTCCAGATTCTGGCTATTATGAATAAAGCTGCTGTGGACCTGGTTGAATAAATGTTCTTGAGTATACTTGAGCATATTTTGGATATATGCTTAGGAGTGGTAATATTCTGAGGAAGCGCTTGATTTCTTCAACAAATAGTGCTGGTGTAACTTGATGTCTTCATGTAGAAAAATGCAAATAGGTCCATATTTATCACCCTGCACAATACTAAAGTCCAAATGGATAAGAGACTTCAACATAAAACCAGACACACTAAACCTGTTAGAAGAAAAAGTTCAAGAGCCTTGAACTCATTGGCACAGGAGACAACTTCCTGAACAGAACACCAACAGCACAGGCTCTAAGACTAACAATCAATAAATGGGACCTCATGAAACTAAAAAGCTTCTGTAAAGCAAAGGACACTGTCATCAAAACAAAACGACTGCCTACAGATTGGGAAAGGATCTTCACCAACTCTCTATCTGACAGAGGGATAATATCCAGTATATATAAAGAACTAAAGGAGCTGAAAAGCAGCAAACCAAGTAATCAAATTAAAAAAAAATGGGAACAGAGCTAAACCGAGAATTCTCAACAGAAGAATATCGAATGACAGAGAAACCCTTAAAGAAATGCTTGACATCCTTAGTCATCAGGGAAATGCAAATCAAAACGACCCTGAGATTTCACCTGACACCCATCAGAATGGCTAAGATCAAAAACTCAAGTGACAACACATGCTGGAGAAGATGTGGAGAAAGAGGAGCCTCCTTCATTGCTGGTGGGAATGTAAACTTGTACAACCACTTTGGATAGTCTCTTTCTTAAGTCCGACTATCCTGTGTATATTTTCAAGTTTGAAAATCAATGTAGGCATTTTGCAGATGTGAAGGCAGCTTGGCAGAAAATATTCAGTTCAGACTTTGTGGACATGACTTTGAGATGGAGCCACTCATTTCCTTGGCTCCTAAGTAATCCTTCTCCCCACCTACACTCTTGTCTTCTGAATCCATGGCTCACCTCTCTCAAATGCACAGTGATTCTCAGTTTCCAGGGAAGTTTAAGAATATAGTAGTCACATAAAAGGTGAAATGATTTACCACCAATAAGTGCCCCTAGCAATTTCCACTGTTAGTCAAGACAAAATAATTCTTTAAGTGGAGACTGTAGTTAATCTCTAATCTGATGATCTAAATCTCAGGCAGATCTAGATGGTAGTGGCAAGTCAGATGGCTTCTGAGGATGTCACTATTTGGACCAGAAGGTTGTGGGATTCAGAGGTGGGCCACACTGGGGGCGTCACTGTGGTTATTGGGGTACACCCTCTGAGCACATGGGAGAACCCCAGTCTCTTCTCTCTCTGTCTCTCAGTTCCTAGCTATGGTGTGCCCTGCCCTGCCCTGAGCTCCCACCACGACGAGCTCTCTACTTTCCACCGGAAACTTCAAAGCTGCAAATCCACCTTGACTGGAACCCTAACACTGTGAACCCCGTGAGCCTTCCCACGTTGTAAGTTAATTATCTCAGATATTTATTATATAGATGGAAATCTGACCAACACAGAATTTTACTAATAAATAACACCAGTGGAGTAAAGGTCCCTAAAGGTTTTCTGGCTTGTGCTCACTTTCATTTTCCACCCCATTGCACTTCTGGTGTATTGATAGCTCCTGATGTTCTGTGCCGCATTCACACAGGGTATGTACTTTGTCTAATTCTTTGAACCTTGTGCTTTCTTTAATTGGAAATCTCAAGCCTTTGAGCGGTTTTATGATATCCTAGGACTTTCAGTATATTTCTGCCTGTTTGCTTAATTGCCAGCTTCCAAAGATCTTCTAAACCTCCATTAGGGAGGGCTCGAAGCAGGCAAGTGCCAGCAGCCTTGCATTTGAGCAGGAGATCAAACCCCTGAGTGGAAAGAAGTGACGCAAACAGTGTTGAGTGAGATCCACACTGACTGCCTTGGTGCTGAGACTGCTCTTGTCTAGCAGCGGCAATTCTGTCCTGGGGATCTGCTTGGCCTGGAGCAGCAGCAGGCCGAAGGTCTCAGGTAGCTCTGGCCTCTGGAGTAGTTGAGGGTGTGAGCTGAGAGTGTGTTATTGGCTGGGCAGCCTTGAGCTCCTGGGCAAGTTCATTGTGATCATAGAGCCACTGTTTTCGCATCTTTAAAAAGGAAAGTCAGGTGAGCTGCTGTGACCCGGGGTCGTTCAGGGCCTAGGTCATGCTTAGCCTAGCTCGGCGATAGCAGCCCATTAAGAAAGGAGAGATGTTTTCCTAACAGGGACACCCTCTTCAAGACATGGGCTTCTGGCTTCCTATGAGAATGAATCACTGAGGATGGAGTTGACACTGGGTTTTCTGGCTTCCACACGTCTCCAGAAGGGTCGAGGGTGGGGTTAGGAGATCGCTCGGTGGTAAACTCTGTGGCACAGGTACGAGAACCCCAGCACCCACAGAGAAACCAGGAATGGCGCTGCACCTGCAACTCCAGTGTGTCAGTGAGGGACAGCAGCTCCCTGGAGCTTGCTGGCCAGACTACTCAGGGAGACACTCCATTTCAAAAGGAAGGGTAGAGAGCAACTGAGGAAGTCCCTGGCCCCTCTGGCCTCCACACGCACACCTGAGTGCACCCACGTACCAAGCCATACACACACATTAAATAAACACAGGCTGGAGAGTCTTCCTACCAGGCCTGACTGCCCTGCCCTGCCTAGAAGGGAAGTGGGTGATTCTCAGTGTGTGTTTAGAACATCTTGCAGCAACCCATCAGGGGGACCTGGGGTCCCACTTTCATTGTCTTTAAGGATGGATGCTCCACACAGAAGGGATCAGGCGAAGGGGCTAAGTAAGTCCAAACTGACAGGAGCTATGAGTAAGAAATGCATTCTCTAACAGAAAGGATATGAAGTGTCCTAGTTATATCCTACTGAAATAATATTTAGATATAATGAGCTAAATAAAGTAGCAGAATAAAATTTGTCCTGTCCCTCATTTTCCTGCCCTTCCCCACCATTGCTGTTAGAAATTTTAAAGTGGCATTTAAAATAAGCTATGTGGCTCACATTCTGGTTTTATTGGACTGTGCCAAGCAAGGTCATTGCAGGTTCATTCCAAATACGAACCTGATCGTCCCAGGCATCCCTGAACGCCCACTGTATGTTCCCGAGGGCTCCCTGGGCTCCAATGAGAAGAGAGCGTGTGCGTTTGTGTCTGGCTGTCACCCTTTTCTCTCAGAACTACCAGGAGACAAAGGTGTGGCTGTAGAGGCAACCACTGTTCACCTCCAGAGCATGATTGCTCGGCATTGCCTCTTTGGAGAAAGACCAACTTCTGTTGCATTCAGAACTTCTCAGAGAAGGAATTCAGTGTCACACAGCACAGAATAAAGATGTCTGCCCGGGGCATGGCTTTTCTCTGAGTGCTGTTATCAATACAGGGGCAAAGACCCTGGCAGCTGCCCCTCCTGAAAGATCACTCGTAGGCCAGGCCTGATCCCCAGAGGCCCGGAACAAGCCTGTTGCCCTGCAAACTACAGGGTGATCAGAGTTAGGGCACCAACACAGTAACCAGCTGTTGCTAAGTCAGGCCCAGCTGTGGGCATTTACCATCATTTCATCTCTGCTCCCAATTTCTTTGCTATGTGTGACTTTCATATGCATAAAAATGCAAGCAGACATGAAAATATCTCTCTCCATGTCAATTTGACCACTTTGGTTTTTTTCTATTGGTCCATAATGACAGCTGTAGAGGAAGTCCTGACTTTTGCATGGAGTGATGGGGGACTTTTGCATCTTACTTTGTGTGACATCTATTTCTCTGGACACAGTTGCTCCTCTTCTTCCTCCTCCTCCCCATCTTCCTTCTTGTCCTTTTTCTCTTCCTTCTCTTCCTCCTCATCCTTCTCCTCTTTTCTTCCTCCTTCTCCTTGTTCCTCTTCTTCCTCCTTCTCTTCTTCTTCCTCCTTTTCTTCTTCCTCTCCTTTTTTCCTCCTCCTGTTCCTCCTCCTCTCCTCTTCATTCCTCCTCCCCTTACTTGTGCAGAGATTCTGGGAGCATGAAATGGTTGGGAAGAGATCCTAGCCTTGGATAAGGCCAAGCAGCTCTACTGAACTCACAAGGCCCCCAGAACCACAGCCTGCTCCTTCCTCTGCCAAATGACTCAGGAAAGGCCCTTCATGTCACACCTGGCTGGGAAGGAAGTGGCCCTGGTGGCCCTGATGTAACTCTGGCTGTCTGGGCAGATGTGGGCGGCCCATTGTTGCAATGGGTTTCATCAACCCACACCCTTGGCCCTCAGCCAACAGGAGCACACACAGCTGCTGTGAACCGCCATCTCCACGGCACAGCTGCCATCTCGGCAGCGGTGGGAAGACGCTGCACACTGCGTGGTGGTGCCATCTGCTTCCACAGAGACAAATGCAGCCATGGAGCACACATTCCTCATCTGAAGCATCGCTGATGAGGTGGGAGGTTTCGTGGGGAAGGGATGGGCTGGCATGGAGAAGGCAAACTTGAGTTTCCTGAGGCATGCAAGATCATTGGAGAACTGATGATAGTCATGTGATGTGGTGACTCGTGAAAACCCCTAGCTTCCAGCAGAGGACCAGAGGGTCCCAAGTATGTGGAGGGTCCGAAGCAGGGCCAGGCGCTCTTGCGCTCTGGAAAGACATCTGTCTTCCTTGGATTTCCACACCACTAGCCCAGTTGCAGGAGTGGGGTGCTGTATTTGAAGGAGACCCCAGTAGCACAGGAAGCCTGAGGATTTGAAATCCTTTTAGAATGAGGCTGAGCAAGAAGAAAGTGTGTAGACAGAGGCCAAGGAGATGGCACGTCCAGTAAACTCTGGTCTCTCATGTCTCATAAAAGCAGGGCATGGCGGCACTCACAGCAGTGGGGAGGAGAGGCAGAAGGACCCTGGGGGGTGTCAGCTAGCTCTTCTACATTACTTACTGAGCCCCATATCAGTGACACAGCACACACAAGATGACACTTGATGTTGACCTCTGGACTGCTCAGACATCAGACACACACAGACTCACACACAGATACAGACATACACAGACACACATAGGGACACACGCAGACTTATACACATAAGACAGACAGTCAGACACACATACAGACACACATATACATACAGACACAGACACAGACACACACTGAAAACCCATCTAGATATCAACACACACACATACACACACACTGAAAACCCATTTAGATAGCCGAGTAGTTAGTGGTGGGGTTCAGTGTAGACTGAACTGTTGGCTCTGGTAGCCGGTGGGACAAGTCAAGCCAGGTAAGTGTGAAGAGCACATCTGGGGCCTGATCTGCCCGTTCCAAGGTTTCCAGTCTTGACTTGCCTGTGTGGTCTTCATCAGCTCGCTCTGCCTCTCAGAGCCACTGTGTGTGTGAGTCTTGGGTGCTTCTGAAGCCCCACAGGGCTGCCAGAGAAAGCAGTCCAGAGGCAAGCTAGACCTTCCAGGCCCCCAGACCTCCCAGACCTCTGGACTCAGCTTCCCTGTCCCCTCCTCCAAGTGACCATTTGTGAGCAGCTAGAGCTCTCGAGGTTTCAGGAGGCCTCTTCTGCCCTTCTCAGCAGCTGTCCGTCTGTCCCCCGCTTTGGAGCCTCTCCAGCATGAGGCAGTACATGGTTCTCTGCATTGCCTTTCTCTTCTTTGCTGACTGCTAGCTTCCTCTAGACCATCAGTTCTCAACCTGTGGATCATAGTCCCTTTTGTGATGAGCTTGAACGACCCTCTCACAGGGGTCATCCAAGACCCCTGTGTTGGAAAACACAGATATTTACATTACGATTCGTAGCAGAAGTAAAATGACAGTTGTGGGGTAGCAATGAGAGTAACTGCGGCTGGGTCATCACAGCATGAGGAAGGCTGAGAGCACTGGGCTACACTGCCCCAGAGACATGTGAAGACAGGCTTGGAGGGGACTGTTCAGTGAGCAGCATGGCCTCACACAAGCCTGGCTTTCAGCAGATAGCCTCAGTGTTGCTGTGGGTCTTGCCTCTAGGGCCAGGCTGTGCACCAAGGGAGTCCCCACTTCCCAAAACTGTGTCACTGGGAGGGAGCATGAGGGAGGGGGCTATCTGCAGTGTGAGCTGGTGCCACAAGATAGCACATGGAGTTATGGAGTCGCTCAAGCTGCACGCTTTGATTCTGTGTGTGAGTGAGAGAGAGGGAGATTTATTACTGCTACTACTACCATTATTAAAACTACTGGGTGCAGATATTACAAAGTTTACTACAAGAGAGGCAGCCCTGAAACCCGAGGAGAGAAAAGAAAACAGAGTTTTCAACCTTCCGCTTTAGAAAAATCAGTGATTTCATGTTTAATGCCAGTTGAAGCAGGCATGGGGTGAGTTCGTGTGTTAATGTGCAAATTGACCAAATGAGTCAGTTTAGATGGGAAAGCGCATGTCTTTGGACTTGGCATTTTCCTCTCAAAATGAGATTCTGTGTTGTTTTCCCTGTGAGGTTACATTAGGACATTTCTTCTTGAAATAATCCTACTTAATAAACATTGATGTTCCCCGCAAATGGGTGGGAACGCTGGGCACTGCGGGTTCTCTTCTGACATGGAACAGTAGGCAGCTCTGAATTATTATTATTTTTTTATTTAGTGATAAAGTATGGTAGCCCTTCCACCTATTTGCTACAACTGGAAATGAAGCAGGAATAAATGAAGAAATGCATTTTGGAAATTAATTTTTTTTTTATAAAAAGTCCTGTTGTTGAGTTTTCTTGCTGGGTAGCAGCAGACACTTGCTGCAGAATACTTGCACACTTGTAGCCATGTGTGTGGCTGTACCTGGCTCTGGCTTCAATTTCCTCCATTATCCTAGGAGTTTAGGCCAAGGAGGGTCTGAGCACTGCAGGCGAAAACACTTCTGGTGCTATGTTTTCACGAACACGAAACCTTGTATTTCTACTTCAGAGTTTCTAGTGTAGCAGCTCTTGACCCCAAACATTTTGCCTTAGGTGGCATTGCCCTTTCTTTAGAATGAAGCTGGTGTGTGTAGGTAGTCCAAGCACATGGAAGGCACCATGACAGAGCTACGCTGTTAAAGACTGTGTGGAGAATCTGCACTTCTTTCTCATCCCTCCAGGGTCAGGGCTGCAGCTCTACAGGACAGATGGATAGACAGACAGACGGACACCTGCAGGACTCAATCACTGACATCTTGCCCCTGACCCCAACCAAATCACCAACTGCTCAAGAGGACATCAGTCCTGAGGCAGCCCACAGCGAAGATGGTGGGAGTCTGCTCAGCGGATGTATAAAGTCAAAGTTAATTCTGATTTCAAGACCTGCTTCCTGGGTCTTTGGACACCCTTATTGTCACTGCTCATTGTCCTTTTTGGTGACAGAGATGCTCCTCAGACTGCATAGCTGAGTTTTCTTGCATTTGCCCCCAGGATGATCTGTGACTTGTCTGGCAATGCTGCAGAGGTTAAAATCGTCATTCCAAACTTCTTTTGAACAGGGGGGGACCTTTAAACAGAAGTTTGAATATTCAGTTTTCACTCAAAGGGCACTGGGGAGGAGGGTGGGCACAGCAGGGAGGAGTTCCCAAAGCCTGTGGAAGAAGGATGGAAACCATTGAGTTTTTGCTGGGAAGACTATTTTTTCTTTCCCTGATTGAAATATTGCTTTAAAGCATTGGCAGGCTTACAGAAGTGAAATGAAAAACAAATCCCACAAAAATCCTGAAGGACCATAAAGCTAACAAATAAAGTGGTGCAAAATGCTTTGATTTCAGTACTATTTTTCAATATTGGTGCATTCCACCCAGAGTGAATTTATCTTGAGGGAGGCCCTCTGTGCTGGCTGTGGGAGTTTATAGCAACTTTTGGTGCTCAGGTTGGGATAAGCTAATACACTGAAATCACACGTGCACTGAAAACAGTGTGGGCTTACAAAGCCAGAGAGGCCCCAGTTCCAATATCTTAATTTTTGGCCTTCCCTAGGCCTTCTTAACTAGGGACTATGCTCTCAAGGCAAAAGGTTTCGCTCTGTGTTAAATGCAAAGAGCAAAGGCCTCTCCTGGGCAGCTGTGGAGATTCCAGAGCCAATGAAAATAACAGCTGCCAGAGGGTGTGCACAGACATCTGGACTTGCCTGGCTTAAAAGGGAGATTCTGTAGTTTTCTGAGCCATCTCTAGAGTTACACAGGCTCTGTATTCCAATGGTACAAAAATCCACAGCTGTGTTCTTGGCTTTTTTTTAATGCTTGTGACAGTCATTTAAATTTATCATAGAAAGTTTTCAAACCAAAGATAGTAGTTAGAGGTGTGGCGTGGGGTGAAGAATGCTTACGTAGTCCTTTCCTAACACCACCAGAACAAATCACAGCAAAACAAAACAAAATACAGTTTCTGAAAATAGATATTAAGAAGAAAGCACAAGTCTCGTACAATCTTAAAATAAGACGTGTATATAAGCACAATATTTTTATTTTTCATATATTTCATAGATATATTGTTCAAAATTTCCTTCAAAAATATCAGTTGGATTTCCTGAGGTTTCACATGTGTTGGAATATTTGAAGATAGTGTGAACTCTCCAGAACCACCCTATGGCTGTGAACAACCGAAGAGATCACAGTGTGACAAATGCTACAGGGAAACAGGGCCCTGACCACTAGGCTGTTAGCTCAGTCTTTGGATTCTGCACTGCTTCTGTAAAGAGGCTGTGAAGGAACAGCCTGAACAACAGTGGTGGCCGCTGTGGTTTATCCAGAATGTGATTGTCGACTTCCACACTAGCATGTATGTGTGTGCTACAGGAACACACACATCAAGGCAGGCTTTACATAGTCCAGGATGCTGTCCCAATACAGAAGTATCAGCAGCTATTGAAAGCACTATTGAGAGCCCAGTGAATAAAAGAAACTGTTGGCAAGGCTGATGACTTGTTTAATTGCCAGGACAAGATGGAAGGAGGGAATGAATTCTCACAGCATCCTCTGCCGTTCACAATGTCCACCATGACTTGTGTACCTTTCCCCCAAATAAATCACTGAATTACAATAAAAAAGAGAAAGCATCATTGAAAAAAACACTTCCCAACCAGCAGTGGTCCTGTCTGTGGGAAGTCATTTACATATACTTATAGTGGCCTTAGCTTAAAGTCCTCAGGGTCCAAACGCCCCAATAAGCATCCTTCTCTGCCGTCATTCAGCCCACTCTGAGGCTGGCGACTTCGTCCCTGGGAGACGAACCAGCAACGTGCAAAGCTGGCACCTGGGGCTGCGCTCCAGTTAGTTGCAAGGCTTGCCTGTGTTTTAAGTTAGAATTCAGACTGGCCTGATCAGCCTCAAAACCAGACACAGGATACTTTTGAAAAGTAGACTGTGGTCCGGACAAGTACTATAAAGATTCATCTAGAACACGAATGTCCCCTATGAAGTAGGGGCCTTCTCACGAACACAGCTCTTATCCAAGAGCAGTGTCCTTAACTGCTGAGCATCTTTTCAGCCCTAGAGACTAAACGTTTTAATTGAACTGAACTAGTTCAGTTCCCAACACCCACATCAGGCAGCTCACAACCACCAGGACTCCAGCCCCAGGGAGATTCAGTGCCTTGGCCTCCTTGGCATCAGCGCCTCCCTGCCATATATATAACTGAAAAACAATTAAAATGGGTTTTTTTCTGAAATACTCATTCTTTGATAATTTTATGCAGGCATATAATGATTTCAGTAATACTCACTCCTCCAAGCTCTCCTTATTTCTTCTCCCACATCTTCCCACTCCTGGAACGCTGCCTGCCTGGCTCTTGTGAAGGTCTGGTGTAGCAGCCACAACTGCTATGAATTCATGAACACAGCTAGCCATCCAAAAGACAGCTCCACCCATGTCTCCATTTGTGGCTAAATGTGCCGTGTTCTCTAACTCCCTGCAGGTCTGAGTTTCTGGGCCAACCACTGCTGATTGTACAGAGAGACTTCTTTGCTGGGGTCTGAGTCCTGCCCTAATTTGTGAGTGTGGGGAGTAGAATTTAGAGGGGAATTTAAGTCTATGTCTATTCACAGTCACAACCTTGTTTACACATATTACGGGAAGATGGTGGGAAGGTGGGTTACTTTTCTTTTCTTCTGTCTTCTAGGCAGATGATCCCATTTACATTTAGAATTCAAATATGAGAAAAGACAACATTTGGTATAGAAGTACTATCTTTCTCCCTGTATTTTAAATCTATTTAAGCCTAAGAATGTTGTTTAGCACCTTCCGATTTGGTTGGGAGGGCTGATGATCCTGGTGGAGGCTTGCCTGCTTTTGCATGGTAGGCTGATTTTGTAACTGGGTGTCGGTTGTGAAGGACAGGCTGGCCCTGGCTGCTTCTCATTCATATAAGGCAGTAGAAACAGCTGGGAATTTAGAAACAGGGCAACGTGGTTTTGGATGTTAATATTTTTTACAACTATTACTTGCAAAGACAAAAAAAACCCCACCACATTTCAAAAAGCAGTTGTGAAAAATATTAACATCCACTTACTACTCAGTGTCCTAAACCAGATCTCCAAGAAGGAATGGACCTGGAAACTGTGTATAAACCCCATTGCTCAGTCGACACTACGGAGTAGCCCACTGGCTTGCTCCAGATTGGCAGGGAAGGCTGGCCCTGTACCATCATTAGCCAAACACTGCTCAGAGGATCAACACATGAGAAACAGGGAGACGTGGGTTACAGGCGCAGCTCAGGAGACGGCTCATGCACAAGGTCCCGAGTTCAACTCCCAGCACCTGTGTAAAAGTCTGACACGGCAGTGCACACTGTAGGCATCACACAGGTGGCTCCCAGGGGCTTGCTGGGCAGCACACCTGGCAGAATCTGCAAGCCCAAGGACCCTGCCTCAAAGAATTTGGTGGACAAGGATTAAGGATGATATCTACTGCTGATCTCTGGCCTCTGTACACAAGCACACACATGTACAAATATGCATGCACACGGTCATTGTAGGTGACACCTAATTTTTGTCAGTTGCTTATTTTGTAGCTGATTTACCTCAGAACATTTCCAGAAAGTTAGGTTAATCAAAGGTAGCCAGGGCACAAAGGCCTTACTGAGATACCAAACAGGCCTTGCTTTCTACAAGCTTTAGGAGACCTGTCATCTGAGTGAGGGACCTTGGAACACTCAATCCTAAAGCGCTGTCTTCATCAAATCTCTCCCTTCAGAGTGCACGCAGAAATGTGGAAGATGAGGAAAGAGTGTAAGAACCACTGGGGATGGAAGACACAAAGGATCCAAGGACTTCTAGACACAAAAGGACTGACACACACATGGACTTACAGAGACCATTGCAGCATGCAGGGTCTGAGCCAGATGGGGTCCCAATGCCGAGAGGCGAAGGGGACACGAGCCCCATCCCCAACACAGAACCTATCTCCAAGTGTCACGTGCTCACGAGGAAAATTCCGTTTTCTCAGCGGAGTCTCCCTGGGTACACAAACCATACTTACGGGCAGGCCCCTGCCTGAAGCATATGTCCCATACAAAGTTAACCCAATGGCATTTTGGGTGATTTTTGTTTTGTCTCATAATGCTTTTACCTTATTAGTCTATTGCTTACATATTATGGGTTTTGAATGTGCTTGTGTGTGTCTCTCTGTGTGTATGTATTTCTAATGTTTTTTCTTTGCTTTTGTTTTATTTGTTGTTGTTGTTGATTGCCTGTTTTCCTAAAGAGAGAGAAAAAAGTGGATGGGTGGGGAGGTAGGAGTGTCTGGGAGGAGATGAGGGAAGAGAAAGCATGATTAGAATATACTGTGTGAAAAAATTATTTTACATGATTTTTTTTTTTTTTACTAAAATAAAAATTGTGAATACTGTTGTAAAAGCACTGGTGTGCAAATAGCTCTGTGAAGTGTTGGGGTCACTTGAGTAACTACCCAGAAATGGCATAGTGGGCCACATGTTTGTTTTTTATAGCTGAGTAGTAGTCTGTTCTGTAAATATACCACAATTGCTGTATCTGTTTTTTGATTGAGTGACATCTAGGTTGTTTTCCAGATTCTGGTTATTACAAATGAAGCTGCTATGAACATAGTTGAGTAAATGTCCTTGTTGTATGGTGGAGCATTGTTGAGGTATATTCCCGGGAGTAGCATAGCTGGGGTTTGACGTAGCATTATTCCCAATTTTATGAGAAAGCACAAGATTGATTTCCAAAGCGGTTGTATCAGAACCAGAAAGATATGCATGGTATATAGTCACTTATAAGTGGATATTAACCATATAATACAGGATAACCATACTAAAATCTACAGACTTACAGAATCTAAATAACAAGGAGGACCATCAGGAGGATGCTTAAATCTCATTCAGAAGGGCAAATAGAATAGACAGCAGAAGTGGTTGAAGAGAGGGAACAAGAAAGGAGCCTACCATAGATGTCCTCTGAAAGACTCCACCCAGCAGGGGATCGATGTAGATGCTGATACTCACAGCCAAACTTTGGGCAGAGAGCAGGAAGTCTTATGGAAGAAGCAGGAAACAGAAGGATCCCGAGGGGCAGGAGCTCCACAAGGAGACCAACAAAGCCAACAAATCTGGGCCCAGAGAGCCCTGCAGAGACTGATGCATCAATCAATGACCATGTATAGAGACCTACACCCCCTGCTCAGATGTAGCCCATGGGCAGCTCAGTCTCCATGTGGGTCTCCTAGTAAGGGGAACAAAGGCTGTCTCTGACATTGACTCAGTTACCTGCTCTTTGATCACTTCCCCCTGGCAGAGCAGCCTTGCCAGGCCACAGAGGAAGAAGATGCAGGCAGTCCTGATGAGACTTGATAGGCTAGAGTCAGATAGTAAAGGATGAAGTCTCCTCCTTTCTGTGGACTATACAAGGAGGGATGGGAGAAGAGGGAGGAAGGGAGGAACTGGGAAGAAACATGGGAGGGGGCTACAATTGGGATATGAAGTGAATAAATTATAAAAAATAAACTAAAAAAACAATGTGATTTAAGTTAAGAAGGAAGGAAAGAACAAAAGAAAGATGAGACCTCTCAGCCCAAAGTGTGTAGTGATGCCAGGGGGTGACATTTTAGAGCCCAGAGCCCTGAGCCCTGTCGGAGTGTCCCATGCTGAGGAGAGCTGGCCCATGTGACTGTGGCTCTTCCCAGCTGGAACAACAGCAGAGACCCTCCTCTTAGCGTGTGTCCTAGTGGTGCCCATTTCATTGGAGGTTCTCTCTGTCAGATGTGTAAATCATGTATGTGTGGACATGACATTACAGCAGCAGGTACCAGATAGTAAACAGAAGCTCAAGATCACTGCCATGTCAGAAGGGATTCCACGCTGACAGGCGATAGACTGTGACAAGTGTGTGATTCATCTTGAGATTTCAGACAAAACATTTTGATGGGAAAGTTCTATGTTTGTCCTATGTAATACAGTAGCCACCAGACATAGGGGATGGCATGCCTAACACATGCACAGACATTTTTATTTAGTTTAGCAAATATAGCTGCAGTGGTACATGGCTACTGTATAGAAAGGGTGGTTTTGAAACACTTAATTCAGGCAGAGCGTCACATTTTCTGGAGGAATAGCAGAAAAGCCAAATGAAGTTCTCCGTAGAGGTGGTCACACAGTGACGGCTGCATCTTACCCAGAGCTGGAGACTCTGGACCCAGAGGACCCGAGTTCAACTCAGACTTATTCTTACTTCAAGAGTGTTCCATTGTTCATGGAGGGACAGCAGCCTTGTCTGAAAATCCCTCTAATCACTTCAGATTGTCTGGCAGCAAGCTGGCAGAGATGGGTACCTCCATATTCCTCACTGTGGGCTTACAGATGCCCCAGCCGAAAGGGCTGAGGCTTCCCAGAGGCCGCTGTGCTCTCCACATGCTGTGCCCCAGCATATTCCAGCTGTAAACAGCTGGAGTCACAGCTCCGCATCTGCTCTACCAAGTTATAGCAGAAAGCAGAGCAGCACAGGGCCACTGTTCACGGAAAGCCTGGCCCAGGCCCTGGCAGCTTCTGTAGGGGCACGGCTTCTAATCTAGAGCTGGGGACTTAAAACCTACACACAAAGCTGCAGGAACGGGGCTGGGGACACAGCTGAGTGGGTGCGGTGCTTGCCTTGACAGCATAAGGACAGGGGCTTGGTCTCCAGAACCCATGCTTAAAAGCTGGGTGTGCTAGTGTGCTAGATCTCAGGACCAAGGGTGCAGAGACAGGCATGTCCTTAAGGCTTGTTGGCCAACCAGCTAAGATGGTGCCTGAGGAGAGCAGCCTACA
Organism: Meriones unguiculatus; assembly: GCF_030254825.1. Classification (NCBI taxonomy): domain Eukaryota; kingdom Metazoa; phylum Chordata; class Mammalia; order Rodentia; family Muridae; genus Meriones; species Meriones unguiculatus. The sequence goes on from NC_083349.1 coordinate 73,665,212, forward strand.
TTGCCCTCTGAATCACACACCCACACACGCACTTACAAGAAAGATTATTTCAAGGCTTAGCTTTCTAAAATCCTAGAGGTAGAGCATGTAGGAGAAAATAAAATCCAGGATAGGTAGTTGAAAGAGATAAGAAGGAGAAGTGGGGCAACTGTTCTCTGGGGCGGTGCGGGGGACAGGGAGGGCGGGGGAGGGCCCTGTGGTACACGTCTATTCAATGTGCTAATTTTGGGGGTTCTGTGTTTTTGCTCCGCAATGGGAAGGTCTCTGTTACCCCCTCCCCCTTCCTTCCCACGGCTCTTCCCTTTGGAAGCCTGGTTTCTGGAGAGTCCTCAGTGTTCTCCTGCTTATGGCTGTGCTTTCTCACTCCCTTCTCTCAGGAGAGGTGACCCTAAGACCCAGAGCCTCAGCTTCTCCCCTTAACCCAAAGGGCAGTGTGTGGATGTCACTGGTCTCTTTAGCCTCAAAGGAAACATAGCAGACTTTCCACTGCTTTCCACCCAAGCCAAAGGAGAAACTGTCTAGAAAAATGAGGACAAGATTACCCTAGAGGGAAAACGATTTGAGTGGAGTGAAGGCTTTTGTTGAGTGACGTTAATTACAGTCGTTTAGGTTTGACATTATTAATTAACCTTCTCAGTTGTTTATATTGTAGCCTCTTATTAAAATAATATGATTAAAACAAATAATAAAAGAACACTACCTCCACAAGTGTGTGTATGTATCATTTCAGGCTTAAAAAGACTTCTATATCCAATCTCATTTGGTGTGCACAATGATTCTACAGAGTTAATATGTCAAGGCTTAACTCCTTTTTCCTAATTTCTATTATAACAAAACATGCATGATATAAACTTACCATTGTTATGCATGTAATGAATTATATGCCTGTAATTTTGTGCATGTAATAAGACATTAGATAACCTCATGTCTCCTCCTCCCAGAGCCTGATCACTTCTAACCTTCTCTGTCTCCGTGAGCCGTGGGGCAATTGTCTTTTGTAGCTGGACCCTCTACTTGGCATGCCTTCAAGGTTCAGCCATGCCGAGCACGTTGGGATTTCAACCTACCCTAAGGCTGAATACACTTTGTTCTGTGCACGCTGTGTCCCTCTCTATTCACCTGTGGACACTGCGTTCTTCCCTCCCTTTCAGCTCTCCTAAGGAGCTTTCTGAGCATGGGCAAACTGTTCTTTTCTGACTGATGCAGCTGAGGTGCTGCAAACTCATGAGACGGAACAGGGCTCCCAGCTCTTGCTGCATACAACAACGGCTTAAACAAGGGCTGGGGGATGACCAAATGAGTAGGAGAGCATGCGCTGGAAACACGAGGTCCTGAGTTCAAATCTTCAGTCCCCATGCAAACACTGGGAATGGCTTGGAGGGCCTGTTAACCCCAGAGCTGTATAGTGTTGGGGGGAGGTATTGACAGGAGGAACAATGCTCCCAACCTTTTTACAGGTTCAGTGAGAGATACTGTCTCGAGGGAGCAAAGGAGAGGATGGTAGAACAGGACACTGCACGTCCTTCTCTGGCCTCTGCACGGCCTGGCTGCCTGCATCCGTACGGTGCTCCTATTTTATACATACAGTTTTGCATGTTCCTCACACTCACAGCTCTCTCTCTCTCTCTCTCTCTCTCTCTCTCTCACACACACACACACACACACACACAGACACACACACAGTTTGAAGAGCAGCTTTAACATCTTCCTGGGCACCACTCTTCATCCATAGGATGTCTTTTTTCTGACAACATGACCTGGGTGGGCATTCTAGAAACTGCCTCCCTACCCCAGAAAACTATGGCCTCAGTGGCAGGCCTTCCAGCCTGCCTTCTGGGCTTCCTGTAGGCTTTCTGCCTTAGGTTTCCCTCTTATGTAAGCTGCCTCTCCTGGGCAGTGCTCCTGACTGCATACGGACCTATACTTTGCGGTAGAAAAAAAATAAATGAAAACTATTTTAAAGTAAAAATTCAAGCTTTAAAAATTAAAAATGTAAACCAAAAGAATCTCACAGTCTGTACCAGGAAGCAGAATGCTGGGTTGTTGGCTAAATACATGGACTCATTTGTTTCTTGCATTTTAATCATCTCATTTTAATAACACATCACAATACAAGCAATTGTCAGGCTGGTTCCGCTCCCTTGAAGAAGTCTTGTTCTGGGCGCCAAGCTTGTTGTTCTGTGTGGTTAAATGCTCATGCATTAAAATGCTAATAATTAAACTGTTAAGACTGACTAATGAACTCTGCCAGCGATAAATGATGGACTTGTTAGATTCACCGTGCAGCAAGCCTCCCTTTGTACTGAGAAAGTTAAAGGTTAAATCGCTCTTGAAACTTGTGAGTGGGTCTAGAAGCAATTACAATCTTTCCTTGAAACTAATAGTTACTACACTAATATTTTGATTCTGGCCCAGTGAGAGAAAAAAGGAATGAAGGTGTATGGGGGCTAGAGGCTGGGAGCTTTGAGCTGTGTTCACAGGGAAGGATGTTTATTGAGTCCACAAGGCCGAGGCAGGTGGTGTGGGTTTGAAGAAGCAAGCCCACTTACATACACGCTTCTTAGCCTTCTCTCTCAAGAATACACGCTAGAAGCGTGACGTTTTTGGATCCAGCAGCAGGTATCCCACACTTGGGCTGTTATTTGGAACATAGTGGTTTAGTCACAAACAGAAGTTCTCCAGAGCTCTGTGTGACTTGGGGAAAGCTGAAGAATCTCTTTGCACCGCCATCTTCAAAGGCCATATGATAGTAACAGCTCTCTGGAGGAACATTTGCTCTGCTCTGCTGAGCTTCGGAAGACTCGCCTACTGGGCGATGGTGTCTCTAACCCGGAGTGCACTGTGGGTTAACATGTGACCCAGGCCTGGCCAATCAGGACATCGTACTCCCTGGGGTTAGGGCCAGAGCAATCAAGAAAGACACAGCCTTCTGCTTGACCTTTGCAGCGTGGGTGATGAAGGGCTGCCCAGGAAAGGTGGCTGAGCAAAGGCTGGCCTGCTCAGTCTCACGCTGCGCTGTTTTGGCGGCATGAGCCTGTTGGTCCCTTCGTGTGTGGCACTTAGTGAGCCAAGCATGTCTTGACCAGATACGCTTTGGTTATTTTATCACGATGCAAACTGTAATATTCTGGGAGAATCTGGGATCCAGAGCAGAGATGATTCTGATACATGGCCCGTGAGTGCTTCCCAAGTATGCGTGGGCAAGTGAAGAGAGGAAACAGGCATCGTGGAGGAATGTTGCTGGGTGCCGGGACCCGCGCTGCGGAGTCCTGAGGAAGCCCGCACACTGCCTGACACAGCTCGCCAGCTGAAAGGCTGCCCTCTCCAGCCCGGGCCTCCTCCTGTTCCTCCAGATTACACACTGCTCTTGCGGTGAGCTCAGTAGGATGCCCAGCGTTGGAGATAGTTCGAAGCAGAAAAAGGCAGAGGAATCTGACATGCCTTCGATGGGCAGAGCTGTGTGTGGTGACCTCCGAGGTAGGCTCAATGTGCATGACAATGATGGTCGGCACACGCATCAGCCAAGGGTTGAGGGCCTCGTTGCTCACAGCTCTGAGAAGCATAGAGGCGTCTTATAGAATTTTCTGTGCACTAGCAGGAAGGAATGGTAGCCACTGGCCACCAGGCAGCCTTGCTGGGGACTCCCGGGCTACTGCTTGTGCTCTCCTTCTGGGAAAACAACAGTCACAACAGGAAGCAAGTGCCTAGCACGCACTGGGTGCCCAGTGAGTGTAAACGAGTGAAGTACGAATGGACCGGTGGATGCGCAGAGGGTGGATGGGGAGGAACAGGTTTTCTCCTGGGAGCTTTGGCGCAGAAGCTGAGGGCTGGCTCTGCATCATCTGGGGCGGGTGAAAGGGCAGGTTCCGAGCCGGACGTAGATGTGGCTGTTCCCAAGAACTCCGCTTCACACAGCTGGACGTCCAAGCAGGAGTTAATGAGAAAGCCACACAGGGCACCTAATGAGGTTCTTAAGTCTATTATGAAACTCTCACCGGTCATTTGTTAACATTTAAAATCCTTTACAAATTAATTTTATTAAAAAGCTCTCACAGTCTGTTAACTCCATAAATGTGTTCTAAATTTGTTTTTTAATGTAACAATAAGTGCATGTGTGTGCGCGTGCATTTGCACCCTGAACCAGCGACTCTGTGTCTGAACAGGACTAACCTATTCCACCACAGTGTTTTCTGTGGCCCAGGCTGGCCCCAAACCTGCTGGGCACCCTCCATGCCTGTAAACTCCTGACTCCCTGCTTCCTGAAGCTGAGATGACAGGTGTGCTATCATGCCCAGGTTATGCTGGGCTGAGAATGGAATCCAGGGCTCCTCTCACACTCTTCCAGCTAGCTACCCCGGCACCTCAGCCTGATGTTACAGCCAGCGTTGTCAGGTCCCGCGGGAGAGAGGCAGCCTGGTGAGGCGGCCTGCCCTGGGGCCCTCCTGAGTCATCAGGGTAGCCTCTCTGGGCTGCAGATGTCCCAGTGGCAGCTGAACTGGTACTTGGCAGCAGTGGATAATGCCTGTGGGAAAGCCAGGTGAATACAGCATTCTGTGCTACCGGAGGCAGTCTGGGAGGCCCTGTGAAGGAGAGAAACTGAGGCAGTCCCCGACTCGGGCTTCCCGGAGAACCCAGCGTAAGTGCTCTCAGCAGCAGAGCCAGCACTGCGGGGGAAAGCATGGGAGGACACTATAAGACAGAGACCATCGCTCTGCCCAGCCTACGGTAGACAGGCCCTTCCTTTGAACACCCTGTTTGGACAATAAGAGGTCCTGGAAAGAGGCCAGAGTGGGGGTGACAAGTCACATGGCAGTGTTCCCAAGCTGGACTGTATTTTGTACTTTGTGTGTGGGGGAGGCTGGAGCATAAGAGATGGAGAAATGAAGAAAGACTTAATAACTAACCTCGGACAGGTCTGTAGAGGGTTTCACAGGCATGAGCCTAGCCAAGCTTATTTTCACAAGTGATAACGAAGGCCTTGTTTTGTTCTGTTTTAAATGAAGCAGGAGGGACTAAGGTTAGATCTAAGGACAGCTGTCTTGAGGAAATGTTATATATAGCAGCAAAGATCTGATTGGGGAGAACCTGCGCTTTCTGCAAAGCCTTAAAAGTCTGCCTCCTGTCTGGGTGTGGCAGTACACATCTGTGACCTCAGCACCAGGGTGGTGAAGAAGACAATCATGGGACTGAGGCCCACCTGGGCTTCCTAGAAAATCATAGACGAGGTGAGTCATGATTAGAAGGATGAAGGGAGGGATGGAGGGAAGGACAGAGGGAGGGAGGGAGAGAGGGAAGGAAGGAAGAAGGGAGGGAAGGAAGGAGGGAGGGAGGAAAGGAAGAAAGGAAGGAGGGAAGGAAGGAGGGGAGGAGGGACGGAGGGAGAGAAGGAAGGAAGGAAGGAGGCAGGGAAGGAAGGAGGGGATGTGGTCAGGAGACAGATGACCACAGTCACTATTTTCCTTGCAGACTGACTCCAGTCTGTTCTCTTCTGACTTCCTAGACCTCTACATTTCTACATAATCATAGTTCTCATGGTCAAATATAGTGATACTACATAGTGTTTTTCAACTAAGCTTTTGCTGGCTATATGCTTACTTACTCCACAGCAGTGGAGGGCTGCCTGTTCATTCTGGGGCCTGTACATGGTTTTAACTTTCAAGCCTAGCTTAGCATGACTGGCATTTTCTGTAAGAGGCTGGTACTTCCTGTGACAACTTCCTACTTCCTGTGAGAGTGTCCTGTGTGAGCCTGGTACTTTCTTTCGTGGGCAATAGTTGTGAGGCTCTGAGTCAGCCTTTGTCATATCTGTCAGCCTTCCCCCTCTGCATGAGAATGTCCTGGACCCTGAGAACAAAAAAGGAACCCTTCATTTTACCCATTGCCATGCCTGCTCTGCCCGCACCACAGTGAAACAACCAAGGCTGGCTGCTTCTGACCAAACCCTGCACACGTGAGGGACGTTGCTTGTTCTGCCTCCTCAGAAAATGGCACCTCTGTCTGGGCCACTCTCAGAAACAAGACCTGGTGGGACCCACTATTTGATTCCAGGTGGCATAGGGCAGGCCATGCTGGCCTTTTCTGACTCCCCAAAGACCCCAAAGGGCGTATTGTCTTCCCTGGGTGTGAAGTGGAATGCTTTTCCACCCATCGCACATCCAGGCCTGACAGGAGACACCTGCAGCCCTTCACCAGCTCGCAGGAAGCAGCGCCCAGCTGCTCAGAGGAGCCATGAAAAGCCGCTGTCTGTAAGCTCAAGGCCGGGCCCGCAAGGCCACCTGCTCGAGAACAGAGATCACTGGTGCTTCCCTGAAAACCACCAGAGAACAGGAACAGTGCAGCACAAAACCAGTGTCAACTTGATACTTTGCGGCAAATGAAAAACAGAGAAGGTCTCAAAGCATGGCCCAAGACAGGGAGAGAAGCGCAGAGGGAAATCTGAGTGGCTCCAAGGCGCTTGTCCACCTGGGTCTCCGGCCCTGCTGTGGCTTCGCAGGCGGCTGTCACCCGGCGCAGTCTTAGGCATCTCACTTACTGCATCTCACGTGCATCCCACCTTCTACATTTCTCCCCGGCCACCTCGCTTTGGGTGTGGATGTGATGGTTCTGCAAGCCAAGCAGCCCAACCGCACCACCCCTCCTTCCTTGTTTCCCACACTCAGCCTTTCTAAGGAAGATCTCCTCACACAGGGGCTGTGTTTAAGCACGGGCTTTGAAAGATAAGTAAGTAAAACCCTTACTTCCCTTCATGATCTCTACCTGTAACTCACGCTGGCAACTTGCTACATTTTCTGTCCCTCAGTCTGTGTCCACATCATAAAGAGCCAATGTGCAGACAGAAACACATGTCACCATTCACATTTGATTCATGCTTATTGCATCTTCCTATCCCTTCTGCCAGTGGGCCAGGGACATTTTTGAGTCAAATACCAAGGCTCTTACAGTGGCAAGAAATTAAACTCTTTTGAATGATTGCCCACTGAGCAATCATTTTATCCTGTGGGTTTATTTTTAGCTATAACAAACACACGTGGCCAACTGTCCTGACATGTTTACCTGCAATGCTTGTCATGAGGCAACAGTGCTTCCTTACAGTGAAAATTCATAGACTCTGGGACCATTGAGGGTTGAAAGAAAATGTCACAAAACACAAGTTTTGGGGCCGTCTGACGTTGGGGCATGGCCTGCAGTAGAACTTTTTGACCTTTGCTCGTCAATGTCTGCAAGCATCGCCGTGGTATTTGTAAGGTCAGTGGGACCCACAACTACTCAGACTGCTCCAGAGTGATACGGGGTATGGCTCAGTTGGGAGAAGGCTCACCTAGCATGCTGTAAGTCCTGAGTTCAAGCCCAAGCACTGAACACACCCATGTGGATTTGCAGTCTGTAATCCCAGACCTGTGAGGTAGAAACAGGAGTAGCGTGAGTCAAAAGGGGCTGCATGAACGCTATCTCAGGAAAGGAAACATCCCCCAAAGGCCACACCTACACACAAAGGCTGGAAGACATTCACTGGACCCTTAGGCATGGTGCGGGCTGCCATCTCCAGGGTCTGCAGCAGGGGCCAATGTGAGTGTGAAGCCTTATACCCCTAGAGGAGGGGAGCATTGGTAAAACCACCTGTATTTGTCCTCTGGGCCTCCTTGGCAGGAAGTCACCTTTACCTCCACTCCACTCACATGCTCGTGTCCCTCAACATGGTCTTTTGGAATGCAGATTCCCTCCTTCCTTGATGGAGAAACGGCTGCAGTGGAGCAAAGAAGCCACTTCCCGAGTTAACAGCAACAAATGAATGAGCCATGCAGATTAGAGGGGCAGGCTACAGGCCTGGGGACTTAGGAAATAACCTGCACCAAGGCAAACTCTGCTTCAAACAGGCCGGTACAATCTCTACCCAGGCCTTGGCAAGGCTGTTCGTTAACCGCATAGCTGAACCAGAATGAGCCCAGGGGACAGGCAGGGTTCCAACACCTGTCCACACCGCAGCCATTCTTATTCCCTGGGCTGCTGTGACACATTTCTTTCTCGCAGTTTCGGAAGCTGTGAAACCCACAGTCAAGATGTCAGCAGTCAGTCCAGAGAGTCTCCTTTCTGGTTCTCGGATGGCACCTTCTTGCTATGTCTGTCAGAAGAGCCTGAGGAGCCCAGAGGACAGATAGGGCAAATTCATGTACACATCCATTTTGAGGGGACGTCACTTGGGGATGCTACCTGTTTGAGGATGAAGACTCTAGCACGTGGCCCGGCAGGGAAGCAGCAGCGGAAGTTGGGGAAGAACATACTGAAATCTGCCCTGCAGCCCTGGCCTCAACCCTGCATGCTGTAACCCTTGAGTAAGGGGGTGAAGAGAGATGCAGTCGGAGGCCACTGGCTTTTGAGTCCGGTGACAGTATTCAGGAAGTGGCCGTACACAGCCAGCTCGACAGCAAGTCCCTGCTCCGTGTCTCAGGTCACAGAATGCAGGAAGTGCAGGGCTCTGCCACTCATGTGCCAGCTCCTCACTCCTGTTTCCTTGTGTGGAAACAAAAGCTCTTCCATCAGACATCCTCAGAGGCCATTCCCAGATATAAAACTCAAAGGTTCTGAAAACATTATAATGTTTCCAACTGAAAACATTATAATGCAACAAAATCCATTTACATTTCCTACAGAGAAATCAGAAATGAAGAAATAAAGGTAAATTAGAAATGAAAAAATATTAAGTCTCCAATCACATTCCTGAGAAGTAAACATTATTTACAGACTTGTGTTATGGTCCTACAGACTTTCAAACTATGCATACATCACTTATATTGTCTATGAATGAAATAATGTTGCTGTGTGTGGAAAATATGTGTGAGCTCCAGGTAGCAAATCTAACGTTGTGTTAAACTGATAGAATCATGAGCTGATGAGTGAGACGGAGCATCTGGAATTGCACCAAGTCTGTCCCGTGTGCTTGCATTCGACTGTGAGGAGCCTCTGAGCACAGGCTGGTGGAGGCCTTGTCATGCTGGACACCAAACTGCTTAGGGTAAGGTTGAGCAGAAGAAGCTAGGGACAGGCTCATGCAAAGCTGTCCAAGAAGGGAAACCCGGTAGTGTGGGTGGCTGCAGCAGTTAAGGAATGTGGCCATGAACCTTGGGATGCCGTGGAAGAGTCCTTAGGAGGCAATGAATAAACACATGAAAGCTTTGGTTCGTTTTTAAAGAATTATTTTAGAAATTAATGTGTACCTGTGTTTGTGTGTCTGGATGCGGGCATCCACACGTGAATGCGGGCATCCACTGAACTCAGAGGTGCTGGAGCCCCCTGGAGCTGTAGGTACCGATGCTCATGAACCACCATCATGAGTACTGGGAACTGAACTCCTAATCCGCTGACCCATGTCTCTAGCCCAGCTTTGGCTCATTTAAAACAAACCAACATATACTTCCGGAAAGGTTATATCAGATGTATAGCATGGCCGTATGCTCACTTCGTGTTGCATCCTACGTTGTCACTTACTTAGAGGTTGGCCAAAGGCTTTCATTACTGTTCTGAAAAATGTTTTGTACTTCCTTGTCTCATAAATGATGCTGTGATAAACATCCTGAAAATTCCTTTTTCACATACGTATTAATACATAATTCCTAACATGGTTTTTAGCATCTGAACTCAAGTTCTGTGATTGTCTTGCCCCTCCCACCAGATGGGGAAGAGCTTGTGAGATACTCCCCAATTCTGAGCACTCTGGAACCTCCCTGAACTGGGGGAGTACAGCCTTGGGCAGAGGCTGTTGTCAAGGAGGAGGCAGGCCATTGTGTTGCTTGGAAATCAGAATGGTCTCTGATCGCAATCGCTGCTCAGTTATTCCCCGAGGAAAGAATGAAGGGTTCTCCTTCACTGACTCTTGGAATGCCTCCTCATTACCTTGCTCGTTAGGACAGGGGAAGAATAAAAATTGAGGTCTCCTAAGCAGGTGCCTGCCAGATCCTCGAGATGATATGCAACAGCTTTGCGTTCCTGCATGACTAAGAAAGAAAACGTGGGAAGAGATGGGGCCAGTGAGTTCTGAGAACTGAGCTCACCCGTGTGAGTGCCAGAAGGCAGATGGAGTCTGTCTGTACCCATTTCACAGATGGGTGCCCTCGAGACCCAAAGGTCCCATTCTAACAAAAGAGCTGCAGACATATCATTTGCTCACGACCGGACATTTCCCCTTATGGCTTCATCTGCATCTGCGGAGTCAGCGTCTCAGAATGTCCACTATAAACTATAAAATATTATATGTCTACGTGAGAGGTGACTATAGCTTATAAAACTAAACTGCAACAGAAGTTAAAGGGAAAGCTGCAGAAGGCTAACTTGTCATTCTGTTTTCCTAAAGGAATACTAAGGAAAATCAAGAACAAATACTGAACTCTGCAATGTGATCTCAGTGCTTCTGGGATGTTCACTTAAACTCTCGAGAAACTCAGACTATCTATCACCCAGTCCTATCAATAAAAAGTGAGTGAGGATAATTTCATGCCGTGTGTGCATGTGTATGTGTGATGAATATGCTGGTTTTCACTCTGTGCTCCTGGCTCACAAAAAATGCACCTGAGTCCCAATTGCCTGCCTGTCCCCAAAGTGATGAAAGAGCAGGGCTTTGGCCTGCATATGAAGGTGCGTTTAGAAAATCCAGGCTTGGCTGATAGCTTGGTTGGTAAGTCACTTGACTGTAAGCATGAGGTCCTGCCCTCGTGAAAATGCTCACTGGTCAGCCAGCCTATCCTATGTGGTAAGCACCAAGTCAATGAGAGACCCGGCCTCAAAGCACGTAAGGAAGGAACGGAACAGCAGCTGAAGTTTTCTCTTTGGCCTTCACATACATGTAGCCCTCAACATGTGAGGACGCACAGGGTCATGCATAATCTCCTCCCACACACACAAGAAAGTCTAGACCAAACCAAAACAAAACAAAACAAAACAAAACAAAACAAAACAAAACAAAACAAAAAAACAAAAACCCACTCCTTGTCTTCCAGCATAAATGAGGCTGGCCATTTCAGACAGAACCCAGAGGTTTAGCTGAACTCTGACCCTGAGGACCCTGTGATATTTTCCTTCTGAGCCACATATGCAGATGGGCTCTGAAGACGACCATCTCCCCTCAGTGCAAACCATGAATTTTTTATGAAGCTGGCCCAGAATTACCAGAATCCAGTTGGGTGCACTTTGCAGACCCCAAACTGCCGTCGCCATGGAAGGTTTCATTGCTTGCACCTGCTAAAACATTCGAGGCATTTGAGAGGCAGTGGACACATTTGCTTTCCATTTTTTCTGGCTTGGGAAAGCTTTGAAGTGTTTAATAGTAGAGCCCGGGAAAGGCCTCCGCCTCTTAATCATTTACTCCCAAGGCACATTCACGGCTGGTAGCCTGTCAAGCAGAAACTGAACGGAGCCCGCTTTATTAAGTGTCACATGCCCACTCACTGTTCATTAAAGGTGTTTTAAGGTTTAAATTATGTAATTTATGAGAAAAAGAAATAAAAATTCCATTGTTTTATTAATATGTGGTCCCAGAAGGCAAGTTGAGCTCAAGGACCCTGGGGGGGGGGAGCTGGAGGTGGCCTTCCGCTCCCTGCCATCTGTGTTCCTTTGGCCTCCCACATTCGTGCCATCCCATCCTGGCCAGGAGCCAGCCAGTGTGCAGAGCTCTGGAGAGGACCATCCTGCTGTCCCTCAGGCCTGGTGTGGCAAGGAAATGGGTCCCAGCTCTCCTTTGTCCTCTGCCCATTTTCTAGAAAGGCTGAAGACAAGCAAGAGGAGAGCATTCCTGGGTGATTACAAGTGACCTGTGCATCACAATCATCGAGAATGAATGCAGCTGCCCATTGAGAGGGAGTGACATGGGCTGGGCACTGCCCCAGGGCGCCAGCAGGGGCTTCAGGTAGATCTCACGGCATGAAAGGCCACCATTGCTGAGGAGACCACCCCTATTGACCAGAAGATGAGGCAGGGATGCCAAGGACTGGCTCAGGCCAGTGGCCATCCCAAGCCCGGGCCAAACTTCAGAGGACCCTGTTGCTGAGCTGTCAGTGCCTGGAGAGCTAGAAGTCCTGGAGTTCTGGCTGTCTTCATGAGAGACTTTCTCCTGCAGATTGAGTCATCTGAGAGGGTGGACTCCTTCCTCCTGCGGTCCCCACTCCCTCAGCTTCTGAGCAGAAAGGGGAAATTGCCCTGCCTGCCTTTCTCCTTAACATAAAGGGTTCTTTTCCAAAATTCGGACAGCCAGGGAACATGTGGACCCAGGTGGCTATTTGCTAGACCACTGGAGACGCTTCTCTACACGTGCCCCACCTCCCTGCCAAATCACCAACCTGCAAGGTTGCACCAGGCTTTTCCCGTCGGTCAGATTTGTGAGCTTCTGGCTCTGAAAGGGAACCAAGGTGCTAAGACATGTAACAGTCATCTGTGGGGAGCTGTGAAGTCTGGCTGAGGCCTGAGCAGGGCTGGGCAGGGCAAGAAGGACTGAACTTCTATTTGCCATATTCCTTGCAGCGGGGGCATTAGGAAAGGCACTGTTTGCGGGAGGTGAGGAGGCAGGTCAGATTTTATGAGTAGACGTCAATCATTAACTCACTTAATTCTGAATTATCAATTCTGCTGATGCTGAGGCCCTGATAGCGCCGGCTGCTGGCAATCTCCACCACAGTCCCCGCTGCCTTTGATCTGCCAGCCCAATCTCCACAGGCAGGAAAACCACAGACCTCTGCTGGGGCCATAGGCTGGAGAGTTCTGACGTCTCCCAGAGCATTATGGGAACCCTGAGGTGCTTGTCTCAAGATGCCCAAGGAACTTTTAGTACTGGCTGTGAAAGAAGTCACAGAGAATCTATTAAGTCATTCATGTTATAGATGGTTTCTCTCTGGGCTCAGTATGGGATCTCAGGAAGGAGCAGCTTATTTCAGTCAACGAGAGAGACAATCAGGTGAACAGTCACAGAATGCAGGACTCATACCCTGCTGGGTCATCCAGCCAGCTGTGGGAATTGGAAGGGCATCGGAGAAAGCCATGTTTGAGCTTAAACTGTAAACTGCTGGGGGAGGAAGGGGGCAAAGGGCAGAAGAGGAAGACAGGCTCAAAGGGCTGGCGAGCGGGCATGGTGTGAAGTGACCAGACGAGTCTGGTAGCAGCAGGGATGCCACAGAGAGGAGCATTTGGGTTGGGTGAGACCAAGTCTAGATGCTGGTGGTGCCCGAGGCACATGAGATACCCACCACCTCCTGCTGTGTCCCAGGATGTGGTGGTCCCTTAGGGTTGCTTAGCAACTGTGGCAGCCCCTTCGCCAGCCTCTACATGCTTTACTTCTGGGATATGTCTGCTGCTCACCCTTTCTTCTCCTAACGTTCATCCATACTTTCCTGCTGCACTCAGACAAATTTCAGACTACTTCTCAGGTGCAGAATGTCCCAGAATGCCCTTTGAGCCTGTCTTCCTTGTCTGCTCTTTGCCCACCTTCCTCTTCCAGTAGTATTTTGGTGAGCCACGTCTTCAGGGTAGAACATGGCCACATCTGGAGGATATCTGGAGGGTTCTCCTTTCTCGGCCGTAATGGGATTTAACTAAATCCCCAGAGCTAGATAATTCAGGGGGGTGAAAACCAAGGAAATTTTTCTTTGGATTATAAATATTTATTATGTCCATCAAGGCTATCCCAGGGCACCCATGGATAGTTGCACAGGCTGGTCATGGTGGGAATTCTGGGTATACACAAACTCTGCCAAGCATCATAGCATCTTGGCCTAAGCACTGGGGAGTATATTTATTTTGAGAGCCTGGGCCATTTTTGAGAACCATGAGTTTGCTATGAACTTCACGTAGTAATGACTTTTTAGCTAATTGAACAATTATTACATGCTTTTGCATGCATTCTCATGTTAGATCTTTTGATCCAGGAGAGGTAGGTGAAATAGGCCTCATGACATTTGTTGTCAGTGGTGGGAAAACTGAGGCTCAGAGGAAAGGAGCTGTTAGTGCAGACCACTCTGCAGAGAAGTGTGTTCGCTTGGACATGCCTGAGGGACTGGAGGTGGGGACCTTGCCCTCTGGTGCTGCCTGGGTTGAGCCTTCACTGGGCTTTCTCACAGGAAGGCTCTGCCCGCTCTATTGGAGAGGAGTCCTATCCTGTACCCCTCCCTGCCTTCGGATGACACCGTTCACTTGGGGGTGTGTAATCCGTGTCTTTGGCAATGATCCAGCATGGCGGGGAGAGGGTGGCCACTTGTTCCTTTTTCCCTATAGATGAACAGCTTGGGGCAGACAAGTTGAGGATCCCTTGCAGGCTAGCAACCACTGGCTTCCATTGCCATCTTATGCTACAAGGGTTCCTGGGGCTTTGGGGATCAGCGGCCACATGGACAGGAGCTAGAGCTCAGCAATGCAGACTTGTGAGGCCTGGAAAGGGATGTGGGGTTACTACCCAGCTGTCAGAAGTCAAAGTCCCCAGACACAAACTCCTCGATGCTGACATTTGCCACTGTCTTTGATGGTGTGTTGTCCAGATGGACTGCTCTGCCCACATAGATGGGCAGAACAAGACCCCATTCTGCCTGTTCAGCCAATTCCAGGGGAGCACCGAGGAGAAGCTGAGCCTCAACTCTGTGCTGGCCCTTTGCTGGTCACCTGGAAGGTTTTAAGGAGCCCTGCCCTCCCCCCCCCACATCCTATAGCTAGTGTGGTCCATGTAGAATCCAGAGGTTCAGAGTTGAGTTCACTGTGCAGAAATCTCAGTGTGAGCTGGGGCCCACTCACTTCCAGGTCATTGCAGTGGTTGTCGGTGCCACATGGCTTGGCTGCCCATCCTCAAACAGCACAGAAGGTATGGGCAGGCTTGCTCTGTTTTAGAAGATGTAGGGAAATAAGCTCAGAAGCCCTCAATTTCAGAGGAGTCTCTCATTTGTTAAAGTGTCACCAACTCTCTGATTTCTAGTACACTGGGTGTTTCCTTTTTTTTAACATTCAGTTTTTGATTAATCTGCCACCATGAAGATTTTGACCCATGGATGGCATTTGTTCTAGAGGAGACAGAAAATGAACACAAAGACTACCTGCCTCCAGGTGACAGAGAGGACAGGCCCTCGCCTGCCAAGTGTGGGAGGTAAGCTTAGTGTTATGGGAATTAGCCCCGAGCTGCCACCTAAAGTCTGAGGGTGGCCACAGACGCCCTGACCAGGTGTTCCTTCCCTGAGGGGTGGACGAGTGGTGCGAGCCAGCGTGGCCGGAGCTACCCCTGTAGGCTGTCTTGACCTGTCCTGGATGACCCCTTCACTCAGGTTTTCCTTAAGTTGACTCAAGTGTACTCCAAGACAGATTGTCTGGAAGCCCCTCACAAATTTGAAAATGTATGGTTTTATTTCAGTAACAACAACAACAAAAGCTCCGAACTGGACGTCTGTGTAAGTTTCTGATAGTGTTTTGCTCTGTAAGACCTTCATTGGGTTCTAGAAATAATTTTCTAGAACCTTGAGTTACTCTTCCCTTAAATGGAACTTAGACTTTGAGAAACAGAGTAAAATGGCAGTAGCTTACACCAGAGATCAGAAAAGGGGCAGATAAACAGGGAGAGACATGGCCACTGTGCCTCAGCGTAAAGTTACCCCAGTGGGGCGTGCCGACTCCCTTGGCCTCCCCTGGGCTCCCTTGGCCTCTTCCCCTGCTCTCTCCTAAGCCCAGCTCCAAACAGAAGAAACATGGGGGCATGGCTGCCCAGCAGAGTCTCTGGAGACAGAGCTAGGTTAAGTGGTAGCGATTTACTTACTAAGCTGCTGCTGTCTCCAGGCAGCTCTCTAGGAGTGTGCTAGGTTTATGGCTTAGCAGCCCCACTCTGGACACTGCACACGTGCAGCAGTCATTGAAGCCACATAGTCACTGACACCTCATGACTCAAGGGCATTACCCAAGGAGGCTACTGCCTCACTTCCCTCTTATCAATCAGCGAAGTTTGCCAAGTTCAGGCGCCATTTTCAGCATCCCGCAGCCACGTCTAACCACAGTGGGCAGGTTCTCGCTCCGATTGCTGCTGGGGAGGGGCAGTGCTGTTGGTACACACACTGAGCAGAGCCACTCACCCAGCGCAGCCGACATGGTACCCAGAATCTGCGCGTGGCAGCTTGGGTCACACTTAGTTCATCCATCTTTCCTCCTGCCTTCCTTCCAGGTGTGAGGCAGAAACAACTTAGCTAAAGTTACTCCTGGAGAACTTTCAGGAAACACGCTTGCTAGGAGCACGCCTGTCTCTGGGGAGGACTGCAGGCAGGGCTGCCAAGGGTCAGCCTGTGGACTGAGGAATTTGGGTTTCTGATGTGCTTCCGATACAGACATCTGGGCTGACCTGACCTGGGCAGCCTCCCAGGTTTGGAGAGCTGCGGGGAGTTGGTATCAGGGGGTCATTTGTCTTTTGTCTGAGGAGGCGGTGAACCTATGGCCTTCTGAGCATTGGGGCTGGGGACAGGAGAGATACCCCACAACCTTTCTGCTTTCTTTCATGAAGCTTCTAAGGAAATTCCGTTGTATTGTATTTACAAGGCATCCCCAACTGTCAGTTTCCTCAAACACAATGTATTTAATAAAAAGCCATTAAGCCTTGTAAAGCTGTCAGAAACCTAAATGACACTTGTAATAAAATCTTGTCGGGTGACCTGCTCTGGTTAATCAGGCCCTGTGACATCATAGCCCTAGGATCTGTACGATACCCCGGGCGTGAGGTATGTTTAGACAGCTTTATGATCCACACGGATTTGAGTTATTAAAATTGTACAGTTTTGCAAGGAATTTGGGATTTAATAAAACAGCAGAGAAACTACAAAAGGAACAATAAGCTACACCAAAGCCAGTCTCCCTGCATGGCTGGGGTTGTGTGCCCAGGCTGCTCGCCTGGCCAGGGCCCACGCAGGTGCTCACGTGGGAAAGATGATGCATCTGTACCGGGTTGATCTGCCATTCGCACGGCGGGCAAGTCAATTACATCTTTCCCAACGACTTCAAGGTGGTGAACTATGCTTACACATAGATTTATGGATTTATTTAGATTACAAGAAGATATTACCACCATTGCCAATTCTCTCTAATAACCCACTTTGAGCAGACCCAACTGCTAGATTGTAAATATCTTTGGGTCTGCCTACCCCCTATGTTTTCTGGGCCCTCTGTCCCTTTAAGGCATAACTTCCTTGAACTCCACAAAGCCTGACTTCTTGTAACCAACAGGATGACAGAAACAGATAGACACACAGACAAGAGGGACACGCATCCATCCATTTAAACTAAAGGAGTACATTAAAAAAGTGTTGGGCACAAGAATATAAATCATACCTACTATCCTGGCATGAACTGGCACAGCACTCCTGATAACTCAGTCAAATTATTCCATTTGTTTCTAAAGATATTTTAATCCCACATGACCTCAAACTTCCCGTGAACCAGGGCCTGGACCCAAGGCCGCCCACGGCCTTTGCAATAAATCCATTGTCTCCTTTCTCGGCCCTCAACTCAGGCCCATAGATCACCCCTCCCTGCATCTTGCTTCAATTACTCAATTAAGTGCAGTAAAGTTCTTGTAGGTTTTTGCAGATGTCGCTTTATTATCAAGGCCTCAGATGAACACAAGAGTTCAGGAGCTGAGGTTATGGGGAGGTTGCTGGGGGAAGGGCTGGGCCTGGGCACTGGTTATTCCCAGACCCTGCAGAGGCCAAAGCCCTGGAGAAGGCCGGGGCATGGTCCCCAAGGCTGTGCCTCCCCTTGCCTTCGAAGCTCTGGGAGTCTGTGATGTTATCTCTCTGAGAAGCCGCTGAGGAGATGTAGGTATTCCACCTTCCAGTGAGATGGTGCTGTGATTAACAGACGCTTAATTGGGTCATTCATCAAGAGAGAGACCTGCCCCCAAGTCGGGGGCCAAGTAAATTACGACCCACCTTGCAGGTGTTGGACTGGCGGCCCTATCACTCTTCTCAAAATGGTCTTCAGAAGATTTTATATGAAAAGATGATTTATTGCCAAGAAGAATTCGATTGAGCTTGTGCTTTTCCTGAGTGTGGCAGGGTTCTGCCTGGCCCCTCTCCCTTCAAGCTCCAAAGAGGGCTGTTGAAAATTAAAATCACAGAGACTGAGTGAGCTGGAGCCAGAAGAATGCTTAGAAACCTCTGAGCACTACCGGGCCACTTTACAGATGGCAAACCGACGCACAAGTAGAGTAAGTCAAACTACACAGTACTTAGTACACTGATTCAGGCGTTCCTCCACACTGTGTGTGCGTGTTCATGCAGGCCCAAGCATGTGTGTGTGTGTGTGTGTGTGTGTGTGTGTGTGTGTTCATGCAGGCCCATGCATGCATGTGTGTGTGTGTGTGTGTGTGTTCATGCAGGCCCATGCAGGCCTGTGTGTGTGTGTGTGTGTCTGTGTGTGTGTTCATGCAGGCCCATGCATGCATGTGTGTGTGTGTGTGTGTGTGTTCATGCAGGCCCATGCAGGCCTGTGTGTGTGTGTGTGTGTGTCTGTGTGTGTGTTCATGCAGGCCCATGCATGCGTGTGCATGTGAGTGTTTATGCAGGCCCACGCAGGCCTGTGTGTGTGTGTGTGTGTGTGTGTGTGTTCATGCAGGCCCATGCATGCATGTGCGTGTGTGTGTGTGTGTGTGTGTGTGTGTGTGTGTGTAGGTACAAGCGCACCTGTGCACCTGTGTGAGGAGGCTGAGGACTTTTCCGGCTGCTCCTTGGCATCACACCCCCTCTTGGAGACAAGGGCATTCAGTGACCTGGAAATCTCCCTGAAGGCTGGACTAGCTGTCTGCAGACTCTGGTCATCGCAGCCCTATGCCCTCAGGGAGAGAACTGCAGCCGGTGCCACTGCTCTGACTTCTGCTTGGGCTCTGGGCATCACTAAGGCCTTTTGCTTGCAAGGTGCCTGTGCCTTACAGAAGGTTTCTTAACCTACGCTTTGCTGACATTTGGTCCTCACCGTTCTTCGTGGTGGGAGCTATCATTTGCTGTTAATGGCGTCCTTGGCTGGCAGCACCCTCTCCCAGGATTATCCCGTCTTGTGATAACTAAGGTGATCCTCTGAAGACAAGATTGCCACTGGTTGAGAAACACTGCCTGAAAGCTTTATTATCATTTTCTTTATCATCACAGAGTTGGTGTGAATAACAGCAGTGAGCCCTGAGTGTGAGTGTGGTTAAATACCAGGCACGTTCTCTAAGGCCGCGTGCTAACTCTCTCTGCTGTGTCTCTCTGTTGCTCCATTTGTATAGAGGAGGTCTCAGTGCAGTGAGGTGAAAGTTCACATAGAGAAGAAGAAGCTCCCACAAAAGGATAAGGCTACGAAATTCAAAGACTTTAATAACGCAAGGAAACAGCACCATTTCCTTTCCCATTCCCTCAGTGGTAAACTTGTCTTTAAGGATTTGGCAGGATACGAAGTCATCTTGTCTCCACATTAAAAAGGGAAAGAAAAAGAAATGCACCACCATGTAACTTGTCCCTGGTGGGACCTGTCTTCTTGTGCTCCTGAAAGCCTGGCCCCTCTCTCGAATGGAGGAAGCATGCATTCATGTTCACGGGAACACCGCAAGGCCAGGAACACCTGAGCAACACTATTCCCCTTCGCTGTGTCTGCAAGGCTCAGGCTGCCTTCTTTCACAAGTGAGGTATACTGCAGCCTAGGGCTGGGAGTAGTTTCATATCTGGACTAGGACATTACCAGGTAAAACAAATGCCAGAGACCATGGGCTCTAAAGGTAGTGTCTGGGTTTTGAATCAAGCGATAAATTCTCTGTAAAGCATTAATGCAAGGTGAGACCCTCACATATGGAGACTTGTGGCGTGTGTCCACCCACGATTGCTCTGGCCCATGGAATTTGGGATGTGTTTACATGAACGTAATTACAACCTCATTTCCCATATCATTGTTTCAGAGGACCCCCCGCAGAGCTCCAGATTCTATGAACCTAATCTTTAGGCTCATCCAGATTAAAAAAAATTTGTCTCCTTGATATTTCTTAATTAATTTCATTTACTTGTTAGCTCTCCCTCCTTCCCTCCCTCTGTCCCTCCCTCCCTTTCTCCCTATTTCCTTCTCTCTCCCTCCTTCCCTCCCTTTCTCTCTCTCTCCTTCCTTCCCTCTCTCCATGCCTCCTTCCTCCCCTCCCTTCACCCCTTTCACCCTCCCTCCTTCCCTCTCTTCCTTTCTCTCTCCCTCTCTTTTTCCCTCTCTCCATGCCTCCCTCTCTCCCTGACTTCCTCCTTCCATTCTTCCCTTCCTGCCCTCCTCCCTCCTTCCTTCTCTCCTTCCCCCCTCTCCCACTCCCTCCTTACCCCCTCTTATGTACACTCCTGTGTCATCAAGCGACTTGTCATCATGGGAGCATAGACTACATCACAAGCCTTAGTACTATAGGCTCATCACCTCACCTGGCCTTTTGATGACAAATAAACTAGGTCAGCAGGAGCCAGGTGAGGCTGCTGCTGGCACTTAGTGTCGTTTAAAGAAGAAACTGCAGACAAGATTGTAACCAGGTGGACCAGGGGCAAAGTGGCTGACACCCAGAATCACATAGACACATCACATGTGTGCTCCGCTCTGTAGCACACCTAGTGCATTTGTTCTTCCTGCTAGCATTGCAAAGGTATGAGGAACGCCTCAAGCTGCATTGCAGGGCCCACATTACCAGGAGGCAGTAGGGTTTTCATCTCCACCGTAATCTCCTGGGACCATGGTCGAAAGCATGCCTGCTGTTGTTGAAAACAGCATAGGACACACGCCCATGTGTATCTCTTTATTTTCAGTAGGTCACGCCAGCTCCTTCTGAAGGAGTCTGGGTGTAGATGTGTAAACATTGACATTGATGGCTGGGGCTTGCGCTCCAGCCTCTGGAAAGGCCCCTAGACGTGGCTGGCAGAGGAAGCAGGCCCCACTGAGGACACACTCCTGGCTTGTGGGAGTGGCTTTCCCACAGCTGTGTTTTGCTTCAGGACCTTTGACTGAGTTTTCCCACCTCTCTTGTACTTTTGCTCCAACAAGACCCTGTGCTTTGCTCATCCCAGGAGCTTATCTGCGAGAAACACTCTGTCAGCTCTGAGCACTTGGTCAGATGCAGGCACTGGGTTTGGCTCCCGTGGTGTGATGTTCACATATTTCTCTGTGTGTTAATACTAGGTGTGCAGAAATGGTGAACTTTCAAGTGAATAATAGCAGCTCCAGGTTGTCATGTGTGGATTGGAGTCCCATACTTTCCGGTAAACTCCACTATGCCCGCTGCTGAATGAAGCTTCTGTGGGCTATAGAGACTGCCTGATCCATGGATGCTGAGGGAAGACATGAAGATGGCCTCTCATGAGATGCCTGAGGCTTCCTCTCTAAGCACTTTTCTTTAGCAGGTTGCATTTTCTTTCTCCACACTTCTCTGTGGTGCCCCTTCGACGGGGACACCCGCTGACTATCTCCTTGTAGCCTCCAGCTCAGCCTTCATAAAGACTGTGGATCGATCCAAGGCTTGGTTGTGATAGGTGTGGAGGGACGTGCTAACGGCTTCTAACTACTGCTGGGGCCTGTGTCTGTTCCGTCTCCAGGTCCAGCCTGAGGTTACCAGCTCATAACACAACTCCCCACCTCCCCGCCCCCCCCCCCCCCCCCACCGAGCAGAGAGGGAAAGGCAATCATCTCAGATCAGGATGTGAAAACCTGCTTGCTTGCCTTCTCTCCCCCACATTTCCCACCCTCCCCCTTTCTCTGGCTTCCCTAGATGCGACAGTTGCCTTCAGTCAGAGGGAAGGTGACATGGGTTACTCAGTTGCCTGGGTGTTGGAGTACAGAGGATGCAACTGACCCCAAAGGAGGTGAATGTCAAGAATTCAGTCCTCTTACAGAAGGCAGGGGCATTTCACTTTAAGAAAATACTCTGTGTTGGCTATGGTTAAAATTCTGCTGGAACATAAATCATATTTTATTGAGAGTAGAAGGGAAGAGCTGAGGTCCATTTGAGTCTGGGGTGCTCCTACCTGGGCAGATAAAAGTTTCATAAAAGTTCTGGTTTACATAACACATGACTGGCTTTCTGGGTAAGCTGTACCCCAAATTATGTCGGTTATCCACGCTTGTCACGAACCATCACTCTTTGAGCAGTGTAGCATCCCAGACATTGGGAAAGCTGGGAGATCCATAGCCAGGCATTGCCTCCCTGCTGTCCAATGGGCTCCTGGGATGAGCATCGGTTGTGTAACCCCATGAATAAACAAGGTGGAGATCGGTTTGTGGACCGTGAAATAAAAGGCGTGGGTGTGATGAGATGTGACAGTGGCTGGAGATGTAGCTGTTGCAGGGGCAGCCTTCTCTGTGAAGGCTGGTTGGAAATAAAAGAAAACAGCAACAGGACGCACAAGAGAAACAGGCCAAGGGAAGCATGTGCTTCATTTGAGGGTCTAGAAGGAGGGCGGGGTAAAGGCAGAGCCTTGGAGGGTGAGCAGACAGAACATTCTAAAATCTGCCATTTCCAAAAACTGAGAGGTGGCCTGTCCTTACTTCCTCCTGTCTACCTTTGCCGTGTGTAGACCATATGCCTTCATTACCGATCTGCCCCCAAGGACAGATGTCAGCCTGCTGTCCTTCAAAAACCAAATAGCTCCTACAGCATACCTGAGCAGGTAGGGACAGATGTGGCCTTTGCTTCAAGTTGCTCACAGCCTCTTAACTTTTCCCATAGATACATCTGGGAGATTTCCCAGGCCAGAAATCAGGAAGGAGGTGATGGGAGTATTCGAGAAGCTAGAGGCCTGGGCACAGGAAAGCACCGAAAGACAAAGATTGTCCTGAGGGCCTTAGCTAGGGAATTCTGGGTATCAATGGTGGGGACAAACATGTACTTCAGGGAGGGGGAGCAGGAGGGTGCTGGAAGGCCCGGGCCTTGTGTTCTGTGCCTTGAGGTAAGCAGTCAGAATAGGGTGTGCCCTGTAACCAGCAGACCCACAGCATCCCCAGACCTCATCCCTATCAGCCTAAAAGAGCAGCTCGGATTGCTTCCTTGTAAAGTCGACAGCATGCCATTGAAATGGCCTTTCAGACCAAATGAGCCCTAAGACAGCCAGTGCCTCGATATCTTACCCTTGTAATGACCCCAGGAGCACCGCTCCACTGTGCATGTACCCTAACAATGCCAATGAGGAGACTGTCTACCGAGAACAGGCTGCACATAGGCCCAGAGCTCCTCCCACAATGTCTGCAGCTGTTCTTTCGGCATTCCACTTCTCCCGTGAGAAGGGAAAGCGAGAGCCACAAGCCTCTTACCAAGTCAAAGGATGACTGGAAACAGCCTGCCCTGTGAGGCTGTCTTCCCAGTTACCTCTCGGGTCTCACCCCATTGCTTTGTTGATGCCTGCTGTGTCGAAAACAAGATGGGTCTCACCGTTGGAGGAGTCAGCATTTGAGGAAGGATGGTATGTAATCTCCAGAGTCTCCTTGGCCCCATTTTGCAGATGGGAGCAGTGTTTCCTAGGGCAAGGATGCAGAAGGAAGTGGATAAGTGAATTATTCCAGCCCAAAGGGACTCAGAGGAACCTCAGAATAGGCAGACACAGGCCAGGTTTCCACTCGGCTGCCTCAGCCACGCTCCTCCAGCCTGGCTGATAATTGCTCATTATGTGCTTAATCTGGGCACAGCCGGGCCTGGCAGTGGAGTTGCATCACATCAAAGCCAGCTCTTCAAAGGAGGAGAAAGCCTGCCTCTGGGGTAATTAGCTGAGGGCCTATTCTTCTTGGGACAGTCGGGAGGGCTGCAGGCGAGGTCCAAATGGCCCAAAGTACACCTCAACTTGTCAACTCTGGTGAACTTGGGTAGGCAATACTAGAGCTCAAATCAGGTCTCTTTGTCTCTCTGTGTCTCTGTCTCTTTCTGTGTCTCTCTCCCAAGCTGGGGCTGAAGCCTAGCAACTTGTGTGAGCACAGCGCACTCTGAGCGAGCACTCTATTGTTGTTCTCTACACTGCTAAGCGTTTGTCCTTCCCCTGGCCTCTGCTCCGGGAACACCACGTCACCCCTCTCTAGGTTACCATATTTTTCTTGCAGATGCTGGGAGGAAAAACTCATCAGAGCAGAAACTTCACCACCATGACTCACAGATGAAACCAGAAAGGTGTCAGGAGCACCTTCGTACACAGAGCTGCTCTGATTTGTGGTATGCGACTCAGTTTCCACAGCTGTCCAAGCTCAGCAGCCCTAGGTGACAGCCCTGAGACTGCTGCTCCATCCAACAGAGTGGAGCTTCGGGGTGACAGAGCTGGTCGGGGCTCTCAGAGAGAGGCATCTGCTCTCTCAGCGCAACCACCCTCCTCCTCGCTGCCTGCCCCCGGCCAGCTGGAGGGAGAGACAAGGTGGTGTTATACCTCTAATCCCATTTGCAGTCCCCTGTCACTCAGCCAGGTATCCCACTAGCAAGGCACCGAAGTGCAGGAAGTGCTAAGAGGCGCTATAATGGAGTCTGCTACTTCTTTTTGATGGCCTGTGGGGCGGTCAGGCTAACAGGCTTGAGTGAGTTTGACGGAGAAGCAGAAGTGTTGAACTGGCCAGCGGGGCGCAGGGAGCCCCTCTTCCTTAGATAACAGATTCTAGGGCCGAATGGTGCCACAGCAGACAGCCTTAGTGAGCCACAGTTCTCGAGCTCGGACAGCAAGCTAAGATTTTATCTTACCCACCTCTTAGATATATTTAACAATGGGCATCTTAGATGCTGAAGACCTCGGAGGAGCCAAATGACGGAACCGGCCTCAATGCTGACCACAGGGGTCAGTGGGAGCTCGAGCAGCAGGGGCTCTTTACCAATGGGAAAGGATGCTCCACTTCCTCTTTGCCAGCAAGACAGAATTTAGTTGATTTTTTTCTTCAGTATAGTTTCTGAGGATATATCTCTTTGTATCAGTTATTTTGTCAAAAGTGAAAAAGAACAATCAAGCACACATATATAACTCATGCTGAAAGGGATAGGGACACGAAGACCTGAATTTGATCCCCAGAATCTAGTTCTTAAAAGATGGGTGCAGCGGTGTGTACTGACCCTACGACTGAGGACACAGAGGCGGGCTCCCTGAGACTCACTGGCCAGCCAGCCTGGGCAAACCACCGTCTTCCCAATAAAAGTGAGAGACTGTCCCAGACAGACAAAATCCAAAACACAAGTGAACAAACAACCTCCCCCTCCCCCCCCAAAAAAAGAAGAAAAAGAACCCAAAGCTACCACACACAACCTGGTCCACCTGCCAAGGGACACACCAGCAGGGGGAGAGCAGCTGAGGAAGCAGCAAGGTTGGTCTCTGGCTTCCAGAAGTAAACACAGAGACACCACACACACATTCATACACACACACCAGACACAACTCATTCATACACACTCACACACATAAACATGCAGACACACACGCAAACAGGCGCACACACACACACACACACACACACACACACAAACATGCAGCTCTAGGGCACAGAGGGACACAGTCACGTGTAAGGAGACTGAACGTGGCCAGGGCCAATGCGGTCTGTCAGGCAGTGCCGGCCCTGGCCGTATGCTCCCTGCCATATTGGCTCTGCTTAGATGCCCCTTGTCCTCGGGTGACTTGGGAACCCATGCTGAAAACATAAGCCTTTAAAATTGCTCCACAAGGCACCTGCAGCCCTCGCCAATCCCCAGGTGTGAAGCAGCGCACACCTGCTCAGTATCCCCTTGGCGTCTGTGCCAGCTGTAGGGAAGTCACATGGCGTGCTTCTGGCAGTGAAGAGGGGCCGGACCAGCTCCTGTTAGTGAGCAGCATTCCACGCCCCACAACAACGCATTGTTTCTCCCTAGGGAAGGGGGGGCATGAAGCTGTCTGAATTGGGCGGACGTCTTCCTTTTCATCCGGTGGCCCTGTGCCCCCACCTAGGGATGCAGAACTGTCAGGAGGTCATTTCCTGTCTCTGCAGCTTAACTCCTGCACGGCTAGATCTGAGCTGGTCTTTAGCTCGCACACAGGAGGCGCTCAGTCAGTGTTGAGTAAGTGTCATTGTGTGTTTGCTATAACAAAATTCCTGAGGCTAGGCAGCAGAGAGGGGCGTGTTTGCCTCAAATCCCAGTGGCTGGAGAGTCCGGTAGTTTTCACAGCTGTTACTCAGCTGGACTCTGCAGAAAGACGTGGGACACCGGCTCGCTTGAGAATTGGAAGTCACCCTCCACCCCCTCCAGCAGCTTCTGTAGGGTGTGCACTGTTCTCTGGAGCCTCTGAGACCATACCTTGCCACGAAGGAGCCCAGAGTGGGGCTCAAAGTCTAAGTTGTTTCCTTTGGGGACTCTTGTTAACTGTAAGAGAATCTAAAAATACAGTTGGTACACTTGCTATGCATGGTGCCTTGTTTAGAGACTTAGGCTGGAGAAGGAATGCAATTAAACTGTCAAAATCTAATTCTTTCTCCCTTTTAATTTATAGCAGCTCTTTCCCTTTCCCTTTTCTTTACTTTGCCTGGGCTTAAAGTCAAAAGTGAAGGATGTTACCAGAAAAAAATGGAGGTTACAAAATGAGGATCAAGGCCCTGAGTGCGAGAGATAGTGTAAGAATGGCCACATTCAAGTTGCAATGGCCTAATGATATGCTGCCATCACTCATGGTGGCACAGACTTGTGAGCTCGGCACTTCGGAGCTGCAAGCAGGAAGACCGGGGTTCAAGGCCAGCTTCAGCCATAGGGAGTTTAAGCAGGCCTAAAGTACAAGAGGCCCTTCTCAAAAGTCAAACAAGGAGGACAGAGAGGGTTCAGCAGGCAGTTTCCACACAAAGGTAAGGGTCTGAGCTGAAAGCTCAGTGCCCAGTGAAGAGCTGAGTGTGGTGGGCCCCACGCTGAACAGGGAAGGCAGTGGGGTCTCCGGGTCGTACCCCGCGCTGAACAGGGAAGGCAGTGGGGTCTCCAGGTCGTACCCCGCGCTGAACAGGGAAGGCAGTGGGGTCTCCGGGTCGTACCCCGCACTGAACAGGGAAGGCAGTGGGATCTCCGGGTCGCGCTGGGCACCGGCGAGAAGAGGCTGACAGTGTAATAGAGCAGGGTGGGCACGCACGGGCCAGTTCAAACACACGCACACGCACACCGAGGATGGGGCTGAGTGGGTAAAGCACTTGCTACACAGTGTAAGGACATGAGTTCAAATTCCCAAGACCCACGGGGGGAAAAATCAGGAACTGGTCGTTCATGCCTGTGGTTTCAGCAGTCCAATGAAGAGACGGAAGGTGGAGATGGAGAAGACGCAGAGGCTTGTGGGCCAGGCTGTCTGGCATACACAGCAAACAGTAGACCCCGCCCCCCTGAGAGGAACGAGCAGTCCTGACACCCTCGGGTGTCTTCTGACTTCAACACATGCTCCACAGAATATAGGTGCCGGCCATCACATACACAAACACGCACACACAGAAAGATTTCAGATGAGCAAACAGTCAGATAAAAAGAGTGTGTGTTTCATTCTCTAGACACAGGAAACACAGAATTAACCGTGCCGGCCACAGGGGTCAGTTTGATTCAGGAGATGTGGTTTGGGTGGTAGCACCAAGTTGAGAGAGAAACTTAGAGAGACAGGCAGAGAGGCCACAGGCTTCTACTGTGGCGATTGGCCTCTCCAGAACTGTATCCTGTGCTGAGTGGTTCGGGAAAGCTCTCAGGAGCTCCTTCAGGGTGGAATGCGCCTGGCAAACCTGTGCTGGGTGGCTGTGTAAATGCCATTTACTCTGGAAGAATGTAGCCACAGTGGCCTGGGCACTGGGCAAGGCGCCTCAGAGCTGAAGAGAGACAAAAACTGTGAGGCCATTTTGATGGCCTGCCGTGAGCACTTAGAGAGAGACAGGGAAGACCACGTGTGGCCCCCAAACATTCTCCAAGTGTGCCACGATGAGGCAGGAGCTGCAATTCAATTCAGCAAGCAGGTAATTGATCCTAGGCCTGGGGTATAGTCCTAACCCAAGCTAGGACAGAGCTAGTGTACCGGGAACATCTACCAGATGGAGGAGATGGAGAAAACAAATAGATCAACGCTCAGCACAGAACATTTGGATGAGGAGGAAGACCCACGCTGCTGTGCTGGTGGAACCGCGAGTGCTGGCAGAGAAGGAGCTGAAGAAAAGGTTACACTGGACCTTTTCCATTGTCTTCTCTGTTTTATGTTTTAAAGATTAGAGAATGCTTTAGAAGAACATGCTTACATGTTATTCCTGTCTTAAACCCATACCCTGCATCTACTGCACAGAAAGCACCAGACAAGCCCAAACCAAGGGTAATTTTGCCAAATCAGGTATAGAATGCTCCAAAACCATCAAGGTTAAGAGTCATAGCTGGTGAAGCTCTCCATCTGGGCGTTGGCACTCACCCACATGAGGTAAGGGTTTCCAGTGTTTGCAGTTTACCATCCAGTGGAGAAGAGGCAGGAGGCTAGTGAGACAGAAGCAGCAAAAATGCACCCATGTGTAAAACTGTGCGTGGGTTTATGGGTGTGTCTTAGTAACTGATTTTTAAAGTTTGAAATTATACCCAAGTATGAGACCTAACACTTTAGAAATTCATTTAATGCTGGAAATTTTGGAAAAGCACATGGCAGCTCACATGAACTGAACACACCCAGAGTCTCAGCCATGTTCTTTAGAACAAACCACTCATGGTACGTACAGCTTCCCAAGCCTTCTTCCCATGCATCTAACCCTGACTTGAAGGCACCGCCTTGTCTACCTGGAACTGTGTGGTCTGTGTTTGTCGGTGCAGGCTCCCACACTGCAGCCAGGCTGGCCTGCACACACGGTACTGCTTCTGTAGCTATGGCTGAGTGCTGCCTGGAGTCTGACTTGCTTGGTCTAGCTACACCAGGGATCCTGAGATGCGCATGTTTGGCAGAGCGTTGGCTTGAGATCACCAGGACAGCCCAGTGCTGGTCGAGTCTTAACAGCCAACAGCCCTGAGTGGCTCACACCACTTTCTAATCATGGAGGTCTGTTTGGATCTTTGCTTTTCTTTAAGTGTGGACATGTCTGAGTGGCTGTCACCTCAGTGCCTCTCTGAGCCACCTTTAAACCTGATGTTATTGACAGCTTAGCTATGCTATTCTTGACTTTAGGGTGTCTGTAAGCAGACATTGAGTGTAACTCTGTCCTCTTCCAACCAGATGCCGGCTACAGTGGACCAAAACTCTCTCCAGTTTGACAATTCTTCACTAAGTGGGTGGGTGCTATCCCACTGGAGACTATCCAAACTGGAGATAAACTGTTCTAAGGGTAGAGACTAGAAAAGGGAAACCTCTCCCTTGCCTCCTTCTCACAGTGGCAAAAGTGGCATTGGTCAATAGAAAAATAAATGGAGTATTAAGATCTTAAGGCCAGAGCTGCACATCTGACTCAGCTTCCTCAATGGCCCAGTGGGATCAATGTCCATGATCCCAATGGCAATCTGAGGTTGATTCAGTGTGCAAGATCTGTGTATTTCAAAGGTTGCTTCAACCAGTTTCCCAGGATTCCAGGATTTAACAGGAGGCGTAGAATACTGCTCCATACCCAGAGTAAAATAAACCCTTAAGGACATCCTGTCAGAAAAATGAGCATCATAGCATTGCAACATGGTATTTTCTTCTTGTGCTTAATGGTAGTGACCATATTTGCACTAAAGTATATGTCATTAATAGACACTTAGTGGCTTCACTCTTCATTGATGTTCTGCGGGTGTCAGAGTGCCCAGGGCTCCCGGGGGACTGGCCATCGTTCTTGCTTGCCGAGCCTTGGCCAGTCTGGTTGTCGTTTGTGGTCGCTGGCCGCTCACTTTCGACTAGGCGGTGACGATTTGTTAATGTCTTAGTTCATTTTGCATTGCTGACGCATGTAGAGCAACGCAGTCTTGTTAACATGCACTAACAGCACGCACGCGTGGTTAAGTGCAACATTTCTACTTCTGCATATAATGTGCCCTGAGCCAACCAAACCTCCTTCACCCACCCTCCCTGACCACCTTTCTCAGACTGCACTAACCAGCGTGATGCCACATTCCCGTGGAACTGCTAAAGAGTGTTTTGAGAGTCGTGGTAGAACTCAGGACAGTCTCAACTTCCAGGCCCACCTCAGCTCTACAGTAGGGCACTGCCTCAAATAACAAAACAGTTATTCTGTGGCTATGTCAAGTAGGGCGTTTGGGTTCCTGGCTGAATGCCCGCTGCCTTGGATGGTTTTGGACATGGTACCAGCTTGTCAGCGAGGTTGTGTGGCGTTCTGGCACTGACTTTTGCAGCTCCGTGGCCTTGAATGTTGACTCCTTTCTCTAAAATGGGAGCATCACTGTGCTGACTCCACTTTGCTTTGAGATGGAAACAGCCTCGGAGACCTGTATCACACAGGCTGGTGCACAGGCAGACAGTGAGAAGAGCTGTCTCTGTTATTCCTGATTGTCACCCATGCTCCTTCCCTGCAAAAGCTGGGGCTGCGCTGCAGACACGACAAGCACACTATCTTTGAGGTTAGACCCATCCAGCTGTCTATGTCTCTGGGACTCACGATCGCACATATCAGCACACATGCATCCTGCTCTTCAGGCTCTCCGGCCACACTGGCTGGCTAGCTCAGATCCCCCTCCTTACTTCCCGTGCCTGCTGTCTGTTGTTGTGTCATTACCTCGGATCCTTCTGCTGATCCTGTCCAAGTTCCTGCCTCTCCCCTTGGCCTCCTCCCTCCCTCTGGCCCATGCTAGCTCTCAGCAGCCCATAGTCTTCTGCTCACACTTCATCCATCCACCACCTCTCCACACACTGCACTCGTTCCAAAGCTCGCTCTTCCCTGTACTGTCTCCTCACCCACTCCAGCACATCAAACCAGCCTGGAGCCTTCCTCTTCGTACCCTGCTCCCCGGGTTCAGTTGGCAGAATGGCTTTCCTAGTGGAAGTCCTCTGTGTGGGTCCCGCCAGACCAACCTAAAGCTTTGAAGGGCAGCTCAGTACTTTAACAAAATCACTTAGCGCATCCTGAGAGACCGTTGTTTGGCAGATGCTTCCATTGTCTTAGTTCTTAAGTGATGGCGCCCAGGGCAGAGAATTCGGAAATGATAAAGGGTAAGTAAGTTAGCACGGATAAGGCAGCAAGCTGCTGTGCCCTTTACCCCAGGTGAGGAAGAGCAGTGAAGGCTTTGTGTCTTCTTGTTCCCTTGAATGAGCCTTCCAGAGAAGGAGGGCGAGAGATGAACTGTCTTCAGATCTGCCTCTCCAGAGAGCCCTCGGGGACACGCACCTCCAGCTGATCAGCTAACCTGCCCTTACTTTCTTTGTGTGTGGCCCACCTGCCTCTTCCACCTCAACAGGGTTTCATAAACAGTGGCCAGGAAAGGAGCTTGAGAAACACTCCAACACCAAACACAGTGAACAGGGGAAGGTGCTGGCCACCTGGAAATAGAGCTCAGTTCCTCCTCACCCCCAGGCCTAAGCTGCCATTTAGCCCTAGTTCCCCATTCTCTTCCGTCAGTAAAAGTGTCAGCTAGGAATCTGCTCTTGGGAATTGCCCCAGGGTGGGGTCCACGTCACTCACTGGACTGCTCCTCTTCCTGTCCCGGAAGCACAGAGCTGGCAGGGCAGCAGCCTCTTCCCAGGGCAGGGTGGCTGCGGAATCCAAGCTGGAACAGTACAGGGCTCATGAATGGGCAAGGTGGGTGACAGCCAGGGTTGTGAGCCATGGGGCCTGTGTATCCTGGGTCAGACTTCCTGGGGGATAGGCCAAGGAGGATGAGGTTTCCTGGAGACAAGGTGATTCCATCTGCGAGCAATGCCAACAGCCAAGACCTCTGAGGTAGCTGCTCTTGCTTCGTTAGTTCATCCTGAAGAAACTTTCAGACAAATCATTATGCCCAATTCTGCAGAAGAAACTGAGAATTAAAGTGCAAATAACTTATGCAAGGTCAACAAGGTGGGAGCTGCATAGCCCCAGGCCAATCAGGCACAGGGTGCAAAATGGAAGCCAAATCTAGCTCGGTCAGACACCAACCCTGTGTTTCATGTCTCTGGGGTAGACAAACAAGCCTATTAAAGGGGGCAGTGGTAGCTATGCCACCACTGTCCTTGGCTCTCATCTGCTGTCATCATCACAAAAGCACTGTAAGTGGTGATGGTCTGCAAATGGCAGCCACTACCTCTGGATGGGCTCCTGGTCTGACCCTATTCTGACTGTGTAAAAGTGGCTTTCTTTGCACTAATGTATGCCAAGAAGTAGGTGAGTGAAAACCACCACGAACTGGCCTTTCTGAGGGACATAAGGAGAACATAGCAAGTCACCACTACTAGTTTGGGGCCCAGAGAAGAGAATTCTCGGGAGTATGGTAAGGCATGGGGGGAGTGGGCCTCACGAGATGCTGAGTTTGGGAGTGTTCATTCCAGGGTCTGCTTGAGGTTTGTGATCACTGGTTTCTAGTCACACCCTGAGCTCCACGTGTCTGAAGAAAGATGACAGACAATAGCCAATGATTTCAAGCGTAAGTCTTCCTTTTGACAATTCTTCTTGACATACCCTGGGGTTGTTATGGCTCCTGTGGAGAGACTGAGCCAGTCCTAAGCCTCCCTAGCTATGTGAAGCCTCAGTTCTGACATCCACAAAATGGGGTGAGTACTGTCAGTGTGCACCTCTAGGATTTAGCAAGGTGACTGCTGTTCAGCCATATATTACCACCACGACTCAGTAGCGTGATCTTCGTGATCAGAGTCCCAGCAGGAGCAGAAATGTGAGATAACTGTAGACGGAAGCCCCTGTGGTCCTTGCTGATCTTCAGCCACCTGGCGTCTGGTCTCCCTCTCACTCCCTCTAGAAGATCATCAGCTCCATTCAAGGCCTTGTGTGAGGGGGCAGAGTGCAGAGGGAGGGAGCCCAGGGTGCGAGTGCTAGCTGCTCAGCTGACACACATTTCCTTAGAAAACTGCACCATTGTCAATAAACCTGATTTCATCTCTGCTACCGAGTGTAGCCTGGGCCCCTTGCCCCGTGTCTGTGGAGGCTCTAAGACGGACCTGCTGTCTCTCGGCATGCTGCACCAGCGCCTACCATGGCAGCCTCCGTGTGCCACCCCTTCCTAGGTCTTCTCCTTCTTCCTTCCTTCCCTACTTGGATGTTTCTTCCTGTTTCTCTTCCTCGAGGGCCTCTGAGGCTCCTCCTTGGACCACTCTGGCCTTGCACTCAGCTGTAAACACAATGTCTGCCGGCGTGAGGCATCTCCCATAGCTGATTATCTGAGTAGGGAAAGAAAACCAGGAAGCATCCTGGACCATGTCTGGGCAAGAGTGCCACAGGCCTGAAAGCAGACATGGAAAACAAGCAGGACTTGCTTGTACAGTGGAGCAACTCTCCCTCCAGTCACCACCAGAGACAGTCTGGGCTGCCTGGCCTGAGCTCCTGTCTCACACAGGAGTGCATGTGCAGAGCCTGCAGGGGTCCATGCCCCGTTGCTAACTGTCCATCATCCAGTAGGCGCCTCTCCGGTGTCTGATGTGTGCTGGACACCCTGGGTGGTGAGAGTAAAGGGGGGAATGGCACAGACATAACTATTGCCCTGGTAGGCGTTGTTGCTAACAGAATGAGACAGGCAGGGACAACAAGAAAGTACCAAGTATGCAAATGTGTAACAGTATAGTTAGAGGTAGGAATATATGCTGCAAAAGAAACGGGCAGGGCATGAGGCAGAACACAACGGATGTTGCCAAGGAAGGCTGTCAAGTAAGGCCGCACCTGGGCACTGTGACGAGTCAGTGCATGAGACGAGAGCTAAAGGATGAGAAGGGACGAGCGGGCGGAGCAGGAATCCTGAGTGGGATGCTGTGAGCAGGCCAGATGCAGGGAGGAAGGAGGGCTGAGTGTAGAAAGGGGAAGCACACATGGAGCCCTGGGAGCCAGGGTGAGGGTTTGTTTGTGTCACAGTTACATGCCATGTGGAAGATGATCACACAAATGTAAAAGCTATAGGTTTGAACACTTGGCACTGTTTGGGGGCGTTATGACGTCTTTAGAAGGTGGCGTCCACCCTTTGGACTATAGTTCTGCCCAATTCCCACCTACTATGTGCTTCTGGACTGCTGATACATTATATGCGGCCTGCTCACTCCACAGGCCAAGGCTTCACCACCATGATGTCTGCTCACTCCACAGGCCAAGGCTTCACCACCATGATGTCTGCTCACTCCACAGGCCAAGGCTTCACCACCATGATGTAGCCCTCAAATCAGGGGCCCACATAAGTGCTTCCTCCCCGAGTTACCAGGCATGTGTTCACAATATTAGGCCAAGTCACAGAGCACCTCAGCCCAAGCATGAGGTGGTGTGCCGGTGGGCAAACCCCGGCTCTTTGTTTTGTTTTTTATAGGCGATGGGGACTGATTCACTCCTTGAGGTGGCTCTTCGGAACTTGCCTGGGAAACGTGGGTGAAGTCGAAGCCACTGGGCCAGATCTTGGTAGAATATTATAAGGACACTTGAAAATAATGTAAGAATGTTGCCTGCACACTGTGGACAGGAGCTTAAGGGGCCACCTGGGTGCCGAGCTTGGACCATGACTTCAGATGAGAATCCTGAGTGCCTGAATGCCTGACTACAGGGCCATGAAAGGCAGTGTGGCTTTATAGGAAGTGATGCCACTTTCCTCAGACATCTGGAGACCTCAGTTTCCAACGCTCTTCAGCTTGGAAAGGACGATCTTCCCACAGGTTCTGTGACATCACGTAATGCATGGTAGGTGCTCAAACACATAGTAGGCTCCTAACAAGTAGCTGTTTGCCACCTGTTTTCTTTGTCCATAGCAAATAGATTTTTTTTTAGACAGGGAGGGGAAAAAAAAAACCCACGTAATTAGCATTATAGGTCCCTTTCAACTTGGTTTAGGCATACATTCAGCCAATCTAGAAACACCCTCAGCTCTCACACTGCCCTAATTATAAATCACGGCTTTTAATTCATTAGCCCAGCTTCCCCAAGGGCCCCCACAAAGGTGTGTTCTACTGGGCCCATTCAACGCCCTCCGTGTTTGGCAGACCGCCTTTGTCATCCTGGTGCTGGGGGAAGGCCTGACAGGTGTTTCACAGCTCAGCTGGGTCATATCAAGTTCTCATTGAAAATGCTTAAATTTCAGAAAACACCCTTGGTCTCACACTAGAGGCAAACCTACCAGAGTCAAGGCTGGCAAAACTGAAGCTGATAGGACAAAATGTATGTTTCTGTGATGTTAGTTACATTTTAATGATTTAGGAAACACTATTATTTCTTCTGGGCATGGGGAAATCCTCCTTTAAGGTCACGGCTGAATTTTGAGGTCCTAGTTATAAACTTAGTTATCCAATGCTTAGCATGAAAACTACTGTGGTGTTTTTGTTAAATGTTTCTTCAGAGTAGAAAGCTACCTGTCTGTGAACATTGTATTGTGGGTCAGTTGTGAGGTGTCTGTTTCGGTCACTCTCCCTCTTAATTTTGGGGCTGGTGTGCCTGTCGGTGTAACCCATAACAGCTCCTTCTCTTCTAGAGACCTGCGGGGCAGTGTGGGACAGCACTTTGGCTAGACTGGCTGGTTCGTGAGCCCCAGGGAGCCTCCTGTCTCCATGGCCCCAGTGCTGCGATTATAGGCCCAGATTTTCTTTTTCAATAAGTATGGGTGATGAGAACTGAGAATTGAACCCATGTCCTCAGCTTGCTTGGCACTTTACTGACTGACCCATCCCCCCAAGTCCAAACGTTATTTTTCAAATGTTAAATCTATAGCGAACTTGATTGCTTCTATACCTGGTCTAGCCTGATGTGGTCTAGCCTAAATGTGTTTATTTTATTTACAATATTTAAATTTCATATGCCCAATTTCTTTATTTAGTAATGAGGCCCCAAAGAGTTTTACTGCCCTGTTGGGTACTGCTCAGCAGTGTTCTGTCTGGTGAGGCTTGCATAAGAATGCTCCCAATGGTCACCAGAGGAGATGCAGTCTTCAGGAAGCTTTGCAGGGAGCAGATCTTCCATCCCTACCCTGATCCCTTGGATGAAGGTGCTGGCCTCTCTCTCCGTTCATAGTGACCAGGGACCTCGGAAGAGGGATGCCCTGGACACCATATTCCAGCATCATATTTCCCCTCCAGTCCTAATGAACTGTGTAGGTTTTGTTTAGAACCTCAGTGCTGTGAGGGCTGTTTAATCTGAAATTTAGATTGCTCTCCTCCTTTGCCCAGAGAATGTGAGAATCAAGTGTGGATCCTGGCTCAGGAGGGAAACTGGTTTATGACTACCTCATTTGCTTTTCTGTAAATGGGCTGGTAGCCTGCCCTGAGAGCGTGCAGAGTAAAGCAAAGAAGAGCAAAACTGTGAGTCAGAGAGAGATAGGAGGAGAGAAGGGGAGAGAAGGAGAGGAAGGGAGGAGGGAGAAAGGGAGAAAGAGGGAAAAATCAATGGGCTAAAAGGTAGATCAGAAAAATATGTAAGTCTCATGTATCAGATATTAACAAGATATTAATGTAACAAGATATTAATGAAAAAACTTGGTGAAATTCAAATAAAATATGAGGTTGTATTAGCATCAATACAGGACCTTGATCTCGGAATATTCCAGACTTCCTGATTCGGAATATTCAATCTGCATTTTCAGCTGGGTTCTTGTTTTAAATAAATGTGCACAAGATGGCAGCACAAGTGAACAGGGACATAAGAAGTCTTTACTCTTTGTGATGTTTCTGAAAAATCTATGATTATGTTAAACTAAAACAAGTGTCCCACATGCAAAGCCAAATTCAATACACACTAATCACTGTTCTTTTTATTAGAAAAGCAAATTTGGAAACTATGGTAATTCACAGGGGGTTAGGGTTCCCACCAACTTATTTCCCAGGAAGTCACAGTGGCTTTGAACAAGAAGGAATGGGCATGAGGGCAATCCTCTCCTTGTGTTTCCCAGGGGAAGAAACAGAAGCCCCCCAGACAGAACCAAGGTAGGAGCAGCAGCAGCTCAGGTGAGGTTCTAGTACCAGGTTTTTATAAGAGCAGCAATGTGTAACACTGGCGTGTGTCAGCACCTGCTCTCCACATTCTCTCCTAAGTATCCCCTTCACACAGCTTCTCACAGTCAGGGTGCTGAGGGGTGCTGTGCCCTGCTCAGGCCACACCCGTGGCAAGCTGCAAGGTGGAGCTTTGAACACGAGAGAAAAGCAGTTAGCACTTTCAGGGAACAGGCAAGGCTGTTCTTCACAGCCACACAACTGCTTCTTTACCTTGCTGAATATCTCGTGGCCATTCCACCAGGCCAATGAGGAGCTCCGGGGTGACAGAACTGCCTACCACAGCACTGCCAGATAGTGTGGTGGTCTGCATGATAAACGTCTCCCATAGTCCCTGGAACTTCAGTGCTTGGAGATTGAATGTGGGTTTACTGGAGCACTGTGCTCTCTCTACCATTATCCTCTCTAGGCCAGAGACAGAGGCCGGCAGAAGCAGCCAGGAAGAGCTGCCTGCTCACGCCCTACAGACCAAAAGCTCCCAGCTCTCCTAGCTGTCTGCACAGCTTCTTTTGTTTCTCACACAGAAAACATATCTTCTCCCATTATCCCTTCTAGCTCAGGAGCTGACCTAAAGCTTTAAACATCTTCAGGACATAAGATGACAACCAAGCCCGCTTAAAGCTCTCAAAGCGCTTCCAGTCCCCGGAGAACAGTGACGGAACCAGCAAAAGTCTTACTGTGCAGGACACTAGCTGAGACTGATGTCTGCCGTTGGCCAAGCTCTCCTTGTCCACAGCCAAGATGGTCTGAAAAGCATGCTATGCATTTAGACATATTTGAAGGAAACACGAAGCAATCATCTGTTTGTAGCCCTCTTCCATATGTGGCCACAAATGGAACACATTGAGGGGTCGTGAGAGATCAGGAGATTTAGTGAACAGGGCACAATACGGCTTTGTGGCCCGCTTTATTTTCTCATGACAATGTAAAATATAGATAGAGATGAACTAAAATCCCTCATATTTGGTTTTATAGCTCAAATTCATAAATTCTCTGCATTCATTAGAAAGTGATGGACTCTCTGCACCCACTTGAAAAGATAGCATCCCCAGGGATAGATACAAGAATATTAAAAGAGAGAGAGAACCTGATCAAAGAAATATTGCCTCTTTCCTCCTTTCATTGAGCAGATGTGCAATGTGTCCTGAGAAAGAAAGAGAAAAATTCCTGAGTGATTTATGGGACGAAGCAAGTGTTCACGGAGGTTATTGCATGGCTGATAGCATGGCGCGGGTTATTAGTTCCCAGCTGAGAATGGCCAGAGAGGGTCTCCTTCACTTCATCAATATGGCGCTTTTATAGGTTGTCAGGAAGGCAACACCAGGCAGCTGTGGCACTCGGTCTTGGAATTATTTCTTCATTAGATGGCTGCTTGTCTTTATCATCAAGACTTCTGAGGGGGGGGAGAAAGAAAACAGAGCATGGGAGATAGCGTCTCTTCCATGCCAGCACCTAAGACATGAAAAGCAGGTGCACCGCTTAGGAAAGACTCAGACAGCCATCACACAAACCCAAGTGCCCAGAAAAGTGAAAACAGACCCACTACGACATGCACACACACTTCCAGGCTGAAACTGAGTTTTGTGTTTGCCAAGAAAAATACTACGTACTGTACAGCGAGCTCCAGTCACCCTGATGATGCAAAAAAACGATCTTTCAAAGCTGGGGAGGCTTTCTATACAGGATTTCTACTAGACTCGCCACACCCTTGCATGGATGCTGCTGTTTTCATTCTACAGATGAAAGAACATTTCAGCACATCGATGAACTTTTAAAAGAACATAAAAAGGTAATGTCTATGTGTATCTGTGACGCCAAGGAGGGAGCCACACTGAAGAAGCTGACGTCACTCATCAGCTCTGGGCTACGGCACGCATAAACCACTGGACAGGCTCAGACAATCTTTGAGGAGTGAGATCAGCTCCTCAAATGGAAACTTTTTGTTTAAAATCTCATAATTCTATCATGTTTTTCTAGGTTGCTGCAGTACTAAGGGTACTATAGTGATCATACTCCTTGTGTTTATTTCCCCCTTTATGGGCCCCTTCTATCGTGAGAAAATTGGCTTGCTGTGAGCATGTTCTCAGCTCCTTCTCCTGGAGGAGTGCGGAAGCCTGAGGAAACTACTCTGGCACACTGTCTGCTCCAGAAGGATTGGCTGCGCAGGGGAACAAGCTAACAAAATCACCACACACAAATCCACATTTTTTTTCTTTTTAAAATGTTGCTTTGCCATAGAATTATATTATATTCTGTATGCTACAAATATTATATTGATTATATATTGAGACCACAGACTATACCATATATTATAAGATGCCCCTTCTCTTGTGGGTTAAAAATTCACATCCTGATAATAGAAGAAAGAAATCTAAGGCTCTTTTGACAGAACGGTTTTTTAAACAACTCTTGTTTTGTTGGACTCCAAAAGGGAAGAGCTAAGGCTTTTGAGGATTGGGGTTCCCTTTTGTGTGAGATTGAAAGTCTAAGCTCACCACTGACATTTAGACATAGACTCGTGGCCTCCTCTGTGATGTGATTTGCTCACATAGCCTTAAACTCCAGCTTAGACTTTTGTGTCTCCATGGCGCTGTGAAGGCCAGAATTCCGAGCTTTAGAGTTACCAGCATAGGGGACATTGTGCTATTTTCCCAGACTCGGCTGGAAATTTCTCAAGACTGAGACAAGAAAATGACTACAATAAGATTCACTTGTCTGTAATTTTGGCATCCTGAATTACAAGGGGTCCACGGGGTCCAGGCTGTCTTTTCCAAAACCTGCTCTAGCACAGGTGGATGGGTGACGTTCTTGCTGTATTTTATTTCAGTCTGATCCTCCTTCATTTGCCTGCCTTCCTGGACAGATGTTTGTCTGAGCACATCAGCTGCTGAGATAATTTCCAAATCACCCATCAGCAGGATTGGGGACTAGATACTGGCTCCTTTTCAGCCCTTTAGATGGACAAAGTGTTGAAGGTTAAACTTACTGTTACAGAAACATGACACAAATGCCTTCAGTTTTTAAGGCTACACTGTGGATAAAGATTCATCGAATATGTCTTATAATGTCAGTGAGGACTCACCAAACTGAAAAGAACCAGAAATCTCAAGATAAAGAAACAAGAGCCTTGCCAATTGTTTTCTGGCTGCAGAGGACTAGCTCATTGGTACCTGGCCATGCCAGCCTGTGTGAGCTCACTGTGAGCAGCAAACATAGTGGACTTTCATCTGGGAGCTGAGGAGTTAAGTGCCAAGGCCCAGCTTTGTTTGCAGGTGGAAGAGTACAAATGACTCCAGAATAATGAACAGTTAAATACTGCTGGCAAAATGGTAACAGACAATTGTTTTAAAAACAATTCCATAAACAAATAAGAATCATGTGTAGCATTTTCACTGATAACATAGATAGTACATAAAACTGTTTTCCTAGATAAAGAATATTTTTCACACATATGTATTATTTTCATAGAGCTGTGTATTAAGACCACTTTACCCACATCTTCTTCATGAACAAAATACATAGGAAAACATATTTTAGTAGCAAAACTGTTTCAATTTTTTAATTTAATCTTTTGGATTTTAGTTTAGTTTAGTTTAGTTTTAAAGAAGGGAACTTAGCCCTTGGACTCCCTGGGTGGCTGAAATGACTGGTTTGGATTCTCTGGTCTCCCCTACACTGCATGGTTTACAGAGTGTTCCACCCATGTCTACCTCACGAGGGAAGTCTGCAGAGCCCTGTCTTTCCATCACTCCCTCA
The DNA here is from genome assembly GCF_030254825.1 of Meriones unguiculatus. NCBI lineage: Eukaryota > Metazoa > Chordata > Mammalia > Rodentia > Muridae > Meriones > Meriones unguiculatus. The sequence continues at coordinate 73,705,975 of NC_083349.1, forward strand.
GACACCAGCACATCTCCACACATCTCCACCGAGGAGCTGCTGAAGCTCCCTCTTGCTGAAGAGAGAAGGGAAGGGCACCAAGGAAAAGGAACAGCATCGCTTCCTTCTGTGAGATCAGGTGCTGGGGACACTCTAGTTTTACTCCCTCCCCTTTTGAGGTTTGGCTAAAAATGAGCTTCCTCTCCTCCCCCTCCCAGGGTCACGTTGTTTGTTTAAACCAACCCTGTTTGCCCTTGGGCTTGATAATGAGCCTCAGGGTCTTGGACACAAGATGTAGTAAGTCCCCAGTGCTCACGTGATTACCTTCAGACTGTGGGCACTTGGATTATTGAACGTTGTTTATTATCATTATCACAGGGCTTAGCTGAAACTGGTCGGCTCAGACCCGGAGAGCCCAGCCGAGCCAGACAGAGCACTGTTCCTTCCTTGACGAAAGAGCAGATCCAAAATGCTTCAGATTTCAAACTAAGAAATGATTTGTAAGCTGGGTTGAAAAGATGCAAACCTGACGATGACCATCATGTCCGTGGCCTTTGAGGCAGAAACTCTGCCTTTCAGGAAGCAGTAAAATGCGTGTACGGAGGCTGACACTCAGACCTGGTCCTTTCAGCTTTGAACACAGTAGCAAAACCCTGATCCACTTAGTGCTAGCTAAGTAAATTACGTCATCAGATGTGACATCACAAGCCCTAATAAGACCCTCAATGTTATTTAATAGATAGAGGAAATATGGCTTATTGGGTAAGCTTTGCATTTTGTAATGTAAGCAACAAGCTTGATTTCATAAAAAAAAAAAAAAAAATCACATGGACTTCCAGCCTGTTATCAGCGTTTACCACTGGGAAGAGGAAATACGCTTTTTAGTCACCCTTCGTATTTTGCTGTATTTCTGAAATTCTCCACTACAAACACCTATTTCTTGGATAACTTAAAATCCCAAACCAATAAATGCCATTTTAAAAAGCTGGCAGACACACAGCTGCTGTGATCCTGGTGTTTGTGTGTGTGTGTGTGTGTGTGTTTATCTGAAACATGGGCCCAGGGTCAAGGGCACCACTCCAAGTGTGTCTCCTGGCCTGACCATTCCAGGACCTGTGTACAGTTGTGAAAAGCAAGGCCTGACAAACACCCTTCCCGCTCCTGGGCCTATAGCAATGCCTCATGTGTTCCTGTAAGAGTGAGTGATTATGTGATACTTAGTAATTGTCTACACTCCAAAGTAGACAGTTATTTCCCTTCACGCATTAGGCTCTATTTCCCTATCATTTATCACAGCCGCGTTGTAAGAATTGCCTCAGTGGGTTGTGTGTCTCGTACCTCTCGTTTTAACGCAAGCTGACCTAAACGGCCCCAGTAAGAAATTAAATATAATTACCTAGAGGCTCGCACAGGGCAAATGAGATCGCACCGGCTCCTGAAGCGTAGCAAGGGGCTTGGAGGCCTCTGGTCCTTCGTCTTCCCCGGAGTTAATTTCCTCCTACTGGAGAACGCCTACACACCGCCTCACAATGACCTGTTTAGTTGGCGGTGGAAAATTATGTCATTTGCAAGTAAGCTTTCAGCTGTGATATTTTATAATTGTTGAGATGAAAACCCGATAATCCTCTCCCCCTTCACATAAACTGCAATCCATCTTTAAACCTGTGATAATTCCTCAAACCTGCCGCTTAATAAACTAACAAACCCCAGGCCTACGTGATTTGACGGGGAGTCAATCTTTGATCAGCCAAGCTGAAATGGGCCTGATAAGGGGACGCCCTTCCAGTCCGGAGTCACCACTTGACTGGGTTATTCTGCTTCCTCCAGTCCTCGAGTGCCAAATAAGCAGAAGTCTTCCCAAGCTCCTTATCTCTTCCACTTTCTTCTTGAGATCTCTGTCGCTTTAATCCGGCATGTCTGCTGCTGGTTAACAAGGAAATCCTATGTCAATTATCGCCAACAACTTCCTGCTGAGAAGCAGTGGGGAATCAAAGCGTTTGAGAGCCTTTTCACACCAGAGAGTGGTGCAGGGCCTAATTAAATGGCCTTCACATCCTGCAGCCTGGTGGAGGCCTCATGGTAGATAGCTAATGAAAGATAGCCTCATTTGGCTAAGAACCTTTGGAGGCCACGGGCTGGCCCTCAGGTTGCAGGTGCACCTGCGTGGGGCTGCTGGGCTTTGGCTGCCTGCAGAGCGGACTATGGTCGGCACTGAGTGGCTGCACGGGAAGGGGGGAGTCTTAGGTAGCAGCTGGCGAGTTGCTGTATGAGGCAGTGGGTCACGTTAGGTGCACGTTGGATTTCAGGCAGATGGAAATTGACTCCTTAGTTCCAATGTAAGGGGTCTCCTCTCCCACCTAAGACTCACCAGCCAGCACAATCTCATCTTTAAAAATACACGTTTGGGAGTCTGGGGCTGAAGTTCAGTAGGTTGAGCGCCTGCATATCAGGCATGGGGGGCTGGATTATATCTCCAGCACTGCCTCAACCCTTAGGGGGAGATACAGGAGGGCAGAAGTTCAAAGGCACCCTCAGTTATGAGTTAGAGGCCAGTCCAGGCTCTAACTGAGACCCCCCTGCCACACACACCCTCCGAATCCTCAGAGTAAATCAGACTGGTTGCTCTATTTTCTAATGAGTGGTATTTGTGCTTTGTATCGTTTCCATAAAAGAAAGAAAAAATTAAAATACCACGGAAGGAAATAGTAAGAACATAATTTCAGATGAAAGGTCAACTCTTCAGATGGAATCGTCTTATGTCTATGAAACTTGTTATGCTTTTCTTGGATCACATGGGGAGTTTCCCTGCTATGATGCTGTCAGCTACGTCAAAAAAATGGCAATACTGAATTTGATGAAGGGGCGAGGGGGCCTCGCTCTGAATCAGTGATTTCCCACATAGGCCACTCTTTAAAATCAACGGGGAGCCTTGACAACCTCCTACACCACCCAAGGGGTTTTATTTAATTGATATAGCATGCAGACACCACAAGTTTTAAAATGGTTCACTATGTCTCTTTCCCCTTAGTGTGTGTGTGTGTGTGTGTGTGTGTGTGTGTGTGTGTGTTTACTCATGTATGTGCAGGCTATTGTTCCTCAGGCATTGTCCACCTTGTTTTTGAGGCAAGGTCTCTCCTTGACCTGAAACTCACCAACGAGGCCAGGCTGGCTGGCTAGAGCCCCAGGGACCCGCTGTTGAGCCGCACTAGCAAGGTGATTCCAAACACACAGCACCATGACTGGCCTTGTTTCTTTAACCTAGGTTCTGTGGATTGAACTCAGATCCTCATGCTCACAAGTCAAACACCAATTGAGCTGTAGCCTCAACCCCCATGCCATTGCCTTTATGCTCAGAAATTGTGCTCCAGAGCCTCTCCAATGCCCATGTACACCTTTTTGCATGAGGATCTCCTGCAAATACAGGTTCTTATTCTTATTTTTCTAAGCAGCTCCCTGCTGCTGCTGCTGCTGCTGCTGCTGCTGCTGCTGCTGCTGCTGCTGCTGCTGCTGCTGCTGCTGCTACTGCTGCTGCTGTTATTGGTCCACAGATAACACTTAGGGAACGAAAGCCAAAAGAATATTTTTACTACAAGATTTCTAGGCACTTGGCAAAAGTCCAGGGCTTTTCCTTAAACCTGCAAAGATTTGCCAGCATGATTTCATGGAGGGAAGACAACCCTTCCACTATCAGGCTACAAGTGTCTTGAATATGGCTGCTACAGCTCTAAGGCTGCCCACAAATCCTTAACCTAGACGTAGCGACTGGAACATCTTGCTGCTTGTTTCCATTTACAGTTTTTAGTTACCTTAGTGACTCTGTGATAGACCAGAAGGCTTAAATTTAGCTTCCCAGGATGGAGGATATAACAGTAGATTAAACACAAGAAAATGATATGACCTAATTACTGTTGGCTTTATAATTTGTCCAACTTTGCCTCTCTTTGTCTATTGGCCAGTCTTGAAGAAAATACTATGGCTCCAGGAACATGAGGAGGGATACTATTGGATGTATGCAGCAGAGCTACAATGAGACCTGCTCTCAGAGAAACATTCCATCAATGAGGAAGAAGGTAAGTTTGTAAGTCTCAGATACTTACCTGGCTAATAAAGCCACAAAGCTTACGAGAGCATTGGTGGGGAAAAGCAGATTCTTGAGCAGATATGCCCGCAGATTGAAAAGGGAGTTTCGGGGAGACGCCTTCATGAGTTGTCATTCAGGCTGTGGTGGGGTTCATGATGTTGTGACCCGAAGAGTCACAATGTATGCGTCTGTGCAGGTTAGTGTTGAAAGAGAGCTCAGACGTGATCTGCTTCATTTCACTTAATTTTGTAAAGAAACCGAGGCTCCCCAAAGGCAGTTGCCTGAAGGACAATCTTAGCAGAAGACTGCCCTGGACCAAGCAGTTCTGGATTCTTCCACATATAAACTGTTTATCTTTGCAAAGTGCCTTTGGTCTTCTTGGGAGCACAATAGATTATCAGTTCACACACAGAGTTAATCTGATATTCCTTCAACTCCATTGCCTGTCTCTTAGTGTCCTCAGGAACAGGAAATCCTGGTCTCTGGTGGTCCTCACAGTTGTGAACCTATGGCGGACATCACTGACCCACTAAGTTCATTGTCCCCTAAGTCCCCACATAGTCTCAGTGTACAAATTCCAAGAAATCACTACCAGCTGGCCAGTGTTGGTCCTGGAAACGCAGAGCTTCCAGATGACACCCAGTTGGTTCACTCTGGCATTAGGCTGGATTTTCTTCCCAGATTAGCAGAGAGAATTGAGCCTATGACAGCCTAGTGCCTGAAAAATTCTCAAGTCCAAACATCTGGGGACCCATAGATTTGTAACAGCAGAGGCTGTAGTTGACATTTCACTCCAATCCTTCATTAGGTTTTTAAAAAGCTGGGGTGGTTTTTAAAGAACAATAATTACAACTTTGGATTTCTGATTATATCAAAACAGGAGGGAAAAGGCAGCTCACACTCAGTAGTGGCTTTCCTGTATTCTAACCCTGACAAGATTGTTAACACAGCCTGTGCCTAGAACACTTCCTAAAATCTAATGTGCCATTTCCTTCAAGGTAGAACCCAGACCAGCTTCAAAATTGGAAGCAAATTACAGTCCCCTGTTTTCAAGCCAAAGATGACTTTAGAAGAATGCTTTCTTTCACGAATGCCAAAGGGGCAAGTAATTGGATGTCTGGAGCAAGTATAGTTGCTGAACTTGTGATTTGAAATGTTTCGGGATCTTTGGAGAAGCCTATAGGCACAGAGTTAAAAACAATCACTGTAGAGTGAAGGAGGTACAGGAAAGTCCACCGGAGGGAGTTGTGGAGCATGACAAACCAGAGCACAAGCACTGGGGCTTCAAGGAAAAATGGGAAGTCCCCACTCAGGCATCCATCAGACCCCATGGGATAGACATCATGCAGGAAACAACCTTCCGCCCCATCGAACCCTTTCATTGCTATTACTGAGGATATTGAGTTAATTTCTGAGCAAACAACAGTTTTGTCTCTCATTTAACACCCTCTGTCCTTGAACCTGATAGCTGATATCAAGCTGATTTCATCTCCAACACTGAATCTATCCAACATGATCTGTCTGATACCACTTGGATGAGCTCATGCTACTATCTCTCTTAAGATTATGCAAATAAATTCTCTACATAGATTAGAATCCAAAGACCTTATAATAGTATTTAAAGTACTTCCAGTGCTAGCCCTCAGCTCACTTTATTATCACAAATGTCACTGCAGCTGTCACTGAGACTACCCTTATCTTTTCTACTCTTAACACTTCTGCAAAAAGCATTTGTCTATCACCAGACTTTCCTGGTAGCCGGCTCTTGCCTGAGATTGCTTGAGGTCCTTTAGGTGTGACCTCAGCCATGATGTGTCCACATTGTCATGTAGATTTCAGGGATAAGGAAATGGAAGAGAAGCAAAGTTAGAGCCATTGCTTAGCAATAGCAATCTAGTGAAGGAAATCAGGCTGAGAGCTAAGATGCTCTGAGGAGCATTACTAGAAACTGGGTGCAGCCTGCCAACCATCACATTTGCATGCCAAGGAGAAGAGAAGAAGAAGAAGCAAAAAGCTTCTACACATCACTAGCAGAGCTCAGCCCCTTGCTCATCCCCGGCTTCAGAAGAGGCTGAAAGACACAGCTCTAGTAGTTTAAAAAGGAGGAAGGCAAGTACTGGGTGACAAAGCACAGCAGTCAGCCCTGAAGAATGACAGTCTCAGTCTTGTGGGTGAAGGGGCTACCTATCAGGCTTTCTGCTTCCTCCTCTGGAATCCAAATTTATATTGAATGCTGAGGGTGACAGTTCTGATTTTTTTTTTTTGAGATGGTCAGAAACACAACCACATTATTGAATTATTAAAAGAAGATGAATATCTGTATAACATGAACATATTGGCCATTATTGCATTTGGTCTTGAGCAGTATTAGAAAACAATGAATTTTCATCAAAATGGAAACAGGACATTCAGTTCATCTAGATCCCTTCCCATACACCTTCCTTCCCTGTCCTCTCATCATTTGTCTCTCTTTTTCTTTTCTTTTCCTTCTTTCTTCTTTCTTTCTTTCTTTCTTTCTTTCTTTCTTTCTTTCTTTGCTTCCTTCCTTCCCCTTCCTTCCTTCCTTCCTTCCTTCCTTCCTTCCTTCCTTCCTTCCTTCCTTCCTTCCTTCCTTCCTTGGGGAAGGTCACATTTCTTTCACAGAGTCTGATGGGATTTTGTCTGCTTTCCTATTGTGTTGATGTGCACATTATACCTCGCCAGCCCACAGTTCACCGCAGTCTTCATCTGAGAGGGAGAAAAGTGTCAAGGTGTTATAGGTCATGTAGGTCAATTATTGAGAACCTCCAACACTTTCATTCTTGTTTTTTTGTGTTTTTGTTTTTGTTTTTGTTTTCCTGTCAGGAACATTCAGCTGGCTTCTTCCCAGCATTTAAAACAACTGTAACAATCCAAAGATGACAGTGATGGAGGAAAAGGTGAGATTATGATCTATTTGTACAGTTTCTAGTCATGCTTTCATGTCATCTGTAACAGTTATCCACAGTTCTATAACAACCAAGGGAGCCTAATGACTAAATGACCATTTCAGTACTGGCTAGCCCAGCTGAGTCATTCTGGGTCTTTCGTGGGGCTTTGATACCTATATTTTCTTTTGGTCAGTTGGCAGATTTAACTTCAGGATTTAGAGGCTGAAGTTATAGAATTACTTAGTCATTCGTCTTGTCTCATGATGCAGTCTAGCCTGGGCTTATTCATATGGCAGAAGCTTTATCCTTATTTTAAAAAAAGCAGTCCTCAGACTGGATCATCACTGCTTTTGTTGTGTTTAATCAGCCAACATAAGTAGCATATAGTCAAGCCCCAAGCCAAAGGAGGAGAAAATAGACTTCATCTTTAGATGGGAAGAAGCACAAAGTCTTCTAAGAGGGATGTGAATCAAGAAGGTAAGTCATGGTAGTCAGCGCTGCAGCTAACCTCCGACTGGATGTGCCTCAGAGGGTAACTAATGTTACTATATACTGTGGGTACATTTAGATTAAAGTTCATTCTATGAACTAGTAAGCCACAGCAGAGAGGCCATCAAGAATCTTCCTGAGTTGCTCATGGCTAATGAAGATTAGAGTTAGGCTCAGATCCAAGCAGTGAATGGCTGATGCTTGGGTCAACAGGCAGATGGATACCAACGAACATTAAATTTTGACAATATGCTGTGGTTATGGAATATTTAATCATTGACAGTGGGTGTATTAGGCTTTTGTGCTGTTGTGACCAGATAACTGGAAAAAAGAAAAGAGAAAAGACTTTAGCTTATGGCTTTAGAGAGCTCAGCCATGGTTGCTTGACTCATGCCCTAGGGGTGAACCTGTGGTAGAGGTTGTTCCTTACTTCCTGGTGGACAGGAGGCAGAGAAAAGGAGGTACAGAAAAAAGCCAGGGTAAGACACAGCCCCCAAGGAAACCCCTCCATGACCTACTTCCTCCATAGACCCTACTTCCAGCCTTTCTCCATCCCCATCATGTTGTGACTCATCAAATGATGAGGACAAAGCCCTCATGCTCTAACCACCTCTGGAAACATTCCCACAGACACCTGAGGGAGCGCTTTCCGAGTCTCAGCCTCAGCTAGCATCAAGATTGACCGTTACAGGAAAGTAGGATGAAAAGTACTTAGGAAACTCTGGCTCTTTTTCTTCCCACTTCTTGTGGGTGGGAGCAGAGAGATGGCTCAGTGGTTAAGAGTACCTGCTGCTTCTTCAGAGGACCAGGTTCTATTTCGAGCACCCACATGAGGGCTCACAAATGTCTGTGACTGTAATTTCAGAGAATCCAATGCCCTCTCTGACCTCCATATGCTCCAGGCACACACATGGCACACGGACATACATGCAGGCAAAACACTTATACATGAAATAAAAATAATTATTGATAGTTCTTGGAATCTTGGTATACTCTATATACATGCAAAAATCGAGTGTGGTGCCTGGCCACCAGGAGGTCACTCAGTGCTTATTTCTTTACTAAAATGTCTCCTATGCTGACCAAAGTCAGTGAGTAACAATCTCAACCCAGCAGAGAAATGGGCACCTCCTCAGACAACTGAGAAACGGCAGCACCAGACCTTGTGGGAGGAAGTCGCGGGTATAAAACACAAGGCACTCTTGGTAGGACATGATCTACAATTTTATGGAAAAGCAGCTGTTTCAGGATCTCTGCTTTTTCTAAGATTACTCTGTGGAAGATCCTTTTCAGGCTCTCCAAGATCTCCAAGGTGTCTTAGCTTTGTACTAGGAAATCTGCCGGGCCATGAAGAGAGTAGTCTAGCAGGGGTCAGCCTAGCTCAGTAGGGTCACTTTCTAAGGGAGTGGAGAAAAATTCCTTACCAGGAAAAGTGTAGTCCGTTAGCAAGTGATATCATAGGCCAGCCAGGATTCAAAGCTCTCTCTGGGAAGGGTCTGACGAGTCACTGTAGCAACAAATAAATTAAAAAAAAAAAATGATAAACTGGGTTTTGCTTATTACAACCAAAATTGGCACAACTGGCCCAAAACTTAAAATTTTCTTATTTCTTTGCTTGATTTTTGTTTAAAGGCTTTGAGTTACAATGATATGGATTTAAGATAAAACATTTAAACAAAATGATAACGCCGCATGCCTTTAAGCCCAAAACAAAGGAAGCAGAGACAGGCAGATCTCTGAGTGCCTGATAACCTAATTTACGTACTAAAGCTAAGGTGGCAGCCCCTGCCATTTAGCCACTTACAGAGACAATGTAAGATTCAAAGTGACAAACTTTTCTTTGAGATTAATTACTATTTGAGCTCCTTTTTAAAATAATAGATGTTATGTCCTTACTGATCTAAAAGTTGGACTCACATCAATCGTATGTTAGGTAAGGAGAGATGATGTCATACCGCTCTAAAAAGGCCAGCCAGTCTCCTCAGGAAGTGGGACTTCCACAGGACAACTGATGCCAAAGGGCATTTTGGCTTAAGTGATATGTTCTGTTGGTCAATATAAGGACCTGAAATTAGGCTGGGAGACAAACATGCAACTGCATGCCTCCCATGTCAAAAAACTTTTAAATGCTGACTAAATTAGGGTGTCACACTGCTCTGGCAGCTGGTTTATTTATTTATTTATTTATTTTTGAACTTGAGACATTTTCACAAGGGACAGATGTCAATCATGCCTGATGCAAAAAAGACACAGGGGGCTTACAAATGGCAAAGTACACACCACCCTAGTTAAATCCTACAAACTCAGAAGTTACAATTCATATGTTTAAAAGGTGGAGCTATCCATTCCACATCAGAAAAGGGGCAAGCCAAGAATAACCACAATCAATGCAAAGCCAGGTGCATAGGCATGCTTAAAGGTAAACAGGAGTTTATATGAAGTCTGGCTGGAAAGGCGTAAACACCCGTTCCATATGAAAAAGGGGACAGGGCAAAAATAGCTGCAACATATGTAAAGCCCAGGCCTCGGCCACTCTAAATACCCGATGCCTCTGCTGTGCTTAAACTCTAAATTAAAAAGGAGTTTATAAAGTTTACCTAAAACATGCCTTTTCTGTTGCTTAAGGCACCAGCCTGTCTCTAACAGGAGGCTTTCTCTCAGGAGACAGGTAGCAAGTGGCTTGGCCTAATACAACAGACGCCCAAGAACCCAGAGAGTTTGATCTATACAACCTTTTTTTTTTTTATTTCAACATGATAATGATTGTATGTTCAATTACAATGGTAACTTGTATTGCTGATTCTACTACATGGGAATAGCTCTGAAACTGACTGAGACACCGATGTCCACGCATGGCCAATACTTCTTGTTGGCTACAGAATCGCCATGACATGAACATGCCATCCTTTCATAAGGCAGGGATAAAGATTTACAGATGTCTTTCTTTTGCTCATACAACAAGCAGAGAGCCATCCTTAACTGATCTGTGCATCCTGCACATTTCATACAATTACAATTTTAGAATTGTATGTGAGAAATTATACGTTTGCAGAACAAAAGAACCGGACACCAGAGATGCTGGATCAAACCTGACAGGACTCATCCTCTTAGGATGCTGAGATGCTGACACATCTGTTCCAGCATCCTGCATGGTCCAGCATTTTCCTTGTTTCTGCCTCAACTGTGTCAGTTCCTATTCCTCATCAAAGCCTGCTCCCAGGAGAGCTTTGAAGAAAGCTTCTAACCTCACTTGGTCCAGCGTTTCAGCCTGCTCCAAATAGGGCTTCTATTAAGCCTGGAATTTCTCAACATTCAAAGACTGGACCACAAATGTTAATTCTTGCTTAATTAACCATTTCCCCAGTTTCCTTTGGGCCTGTAACAGGATTTCTACATGTCAAAAATCAGCTAATAAAAATCCATGAGATTGATGTCACATTTCCTTAATGGGGGTTGGGTAGGTTTTGGGTTGTTTTCTGGTGCTATAAATGTTTATTGTCATTGGGAGTTAGTTATAGGTTATTACTGATCTTATTCAGAGAGAAAACAAGGTTAGACTCAGGGATTTCTCTGTTTTCTATAGCTTTTTTAGGTAAGGAGGAAGCGATTGAAAAGAAAGAAAGAAAAATATAGGGATATCTTATAATTAGACAAAGATAGATTATTGAATCTACTCAACTTAAGACTCTTTGTTATTCTCAAATAAGGTTATTTTTAAATCATTGGTATAGGATTTTGTATATTGATGCAAAATAAAGTCTATTTTGGGTAAATGGTATAAATTTTAGTATATTGACACAAATTCAAGGTTATTTTTAAACTGTTATTACAAACTGTTTAGGATATTAGGTAATGCAAGTTAAGGACACTAGTCTAATTTATCACAAAAAATTTACATCCTTCATCTAACAGACAGATATGATTCTATAGATAAATAAATTATAAAAAGATAGATAAGTTTTCAAACACCTCAGAGACCTACAGAATATGGCATTTAAAAATGTTTTTTATTATTTTGAAGATTCTTTGGCAGAGACATGTCATCTCCTGGCAGCACGCAGCCTACCTCACAGAAGATGATGAGCATCAAATAACCTCCATCTGGAGATGGCTTCAAATATGGCAAGCCAGCCACTGGGTAAAGAAAATGCCCTCGCTTCGTGGGGAAAAAAAAGGCCTTGTTTTATGACAGACAGAATTCTGCCTAAAATAGGCAAGCTCAATTGCAGGCCAAGTCGACTGTCCAATTCTGCCAAGATAGGGTAAGCAAGTCGAAAATAGTTCCTGCTTCATAAATATGTCTGTCAAATATACTGGGCCAGAAGGCTGAAGATGGTGCTCCGATGTTATAGAGAGATTTGGGTGATTGTCTCTGACAATTTTCTATTTTAGGGAAGCTGCTAGCATTGACTTCCTAGTTACTCCAGTAATTAATTTCAATCCTTCTCCAGCTACTGATAGTCATAGTATTACAATTAGCTTAGTTGCTTAGGCATGAAAAAGATGTTTTAGGTCTAGATAGATGTTTTAGGTTGCTAGATACAAACTATAAAATAACTTAGGTACAAAATCTTAGTACTCCATAGATAAAATAGATATTTTCATCAAGATTGCCAAATACATTTATACTAGACACTATATATGCAAGCCTTAGCTATTGTTTTTTATATTTTTTTCATAATTATTCTTGCTGTATAAAAAAATGGCCTTTTTATTTAGACAGAAAAGGGGAATTGTTGGAGGTTGGTCTAATGCTAATTACTAGCCCGGAAGATTTGGTTACTGCCCATCCTTGTTTGTGTAAACCTGCCTAAGACATACCTGATTGGTTGATTAAACAGCTTATACCTGGGCAGGGCAAAATGGGGTAGGCATGGCTAGGGTTCTAGGGCTTTTGAGGATAGAAGAGTCACAAGAATGACAGAAGGACAGAAGAACAAGAAGGAGGACTCCAAGATAGGTTAGCATGGAGAAGAAGCTTCATGGGACTGGGAAGAAGGACTACAATAATGGTGTAAAAAGACCCAGATAAAGAAGAAAAGCAAGTTTTTGAAAGATTAGGGGTGGAAGATAGGATGATTAAGGAGGATGGCGGTGGAGGGGGCTGGGAGGTGGATGGTGAGGTGAGTCAGACAGTGTAGTAGGGATATCTGCCAGCCCAGGTAAATAAGGCGATTAGAAAATCTAACAGTCGTCTGTGTCTTATTTGTCAAGGTGGTTAGATAGTACTGCTGTGATAATTATAGGGCTAATAATAAACATTATCTAGCCCAACAGCGTTTTTAACTTAGTACAACAGTAGAACGACGGCACCAATTAAACGAGGTGGTAGAGGGCAGTGCTGCTAGGCATAGATGGGACATGAGCTTAAGCTTCTGCTACTTCTACAGGGCCCGTGTCTGGATATGACTGGAAGAGAGGTCACTGGAGTTTGGCTGCTGGGCAGGAGGTCTCCCAGGAACTACTAGCTGATTTGAAGAGATATCAATGAGAATAAGAATAAGAATAAGAATAAGAATAAGAATAAGAATAAGAATAATCCTATCTTATGTTCCCGGGGTGCTGACAGGTGCCTGGCATGGTTCTAGGGAATTCTTTGTGTTACCTCATCCCTGGGCCATGATAGACATCTAGTTTACCACTGAGATTCATGCTCAGCCCCAAGGAATCTTCCCAGTCTCCTCTGGATTGGGACACTGAGTTCTGGAGATGCCTAGGTTAGAATCATGATGGCCCAGGCTTGGGACAGGTTCAGGTTGGAATGACAAACCCACCATCCTATCCCTGAAGTTTGTCATGAAGTAATGGAGCCTCAGACACTGCTGGGCTGACTTCCCAGGGGAGCATGGAGCCCTTTCCCACTTCTCAGTCAGTGGGGACCAGGGTTCCTCCAAATTCGTGGCTTCTAAGTATTTGATCTAGGTGAGGATTAAGGTCTGACATTCATTCCCTCCAACCCCAACCCAGTCAGGCAGTTATCCCCCTGTGATTTACTGCTGTCAGCCTCTTCAGATCGCATTTCAGTACCCTTTATATGTGTATTTTGTCCCCATACAAGATGTAACCTGTTTCTGGGTCTGTTTTGCTGTTAATCCATTCTTTCTTCATTTTCCTGTAAAAGGCATATTGTTTAGTATATGTATACTATGTATATGTATAAATATATGTATTTATATATTTATATGTATATAAACAGTATAATTTAGTATTATTTATATGCGTATTATATATGTGACTATTAATAGAATTTTATTATTTCGCAGACAACTTCCCAAATACTTCCTTTTGCAAGCTTCTCCTTGTCATTCTCAGCTATTAATCTATAAAAGCTTTAAAATAGTTTCATACATTCCAGTGATAGAAAAAGCAGCATTGGAATACTGGATTGAATTACATTTTGTTTCTAAGTTGATTTGAAGACTGTTTCATGGTATGAAGTCTTCCTGCAGCCCAAACATGATATGTCTCTGTAATTTTTCAGGTCTCATTTGAAGATCTTCAGTAAGATTTTATAGCCTTCTCCACACAGGCTTAATGCCTTTGCTTTGACTTTATTACCCACTACGCATGGCAAGTTTTAAGAATTTCTAGTTTGAAATTGTATTTTTGTTTCATTGTAGTTTTTGAGATAGTGTTACCACATAGACCAGGCCGGCCTTGAACTCAGGATCCTCCTCTTTGGCTTTCTGAATGCTGACAACACAGGTAAGTACCCACAGTGCTTTGTAACTGCTTTGCAAGTGCTTGTTTCTAGGGTCACAGAAACAAGCTGGGCTGGGCTGAACCACATCCTCAAGATCTGACTGTGTCTGTGCTCACAACCACACTTTACTGAAGTCAGGGAACAAAAACTCCCTTGGAGAATGATGGAAGATATGGTCAGCCTCCAGATGTCTACCTCTGCCGTCATCCCCCTGCTCCCCCATGTCCATGGAGGAAGGTCCCTAGGACAAACTTATGGAGGAGGAAAAGGCCAGCTCCAAAGACCACAGAAAGTAAGGTACATGCTGGGAAGCATGCTTCTGCTAAGGCAGCCCCTGAGAAAGCCAGAGGGAAACTGCTCCCATGGAGAATTGCTCTAAGAAGCATCTTTTGCCCTGGATTAGAGTGACCTGAGCATATGCTTGAATTTCTAGGAAGTGATAAATGGTCAACGATCTAGAAAAGAGAAAAATTAAACAGGAGACAGAAATCTGGAGGAGAGGCGTGTGGGTGTGGAGCAGAAATCAAGCTCATCGTGTGGAGACATGGGTCGTTGAATGAAAGCAGGGCTCCCGCTGTGGGACGGCTCCCTGTGAGCTGAATTGGCCAGTGAGGTCCCAGAAGCCCGGGGATCTCACAGGCCATTGACACTCTTCTCGGTTTCCCAGCATAACTATATGGCAAAACTTCATTGCTGCAGAAACAATGTATTTTGTTCCAGAGTCCTGGAGAACTAAAGCTAGAACTGACCTGGAGTTTCCCTTTCTGCGGGCTTGCTTTCATGGAGCCAGAAGATGCTGTGTAGGCCGCTGAGGGAGAAAAGTCGTCACTGCCCGGCTGTGAGCATTACTGCCTTGCCAAGAACGCTGGAGTGACTGTGGCCTGAAGCTTAAAGCAGAATCACTCATTTTCTGGTGAGACTTGAAATCTTACTCACAGGAGGAAATTCATGCTTGGTTCTGCAAACCTGGTTGGAAGCCCTCTGCTTGAAAGGCCATGGGCCCTACCAGTGAACCTGACAATTCTGGTTTGCTAAATGGATGTGCTGTTCAACTGACTTCTAAATATTCCTGTTTATAGCTAACGGTCACTGCTGTGCGCAGCTTTGGTCAGAGATGCTGTCTGCAGTGGGCAGCAGCCAGTAGGGCTCTCATCTCTGCTCATGCTGAGGACAAGTGGCCGTGGCACTCAGCTCTAAACTGGACATCTGTAACCCCCCCCCCCACACACACACACACAGCTTGGGGAGCTTCGGGAACACCTCATTGCTGGGGGAGGAAAGAATGGGAAAGTTTGCTGTCCTCTGAGCATGGCATCGTCATTGCACTCATGACCTCAGCTCAGCCACGGGCACCTGCACAGGTGAGGTCATTATGTCCAATCAACATTCCAAAACGCTGTACCAGAGTTACCAGAGTCAAGTGGAGCAGGGCTCAAAGGTGGGCAGGGGAGATGTGGGCTGTTTGGGGAGGCTGTGGGAGGCTGGTGGGGGGACAATCAAGCTGTGCTGTACACATGAAGTTGACAGAATAAATGATTTTCCAATAAATAAGTGAAGTACAAAAGTTTTAATAGAACCTTTAGTACTTGTACATGCGTATGTTAAGTGTACCTAAAAATAGCCTTATGTCTTCATTTTCTCCTACAGGAACTGTTTTGTTTTCCTGTCTTATCACACTAGCTGAATTTCTGAAACCATTTCAGCAGAGGGGAAATGTTTTTAAATGTTTTTTTGGGAGGCGGGGGTGGGATCATTCTTGGTTCATAGTAAGTTTGAGGGGAAAACACAGCCTGCTTTCGATCACATGAAAGACTTTAGTGTTTTGCCATTTGATATGATTTGGAGTAAATGGAATTTACTACATTTAAATAATTTTTTTCTATTTTTATTTTACTATATTTTATCCAGAACTTTTATTCAGTTTTCTTTAAATGATAGCATCGTAATGTTTTCCCTCCTCTAATGTGTTGATGTAATGAGTTACACTGTCAGATTCCCCACATTAGATCGTTTCTCTACTCCTGGAGTGAATCCTATTTAACCATGATGTATTAATTTACAAACACATTGTAGGATTCAATATGCATCTGTAACCACATGGGAACTTGGTCTGTGCTTTTCTCTTTTAGTACAATTTTATGACATTTGAGGTTATTTTTTTCTGATGTCATAAAATAAATTGAAGTGTTTTTTTTTTGTGTGTGTGTGTGGTTTGAATTTATTGTGATCTTGATTCAAACAACTCTATTCCCAATAGAGACTCTCTCTCTCTTTCCTCCAAACATCTTTACAAGATGATGATGATGATGATGATGATGATGATTTCCAGAGCAGCTGCAGAAGATGGTTCGAGTATACACAAATACAAACTTACTATGAACCAAGAATGATCCCACCCCCGCCTCCCAAAAAAACATTTAAAAAGATAATTCCACTATCTGGCAAACTACTGTAGCCTTAGCTGCATACCACTTTAAAGAGATCTCATTTCAAACTAAAGATTTTACTGTAAAGATCACCACTTCAATGTAATGAGCTCACAAAATGCCATACAGACTCTTACGCCAACACTGGCCTAATCCCAAACTCCACAACTTATTGAATTCTGTTTGAAAGCTGCTGAGAAACTCAGCTTTACTAGATAGGAAGGTAGAAAGAATGAGGAGGCCACACTGTAGTGTGGAGACCTGAGCTCAGTTTATTTAAGTACTTATGAACAATATGCAAATTGGCCCTCCGTTTAGGGGCAAGAACTCGGACGGTGAGCTAGAGTTCACACTATTTAAAAACCCAGGCCACGAGTAAGTTCACCACCTGTGGTGTTTTGATTTCTGGAATGTATGCAGCAGATCATTTTTAAACATTCATCTGTCGCTTTTCTAACCTTAGAAGAACAGCACAGTGAGCATGCTAGGGTGTGTCTCGGATAGTGAGAAATTCAGGCATTGTCTCTTCCCGGCGAGCAGGAAAGCAGAAGGCAGGCTTTGCACCTTCTCTCCTGCCTTACTCAGGTGCCTTTCATAGGGTCATCAGTGCATGAGACAGCAAAGAGGTGCCTGTGGAACAGATGAAGAGACAGCAATAATTCAACTTGGCAGGTTAGCTAGCTGAGGCTGTGTGTGTATTTTGATGGAATTTGCTGTTTATGAAGGGATAAAATTAAATAAGATGAAATTTTTCATTTAACTCATCCTATACTATCAAGTTTATCTGGTTCATCGAGTCTGTGTCAGATTCAGAATTTTAAATTGACATTCAGTGCTGGGAGATGGTTCAGGCAGTGAAATTCTAGCCTTGCCCTCAGGGGGAGCTGAGTTTTCCTCTGGAATCCACGTAAGAAAGCTGGTCATTGTGGTACACATTGGTCATCCAGTGCTGGCGACGTGAGAAGGAGTCCTGGAATCCCTGAGATCTCTGGGCCAGTCACTGACCCTACTTTATTAAAAAAAGAAAAAAGAAAAAAGCACCCACGGTGGATAAACACTACCAAATCTAGCCCCCCCACTTCCATGCCTTACTAGATGAATGAGGGCAAGGCTTTCTCTATAAATCTGTGTCCTTTTACAAAGTCCCACAACTTCCAACTGCAGCACACACATGCAGAGCCAGCCATGCTTTGTCTGTAGCAGCCAGCAAAGCACACGACTACCTTGGCACAAGCTAACATGTTCAAAGACATTGTTCCTACAGCCTGACATATGTGTAGAGGGAAGTAAGTGGAGCTATGATTGAATACAAAAGTGTCAATTTGGTTCTATGGTGGTCACATGAGTACGACTATGGTTTGAACTCTCTGGAACCTTCCCTGGCCTCGTGGAGCAGAGTGGGAGATGGTCTTTAATCAGGGCTCTTCCTCCTCCGTGCCTATCAAAGGCAGCTCCAGCAGCAGGATGGATGATCAATCACCCTTAACTGTTTTTAGCCTTGTCTCTTAGAAGAAAGGGGATACTTGTTTCTATTCACACCACACAGCACTTTATGAATGTGATTTCAGTCATGATTTCCTATGAGCCCATGTAAAGGAAAGAGTGGAATAAAGAACAGAACCAATAAAGAGTCAAACCAAAAGCACATGCCTTGAAGGGGCGCAGCAGGCGCGCATGGCTGTTAAACAGATGAATCCCCTGAAATGCAAAGTATTCTGCAAGCTTTGGGCAGCTTTGAAATGCTACACTTTCTAGAGCATTCATCTGTTCGTCATCTGAGGGGACTTTCCTGGCTCAACAGAAGAAGCTGTCTTCTCTCCCCACATCCATAGAGCTGCCTGTAACCACCAGGACGACACAGGAGGAAAAGGTGACCAGGGACCCACTGAAGGACCGCAGTGGGGAACCCTCCCTTTGCCTACCTCTGCTTCAATCGATAGCTATCGCAGTGAATAAGGAATCTTCCAGTGTTTTCTTTCTTTGAGTTAGTTTTAAGACACAATTTTAATCTATAATCATACCAACAGCAAATCCCACCAGGAAGACGGAAGCCCAGACTGAGGGGTAAGGCTCAGCACAAAGACCCTGAATTATTTTCTTTTAGGAAGTCCATTTGTTTAACACAGCATACTCGAAAGAAACGAAACTACAAAGAGCACTTGACTGAAAACTCTACAGAAAACACCTCCCAACACTGTTCTGGTTGGTTCTTACCCTGTGGTGCCATTCTAGATACCTGGGACCACGAAGCACTCCTCTCTAAGACGCAGTAACTGTGCAGAGAGCTCACTGACCTCTGACACACTGCAGCACAAGAAAGATACAGCGTAGGAAAGACCCTGGGTTTTTGCAGACCTGTGATAAGCCTATGGTCCTCCACAAGGACGGCTGACTCTCCTGTGAGGTGGACCAAACCAAGGACCAGGAAGGAAGTCAGCAAGAACCCAGGGGGGCATGCAACTTGAGCAGGTGCTGCCAGCTTTGAAGCAGTGGGCTTCTGTCCTCAGTGTGGCTCAAGCAGACGCCCACAGGCGTGCCATGTACACGAGGGCCAGATCAGGACTGAATGCGATTGTCTGCACATTATCATGGGCCGGTCACTTCCGGGTGCTCACACACCTTTGGGATTGCAGTGGGGTAGGGTTACGTGCAAGGGCCCCAGAGGACTTAAGATGCTCAGTGCCTCTGGATTGCCCATGTGTGCACCCAGTACCAAGGCCTGCTCTTGGGTGGGTGTGGCTAGAACCTAGAGCCCCAGAGCTTGAATTTCTAACAAGGTCCCCAGTGAGGCTTGCGCTGTTGGCCCAGGAATCAGAATCTCGATAGGGAGGCTTGGGAGGACCTCAAGCCTTCTTCAATTTTGGAGTCTTCCAAGAACAAAACTTGTAGTTTCACAGAACAAAATAGGGGACAATGAGCAGGCAGGAGCCTTGGGCTGGCCATACTGGCTGAAGGCGGAAGATCCCTCCCTGCCCCGGGCCTTAGCTTTCCATCCAAACAAAGAAGGAATGCATGACACCCCACCCCTCAAAATATCGCTAAAGCACCACTGAAGTCCACAACCACCCCCAGTGAGTGTATGCCATTATGAGGACAAGGAAGACAGAAAGGCACATATTCAAAATGGCGCATGTGTTTCAGATGAGTGGGCTCCAGACTCAACCCTGAGAATTGCTAATGTGTATTCATCTGAGGCAGGTTTGCAGAAGGACCAGGCTGCCTTTGGAAAGGATTCTCACCCTTTCATTAATGGAAACACTCCCATTGCCCGGCCAGAAAGATCATGACTGGGAAGACGCATTACCCATGCAGCCGAGGCTTCCAGTCTCCAGGACGAAGCTAGGCAAGGAATGTCTGAAGGCGTTGATGATTGTCTAGACACATGAGGAACACACAGGAGGTGGTGGTCAATCTCCCCAAAAGGAACCTGTCAAGAAGGCACTGAGCTGGAAGCAAGGAGGAAAGGGTTCCTTGCAAATAAATGCCTCTTGGCGTCTGTGAGGCATCCATTTGTGAGGCATCCATTTGTGAGACTGGTATTGAGGTATTGAGGTGAGGATGGAGGAAGGACCGTGTTTCTGAGTCTGGACTGTGAGCATTAGCTGCGGCAGCATCCCAGTGGTTCAGGGTGTCTTCCTCTCACACAGAACTGAGGCCTGGGGACACAGTTTTCTAGACTGCGACCACCTGTCTAGACCACTGCCCTGCATGCTGACAGTCCCACCTAGCTGTCCCAAGGTTCACACAGTCAGGTGGGGTGTGTGTGTGTGTGTGTGTGTGTGTGTCCTCACCCAGTCACTGTGCAGTGTAGAACCCCCCAAAGGGTAATTTCACAGTGTGTCCAACCGGAGAGACCTGGGGAAACCAGGCCAGTGTGTTTTTCCCCTGCCATGTTCTCCCTCAGCGGCTTCAGACCTCAGCTACAACTATGGCATCTGCCATGGTTGTGGGTGCAGGTGCTGGCAGGGCTCTTCCTCATGGGTCCTGGCATTGTCTTTTCTGCACCAAGGCTTTTTCCAAAGTACTGGGAGCCAAGTCTATAACGCTTTGCTTGGCGAAGATGGAGAAGCCAAGGCTCCTAACAGAATGCGTTACCGCCTGTGAATGAACCAATGACCAACCAGCCTCTCCTTAAGAGAGACTTGTTTTTGTTTTGCTTTGTTTTTAAGAGAAGGGTCTCAGGTAGCTCAAACTGGTCTCAAATTCACTAAACAGCTGAGGAAGGCCTTGATCTGTTGCTTCTACCTCCAGGGTGCTCAGATTAAAAGTGAGCATCGTTACACCCAGGTTCTGCTGTGCTGTGGGTTGAGCCCAGGGTGTTCCGCACGTTGGGCAAGCCTGCCCTGGGGGTCAATTCTAATGTGCGTCCTATGTGCCTCCTCAGAACAGCCTACAGGGATAGTCCGCAGTTGCTCGCAGGGACAATGAAGTCTTAGGGGGGAGCTTGAGCACTTCCTAAGGAGAGCTATGCCGTTGGCCTAAGGACCTCTGGCAGCTACAACCATCAGCCCCCACCTCTACCTCCAACACAAGGGTAGGGCATCTTCTGCGCACAGCTACACTGATCACCACCCGCACCCACAGCCCCATCCTCACTGCCCGTACCCACAGCTCAGTGCCATTTAAATTCAGCCACTGTCCTTGGCAAACCCCTCCCAGCAAAACAATCCCACAGTTCTCTCTTGCAAAGGTGTTTAAGATAGCTAAATATTTTAAAGGTATCTACCAGGACTGGATTCTTTCTTAGTGATGACTTGATAAATAAATGATGCCCTAATTTCAGTTTAATTATTGTCTAATGCTCTCTAATTCATTTCAGATTGATGTTTAACTTCCTTCTAACTTGATAACCTTTTCTGAAAAACCTGTTCCCCAAAGCCCAAGCTTCTTCTCCAGGAAAATGGATGAGCTTTCTCTAGATGTCAATGAAAGGAGGGCCCTTCAAATCCTTAACGTTTTTGTCACTGTAAATTTAAACTCATCCCAGAACACTTCTTCAAAACATATCTGAAAGTAAGAGAGGGATTCCTAGCTCACAGTCTGCCAAGTTCGAGCATGGAACAGATTTTTACGGTTGAATCATAAGCTCTTGAAAATAGGTTTATTATGAAAGTGTGAACACACAACTAGAGCCCACAGCAACCCGAATGGCCTTGTTATCTTAATGCTGTGATCCTGTCTTTGTTCTCAGTTAGAAATGCAAGACACCTGTCCTGGCCGTTTGTTATTAGATGTCAGAGGAAGTCAAGAGCCTGTTTCAAAAGATGCCCAGTCTTCAGTAATCCTCGAATTACAGAGAGTTCAACATCCTCCTCTCAGAAATGAGCTCATCATTCATAGAATAAATGCTTGGACACTACAGACAAGCCCTGGTGGGAGATATGAGGGGCTTTTAGAGAGGACAGTCTGGCTGTGGCTGTGTGAGTTGCCAGCTGTGGAGTAAGTTCCTGTGCAGACAAACAGACAGGTGTCCATTCTCCAAGCCAGCATCTGGTTGAAGCCGGGAAAAGAGGAGGGTCATGAGCCTGGGGCACTGCTATGAAACCAAAGTTCAAGTGTTCTGCATTCTTTTGGCATCAGAATATTTTTTTCCCCTAAGAAGCTACATGTTTATTTTCTAATGTTGTGTATTTTTTTTTTTTTTACTACAAAGTAAAGCATTTGGAATTCTATTGCATGGTACTCACACAATTTCCATAACAGACTTAAAATTATCCTCAGCTGCAGAATAAATCTGTGTCTCTGATTGGCTGCAGAAGGCAGTCCTACAGAGAGAGCCTGCTTTGTGAGGTTTGGCCAAGCTGTATAAACACGTGCTGAACGCAGTCTGAAACAGGAATGTTTGACATTCGCCAACTCAATATATCTACTTTCAGTGAGCCAGAGATCTCTAACTAGAACACTCCATCAATTAGGCTCGGCTTTCCTGCTTTCTCGCCTTCCCAAGACTCCAGACCAGGGGACAGACTGGTGTTTATTGAGCACCACTGTGCGCCAGGCACTGTGATAAGCAGTTCTTGTGGGTGAATGCATACAGTCCTTCCCCTGACCCTGTGGGAAGCCACTCTTATTCTTATTCAAGGGCAGAAATGTTCTGTCTCTGTCTCTGTGGGATGGCCTCCCGTGGCCCAGCTCTGCAGAGCTGGGTGGACCTAGGTGAGCATTAGGCACCCTGTGCTTCAGTTTTTACCAAGATACCATTTCTCCTTAATAGTGTGAAATTATAGTTAAGGGTGTCTGAGAGAAAACTTTCTCTCTCATGACAAAAACATTGTCAAATGCACTTTAAAATAATCTTTTACGGCAAGAGTTTATGCCATCACATTAATTTTAAAAATGTCTTATCATACTTATAAGGGGGCATTCTCTGTCTCCACCTGGGGTGGAAGTAAGGAATGAAAGTGAGAAGGGATCAGGAGAAAGCACTGGAAAGACCACACAGCCTTGACTCTGTGACTGAAAACAACGTGGAGAGAAGCAGAGGCAAGCAAGAAGAGAGTGGACAGCTGAGTCCACGGGATGGCCTTCCAGCACCTGGACCGAGCCCTGCCTGAAGCAGGCCAACGTCTTTTACTTCATAGTTCTGGGATGACCCATAAGCCTCTCTTATTTTTCCTTTTTGTCTCTGACTAGTTTGATTAGGCAACTGTAAAATTAAATCATAAAAATTCAGCCTTAAATAATAAGACCCATCAATCACTCTGTCTACCCTCCACAGAGCACTCATTTGGTGCCAGATGCAGAAAGAACCAGTATGAATGAGACATGCATCCTTTGGAGAAGCCTGTTTTAACAGAGTGAAAACCTCTGGCGACCGTCAGGAAGAACAGTTAGAAAAGTGATGCGAGCCTGCCTCACCAGACCACAGGGGAAGAGGGTGCACTCAGTCCTAATGTACTTGATGTGCTGGGGTGGGCTGGTGGGGGACTCTCCTTTTTTGAGGAGTAGGAGAGGGTGGATAGGGGAAAGAAGGAGGGAGGGTTGGATCAGAAGGAGAGGAAGAGGGGCTACGATAGGGACGTAAAGGGGATAGATGAAGAAGAAGAAGAAAGAAGGAGATGTCATCAGTAGAACATTGCCTCTTTAGGGAAAGCTTCTTAAACATCTCCATGTACCAACTGTCTATGGTTTCTTTAAAAATCATAGAGGGGGCTGGAAAGCTGGCTTAGCAGTTAAGAGCATTTGTTGCTCTTTCAGAGGACCCTAGGTTCGGTTCCTAGAACCCACATAGTGATTCACCACCATTTGCATCTTTTGTTTTGTCTGCAAGTATGTATGTACATGTTCTTCACATGTGCCTGGTGCGGTTGGAGGTCAGAACTGAGGGCACTGAAGCACCAGCTCCAGGAGATCTCATGCTTTCTTCTGAGCTCCCAGGCAGCAGGAAAGCATGCAGTACACATACATACACATGGGCAAAGCATTCATACACTGAAATAAATAAATCTTTAAATTAAAAAACAACAGTGCATAGCTTGTATTTTAAAATTTAAATAATTCTTGCCTTTTCCTTTACCCCTGCTCCCCTTAACTGAGTGAAGAACATAGTTTTGAAGGAATCGTGTCTCAAATTTAAGATCACTGTGCATATGTACATCTTCTGAAATGTCTCCCAAAGATTCCTGACTGGGGTTGAAAAAACTTGTTGAGTATCCTCAGTATTTCAACAATTCAGAGCCCTCCCCGTTTGCCAGCTGCCACAGACACATGGATTTCTCTGCTGGTGCGTTGGAGGGAGCATCTGGAGAGTTCCTAGCAAAAACCCTTCAAACACCCCCAGCAAGTGGCCTTTAAACACAGGTAGAGAGCCATCAGCAAGAGGATGTCATTCAACATAAACCTTTAAAAGACTCTAGAGGAGCCCGGCTTGTCCAGCTGGTAGGTTATTTCCGCCAGTCTCTCTGTCTGCTAAGGGGCACCCAAACCTTATCTTACAAGTGACTGAGTGCAGTGTAAACTAACTAGGAATGTATCTTTGATTTGTTTCCATTTGAAATGACTGTGGGCTTATTTATCTATTTTGCAATAAACTCTGAGAAACCTCTCCTGTGAAATATCATTTGGTAACAAGGAGATTTGATTTACAGCTCACATTGAGCATAATAGCCATCAAAGGAAATGCCACATTGGAATCTTTTGAGCTATGCCCATGAAGTGTTCAAAGTGACACCAAATGTGGTGAAAAAGAAATGAAACTGTACACAGACAGGAGGGGTGGCGTGAAATCCTCGTTTGCTGTTCAGACAACAGAAGCAGCTTCTAAGCCTTCATGTGCTTAGTGCTGTGTGTTGTAAATAATATTAGCAGCAACCCAAGTGTGTGGGTTACTTATAAAACACATAAAACATCAGACGAATTAAAAAACTTAATACTTTTTAGTCTTGTAGCATAAATAGGCACCCTTTCTGTGTGCGTCTCATCTTTCAACAAATCCTTCCTTCCTTCCTTCCTTCCTTCCTTCCTTCCTTCCTTCCTTCCTTCCTTCCTTTCTTTCTTTCTTTCTTTCTTTCTTTCTTTCTTTCTTTCTTTCTTTCTTTCTTTCTTATAGCAACAGAAGTGTGTGTTCACATCTCGATGCGAATGTCCACCCCAGGTTTTGGGTGTGAGAGACTAGAGTGGACGTTCATCCTGGTGGCTATCAATCATGTCAGAGAAGGAAGAGCCATCCATCACTTCAGAGGTGGGGTACACACTGTGAGACAGAGGAAAGCTCTGCTGCTTCTTGGTCTTTCTCTCACTCCTCACTTTTCTCCCCCAGCCTTTCCACTATGCTAGTGACCCCAACCTCCGATGAGCCGGAAAAGGGTCCTTTCTCTTCAGAGCGACTGTGAGGAAGCACATCACCTCGGCTCTTGAAGCCGTGCGGCGTGCGTTGCGCTTCGGCTTCAGGCAGCCCCGTGTTTGGAGTCCCTAAAGTGTGGCTTAATCATGGTTCTGCAGGAGAGCCTTGCTCAGGGCAGATCCTGAGTCAGCAGATGCAGAGCGGATGCTGCTATCAAAAACATGAGGCCGACACCACTGTAGTCCTTGCCCACATCCCAAGTATGGAGAACTGCAAAGAGTACTGTGCGTGAAAGGTTGGACCTCCAGAATAGCATGTGTGTGCAGGCACATATGGCAGGAGTGGCCTCGAAGTCTTGTTCGGTTCTGAGTCACCTCACAAACATGTTCCGATAAGCAACTGACACGGGGAGCCCTTCTGGGTCCCCGGAGACTTCTGGACTCTGTGAGATACGGTCTGTGTTAGCAAAACCTGGCTCAGAGGTGAGAAGCAGAAGATGTGCTTGCCTAGGCTCAACAAGCTCGGAACAGAAGCCGTGCTCTGCACCAGCCTGCTGGGGTCAGCACTGAACACCTGAACCATGAAGCTGTATTTCCTCCGGAACTGTTCTAGATTCTTCCTGTTCTCAGGAACTTCAAATATGCTGGTCCCTATCCCCACAAGGTCCGCCATCATGCCTTGTCTGACTTAATATTCAGCCCGCATCCCTCTGACACGCATTTGTGACGCTTGCCCCACAGGAAGTGAGCCGAGCCCTGCTTTTCCCAGAAGGGCTTTCCCTCACAGGCCTCACAGAGTCTTCAGGGCTTATGCATGCTCATTTGTTTCCTGTCTGTCTCCTTCGTGAAACTGTATGTTCTCTGAAGCTGGGGACAAAAGCTCTTAATCAGATTATTTTTTAGCATGACAGACAGGCTCTGTAGCTCCGGGCTGACAGACAGACTGACTGAAGGAACGAGTGAATTGATATTTTGCATACAAATACAGGGCCACTAGAGGGCAAAGAGTTTCGGCACATGGAGACTCATCTCTACAGTATCACTTGTGGTTGTCACACCTGTGAATGAATTCAGACAGGGTGGCTCTTCTCACACAGGTCACTGGCTGCTCAGCAAGTGTGAATTCCAGAGCTTCATTCATTGTTGACTTCTGAACACAAATCTAACCATTGCAAAGGCACCTGAAATAGAAGCCAAGATGCGTTTCAGAGGACACACGTGTTCACTCCTTCTCACTCCACTTCTGCAGCGGGTCCTCCAGGAGCTGGTGAAGCCAGCAGAGTGGTGGCCGGTGTAGGCTTCCTACAGGGTTGGTGGCTACAAACCATCAAGGTGTCCAGGATGGCATGAGGAAGGGTGTCTGGCATCGTGTGCCTTTCCTCCTGGGAGCAGAACACGAGGCAGGAATTTTACACTAGTTTCCCAGGATGGGATGAGATAGGCGTGGACAGACAGCTCCAGAAGACACAATTTGCACCTGGCAACACTTGGGCCTGGTGCTTGGGCCCACAGGTAGATTCAGAGAAGCATTAGGGACAACCCTGCCTCTGTGGGGCCTCCAGCCCAAAGGATGACATGGGATGTTGACATATAAGTGTGAGGTGCTCCCGGCACCAGTAGTGGGGAGACACCTAAAACTATAGGGCAAAGACACAGAAAATGTCCCTGAGGGAGCTAAGGAAGTAGCTGATTCTGCCCCAGGGCTTCTGTCCTCCACTTCCTACCAAGCAGTCTTGGAACAGGTGATGTACTATGGGTTGGACTCACAAAAGCATACTTCAGACAGCCCCAGACATAATCCAGAGCTATCCAGACAGAGACTGTGACAGCCAAGAGCTGTCACTGTCCAACTCTGCACTCTGAGCCTGCAAACTGTCCTTTCCAGGGGTCTCCTATTCTCTGGTCTCCTGGTTGTTGGACTGACTTCTTAACTTGATACATGGTCCGGGCTTTTGTCTGCTGTCCCACGTGAGCTCAGATTCGCTCTGGAGGTTGCTGGCCCTTTTGTGCCCCATATGTGAAGGCAAGGAGGGTTCAGTTCTCTTTCAGGGAGCTATTATGAGAAGGACTGTGATAGTATCTGTCAGGCTCTGAGCACTGAAGAAAAGTGCTCTTACAAGCTATCTAAATATAAGTTATTACACAGTATTATTTTAACCTGGCCCAAGTTTAGATTAGTTGTATGAATCATTCAACAGCCTTTACTTTATATAATTAAAAACGTGCAGTTCTTGGAATCTTTGTTTGGGAGGCAAGTTAAGGTGGGGTGGGGGTGGTGTGGCTCGGCTTGGCAAGCTCACAGACGTCAGGAGCTCCTGGTCAGAAGGCGGCTCTGATGGGGGCCTTCTCTCATCGCTTCTATGTGGAGATGTTCTTAGCCTTCTTGAGGAAGCTGTTTCTAGAAATCTCTGATTTGTGATCTTCCTCGTATTGGCTGTTCCCGGGACTCCCACTGTGCTTGAGAAGGTGTTGTGACAGTGCCTCCAGTGTTCCTTTGGCCTCTACATAAAGCCTTACTAAGTTACGAGTCTGTGCTGGGGTGGCCTCTCCCGAGTCTGTCAAACAGCTGAGTTTTTGGAGGCTGAGTAGTTCATTCCTCTGGAGACTTCCCGACTGGGACGCTATTTTCTCTTAAATGCAGAATTGCTTAATAAATATATAACATCCTGTTGACGAGGTATGTCCTGGTGATCACGAAGGTGAGCACCCATGGCACTGTGGGTACACGGAGTTGTTTTTACTTCATGTTGAGTTTAGTCTCCAAAATGCCCTGCTAAGCACCTGGCATTCGGTGAGAGCTCTGCGGATAATTAATTGAAAGGATAAATGCTAATAAATGGGGTGGGGGATCAAAACCTGCCACAGCACTGAACCCCGGGCCTGTGTTAGCCATGCTCTCCCCATGTGTTAGTTATTAACCATTAGCAGTGTGGGTGGTCTGGGAATGATGGGCCGATTCTTCTTTTGGCCACAGTGGTGCCAAACGCTATGTTAACTGTTGAGAGTGAGAGTGTTGGCTGAGTCTCCGCTGTCTCCGAAATATTCTCCAGCAACTCCGGTGAATTAGACACTTGCCACAGAGGCCTAAGCTGTTCCCAGCACATAACTTACACAGTGAAAAGCCTTCTAGAACAAGGGTATCAGGCAAGGTCTCTGGGGAATAGCCACTCTGTATCAACACACCAGGAAGCAGATTGCTGACACATCCCACACAACCTACGAAATGATGGGAGGATAATTGGTTGGTTATGAAGAGTTTACAGGGGACCTGAACTCCTTCAGTTCTGAGACTTTTCCTTGATGCTCCAGGGCGTTTTGTCAGCCTTGGGCATGCCATGACCTTCTGGTTAAGGCTCTATTGACAGCATATGCTTAGACTCCATTGCAAACGAGTCAAACGGAGCAGACAAGTTTCTATGTGTAATAACTTCTGTAATGTTCTCTCACTCAAGTACCAAGTAGGCCTGGTCATGCTTAGCTTGCAAGGCTGAAGCTCAGATGAGACTCAGCTCACTCAGGTTGGCATGGCCATGTGGTGTGTTATTCTCTGTTGCAGAGGAGCCTGTGTCTATAATGATCTGTTTTTGATTGATCACACAGGCTATCTCCTCTTCTTAAAAAATTGCATTTGTCTAAATTTTAAATGTTAGCCATTTTTCTTCTTACTTTTTCAATATGAAAAAACACATCACCCTATTTTTCTCGCCCCAAATTAAATTGATTATCACTGTTTTCCTTTTTGGCTTCATAATTTAGGGCTTTTGATTAACCCTGACCACCATCCCCCTCATCTCAAAATGAGTCTTGTTCAAAAGAAACCAGCAAAAGACTAAAGTAAAGGCCCGTTCAGCTTTGAGGACATCAGTTCACTTTTGCAGAAGAACGTTTTGGAAAGATGGGGGCAAATGAAGTAGAAACATTCAGATTAAATTTCCTTTGAAATCCATAGGTTTTTAAATTAAGGGAAAGTGATTGGCAAAACATGTTTTGGTTTTTGCCGAAATTGAAATGTTTGAAAAATAGTTCAAGATGTTCTTCCATACCCAACCACATTCATCTGCAGCTGTCCAGCTCTAGTCCAAGTTTGTTTGTATGTATCCATTGTGCAGAGAACACAGCTCTTCATCACAGCCAAGGCCTGCCATTCTTCTACAAGGGAGAATGGGTGGCATCTTCAGGCTGCCACAGCCGGAAGAAGAAACTTGTAGAGTAGGTGATTATGAAAATGCAACATTGATTATGAAGCAAACTGGGCCACCAATAAAATGTAAGATCCCGTCGCTCTCGCTCTCTTGCTCACTTGTGCTCTCTCTCTCCTTTTTTTTTCTAATCTTCCTTCTTCCCTCCTTCATTCAACCGTTCATTCACTGGGAACATATTTGTTAAGTACCACGGTGTGCTGTGGGTTATATGAGAACACATGAAAGCTGGAGGCAATCCATTATCCCAGGGACTAAACTCTCTTCCAGTGAACCAGGGCTGGCACACCTTTACAGTGCTGTTCATGGGGGAGGCCGTGCGTGTGGTGGAGCTGGAGCGGATGTACGAGGGCAGGGCAGGAATGGTCAGTCTTCCCTGGGGATGACAAAGGGAAAAATGATAGAAAATAATCAGAAGAGGTGAGAAAACGTGAAGTTGACTGCGGGAAGTAGTTGAAAAGCTGAAAACCTGAAGCAGGAGTACTGTTGAGCAACTACTGAGGAATTGTGGGTTCCCAGAGGCAAACAAAGGGAAACTTGGTCCACATCAATGAGAGCCATGCTGATTTCCGCCGGGCACAGGGGGGCTCTGGAGGGAAGAGGTTTGTCTAGATGCTCAT
Organism: Meriones unguiculatus; assembly: GCF_030254825.1. NCBI lineage: Eukaryota > Metazoa > Chordata > Mammalia > Rodentia > Muridae > Meriones > Meriones unguiculatus. Next base: position 73,736,162 of record NC_083349.1, read on the forward strand.
TTCTTTTTTCTTTTTTTAAGACTTATTTATTTTTATGTGCATTAGTGTTTTGCCTGCATGTATGCCTGTGTGAAGATGCCAGATCCTTTAGAACTGGGGTTATAGCTGTGAGCTGCCACGTGGGTGCTAGGAATTGAACCCAGGTCCTCTGGAAGAGCAGCCAGTGCTCGTAACCGCTGAGCCATCTGTGCCCATTTTTCTCTTTTTCTTTTCCCGATGTGGTCAGGGGCTGTCCATCTGCCCAGCAGTGTCTTTGCTCTCACTCCAGCTGTGCCCCACCCTTTGTGAGACAATTGCCTCACCGGTACTTAGTAGGACTGATTGATCTATAAGGCCCATCAGAAGATAACTCAAATCTTGGCTCTGAAACTGACACAAATGATTGATTTGTTTTCCCACCATTTTCTTATAAAAATCAGAGTGAGGAAATTAGTTCAGAATGTGTTCATCTGTCTCATTCTGCAAGCTTGTGGGTCTGTTAACCTCTTCCCAAGAGAGCGCCCCTCCCTTAGGGCACAGTCGAGGAAGCTATAGGTTCCTTTGTCTTGCTGACTGACAAGTGTGTCTGAACGACACTTACTTTCACCACAGCTGCTTGGCTCCAGCTCTCTTTGGAATGTGATAAGAGTGGCCTTTTCCTCCCGTTGCGTGAAATCGCCAGGTAAGGGCATTCATCTGTGCCAGGGCAGAACAGCTTGCTGTCCTTTGCATACATGAAAATGGTACCATTAGCAATCAGGCTGTCACGTGTGGCGTAATATGTGGTTTGGAAGCCATTATAGGATTAGAGGCAATTTGGAGATTACCATCTCCATGACATCACCTCTGGGGGTTGAGAGCACTGGTGGTTCCACTGCTGATTCAGATGCCCTGGTGATATGTGCAGGAGAGGCTCTCTGTGGGATTGACCATGGCACTGTAGTAGGAGAGAGAGAAGGAGAGAGGGAGGAAGAGAGAAAAAGAGGGAGAGAGGGAGGGAGGGAGAGGGAGGAAGAGAGGGAAAGAGAGAGAAGGAGAGAGAGAGGGAGGAAGAGAGAGCGGGAGAGAGACAGACAGATAGAGCCAGAGAGAGGGAGAGAGAGAGAGAGGGAGGGAGAGAAAGACAGAGGGAGACAGACAGAGAGAGAGGGAGGGAGAGAGTCAGAGAGAGAGGGAGAGAAGTTGGGACATTTGCTTTTCCCACTTGCATTGCTACATCGCTTAACCATTTGTTGATGTACGCTATACCATTTCTTATTTAGCTTTTTATAAAAGCTTGTTAAATTAAAGTGTGTGTGTGCGCGTGTGTCTGTCTATGTTTGTGAGTGGTGGGGCCCGCTGAGGCCAGAGGCATCGAATCTTCCTAGCCTGGAGTTACAGGCCATGTGAGCCTCCTGATGCAAGTGCTGGGAAAGAAATGTCTGTTGTCAGCAGGAGCAGCACAAGCCCCAACTGTTGAGCAATCTCTTTGACCAGGCTTCATCATTTCCGAAGGCAGAGAACTAAGGCCATGGAAACTGATGCAGGGTTAGGCTGAACCAACACAAAACCCAGTCCTTCCATCCCCTTCCCACATAAACAGACTAGAGGATCGGAAATCACTGTTTCTGCCACCTCCTTTGAATTCTTTTAATTGTATTACAACTGTAGTTCCAATAATGAGATTTCCAAAACCTGCCTGTGTGAGCATGTATGGAGGCCAGAGGTTGGCTTGGCTTTCTCTTTAATCTCAATGGTGCTTCATCTTTTTTGGAGGCAGGACCTCGTACAACTGTGCAGACTGGTTGGTCAGTGAGCTCTGTGGCTGGGTCCTCCTGACTTCTGCCTCAGTGTTAAAGCTACACTCTGCGCCAGGGTTTCACATGGAAGCTGGGCCTCAGAGCTCAGCCTTCATGCCTGCTCAACAAGTGCTTTACCGTCTCCTCAAGCTGTCTTCACAATTTCAGACCAAGGGGACGGAAGAAGTGCCAGGCTCTTTGGCTAACCCCTGCTTCTGTCCTGTCTCCTGCTTAGCTCCTCTCATGCCTGGGCTTGCTTTCTTTCTTTGATCCTCCTTTCTCCGTGCACCCCTTGGAGACTGTCTTTGTACTGTAGGAAGCTGGAGAGGGTGATTCTGTCCATCCATTTTGGTTTGAGGCCAACAGAAGATTTTACTTCCTGCTCCAGATGTCCTTAATGTTATGACTTTGCACCTGTTACTTAGTGTCTCCTAGCCTTGGAGAACAGGAAATGGGACTAACACTGTCCCTCCCTCCAGGAGTTAGGTTCTTCAACCATGACTCACCTGTCTCTGAACACTTGTCTGAGGTGACTAATATGGCTCACTCATGCCGTGTCTGTCTTCAGATCACAAGCTCTCTGAGTCCAGGGACACAGCAGGTACTGTAAGCACTCAATATTAGGCAACAAATATAAAAAAGAAGAGTAAATTAAGTCAGGTGTGATGATCCAGGGTTGTAACGCCAGTATTTGGGAGGTGAGGGGAGGAAGTCAAAAGTTCAAGGCTATCCTGGACTAGACGGAAAGAGCCTTCCCCAAACAGTGATACAGAGATTAACTATGGCAGAGGTTTTGTGAGATTTAAAGGTAACGTGTGCATGCATAATAGCATGTGTCGTAGAACATATGTTATATCATTGTTATCATATAAACATTGTGTTCTCATTAATTGCTGCATATCAGAGGCTTTATCAGAGCTCTCCATACATGATTATCCAAGGCGCGGGGCTCAGCTGTACTTGGAGATACAACAGCGGGAGAAGTGCTGATGAAATAATCAGCTGAAAATTTCTAAGGAGAAAGTCCCAACATACAAGGCCAAGTACACCCAGGTGTGCTGGTCCACAAGAAACTCTCCATCAACATTGTGACGAGGCTCCTTTGTAACCTACAGATTCATCTGGGGGCATTGTCTCCAAGGCTGTAACTTATTAATATGCCAAAGTGAAAGTGGGGTGGTATTCTGCAACCAGACAGAACAGTGCTGAGCTTACAAACAGGCAAATGAATGAGACAGAAGATGAAGGAAGTGTACGGGTGAGGACTCCATTCAGAGACAGTGTGAAGACAGCTAAATTGCTTCTGCTCTGTTTGGAGTCTTCAGGAGTGGCCATCCTGGAAGAATGGAGAGTGACCAGAGGAGACTGTGGCCTCAGAGGTTTCCAGGGACCAGTTATGTTCTGTGCTCTGGCTGAATTTACTATCTGAACAATATAACACTCACTTGTGCTTTTAAATACGAAATAAATTTGAAAGTTAGAAGTCAAGAAGTCATGAAGGAAGACGTGGTAGCATCCAGGACTATACAACATAGCACTATTAGGTCTAGAAATACAGGCAAAATCATTTGCATATACAGAGACATGCGTGGCCAGTGTTTGACTACACAAAGATGTGTTGTCAAGTCCTGGAACTCCTGGAAGCTTGGGAGTTCTACTCTATTCAAACATTTTTAATGACAATTTTAATGCTAACATTTATGAAGCTAACATTATTCCCATTGTACAAATGAAAAAATTGAGGTTTGAATGAAAGAGCAGATAGATAGTGTTTCTTCCTGTGGTACCAAAGAGAGGTCTTACTCCCTGCCAGTACTTCTAAGTCAGCCAGACCCTAGAGGAGTGTGATTGTAGAATGTATCAAGCCAAACAAGTACAAGGAAGAGGCAGCAGGGAACTCAGACCTGAGGGACAAAGCAGGAGGGGCAGTAGACACCGCAATCGCAGCCTGTGAGGGCAGATGTGAGGTGGTCCAGACATCCGCGTGTCTTCTTCACTGAACAAGACACTGGGGTTGGAGCACAGCCCAAAGAATGGATCAGGGTGGAGAGCAAGTGGTGTTATGATGAAAATATGAGAAAATACAGTAACCATAAAATGAATATTTAAAAATCTATGAAATATCAACATGGCATTCTGTTTCTTTATACACTCAGATTTGTGGACTGAGATGCATACCTGTTATTATGTCAACATCTGAGATCGCAGAAGCACGAGCCATGCCTTGATAGAGCTCATATGTGGGCACCTTGGACATCTTTAGAGACATCTGCAGGCCTTTGAGCTTTGGATCGGGGAGAGGGAGGGAGACTTCTGTGGGTACATGCATGAGCTCAGAGCGGTCCTGTCCCCGTGGACACCACGGGTGAAGGCCCATGTGTTTTCACTTTGAGACCATGTATGCCATTGTCTCCTAAAGTCTGCCTTCAGATGCTGTTAGCATTATCAGTGCTTGAGTTTTTTAAAGAACCATATTTCACGAGGCCCCATAAATATGAGGCCTTCTTTCACCCTCCCCAGCCCCGGAAGAACGCTTTCATGCTGTTTCCACAGGGCAACCACATTGCCATGTGCATCTGCCTGTGTTTCCAGCTCAGCTTTCACAGTTGTACACACTGATTCTGGCTGTGAGGCATCAGAACCGTGGCGATATGTCTCCAATTTGTGCTGCTCTTGGGAGAAGTATCAATAGTAAGCTATCACTTTCATAGGCGATATCATATCCTGATTGAACATTGCCAGGGAGTTCTGGGCCACTTGGTGGTTACATTCGCCTTAGATCCTATTACAGCTGGAAAAGTGGTTTGCGTTAAAAGCTCTGACTCTAGGATTTGATCATTATAAGTAGGATAAACCACTAAAAGAATGTGAATTGCTTTCACTAAAAGGATGTAATAGCCCCGAGAATCTCTTTCACATTTCAAATTAGGAAGCCCAACATTGCCTTCCTCGCTGCCGCTGCCCTTATTGCCTTACCGTGCTAGTAAAGGGTTGTTCAGTTCTATCTCTCTCTCTCTTTCTCACTCTCTCTTCCCCTCTCCCCTCTCTCTCTCCCTTTCCCCTCCCCTTCTCACCCTATCCCTCTCCTCCTCTCTTGCATCTCTCTCTTCTATTCTCGCCCTCCCTCTCTCTCCATCCCTCCCTCTCACTCCCTTTCTCTATTTCCATTAATCTCATTCTCTTCCCCCTATCCTTTCATCTCACTCTTTCTCCTCTCTCCTTCATTCGCTCTTATCCCTCCCTCCCCCTCCATCTCTCCTGCCCTCTGTCATTTCCTCACCCTCTTCTCTGAATGTGCTGTTTACGTGTGCATGCATATATCCCTGCAGGTATTCACGGAGACCAGAGGTTGATGTCAGTTGTCATGCTCAGTTTTTCTCTTATTATCTATCTATCTATCTATCTAGGCCCAGTAGTATCCCCCTTTCAGAAGGGCCCTTTTGAGGTGCTTCTCCAGCTTACAAGCTTCCTGCATGTCCAGAGGGGGGCTAGAAAAGCTGCATTTGCTGAGAAATAGCATTTTACCAAAAATAAAAGCCCAAACCAATAGTTTTCATTTTGTTGATTTGCCAGACTTTAAATGTTCTTTTTCTCCACAGCCTGCCTTCCTCTCTCCTTTCCCTTTCTCCCCCTTCCTTCTCTCCCTCTTCCTCCGCCATGTCCCAGTCTTCTTGCCTTCACACCTTCTTTTCCTGAAGATGACACAAGTTACACTCTGTCATCTGCATCCTAAGTGTGTGTGTGTGTGTGTGTGTGGGAGAGTGTGTCTGTGTGAGAGAGAATGTGTGTGTGAGAGAGACAAAGAGAATGTGTGTGTGAGAGAGACAAAGAAAATGTGTCTGTGAGAGAGAGAATGTGTGTGGAATATGTGTGTGAGAGAGAAAGAAAAGGGGTGTGTGTATGTGTGTGTGAGAGAGAGAATGTGTATGCATGTGTGCCTGAAGGTGCTTGTCTATTGTGGGTACAAAGACCAAAAGTTGTCAGCACCCACTTACTCGTCTCAGTTTTTAAAGCAGGGTCTCTCTGAAGTTGGCTAACGTGGCTAGCCAGTGAGCCTCTTGAGACCCTCGGCTCTGCCTTCTGGTGCATGCACAGACACCATCTGTCTGTACGTGGGTGCTGGGAATCCGAACTTAGGTCTTCACGCGCGCACAGCCAGCACTTCACCCACTAGCCATGCCCTCACCCTGAGGAGCAGCCTTTTAAAAGTCCAGCTTTCTGCTGCAAACACGATTTCTGTTGCGGTCTGTATACGTGAACACTAATGATTTTTGAATGCTAATTAAAGTAACTGTAATTGCCAATTGCTTTTCTCAAGTGCAGATATCAATTGTTAGGAAATGGCTATTTGAGAATTATACACAGAGAGAGACAGAGATAGAAATAAAGAGATAGAGACAGACACGGAGAGAAGAATAACATTCTGTTTGCTGACAAAATTGTTTAATATAAAGCTCAGCTTGCTGCCTCTTTCATGGAGTTAGGTCACACGGATCTGGACCTGCCGTCAAGAGCCGTAACTCCAGCCACTGGGGTAGCACAGACTGACCCTCTGAGTGTGCGTTTCGGCCTCCCTCCCTGAATGAGGAGCAGCTCTCCTGGCTCGCTGAGCACGGGAATCCTGGTCCTGAGAGCAGCCCTCGGGGAAGCCTGTCCTGCCATCCAGTCAGACAATGCTCGACTCGAGAGTGCCAAGCATGCTCTTAGCTGCCAGCTGTAGTGCTGAACACATGACACAGGCACATCAGCCCCCTGAAGAAATATGTTTTCACCTCACAGCAAGCAGCGTTTGAGTTCAGGGAGAGGAAATGTGTATTAAGAGAGCAGGTTAAAAATCGACATTATCCCAGACTTTTATGAAATCAAAATTATGTCCATGATGCTAAGTTATTATAATGTATTTATTACTAGGATTGCTTTCATATTTAACCAATTTGGCCCTTCTTGAGACCTGTTTTAAAATGCACCACCTTGCCCACCTTTCCCATTTTCATATGAAAAACAGGAAAGCAGAAACTAATTTACTCAGAGAGACACAGCGCCTGTTTGCCCGTTTATCTCTTACAGACCACCCCTCAGTCCAATGTTGACAGTACATGATATTCCATTAATCTGCCTAATGAAAATTTAACCAGTGTTATAAACAAATAATTGGCTATTATCCTCTCAAAGATCCCGAATAAATTACTTCTGCTTATTTCCCCCCCTCAGTGCTCAGAAGCAAGCCCTTTCTGATGGATGTCATGGGAAGAGGGGGGGTGCCTGTTCTAACCCTCTCTGCCTTCCTCCTGGGTGGCTGCTGTCATTGTTGTGGGAAGATTCCACTTGGAGGGAACCAGAGGGACTGTTATGAGATGGAAGCCGGATGAAAATGAGAGCCAGCCCTTCCCTTTGGGTCAGCTGGCCTGAGTTTAGGAACCACACCTTCATCTCTTTGCACCGCTCTCCCAGCCCCACCCCTTCTGTTTTTCATCTGACTCACATGGCATTTCTTCTCCTAGCCATTTCCCTTCAGCGGGTTTTGTTTGGTTGATTGGTTGGTTGGGTGGTTCTGTTTTGTGGTGCTGGGGCTCAAGCTCAGAGCTCTGTGCGCACTGGGCTTGTGTTATCTATCCTGAGCTAGTGTCAGTCTCTCTCAGCTTTCCTGCTTCAGTCTCCTGGGCAATGGAAGTGTAGGTCTGTACCACCGTCTTTACACACTGAAGTATTGACACAAAACCTTACACACACGAGGCAACAACTCTACCACTGAACTAAGAACACCCAACTTGGTATTCTTAGGGACTCTTCACCTCCCAGGCTCCACTCAGACACATGCCGCTTATCCCGTCCACACACTGCTCTTGCTGCTTTTTTTCCATGACTGCAGAGCTTGCCTTAAATTGGAGTTCAGTTGCCAAAGGGGTTGCCATGCACTCTATGGAATAATTCAACTCTACCACTTGGATAAAATGCAGACGCTGATTAAGTTTTATGTTAGATGAGACAAATTGTGGGAATTTATTTCAAGCCATTATTGCTGAGCATCGACCTCATTCCACACTGTCAACATTAACGCCAGGACAGTGTTGCCAAGTGGTGGGTGATCCAGAGGGCAATCTCAGTCATGCTGCCTTCCTCAAAAATGTTGTCTTTCTCCTCTCCCAAATTACAGCTCTTATTTTCAAAACAAAAGTTGTGTCTTCTTTCATTATCAACTGACATGTAATAGTGTTAGGGGAACTGAGTGTATGCATGCATGAGTGAATCAATGTAAGCAGTGTCATCTCTTTTTAAGAAAAATCCCCCTTGGGACCAAACTCAATAAAATTCAGATCTGTGTGCAGATTTTCTCAAAAAAATCCATTTCTAATGCCTTCAAGCCCCACAATTATTTAAGTTGCAAAAATAAATTTGAACACCACTTATATTCTCTTTTAAGTGCTCAGTAAAAATGGTACCATTGCTCACCAGGAGACAGCACAGAAGGGCAGAGTGTGGCTGTGGTCTGAATGTGAAATGTCCTCACAGGCTCCTGTGTTCGAACACTTAGTCTCCAGCTGGTAGTGCTAGATTTAGAAGGGTGTGGACTCTTGCGGAGAAAGTGGGCCGCAAAAGACAAGACTTGATACTTTGTAGCCATGCTCAACTTCCTGTTCTTTCTCTCTCTCTGCCTGCGGATGCAGTGTGCAAGCTGCCTCCTGCTTTCCCTGCATTGCTGCCACCACTGCAGTACATACCCACTCCAGTAGAGACCAACAGTGGCTTCTTCCTTAAACGGCTTTTGCAAAGACAGAAGTAACTGATAGAGGGGTCTTTGCAGCACTGTGCTTCTGGGCCGTCCTCTAAGATGCTTAGGAAGTGCATTTTCCGTTCCAACCCAGTGGACTCAGAAACCTGCCACTGTGTCCGGCATCCACCACCCCTGAAGACTTGGTGCTGATCTTACCAGAACTTGAAAACTGTTTCCGAATTGCCCAGAGCATCCTGTCAGATTGAAATCAGCACATCAGAGAAGCCTCTGGGCTCTGTCTTAGATGTAGGAAAGGGAAGAGAGGAAGCTGCTCTGTCTGCCCCTGGATGGTGACAACCAGGACCAGGCAGTGCTCTGAACAAGAAGCCTCAGTTGCTGTTGCTCTGTTCATGTGGAGGCTGGCTCAGCTGGCAGTGGGACACAAGTCAGGGACTTAAGAATCCGGGTAGGAATTCTACAACTGAAATTCAAGCGGAAGCCTCAATCCTGTGTCATTTTCCTTCTCGTGTCAAAATCCCTATCACATAATATTGTAAACCTGATGAGGTCTCTGTCCCAGGGTGGTGATAATATTGATGGCTGGCATTGGTGCTAGTATTTCACATACTCATAGCCTCTTTTGATCTTTGCAACAACTCTTTAAGTTGCTGTGTAGGACCCTAATTTTCCTATGTTACGGATGTGAGAGTAGGCAGGTAAGAAGCTGCACCTCAGTTCCATACAGATCACGGGGCTCCAGCCAGCAGGACCTCTAGACATATCACAGTCTAGAGAGGACAGGATATGGAGCCCCTCTAGGCTTTAAGCCTTGCTGTGTTTGGGCAGCCATGATCCCACCATGGTAACTGAGACTTACGGTCAGTAGGACTTCGCTTTGCTAGCCGTGGGCTTGTGACAGCCTTCCACCCAGCATCCTGTCTCTGCTAGTATAATGTTCACAATGCTGCTTCCCGGGCTGGCTGGGACGGCACATGTAAAGCACATGGCCTGGCCGTGTTGAGGGCCGGGTCACTGAGAACTGCTATTATGGTAATTACCATCTGACCCCAAAACACATACCCCACCCCAGGGGACAGCCCTGCAGGTCCAGCGTGAAACAGGTGCGATCATCCCAGCACAGACTTCTGGTGCCCTCAGACCCCACAGCTGGAGGCAGAGTCCCAGCACATCTCTATGGAGACCTGATCTAATTAACAGGGGAATTGGAGTAACTGTTCTCAAATGCGGAGACTGTCAAGGGGAAATTAGCAGCTGCTTTGTAAAATGCCCTGTGGTTTGGAGAACAGAAATAAGTAGTTGGGCTAGTCTAGACTCTAAGAAAGGTCAAGATTTTAACAGGTAACAGTCCACTTCCAGTGATCTGAAAGTAATAGGGACACCAAATATTTTTATATCTAAGTTTTATATAGATAGATACATGAATAACTACCCAGCTTAATTTAGGGAAGAAAATAACACCCTTCAAAAAAGTAATCATTCCAGAAGTCTGCGCATGGAAGCAGTTGGTAGCTAGTATCTTTTGTGAATCTTTTGTGGGAAACCCTGTAGAATTCAGTATTCAGAGTCTGAGGTGGCCTGCATCAAAGGCCACCAGGTGGACATGGTGACCATGGCTGTGACAAAGGCTGAGCAGGACTGGGCACAAGGGACAGACACTGGTAGAGGGAGGTTATCATGTCTTCATTTGCCTGGCCCCACCTGAGTGGAAGGGGTCTCGTAATCACTAACAGTCTTCTTTGCCACATGTCAGCTGCATGAATCCTGCAGATGCTCTAGGTGCATATCAGTCATTTAAATCCAATCCACACCACAGTCTGCAGTCCCTCGTGATAACCCACCCAGAAGTCACCAGCTGAGGTTTGGGCACTGGTGTTTCTTCTCCAACTCCAGGTGCCACGTGACTTCTGGGAGACGGAGCAAACATCAACCCAGAGAGGGCGTCAATGAAAACCGAAGAAACAATCCCACCAAGCCTAAGGGAACCTGTGCTTTTATTGGGCTCACTGATCAGAGCTAAGTGAGGTCAGGTGTTTCTTGCGGGAGCGCCATGACACATGGAGAGGGCCCATGAAAGCTATGTTTGTGGAACTCCCTGCATGGCTGGTCCACGTCTCTGTTGTTGGACCTTCTCCTCCCCTCAGCAGTTGTTACTGCTTGAGTAACCTCAGGGCAGAGGGCTCAGGCGTCCCGGGAGTTTCAGGACGGTTCTGATTCTTGTAAGGTGTGTTTGCTTACTAAAGTAGAAATGAATGTTTCAGTTTGAGCAAATAGATTCACAACCCACAGCTTCATGGCTAGGAAAATGAGAGCATTCCACGTCAAGAGCTAGAGGAGTGGGGAGGCAAGTGTTTGGCTCTGGGAGGGTATTTTTCCAACAAGCCAGTGGCAGCATAAGAACTCTAACAAAACAGGTATCTATTGTGTGTTTCCCATAGGAAAGGCGCTATTCTAAGTTCTTCCTCTACGTTAACCCCTTTCATCCTAACAGCCACCTTTGGAGGCGGGACTCTCACCACCTCCAGTTTATATACGAGAAAGCCGAGGAATCCATGAACTGACTTGTCCTTAGCTGAGAACTGACTTAGCTGTAGAGTGAGGACAGGAATTTGGAAAATGAGGCTCCAGTGTTCACCTGGTCCATCCCAGCTCCAAGCCGCACTCCCCGTTGCATAGACTATTCCTCTTTCCCAGGTCTACAGTTTCCCCCGGAGAACACAGCCTCTGGAAATGCCAGACCGTAGCTTCCTGCTTTTTTTTTTGACAACAGAGACTCAAAAAGTTTTCGTCAGGAGCATGAGATGATTATTCAGAAACCACATGGCCTATCAAATAACAGACCTCATAATTTATTTTTATGAGAGTAGTAAGTGGCCTTTTATAAGCATGTATTTATATTTGTTAATTTAACTTATGCAAATGTATAATTTATGTAAATCATATACAGATCCACCATCAGGATATCTTTAGCAAAATATACCAAGTATTTATGGATCTGATACATATATATATATTCAAAGAATATATATATACACATTCAAAGAATGCAAATTGTCATTGTAAGTTCTTTCTACCATTAAGTTCAAAACATGTCAACAGCCTGGTTTTATTAAGGTTGATGTAGCAACCTTAATAAAGGTTAATCCACTTTTGTGATCCCCTCTTAGGATCACAAAAAGTTCATACAAAATGGATCTGGGAACATTTGGACAGAAGCCATTACAGTGGAGTGGAGGTGGCAGTCAGAATACTTACTGCTTGGTTCTAATGTTCGTATTTTTGATTGGTCTTTCTTCTTCCTCTGGTCCATTTGGTGCTTGCTGTATAACCAGCTCAGGCCAGGGTACTGCCCACCCAGACAGAGGGAAGCTCAGCTGTGGCACACAGAAGCCTGGCTTTGCTCGTTGCTTTTGTGGGATGAGGTTACAGTGCGTAAACACAATGCTGTATTTCACAGCTCTTCCAGGGCTTTGGGCTTGACCCCTTGGTGATAGTGGCACCCTCATTACCCATTCATGATGTGGTCAGACAGTCCTCATGAATAAGCTTCCCCTGACTCTGGACTATCCACTTCTGAGTTTCTGGAATGCTTGTTCCTGAGGTGGAGAGGGGTTTTGTTGGTGTCATTTTCTCATTTCTTGGAGGAAAGCTCTGCATATGGTTTTCTATCCAGTTCTGAAAATAGAATAAAGAAATGCATTTAGTGTCTGAGTCTCATGGCTCAAGTGGTAAATGGCAATAGGGATTGAGATTTGCACCAGTGACCATAAAGACAGAAAAAAATGGGTGCTAGAGGACTTTGCATGCTCTTTTGAGACGAAAAGCTCCGGCCTTAGAATTTAATGCTGCACAGCACATCATGACATTGTTTGTTTTGCACTGAAGGTAAAAACTGTAATTTTTATTGTGGAGTGGAAACTTCTTAGAGTAAGCAGCTGTCACCCCGCCACTGTGCTGCTCAGAGGAACCATTGGGCCTTGCTGAGTACTAGGGGCCTCTCCTTGCTTGCGGCCTGAGGTGAGTTCCTAGTGGGAAGCAGCGTGGTCCTTCCACAGCACCTGTCCTAGCAACCTTCTGACTTCAGCTCTGCTAAAAGTCTCTGCTGATATTCTCTTCCGAGCATCTCACGGGTAGGGCAGGGCTCTCTAAAAGTTCTCAAGGCTTTTTGATTTAGGAGTCCCAGTGCTTTGGGCTATCACTGCCTAGTGTGGTGTGATAAACTGACTCTTTTCGTATGCCAGATGGCCTGTGTTTTAGTCAGTTGACCCTTCACATACTCTCCAAACAGCTTTGTGCAGGTCATACTGTAGACTGTAACAATCTGATTTCCATAGACTGCATCACCATTAGTAAGCATCTTTGTTTTAGTGTTGGGTAGAGCCAGAGAATTCCTGCATGCTCAGCATGTACTTTGCCAACAGAGCCACACACCCCCCCAGACCCAGGCAAACATTTTTAACAGCCATTTGGGCACAATATGGGGTATCCACAAAGCTATTTTTAATATTACAGCTCACTCCCCTCTTAGGATCACAAAAAGTTCATACAAAATGGATCTGGGAACATTTGGACAGAAGCCATTACAGTGGAGTGGAGGTGGCAATCAGAATACTTACTGCTTGGTTCTAATGTTCGTATTTTTTTCTAACCGAGAATGCCCACTCTTCCTCAGACACTAAGAACCTCCAACAGTCCTTCTTACCCAACATCCAGAGTAAGTTGGCACTGGGCCACTTGATCAGGATTGTAGCCAAGAACTACTGTGTGCCCCAGGGACCATCAGCATTTTAAAATCTTAATTGGGATAAATAGAACTGCCCTTGTCATAGCATCCAGAACTAAGGATAGTGAATAAAACAGCAATTGAATATTTGAGAAACCAGGAGAAAACAGCTTGGCCTCTGGAGTTAGAAAGAAAAGACCTTGAGTCCTGTCATTACCACTCACTGGCTGCACGCCATGGAAGCCCCAAAGCCACACAAAGCCTTAGCTTCCTCAACTACAAAGAGAAAACAGACTGGAACTCAGAGGATTTTCTCAGTCATAGTGACTCCTGGTCAATTGCACATTCTCTCTAATCTTCTGTGTTCCAGCCTCCTCTCTCTTTCTCTCTCTCTCAAGCTTTAGTGATTTTGACATACTTTTGGCTGCACCTGTAAACCTTTCAAACTTCTTCCACTCTTTTTGTCCCCCGACCTGTGTTGGAGGCTGATGCTGGCATCTGGGAAGCTCTCTAGGTTAAAGGGCTGGGAGGGCTATGAAAAGTTTGCAAACTCAAACTTGTAGCTTGGCCCCTGGGATACCTATCAAGCCAACCCCCACCCCCAACAGCACCTCCTTCCCTAGGATACCCTGACTCTGTCTTGAGCTTCTGTTCTATCACTCCATCGCTGTTGCTCAGCGTAATCCCTAATGGCTCCAACTTCCCATCTGTGCCCCTCATTCCTTCCTCCACTCCTACCCTGGGACTCCAGGAAACAACAGGTTATAATTTGGATCCCCTGCTTAGTGTCTTGGATTTATTTCTTTGGTCAGTTTGTTGATCATTGTCTCCATTCCATTAGTGTCTGTGTTTAGCATGGAGTCCTTGAGTGCAAAATCCCATGAAGGTTCTGGTCCATTCCCAGTGGAGCTTGTAGTTTAGAAGGAATGAAAGACATTGATCATTGAGCCACCATCACGAGGCCGGTGCCCCAGGATGGTCTAGCTGCTGTGTGGTACTCACACTTCTTACTCAGGAGGCAGAAGTTAGCTGGTGCAGAACCCAGGTTCAATTCTTTTTATTTATTTATTTTTTAATTTTTATTTTATTTTATTTTTAATTACGCTTTATTTACTTTGTATCCCCCCTCTAGTTCCCTCCCTCCTCCCTTTCCAACCTCTCCTTTCTTCCCCCTTCTCCACGCATGCCCCTCCCCAAGTCCACTGGTAGGGGAGAGTTTCTTTTTCTTCCTTCTGATCCTAGTCTGTTAGGTCTCATCAAGAGTGGCTGCATTGTCTTCCTCTGTGCCTGTAAGGCTGCTCCACCCTCAGGAGGAGGTGATCAAGAGCAGGCCAATCAACTATAAACATAGTTGAGCAAATGTCCTTATTGTGTACTTGAGCCTCTTTTGGATATATGCCTAGGAATGGTATAGCTGGATCTTGAGAAAGTGCTATTCCTAGTTGTCTGAGAACAACTAGGAATTTCCAGAGTGGTTGTACAAGTTTACATTCCCACCAGCAATGGAGCAGGGTTCCCCTTTCTCCACATCCTCTCCAGCATGTGTTGTCACTTGAGTTTTTGATCTTGGCCATTCTGATGGGTGTAAGGTGAAATCTCAGGGTCATTTTGATTTGCATTTCCCTGATGGCTAATGACATTGAACATTTCTTTAAGTGTTTCTCTGCCATTCGATCCTCTATCGAGAATTCTCTGTTTAGTTCTGTACCCCATTTTTTAATTGGATTACTTGATTTGTTGCTTTTCAGCTTCTTTAGTTCTTTATATATACTGGATATTAGCCCTCTGTCAGATAGAGAGTTGGTGAAGATTCTTTCCCAATCTGTAGGCATTTGTTTTGTTTTGATGACGATGTCCTTTGCTTTACAGAAGCTGTTCAGTTTCATGAGGTCCCATTTATTGATTGTTGCTCTTAGAGCCTGTGCTGTTGGTGCTCTGTTCAGGAGCAATAAAAAAATTGAAGGAAATCAAGGAGATACAAATCCGAAAGGAAGAAGTCAAAGTATCACTATTTGCAGACGATATGATAGTATACATGTGTGACCCCAAAAATTCTACCAGGGAACTCGTACAACTGAGTTTGCTGAACACCTTCAGCAAAGTGGCAGGATATAAAATTAACTCAAAAAATCAGTAGCTCTCCTATATACCAAAGACAAAAGGGCTGAGAAAGAAATTAGGGAAACAACACCCTTCACAATAGCCACAAAAGACATAAAGTACCTTAGTGTAACCCTAACCAAGCAAGTCAAAAACTTGTATGAAAAAAATTTCAAGTCTCTGAAGAAAGAATTAGAAGAAGATATCAGAAGATGGAAAGATCTCCCATGCTCATGGCTTGGCAGGGTTAACATGCCAAAAATGGCCATCTTACCAAAAGCAATCTACAGATTTAATGCAATTCTCATCAAATTACCAACACAATTCTGTATAGACCTTGAAAGAAAAATTCTCAACTTCATATGGAATAACAAGAAACCCAGAATTGCTAAAACAATCCTCTACAATAAAAGATCAGAATGGTGGATTAATGGAACTAAATAGAAGACCCAGAAATAAACCCACACACTTATGGACACCTGATCTTTGACAAAGATGCCAAAACCATACAATGGAAAAAAGACAGCATCTTCAACAAATGGTATTGGTCTAAACTGGATGTCTACATGTAGAAAAATGCAAATAGATCCATACTTATCACCCTGCACAAAACTAAATTCCAAGTGGATCAAAGACCTCAACATAAAACCAGATACATTAAATTGGTTAGAAGAAAAAGTGGGGAAGAGCCTTGAACTCATTGGTACAGGAGACAACTTTATTTTTTTTTAATTTTTTAAATTTATTACAATTTATTCACTTTTTATCCCAGCTGTAGCCCCCTCCCTCAGCCCCTCTCAATCCTGCCCTCCCTCTTCTCCTCCCATGCTCCTTCCCCTAGCCACTGATAGGGGAGTTCCTTCTCTCCCTCCATCTGACCCTAACCTATCAGGTCTCATCAGGACTGTCTGCATTGTTTTACTCTGACCTGGTAGGGCTGTTCCGCCCTTGGGGGAAGGTGATCGAAGAGTCAGCCATTGAGTTCATGTCAGCGACAGCCCCTGTTCCCCTTACTAGGAGACTGAGCTGCCATGGGCTACATCTGTTCAAGGGTTCTAGCTTATCTCCATGCATGGTCCTTGGTTGGAATATCAGTCTCAGAAAAGACCCCTGGGCCCAGATGTTCTGGTTGTATTGCTCTCTTTGTGGAGCTCCTGTCCCCTCCAAGTATTTTTATCTCCCCCTTCTTTCATAAGATTCCCTGCATTTTGCCTAAAGTTTGACTATGAATCTCAGCATCTGCTTTGATACCCTGCTGGGTAGAGTCTTTCAGAGACCCTCTGTGGTAGGTTCCTGTCCTGTTTCATGTTTTCTCTCTCTTCAGATGTATATCCCCTTTGCCTTTCTGAATGAGGGTTGATAATCTTACCCAGGGTCATCCTTCTTGCTTAGCTTCTTTAGTGTACATATTTTAGTATGTTTTTCCTATATTATATGCCTAAATCCACTTATAAGTGAGTATATATGTGTGTGTTTCTGCTTCTGAGATACCTCACTCGGTATCTTTTGATGATCTTTTCTAGTTCCTACCATTTGCCTGAAAATTTCATGATTTCCTTGTTTTTAATTGCTGAGTAGTATTTCATTGTGTAAATTTACCACAATTTCTGTTTCCATTCCTCAGCTGAGGGGCATCTGGATTGTTTCCAGATTCTGGCTATTATGAATAAAGCTGCTATGAACATGATTGAGTAAATGTCCTTGAATACTTGAGCATCATTTGGATGTATGCCCAGGACTGGTATGGCTGGATCTTGAGGAAGCGCTATTCCTAATTGTCTGAGAAAGCGCCAGATCGATTTCCAGAGTGGTTGTACAGTTTACATTCCCACCAGCAGTGGAGGAGGGTTCCCCTTTCTCCACAACCTCTCCAGCATGTGTTGTCATGAGTTTTTTATCTTAGCCATTCTGATGGGTGTAAGGTGAAATCTCAGGGTCATTTTTATTGACATTTCCCTAATGGCTAAGGATGTTGAGCACTTTTTTAAGTGTTTCTCTGTCATTTGATATTCCTTTATTGAAAATTCTCTGTGTAGCTCTGTACCCTAGGTTTAAAAATTGGATTACTTGATTTGTTGCTGTTTAACTTCTTGAGTTCTTTATATATTCTGGATATTAGCCCTCTGTCAGATATAGGGTTGGTGAAGATCCTTTCCCAAGCTGCAGGCTGTTGTTTTGTATTGGTATTTGTAGGGATTATCTTGAACACAATTCTCAGCCTGGTTCTCTATGGCTAGAGAAATGAGTCCTTGAGAGTGTTACCTAACTACTACCTAGCTAGCACAACAGATAGACTTAACAACATCAAATATCATGTCCAATCATTTGATAAAAACAGTTCTTTGACTAATGGCGTCTAAGACATTTTCTATTATAAAACTTAGTATTAGTATGTTAAAATACTCTCATTCATCTGTCTTGTGTGGAACCAAAGTCAAATCACACTCAGATCCTGTTTCAAAATTCTTTTGTCCCAGTCAGTGCTTCTTAGCTAAATTCGTACACATGCACGCAGGCCAACTCTGTTGGCATGGAGTGGGAGCCCACACTTTGCCTCCCTAGCCCTGGGAAGCTGCTGGGAATGGTTCACAGACTACAGCTGGAGTGATAAGGTGTCCTCATAGCCAGAGCCCTGTGGCTGAGACAATAGGAAAGAAAGCCTCCACCCCACTGAAGGTCCTGATGAGTAGAAGAGCCCATTGCACCCGTATGGCTAAGCACAACAACTTGGGAAGGGTCATTGAATGTTGAAACCCACCTGTTCAGAACAAACACATTGGCATGTAGAAGAACTGGAAGTGAGGTGTGGGCAAGGAGTGTGCACCACGGGAAACAAGGCAGTCTTGGCTCAGCAGACGACAGCCTGTGGGACTAGCTCAAATAAATAAAGATTTGCTGGGACATGCTTGGGTCTATTTGTTTATAGGTTATTTACAGAGGGTTTTGGCCTACTACATCAGAGTTCTATGATTATGGCAAACTTGCTTCAGCCATAACCATCTAGATTTTTACAGGCTTGGGATGGAGTTCACAGGTAGATTACTTGACCAGAATGTGTAAGACCCTGGACTCACTCCCTGGCTTTGAGGAAAAAATAAAGAGAGGGAAATTAAAAAAAAAAAAAAAAGGGAAAGGTAAAGAACCATTAAAGGCATATCCCACCACACAGATGAGGTCCTAGATCTGAGAGAAGCGGACACATGCCCCAGCCCTAACCCAGACACTCTCTCTAGCTGACAGCCACTTGAAAAGGAAAATTTAGTTCTCTCCAAGGGAAACAAACTGCGCTTACAGGATCACTGCACTCCAGCAATACATGGCTAACAGAAAACCAACTCAATGGCATCTTTGGACGTCCCTTGTCTTATATGTTGTGTTAGAGCTTTTCCTTTTATTTTTTAAATTTTATCTCATTATTTTAAATTTTATTTTAATTATTTATTTTTCTTTATTTTTACCCTATAGGTCCCTTGCACATATATTGTAGCTTCCAGTTTAGTATTTTATGGAATTTCTGAGTGTGCAAATGAGTGTGTCTGCATCTACATCTAATTCTTGTTTTGTCCTGTTCTGTTGTATTGATTTCTGTTTAACTTAATTTTATTATTGTCCCTTAGAAGCTTGCTTGTTTTCTAATGAGAGACAGAAAGGGGTGGTTCTAGATGGGAGGAAAGTGGGGAAGAATTGGGAGGAATAGAAAGAGGAAACCATAATAAAGATATAATATGTGATGGGGAAAATCAATTCTCAATAAAAGGATAAAAAGAAAAAAAAAAGAAAATACCGCTAAATTTTGCCCCTGGGAACACAGGCAGCCTGTGCTGTGAAGGGCGCAAAGCTGGTTTATCTCAGCTTTATCACATACACAAGCTGTGTTGTCCTGAGAGGAAGCTCAGTTCCCTAGGCTATAGCACAGTATCATTTGGTGATGGTGATGACAATGATGATGACGATGATGATGATGATGACGATGATGATGATATCCATGTCATACAAAATTCAGCAATACAGATAAGTCATAAGGACAGGGTCCCTACAGCAAGAACTTGTATCTCTCTTTGGGGATGGAGAATCATCACACATCCCTTTCCTTCTGTGCATTTAGACCCTTTGCAGACATGGCACAATATTGATTTAGCTCCAAACATGTGACCAGTCATACAAAAGCTCACACAACTTTTTAATAGTCTTCAAGGCCCTAAGAGTGAGACATTGAGCCTTTCATTACTGTGTAGCTGCTAAATATTTTGAAGACTATTTTTGGCCCAGTTCATATGAACCTTGGTCAGAAAAGGAAAGCGGAATGAGGTTTCCAGGAAGAGGGTTCTAGTAGTTTCGATGGAGATGGTAATTGCAATCCTGGTTTCCCCTTTGCTGATCAGATAAAGGACTCTTGGCTCAGGTAGCCGCAGGGCTGAACTGCGGTTGTAGCATGCTGCCTTGAGGTGTCAGCAGGGCAGAGACTCAGCCCTGCAGTCACTGACACTCTGATTTCCGAAGACCCTCCGGAGGTGCTGTGCAGCTACACCCCAGGAAGCGTCACCCATCTGTAGCGGCTGCTTGCATGTTTTTTTTCTTTGACTTGTATACTTTTTAAAGGTTGGGGGGGGCACAAATATATAAAAAGCAGGAGTTTTTACTTAAAACTCCACATTTTTAGTCTTTTCGATAAACTGAAAACAAGGCCAGACGCGTGTACAGCCCTCATCACTACAGACAGTAGCCCCTGCCACACTACACGGGCAAACCCTGTGCTTAGGGGTGACATCACTTCCACCTACACCCGTCCCAGCTCCTCCACAGGCCAAGCTCCCTCAGTTATGGCACAAAGTGAAGGCTATGTCAGGAAGTGACAGGTTAGAAGGTGACAGTTTGTTCTTCTTATGTGTCCATGGGGCAAGTTCCTGAATCCCCATGTGTCTGTCTTGACCTGAAAATTTGAGACACTGACTACTGTTCCTGCCATGTGTCTTTGTTGTGAAGGCTGAAGGAATAATAAGAATAAAGTATGAATCTCAGTCGCCTGCTTTCTTAGCTACTTTTCTGTTGCTATGACAAAATATTCTGACAACAGCAACTTAAGGGAGAGAGGTTTCCTTCTGGGCCACGGTCGAAGGGCACAGACATCTATCGGGGAGCCAGGGTGGCAGGAGCCTGACGCAGCTGCTCACATGGATTCACAACCAGGAAGCAGACAGCAAGGTGCCAGCCATCTCGGTTCCGCTTCTCCACTTACAGAGGCCAGGAGCCCAATCAGGGACTGGCGCTGCCCTGTGGCCAGGCCTTTCCACCCTAACACAATTGGGACA
Organism: Meriones unguiculatus; assembly: GCF_030254825.1. NCBI lineage: Eukaryota > Metazoa > Chordata > Mammalia > Rodentia > Muridae > Meriones > Meriones unguiculatus. The sequence goes on from NC_083349.1 coordinate 73,756,781, forward strand.
ATTTCCCCAGCATGTCCAGGGGCCACGTCCCAGGTGGTTCCAGGTTCTGTTGACACTGATATTAGTGATCACATGGACACGAAGCAGCTGCTCAATAAACAGGTCTGTGCTTAAGAATATAGAAGAGTTGGACTGTTTGAGCCTTAGCTTTAGACATTTGGCTTTGCTGGTTATTTGATTCTCTCTTCATACTGTAAAGGGAGCACTTAGCAAGGATCTCTGCCAACCTCAGTTTAGAGAGCTCTTGTAGCCTCTCTTTCCACTTTGTATTATGGTCTGAAAGAGAAATGCTCCCCAGAGGCTCATATGTTTGGACACTCGACCCCCGCTGGTGCTGCTGTTCTAGAAGGCTGACGCTTTGGCATCTTTAGGACAGGGCTGGAGGAAAGGAATCAGCAAGGGCAGGGCTTGAGGTTTGAGTGCCTGTCCCCACTCCCTGTTCTCTGTTTTCTGGCTTCATGCAACACACGCAGCCACCTCATGCTTCTGCCCTGCTCCCCTCCCAGCCATGACTGTACCCACTGTAACTGAAAGCCTGAGTAAGAGCTTCTTGTCAGAGCTGGTTATCACAGCAAGAAGAGTGACTGACACACGTCGTTCTTAGGCCCAAGCACAAGAAGTGTTTCTTCCTAATGCCCACTGTGGAGGGAGCTGGGTAGAGAGAAGCAGGTAGGTTTCAGTCAGCTCCCAGGGTGACTGTGCGTCTCCCCGAGGCTACGGTCCTCTCATCCAGAAGGAGAACCCAGGGTTCATGTGGTCAGCCTGCTCCCCCAGAGCCAGATACCAAACTGACTTTGGGGGGTCAGCATGGGAAAGCAGCCCTGAGGGGACAGCGTTGCCCATGAGCTAATCTGTGCCTCATACATATTCAGAAGGACAGTGAGTGAAAACCCGGCATTTCAGATAGCTTTACATTTTCAAATTAAGTTAATAAAATAAGATTTCCAATGTAATGACAAATTAATTCTTCTTTTCATAAGTTTATTAAAATAAGCACCCCATATCTTCTAAGTATCGCCGACATGTGCTTACATAGATACACCCCACCCAGTAACCTAATCTCCCAGTGATCTTGAAGCAATTAACTCCTTCTAATCTTGAGCTAACAAAGCCTGCCAGGCCGAAGGCCCCTGAGAACCTGCGAATGCCAGCCCCAGGTTCTGCTTGCCTCCCTTTCCTGCTTCAAGCATCCTGGCTGGGTGACGTCCATCAGTGGGCCAGCCTGGGACTGGGCTGAAGCAGCCAGATGAGTCATGGTGGATCAGAGGATCTTCATTAACTCCTTATTTCTCTGCTAATTAACACAAAAAGAATGAGCTGACTGTCTGACAGGCAATAACTGGCCCACTGTTTGGAGGCTAATGGAATGCAAATGACAGATAATGAGGGTCTCTCCTTGCAGGCTGGGCCGCTGGCCTACTATTTTGTTGTGGATTTTGAAAGTGACTGAGCTTCATGAAAAGACTTTGCTCCATGGTTTCAACTGCAGCTGAGCTTGCACCATAAAGTCTGCGCTGCTTACAAGTGTCCTCCGCATGGCAGGAATAGCATGTGCTAACCACTGAGCACAAGCTGGAAAGGCCTTAATGGAGGGAGGGAAGGACAAAGTCCAAGCCCTCCAAAGGAAGCACAGTATTTGCTTACTGTGCAGAGTGACAAGATGCATCCTTTATTTTATTTAATGGGAGCACATTACTATAATTTTGCCACTTTATTTTGGTCCTCAGCTCAGTACAACTTTTTAACAATGTATGACAGTTATGTTGGTACCAAAAAATATAAAATTTCATCATATAAGATTTGTCTAAGACTATAAGTAGAAAAACACAGTCTGGATAGGATTTATGTGCTGTCAATAAAATTGCTGATTCAATTAAGGGAGGTTTCAACAATGAGGTCAAAAGCACAGTTCAAAGGATGGATTTACCATCTATTGGAAGTTGTGAATTAAGTGGCAGATTTTATAAGCTACAGCATGATTGTTAAAGTGGGCTCTTTCAGCTCCAACGTTCTTCAGAAAACCCCCTTCAGTCTAAATTTCTGTTCACAGAACAGAACAGCTACTAAGTTTACAATTATTGATTTTTCTTTTAGATTTTAAAAAGGTAATATGTCAAGACTCTGTCTATTTTTGAAAATGGGCTTTTTTCATATGCATGTTTCTTTCTCTACTTAATCTAGGTGGGCAAAGCCTTTCTAGTTAAAATTCCCATCCTGACAACCAGATCTTCAGCAGCCTTCCCTCTAATTTGTCAAACCAACAGTCATGTCACTTACTGAAGAGACCAGATGTTTCCAGCATCTCTCTCCTCTCTGGTTTGAAGTCTTGTGTCATGGCTCATGAGGAATTGTATCTGTCCTTAGCCATTCCTTGAATTCTAGAGGACAGAGACCTTGCGTCATTCAACGCTAGTTCCTAGAACCAAGTACATTGTGAGGGATCTAAGTCTCCACAAAGACATGGATTAGAGCAAGGGAGCTATAAAACTAGCAGAGAAGCCTCTCAAAGAGGTGGCACGAATACTCTCTAACCCTCACAGCATCCTTCAAGTGACCCCATTTTACATATATCAAAACCAAGACTCCAAGAAGTTGAGTCGCAAGCCCGTTCTGTGCAGACACTGTGGGACATTGTAGGATAAGAGCTCACTTTTGAGATGAGGTCAGACTCTGCCCTCCTTAAGTATGTTTGGTGAACATCGTACCACCATTTTTGGTGGTTGCCTGTGAGAAGTTTCCCAGTGGGTGTTGAGTTCTCTGTGTAGTTTGTGTTGGTTCTGCAGCCAAGTGAGACGCTTGTCTTCCTGCTGAAGAGGGCAGAGGGGGTGGAGCGAGGCTGTTTTATTCTAGACCATCCATATCCCCACAGACTTTGAAGTGTTTCAGATCCTTATAACTGGGTAAGAAAAAAAACAGGAGATGATGAGAGGGGAATAATCAGAAGAGAGAAAGTGCAGCAGTGTCGGAACGCAAATTTATACACCTTTGTCCCACGTTGAGAAATAAACCTCCTTGTCCCACGTGCTCTAACCAGCTCTGTGAGAACTAGAAAATGAGGAAATGATATTTTAGGAAGAACATTGTCGGTACACATGGGGCTTCACAGAACCCTGCAATCCTCACTCGTTGAATAGCCCTTCCTAAACTTTCAAAAGAGCCTTCGACATTATTTTTCATGCATTCAGCAGTGCAGTGACCTGTTTAAAAGTCGTTTCAGCCCAGTGTGGTTCTGGTGACCACATGTCCCGGGAGAGCAGCACAGACTCTCTGAGAGAGACGCCGGTGTGACCACAGCACAGATTTCCCCAGTAAGTCTGGGTTGGACATAGAGGCAGGCAGGGTGTTCTCTGCATCTCCGAGGACTTTGGTCTCTTCTGAGATGTTAGCTAACTACACCGCAGCCACAGAGGCTCAAGGAAAGGCGCTGGGCTGCCAGGTGCTCGGCTCAGCTGTTGCATGAACAGATCGGTATGAGAAGGGGGTGAGCCCATAAACCTCAGGTCGTCATCATCTCTGTGTGCAAACTGGCACACGGTATAAGACAATGCCGAGGCCCGTCACATGCTGGAGAGATTTGGGGGCCTCATTCTTACTCCACCTTGGCTGCTGCTGCTACCTGCCCCAGGAACCGCAAGTGTAAGTGACGTGCAACCATTTGTGTGCCTGCTCTGTTTTTCCTACCTTATTTACTTATTGATCAGTGTTGTTTTGAGACAGGGTCTCACTCTGTAGCCCAGGCTACTTCCAAACCCACAATAATGCTGTCTCAGCCTCGTGAGTGCCCAGATTTCAGGTGTGGGCCACCAAGACCATGCTCTCCCAGTATTGTATATGCTTGAAGTCTGAGAATGAGAAAAATGAAGCCATTTTGTAACCATTTATTTCTGCAAGAAAACCTATAGCTCTGGTTAAGAAACCCAATAACACACAAGGAATGTGAAAATGCAATTTAGGCATCGTGGTGCTATGCTCTGCTTGTGAGAGAAACCGCACCTGTGAGGAGAATTAATCCCCAGCAAATAAACTCTGACAACTGCTTTTTTAACTGAAGACCACTGAGAAAGCCCTGAAAGAACTCAGCATCAATCTTTCCCTCTCCTTATTTAAATGAAAACATCCTTGTAAATTATATATACTTAGGATGTCACCAATTTTGGAGGTAATCTTTTAGGTTAAGTCTGTTCCCACATTAAACTGATAATTATCCTTCTCGCTCTTCTTCTATTCCCTTGACGCTGAACATGGTGGATTTTTGCTTCATGTTTTATTTATGGGAAAGAATTAATATGCAGATTCACAAAAACTTAAAAACTCATAATTATTCATAAAGGGCTTTAAGGTTATTTACTGCATTTTATGAAACTTGGAGTTTGAGGGAATGCATGCTTGACAGTTGTTGGGAGTAGAGTAAGGTTAAGCCCTGGTGTGAAGAGCAATCTGAAAATCATCAAACTTTTTGAATGGAAGGGTTTTTCAGTATTCCTACACTATATTTAATTGAATAATAGACACCAGTAATCGTGTTAATGTATTCAAGACTGGCCCAGGCTGGCCTGGGAAGAGAGATTTACATAACCAGGGCAAGTGCACAGTGCAAGAAGTGACGAGTGAGGGAACCTCCATCAGGAGAGCGGCTCACCCTCTGGAGTCAGGAGACTCACATGCAAAAAGAGAGAGAGGAAGCCAAAACCACTTACTACCCACCAGACATAAAGGAAAGCGACCCAATAAGTGTGAACAGCACCACACAGCATCTGACACATGGCAGGCATTGAAGAGATGGGAGCTGGTCTTCGACTCTGTTTTGTCTCCATATTTGTTCAGTATTTTCTCTGATGTCTTTCCCTTTGTACACATGCATATTCGGGCATGCAGAGGCTGGATGCTAGGGTTACCATCACCTTTGTCTAAATGCTGTGACAGCTACCTTGTGCAGTCACCAACCCATTTTAATACCCAATGCGCATTAAGCCATTTCAAACAGCATCATGTAGCGCTAGGGAGATGGCTCTGACAATTAAGAGCATGCTCTTCTCCTGCAGAGGCTCCAACTTCAGCTCTCAGCACCCACAAAAGCTGCCTGACAACTGCCTCTAGTCCAATTCCAGGGTGTCCGATGTCCTCTCTACTTCTGGCATCCACGGGTACATGAACTCACAGCCATATACCCACATACAGAGACACATGCACACATATAATTAAAAATAAACATTTAAATATCACCATATCTACTAAAGGTGTATAAAACATAAAAATCTATGAAAACGGAATTATCATGGAGATATTTTGCATGGGTGAGGGAAGGAGAAGAGCAATCTTCCGGTTGCCCTATAATGGTCCTAGAGTGAAGCATTTCTCATATATCCAGTGTTTATCTTCAGAGCACATATCGTTGCATGCTTGACATATGACATGCCTGCTCAGCAGAAGCATGCCCCCTTGGTGGGGTTCTGGCAGAAGAGTACAAGTGGGGAGTGTCTCCAGTTCAGGTGGGGTGGCTAGCTTTTTCTCAAGATGCTGGTTAGATGATAATCAGTTATGAAAGGCAATTGTCAATAAAAATACTGACAGATCCTTAATCCTTCAGATGCAGACTGTAGAGTTTGAGGAATGAGTTCAAGTGACCGTATGAGACAGCATACTGCAGCAGGCCTTCGGATTGTTCAGTCATTCATTGAGAAAGCAGAAGGGCGCCTGGCTTTTACCCCAATGCCCTTTCCTACGTGGAAACAACATCCAATGATGTTTGAGTAACACTAATAACAGTGTTTAATATGGGCTTTATCATTACCCAAAGGGCAGATGTGCATTTTACAGCCATAGGGGAAAGGCCTCTGCAGTATTGATTAAAATATACATCGACACACACATGTGGGTGTGGCTAAATATACTCTCACGAGGAGCAGATTAGTACTTGTATGACAGCTAGTGCTGTGCCGGTTTTGAGGAACTGATCCATTACACTCTGGGGAATTTAAAATGGGCAAATTCTAATAGCTACAGTACCAGGCCCTTAACTCTGAATTCTGATCTTAACATTTGAATACAAAGCCACTTTTATTCCCCTGTGGTGTCTCTGTAGACCTTAAGATGGCCAAGAACTCTCCTGATGCATGACTGCCCCAGTGACATCACCAGGTTTCAGTTAATCATCTTTGGGTTGCCCACAGAGCAGACTGGGTACGTGGCTCTGTTTTCTTCTTTCACCCCTCCTTCAATTGTGCTGTCTAACTCATCATCTTCCTTGGTCCTGCTAGCTTCTGGTAGATGGTCTCTGACTACAATCTGCCAAAACCTGCTTCTAAAATATAGACCCCACATGCCACCCTTGTGACTCCATGAGAAATGTTCCCCAGAGTATCAGGCCTTTGAATGATTGGTCCCCAGCTGATGGTGCATGAGGAAATATACTGTCAGTGGCAGGCTTTGAGATGAAAAGCCTTGTGCCACTTCAGTTTGCTCTCTGGGCTTCATGCTTGCAGATGAAAATGTAGACCCCCAGCTCCTAGCTCCCAGCTCCTGCCTCCACGCCTGCCGGCTCCCACACCCGTCATGATGCACTCTTATCCATCGGTAGCTGAGTGAACCACTCCTTTTATCAGCTGCCTTGGTCATGGTGTTTCCTCACAGCAAAAGTAACTAATACAACTCTTGTCAGCCAGGGCTCACTCCTTCTCCTCCAGACTCCCACAGAGCTGGGAAGATGAGTAGGGAAGAGAATTTGCTGTATTAACATGAAGGCCTGATTCAACTTTTCAGCACCTATGTAAAGAGCTGTGCATGACTGTCTACACATACGTGTAACTCCAGTGTGGTTGGGGCCAGAGACAGGATAGCTGCTGGGGCTCGTAAGCCAGCAGCCTGGACCCATGAAAGACTGTCTCAAGGGGACAAAATAGAGCGAGGCAGATCAAGACACCCAACCTCTTCCCGGGCCTCTTAATGTGCGTGCAGGAGTGTGCTCTTCCATACAACCACACCCATGCAAGCAGACGAGCAGACAAATCCTGCTCAAGACTGCTCTGCTTGTGTTTGGGAGGAATTATCCCCGCGCTGATGAAGTGATCAATAACAGTGCAGTGTGGGTCTGCTTGGCTTCTGGGCTGCTCTCCCCACACCTGGAGCCCTAGCTCCTGTGTTCTCATTGCTTGCCACGTGCGGTTAATCTACAGGTTCCATGTCTCCCCCATTTCTTGTAAGGTCCAGGATGATGCTATTTAAAGGGCAGTTTAGATCAAAACACCACAGGCCCATGTTGGAAGACTGACGAAGCTAGAAAGGATGGCAGCGACGGTGAAAGCAGCGACGGCGAAAGCAGCGACGGCATAGCAGATGAATGAGCCATCAAGACAGGAGGGTAAGCAGGCACACACAAGCTTTTCCCTTGGAGCTCCTTAGAGCTGGGCCATCCCTCCGCTCGAACTACCCCTCACCAAGGCACAGCAGTGGTCCACACAGCCTCCCAGGTGTGCTTGGAGGCGTGTGCCTTTGACTCCAGAGCCATCCACGCTGCCACAGCTTCCCGCTGCTGAGGTGGCCCAGCACCACCACATACTCGTGTGTTTGCTAGATGTAGACATTCACATTTGCACATAGGGTTTTGGTGTCCTTGACTGAGGGACATGTATTCTAAGGGAAAACGCCATCAGAGTGGCTGGGTTTGAATCGTGAACTGCCTCTGGGGTGTAATTTGGGAGTCCCTGCTGCCGACCATCTTTCTCTCTATGACCTCCCCTTCTAGGTTTTCTCTTTACCCACATCTGACCCAACACCTTAAGACTGTCTTACAAGCACAAGAGAAAGACACAAAGGGTTTTGTTGTCATCTGCTTGCATGTGTGAGGGGGAGGGTCCACGTCCCGCCTTCCACGTCCAACACGCTTCCAAGGATGCGTCTGGATGGGCTGCCTGCCCTGCCCAGCTCCTGCCTCAAGACTGCTCTGCTGTGTTTGGGAGGAATTATCCCCGCGCTGATGAAGTGATCAATAACAGTGCGGGGTGGGAACCAGAGCTCCAGGTCCCAGAGTCAGCTCAGCCCATATGCTCCTTCCTCCTAACCCAGAGCACAGTCTCAGAATTTAATATACTTTCAAGTGAGTTTTAGTATGTGTGACATTTTTGGAGCCAATAGCTAAGTTCAGAGGAATGTCAGTTTGGTGAGTCTCACAACTGTGCTCTTGCCTCTTAATGAGGTCCCGAGCTGAAAGGTAAGGCTGTTGTTAACTTCCGACTGAAGAATGCAAATTCCCTAATTTTCTTTTTTGAGTACTGTAGTTAATGAGCTTGGCTACAGGGAGAAGTCCCCTCAGCTCTGAGAGGTCTTCCATATCTGAGCTGAATGTGCTAATAAAAATTAGCCAGTACTTTTCCTACCAAAATGGCTCAGGTCACTGCCTGGCCCAGTTTCTGCCACCCCATGAGAAGAAGCTAACAGTGATTCTATCTTCCCCTAAAGTATTGGGTTTCTGTTGATTTTCACCATTAGAAACTTGTAAGTAAGTTTATCCTTTAAAAGGGTGAGGTTTCTAACCGCTCTATTATTCTTTAAGATTTATTATATATACAGTATTCTGTGGTGTACCAGCACAGCAGGCCAGAAGAGGGCACCAGATCTCATTATAAATGGTTGTGAGCCACCATGGGGTTGCTGGGGATTGAACTCTGGACCTTTGGAAGAACAGTCAATGCTCTTAACCTCTGAGCCATAGCAAATTGTATATAAATTTATCCTTTAAAATGGTGACGTTTCTAATGGCTGTAATTTAATTGAGAAAAAAATTACTATTTATATGCACCTTGTTTCAGCTCCCTGCTCAACTCCCTACTCCTTTCCCAGTTGCTACACACAGAAACTAGTTCTCAAGCCCATTGTCAAGTCCAAAGCATTGGACTGGTAGCTGCTGTCTGGAGAAAGACCAGAGTTAAGGCAAGGCCTGGACTCAGAGGAAATGAGTGTTGTGGTTGATTAGTATTGTCTGGGGGATGATTGGTGATGTCTGCTAGGGAAATAGCCTAGGAAAGACTGCTTCTTTGTATCAGCCCTATGTTTACTTACTATGAGAATCACTCACCAACTTGGGAGCCTCTTATTCCCTCTCCTTTTTGGACAGGCAAAAAAAGTGGTTTTGGCATTTCTGAGTTTCTGTGGAAGAAATCTCTTAACACATCAGGGCTTGTAAGATGATCATAGAAGTGCTAGAGTTGAGGCTGGTTCCAGGAGGAAACGGGAATGTGGTTTCTCCTGTTTACTGGAAATTCTGGTGCCTGGCGTTTCTATTTCTCAGACCTCAGGCTTCCTTAGACTTTTGCTAAGGGAGCGGATGGTTAGCACTGGAGCAGCTCTTTCTCAAGAGGCTGCTAGTAACGGCATTGCCCAGGGTTTATGCTAGACCTCTTTGAGAACAGTGTTAACACCTTCTGAATCATAAGTTCTGGGCTGAGACCTGCGAGGGTGTTTGCAAACTCCATTAGGCAGGGCCAACAATGTAATTCATGGAACCCAGTACAAATGAAAATTTGGAGTTCCTTGTTAAAAGTTATTTAGAATTTAAGAAGCAGCAACAGAATATTAAATCAAGCTGAGGCTCTCATAATTGGAAGCCAACTCTGCCTCATAGTTGTTCTGATGTGTGCTGATATTTTGGAGACCTGAACTCATGTCCCATATAAAAACACAGAGGTGGGACAATTTAGTTCATCGATCTAGTGGTGCTGGGAAAGCCAGACACTTGCTCACCTGTTATATGGTACCTTAGGCACAGACTTTCCCATCCCCACCCAGAACCCCACAGGGTGCCAGCACTCCTACACCAATTAAACAACATATGAAACCCACTCTCTTCTGCCTATTCTCAAGCTGGTAACATGGAAAATGTGTAGCCATTTCCACAGGACCTTCCCTGTCCCTCTATTTACTCATGGAGTTACCTAGCTAAATACTGAATGAAATAAGCCTATAGTTCAGGAGGACTGTCTGAGTATTAGCAAACCACTGACATGTTGATAATCTCATCCTCAGTGTTCTTCTGCTGGGCTTTGTGGCATCACCTACCACCACTGACCACTACAACCATGCCCAGGCCTCGAAGAGGAGGTTTGAAGTTCAAAGTCTCAGCCAACACTTCCTTAAGCTTGCCTTGTAATGAAATGATCCATCCCTCTATCTGTATGTACATCTGTCTGTCTCTCATTCCCTTTTTCTGTGTGTGTATATGTGTGTACACTAGTACACTTCTGTGTGTGAGTCTTCACGCACATTTTTGTGATGGCCAGAGAACAAACTTGTCCATCATTCCTTCAGAATTGTCCACCTTTTTGTTGTTGTTGTTTTGTTTTTGTTTGTTTGTTTGTTTGTTGTCTTTGGACAAGGTCTTTGACTGGCCTAGGGATCCCAGCTCTGGGATTACAAATATGCCTCACCACACCTGTTTTGTTTTTCTCCTGTGAATGCTGGAAATTGAACTCAGCTCCTTCTAACTGAGCTATCTCTCTAGCTCTGAAACATTGTTTTTACTAAGTTAATAGTGTCTTCCACAGTGATGGAAGTAGCAGATCCAGATTTCTAAGACATACAGAGACATCTGCCACTGCTCAGCCATCTCTTAACACAGTACTTTTGAACTCTTGGGGTTTTTTTTAAAAGCAAACTCGAATTTGACCATTACTTTGTACATATTCCTTTATTGGTACAACAATGAATATTTAATGAAACATTTTCCTATTCTCACATTCTGAATATGTCATAAAATTTATGGTACAGCAGGAGATGAGAGCTGACATGGGCTTCGCAACACGACTGCAAACTGTGCCGAAGTTATTTTACCAAGAGAATGGAAAGGATCAGATATAAAAAGTGAGTTCAGATCAGCTGAAAAAAAAAGTAAGAAAGAGAAAGAAAAGAAAGAGGGTGGAGAGAGAAGAGAGATGGAAGAAGCTGTGATTCTTTCTCATTGGTTTCTGGAATGCAGGGCTGGTTCTTTTTGGCTAATAGTCTCATGGACAGTCTATGATGATCACTAGGACTCTCCTTTGTCTTGTGCCCTTCAGCTTCACGGGGATGTTTGAGCTGCTTCCCCCAGCATCTCACTGGCTTGAGAACAAGGTGCAGAAAGGCTCTAATAGACTTAGGAAAGGTACACAGGTCTGCTGGACAGACTCCTTAAGTCTTAGAGACTGCCAGCCAGGCAGAGAACAGAGTGGGAAGGCCCTCTTCATAAGAGACTACTCTCAGGACACTGTGCCTAGGTGAAGGATCGGGATGCCAGTGAGGTGGGTGAGGTGAGACACGTAGGCAGGTCTTCTTTTACTGGAACATTCCAGGGCAATGGCTTTAAAATTCATTGATCCCTCCTTTTCACAGCAGCAACAGGTTATTTCAGAGATCTGTCTAGCAGGTTCTCTGACTTAAATTCACTGAAGTTTGAGACAGCTGCTACTCTGTCCCAGAGAGACATACTCTCTACATTAACAGTGACAACACAGGCCAATAGAGTTGGCTCAGTCAGCAAAGTGGTGTGCTGCCAAGTCTCCTGACCTGGTCTTGATCCCCAGAACCCCAGTGACGGCCATAACATGCATTCACATGCCTCCAATCAACCAGCCGAGTAACCAATCAATAGATATAAAACAAAACGGTGACACAGTATTATGTGGCCACACTGAGCTGGGGGCTTGCAGTCCGCATCTCATCTTTCAAGAGGCTTCTGCTGCCAAGATCTACAGTTTGGGCCACTCTTCAGTCTTTTCAATTTGCACACACAAACACAAATGCTGAGATGTATCACAGGCTGCTAAGATCCCCCAGATCTATAAGCCAGAAGAGGAGCATTTTCTACCCTGAGGGCGTGGAAGGATGACTGAGTCAGGCACACTTGGGAAATTCTTCAGAACCGTCTTCATAAGTCAGATTGAGCCAATCTGGATTTTGAACATTTGCAATGGTTTTTAGCATTTCATCTGTTTATTTCTCAATATCTAGGCAGATTAAAGTCTTTTCATCTCCAACGGCTACGCATTAAAATGAATGAAGAGAGACTGACTCAACAGTGTGTGTGGACTTTTTTTTGTCACCAGTCAGATCACACTTTTCTTATTTTTAGAAAAAAAGCTCATATTGAAAATAATGAAGAAAATACGAAAAACAAATTTCTGTTTGACTGACAGCTGGTCTCCTTGGGAGCTGGCTAGAGTAACTCAGGACTCCTCGCACAAATATGCTAAACACGAGAGGGCTGAACTAGCAGACCCCGGAAGCTGGCACCACTTCATTCAGATTGCTGTCACTCCTGCTGGTCATATTCCCACTACCATGGTTTTCTGCTGATTTTTCTGTAAATCGGGCCCAAGTCCCTCTGAAATCTATGATGAGGTTTTATTTCTCTGTGAGAGATTTATTTTGGTTTTGTTGTTGTTATACTTAACATAACAGATGTTCCAGCATTTTTTCACATAATACCACTGTGAGTCTCATGTTATCCTTAAAACCCTACAAAATTTTAGACAGCCCCTCTGAAATCACTTTGTCTTCCTTTGAAACATTACCTATAAGAAGGTTTTTTTTTTTTTACTTCTCTCTGTTCCTAACAATACATTAAAATGAAGGCTGTTCAGAAAGGGGCCTGTTTACGCCTGCCTATAGCTCTGGAATTAGCTGCTGTTGAAAGATAATTACCCCCACAGTGGAGGCCGAGCCTCCACAGATCTACTGCAAGGTAATAAAAACGTCCCTTCTGATTTTTCCTCTTTTGCACTCAATTCATAAAGCAGGGCTATGGGGTGACAGTAGACTCACGAGGAGCATTCTAAAGACAAGCCACAAGTCTGGTTTTAATCAGGTGTGCTTGAGCCACAGCTGTCTCCGCACTCTGGGGAAGTGGTGAGGGCCCTCCTGTGAAGATCCTTAGGTTATAAAGTTTCAAACCCTGCCTGAGTCACTTGCTTCCCTTATCTTGGATGCACTTTCAAAAGTGCAGCAGCCCTTCCCAAGACCAGGGTTGACTGTCAGCCATGAAAATCTCCAGGTAAGTCACAGGACGCCACCAGCTTCTCTGGCCCCTTCTCCCCAGTGGGCAAATATATGATATACACTTTTTGTCACCAAAGAGAACTATCTCAGTGTAAATTCTCTTTTGTGATGGGCTAACGGCCTCCAAAAAGGACAATTCGATAAACAGGTCATTCATTTGCTTTTCTAGCCAGCCTGGCCTTTTCTCCTGGCTGTGAACAGAGGAGGATCATTAGGCATCATTTCTCTTTCACATAATTTCCCATGCCAAAAGGTCTAAGGGCTCCTCGAAGCTCCTAAGCCAATCCTAAGTGCATACTTCAAGCATTTGATTAGCAGGCTTAGCCTTGACACTGTGTCTCTTCACAGCCTCTGAGGTATTTCTAGGCCACACTGTTCCACCCATGAGCCCATTTGGAGGTGCCCATGACATTCTCTTTCTGTCTCCCTCTATTCCAGATCCCATACGGGTCGCTCTTACGGCCTGTACATTTCTGTCTAGCACCCTTTGGATAGTGTCTCTGTGTAAGTTAAGATTTTTTTTTGGATTGCCAGCAATGACAAAATAAGCAAACTAGACTAAAAGAAATATAAATGAAATATAAATGAAGAAATATAAATTTTAAAGAAATATAAATGAAGTTGGTTCATCCTTGTTGCTGAAGTGACTCTGTCAGGGCAGGCAACTACAGGCAAGGTTTGACTAGAGTTTGGATGCTGTGCCTGAGACCTGCTTTTCCTGTCTCCATAGCTCAGTTGTGTATATGTGTGTTAAAATCATCCTGTGTTCACATGGGCACAAGGCAACGGTCAATAGCTTCCTTGGCTCCCTCTCCACTGGAAACAGGGAAGTCTGGGTAACACATTCCTGGACAAAGCTCACAGACCATGGAGGAGACAGTGCGGTGAGATGATTGGCTTGATCTAAGCCATACGTTCCAGGGTGGACACAAGCACAGGGAGAAATTCTGCAGTTAGAAATACAAACACCCTGAGGAAGCCCTTTGCCTCACCCAGAAACAAGCAAATCCAGGAACTGAAATCTGTGAGCATTCCTCAGGGCCACACGTTGCTCATGGTCCAACAGGTGTTTCCCCTGGACCCCAAGCAAGTGGCAGCTCCAAACATTAACCCAGCAGTTAACATCACCAACTAACCCTGCAGTTAATGTCACCAACAGCACACAGAAATAAAGATATTTGAGGACTGTCTTATGAAAACTTTACCTTGATCTCTTTTCTCCTTCAACTGGCAATCCACCCCCAATGGTTGTGTGAATGGACACAGGCCCTGTATGGATGCCACATGTTCTAACAGGTGCCAAAGCCGATGGCCTGGCAGGGTCCTGGCACTCCAGATAAGGCTTCCTTTCTCTGTGAAGACACTAGTCACTGTAATTCTGTCTACTGTCTTCACCTCTGGGCCAGGCCCTTGAGCACAAGCTCTCATTGCCTCTTTACAGATGTCTAGTTTCCTGAAATCCTGGCTCCTCTTTGATCCTCTGAGGAGAAAGCATTTATCTTTCTACAATGAAAGCTGCTTAGAAGATGGCAAAAGACTAACTGGAGGATTCTAGATGAGAAAATGCTCATGTGTATGTATTTATTTAATACTGTGTAGTTGTATTATAAGCTGAACTAGACATTGTGTAACCAGACATGTGTGAAAAGAAAATGGCTTCTGGCCTGTTGTCTTCATGGGTGAGTTATAGGTACACATGAATCAATTTCCTGTGACCAGACCACCACCAATAACAATAGCAACACTAGGACCCTACCGTGACCCTTGCACTCCTTCTAACTTTTATAATGTCCCCAATAAGACACACGTGCAGCTATTTTATTAGCTGTCTCCTTTTCCCTCAGATTCCATGAGTTTTTGACTATTTGCTGGTTCCTCAGACCCAACCCTGAATGAAAGCCTCCCTGCTGTTACAGGGCTCAGAAAATACAACTGAATGGATGCCCGTCTCACCCTGGGCCATTTATCTTGTTCACACTAACATCGTGGAGACAGAGTGAGGCAATCTTTCTCGTCTTTCTTTGACTATTGTTATTTGTAAACTTTTCTATGTGTTTTAATTAGCATACAAAGCAACAAAGTTCCTAATTCCATTTTCACACATTTTTGTGTTGGTTGGCTGTCACCATCATCCATTCCTCTCCTGCATACCCCACCTCTTAGGCCTCCAGTGGTCCCCCTTTTCCATGCTCGTGTCTCACACAGCCTGCTGTTGTTGATGTGTTTACGCAGGAGAAGATGCACCAACCTGTCAGCGTGATTCCTGTAGTCAGAATGGCCTGGAGTCAGTAGGAAGGGTGTTGTCCATCCTCTCCGTTCTTGTCGCTTTCAGTGGGAGGGAAGACAGATCCATTCATTTCTTCTGTAAATGCTCATGGAGAATCTTCTAGAATCCAGGTACTACTTCAGACCAGAGAAGCAGAGTGAGCAAGACCTGAGGTCTTTCTTGTTGTAGCTCCTGAGTAGTCTGTTTAGGAGGAATGTATCAGTGTGGGGAAAGGGTGTTTGCTATCTAAGTCTGCTGCTTCAAGTCTCCACTAAAGTGATGAGTAGAATCTGGAGGTTCAATGTCAAGGTGCTGGGCCGGGCATATAGCTCAGTGACAGAGTACTGCACTACCATATGTGAGGGCATGGGTTTGATCTCCCACACCACAAAAATACAAGAGGTTTTCAGAGGTGTCCCATATGAACACTCCAGAGGCCCTATTTCACATTACTCTAGCTTCCTGTGGTAACTAGAAACCCTTGTTTGGATCTCAAGCACTTTGGTCCAGCTTCAGCCTCAGCCTGCTTCTCTCATGGCCTCCCTCAGCATCTGTGCCTCTGATCTCATCTACCTCGCTGCTCAGGCCACCAATCATGGCATGGAGGGGCCAGACAACCCTTCTCTTAATGACAAAGCTTCAGGACAGTTTTTCCAAAGCCCTTTGCATACATAAGCCAGGACTTGGATTACCTTGGGTACACGGCAACAGTTCTGATCACGGGAGGGAATGTCTTTAAATTTTCCCCCTGAGATGTTAGTATTGACCCTGGAATCCTCAGTCTGTGTCCTGATATCTGCCCTCCTCCACATGTACCTGATCCTCAGACCATACCAGGCCCACAAGCCAGATATCCTGCTGCTGGGTGAACTGTTGGAGCCTAGTCTTCCTACGCTCCAACAAGGAATGCCCTACCAACAAACTCAAGCCTGCAGTCACCGAATGAGTAATAGACTCCCAGGAAATAAAGAGTGAAATAAAATTGCCATCATCAGAAACCACCTTGAGACTCTGATTTTCATATCTGCAGTGTCAACGTTGAAAAATAACTTCGGAACATATTGCCAGGAAGGAGGAGCTTGGGATTATTTGATACTGCTCTGTCTTTGTAAATTTAGAGAGGGCACATAGAAATCAAGAGATATCATCTCAAGTTGAGATCTAGAAAGAAGACTGAGGCTGACCCACAGCCCAGCACTGAAATGTCAAAAAAATTAGACACCCATGTCAGCTGGGGACCTGTCACCTAATTCAGAGAGGCGATATTCACAAACATTGTCGATATTTCTGAGTTTACAATCACACCTTTGACTGTTGACTTAAAGCATCTAGTTTGGTTCAGGCTACTGGTGATGTTTACACTTTGGAATCTATTATGCATAGAAAAATTAGGGATTATCTTTGACCTGAGTACCACATATTCTTATGCAAAACTAAGTAGGGTTATTTATTCATTTAATCAATTCCATATGTTTGCCATCATCATGGCCATGTTGAGCAGACCTGATTTCTGCTGAGGTCAAACCCACATTGTCCTGTGCATAGAGATCACAGTCTGACTGGGACACAGGTCCCCTGGTTGGCATTCAGGCCGCGTTAAGCTCCCTGGCTTGTGCCACAAGGGCACCCTTTCTTCTTCTTTCACTGATGGGTCATCTGTTGCTCAGAAACATAATCAAGAGTCTTCTTCCTAGCTACTAAGGCAGACTGTAGTTCTCCCGTGATTTTAGCCAGGCCCGGCCCAGCATGTTCTTCACTGCACACCTCCTCAGCACCAGTCATGGCCTGCCTAAGGTGGCTCTAGTCAGTGCTGCCCACAGGGCCATCTGCCCAGCACCTAGGGGACATTTGTACTGTGCTTTGGAAATTCTTAGCTTCCTAGGACCCACTTCATGATGTAGAACCCAGCCACTGTATCCCTCACTCCTGCTTGCAGCTGGCCCTGGCATCCTCCAGCACATATAAAGGGCTAGATGCCTGTGTTCTCCTGCTGCTGGCAAAAGGCTAGCCATGGCGCTAGGCAAGTTCCGGTTCAGCAGTACAATGGTGCAGCTCCCCCAGGCCGGGTGCTGGATGGGCTATGAGTGGCTCTGCCTTGCCTGCTCCCCACAGCAAGGCAAGCCAAGTGCACAGCATGTGGGGAGCAGGTGAGAAAAACAGCACGACCCATCGGTAGAACAGGGACTCACAGAGCCATCACAATGATAATTTTGAAAACTACGTACATGGAAAATGTTTCAGTGACATGTCAAAGCTGCTTCTTGTACTAGAGCAACACACAAACTGTAACAGGCAAACGTGGATCTGTCGAAGTTTTTTCCCCAAATAAGAAATGAACACCCTTAAGATGATAGCGTTGTAGCAGCATGTTTTAATCTTAGAAGGACGCTTCTCTGAAGACCAGCCCTTCCCTGACCTCTGCATCTGCGAAGGCCCCTCCACCCCTCCAAGCTTTCTGGTAGCATCTCTGCCTGCCCACTTCTCCCTATCCTGGAACCTTTTGCTTGGAGGACCCTGTGCTGTAGAAGCTTTGGACACTAGAACATGGATTCTCAATTTTCCCTTCAGCCCCAGCAACCCACCCCGGCAGTCTTACACCTTCTAACTGACATCATCCCTCCTCACTCTCCCGCACAGACACTGAAGGTCAGCCTTCTTCCACATCTTTGGCAGTGTGTGTGTATCCTCTTCTTTCCTGCCTGGCCCTAAAAGAAGCCCCAGGGAGGATGCTTTCTCCTTCACAACCTCACACCAGCAGGTAAGTTGGTAGACAGCTGGCAAGAATGGGGCACATTTTCTTCTACCTGTGACTCCTTTACCATCAGGAGAAAGTGAAGATGAGGAGAAAGGAGTGAAGACTGTGGTGATGGTAGGATCAGAGCTCACTGGGTGCATAACATGCACACATCTGTATGTGCATGCTGACACCGTCAAGTCTCAAAGCAAACAGTTTTTCATAATTTCAGGGAATTCCAGAAGCCACAATTTACATGGATGTCCGAGAACTGAGAGTAATAGCCTCTTTGCTGGAACCAAACTGATGAGCTGAAAGAGTTCAAAAGAGCGAGACAAAACTCCATAGAAGACAGGAGCAAACACAGCCCAGAAACACCACGTCACTGTACGAGTTGTTTACTGAAAAGTAAACCTGGCGCCTCCATGGGGGAGTAGGGAGGTGCCAGGAGCTCCACAAGAAGACCAGCAAATCTGGGCCCAGGGCCCTGCGGAGACCGATGTACTAAGGATCACGCATGGAGAGGACCTAGGCCCCCTGTTCGGAAGTTGCTCATGGCCGCTCCTGAGTAAGGGGAACAGGGACTTTGTCTGACATGGACTCTGTTGCTTTCTCCTTGATCACATCCTCCTAGCAGGGTGGTCTAGCCAGGCCACAGAAGAGGATGCAGCTAGTCCTGATGAGAACTGATAGGCTAGGGTCATTTGGTAGAAAAGGAGAGCTCCCCTTTTCTGAGGACTAGGGAAGAGGGAGGGAGGGGGAAGACTGGGATGAGATGAGGTAGGGGGCTACAATCAGAATGTAAAGTGAATAACTTTAAAAATTAATTTAAATTGAAAAAAGAAAAGCCTCTGGCAGGGTTAAAAACCAAACTCCAGCTCCTCCTTCTATAGGACATTTTCCACCCCTCAAAAGGAAATACCCTGCAGCACCTTTAAAATGTCCATGGAAGCAAAACTGTCATCAATAAAAACTGAGCACAGATCAAATATTTGTTTCAGATAAGATACAATTCAAACAAAAAAATGTCAAATGAGTCAACAGGAGCCATTTTAAGACAGGCAAGCACAAAAGCATTTAATACAGCTTCTTGATTCTATTTTTCTCCAAATAAGCAAATAAATGTGTCTTTGAGTTAAAAAAAAAATCATATTAAAGCCTGCGTATTTCGTCAAGAAGTTTTGTCAAGACATATGTAAAACTATAGTGTACTATATCTCTCACTCATAGAATTTAAACTGTTAAAAGGTAAAATACTGAGAATGAGAGCGATTTAAAATAACCAGTAGTTGATAGATCAATCTTGAGTTTGAATGCTTTTACCTTGCCATTTAACCGCATGCTTGTCTGCTAAATACCAACGAAGAGAAATCGATTATTTTTCCACCGGGTTAAATCAGGCCAGGACTCTGTGGTCCTGGATCCTTTTTCCACCGGGTTAAATCAGGCCAGGACTCTGTGGTCCTGGATCCTTTTTCCAAAAGGTAACATGCAAGATGACACAGCTGCAGCATGAGCACCTGTCTTTCACGCTTAGGAAGTGGTGAAATACACAGAAATGAAGAGTTAGCCCTAAGCGGCCTGACTACTCGGGAGAGTAACACCTTTCTTGCTGATGTTGCTGTTTGTGTTTTCCAAATATTATTACAACTGTAGATCTCTCTTACAATCAGAAAAAAGAACTAAGTTTCTAAAAGCAATTAGAAAGCATTCCTGAAGATGCCTCCTCTCAGCCCAACAGCCCTCGGTTCAAACATTTTTACTTTATTTCCTTTCTCTTTTTCTTTTTATTTGGCCCAGGAGAAACATGAAAGTCGTGTAGGAAGTTTAGCCAGCACACATGCACTGAAGGCTTAAGTTGTTTTCCACTTTATTTTTTTTTCTTTGTGGAATGGCCAGTTGAGTTTGGGAAATTCTTTGCTCTCATCTGATGCAGGAATTTTTCAAAGATGCCAATTTCATGGGACTGTTCTCTTTCACAAGATCCAAGTGAGCACTTTTTTTTTTCACAACAGTAAATAGCCACTCAAAATAAAAATACTGACTGGTTTTTAGCCAGGAAGCAGCTTGCAGGTGGATGGCAAGCCCCAAGCCTAGGGAATGTTCTCGGGGTGCCGGACTTCTGTGGGGTATCATATGGCATAACCAATAGTGTAAGAAAATTCCAGAGAGTGAGGAAATAGTAATCAGAGGAAGGAGCTGAGATCACTCCTCCTCACGCTCTGTTCCTTTGTGGCCGGTCTTTAGCAGAAGAAAGGAACAGGTGCAGGGGGAGTGTCTCCTCAGGGCAGACGGGGTGGATTCAACATCTTTTCAGCCCACACCAATGAAAGGGGCTGCAGGCAGGGCAAATTCAAAAGCAGAAAGAAAATAGCACGATGGAATATTTCTCAAAAGGTTTAAGAACAAAGACCCCCTCACTCTTCCCAGCAGAGACACAAAGACAGGTGGACATTCAGAAAAGGCTGCCCTCTTCATTTGAATTCATTTTACTGAATTGGCCATAGATGTTAAGGTGTATGAGATATTTTTTGAGAACTGATTTCAGCAAAAGCATGCAAAGAGAAGTTACTTGTTTCTTTAGCATAAGGAGTATGCCTTTCTTGTTTCATAGTTTCAAAAGCAACTTTATTTTTGGATGATATGGGAGAAACTGGCTGGTAAAATTACTTCGCCTCATTTATAAGGTAGTTTCAGTCATACATGCTTCCAAGATGAAGTGTAAATTTCAATAGGCACTTGAATATTCACTAGACATCTGTGTCTGCATTATCAGTCTGTCTGGATGCTGTTTGTGAAGGAAGTGACCTGAGACAGATACCTGGATGAGCCTCCCTGAGCCAGGCATTACATCAGTGGCTCCCCACTGGCTCAGACACAAGGACATTTTGTTAAACGTTACGATCCACTGGCTGACTGCAAGCTCCCAGGTTCTACTTGTCTATGGCCCACAAAATGCAAGGGTTAGAGGCGTACACAGCCACACCAGCTTTTACATGGGCAATGGGGATTTGAACTCAGGTCATGCTTGTGCAGCAAGTGCTCATACACTGAACCATCACCCTGGCTTCTAATAGTTATAATTTCTAATTCAAGCTCTTTGAAAGGAAATGTCAAGACTAAAGGCTGCAGTGGGCAATAACAGTTTAATATTCAGCACAAACACAGTGATAGATAATTGAAGAATTTCAAGGCCAAGTATGGTGACACATACTTTTAGTATGATCACACGGGAGATAGAGCTGGGGGATCCCTATGAGTTCAATGTCAGCCTGGTCTACATGCATTCAGGCCAGCCAAGGCTGCATAGTGAGACCATGACTTAAGAAAGATGCAGTTGCTCAGTATACAGTAATTTTGAGCCTTCCCGTAACTTCGTTTGCTTCCTGGCCACCTGGAGGTGAGCAGTTCCGTGTTGCTCGTGACTCTGCTGGAATATTCTGCCTTGCCACAGGCCCTTCAGGAATGGGGCTAAGAGGACATAAACACAAACTCCTGGGGCAAATAAAATGTTTTGTCTGTTGGGCATGAAAAGCCAAATGGTATACCCTCCTTCGTAGAGGATCGTCCATCTCTGACTCAATGAATTACGCAGAGCTACATGCCCCTGCTCATAAGATGCAGATAGAAGCAACATGAACAGTCTCCTTCTGTTTCATAATTTAGCATCTAAATGTATCAATAATGCTGAGACAAGTATCTCATAAGCATGAAGGGGGCTGGTTGGAATTCATGTTCAACATGGATACCCTGTATCACTGAAGGCTTTTAGAGCCAAATATATGGTGCTTCCCCCTTTGGCAATTGCCAGATGTTTGAGGTTCCATCTACCAGTATGACTAGAAACACAGAAAAGGACCTAGAGAATGGACACCAATCACCCAGGCCAAATGAAGCATTAGCTGGGGATTGGCGATTTAGCTCAGTGGTAGAGTGCTTGGGCTTGGGCCCTGAGTTTGGTCCTCAGTTCTGAAAGAGAGAGAGAGAGAGAGAGAGAGAGAGAGAGAGAGAGAGAGAGAGAGAGAGAATAACAAACAAAACCAAAAAACAAGGCAAGAAGCATTAGCTTCTTCTGTTGTGCTGAGATGTTAGGGATGCTTACTATTGCAACATCACTAGCCCTATGCTGACATGACAGTTCCTTAGCATGGGTAACTATTTCTTTTTTTATGGTTAGATCCTCCAAGCCATTGCTAAAATGATATTTTCCCCAAATTGCTTCCAATTCATTGAAGATCTTCCTTGGGATTTCTATTGGCCCACAGAAGATCCCCAAATGTTTCTCAAGCCCTGTCTACTACCGCCTATGGCTCTAGATTCTTGATCTTTAGATGTGAAATGTGTTCTACTTTAGCCAGGAAGGTCTTGGATGACAATCTAAGCCCATCTTTCTAATGCAGGGAAGAAGTCATTAACACTGAATGTGGGAAAAAGGGAAGAGGAAAAGGTTCATGCTGTTGTGATAGGAACTTCGTAGATTTGAGGCGGGGGCTTGACCACTGCTTCAAGTTCAGTCAACAGCCTCTGGGATTCCCTCCAGAACCTCTAGACTGGATTATCTTACCTACATACTTACCTATTTTTCCAGATATTTTTACCCCAATTTACATGGCCATAATGTTGGCATGTCTAAAGCCCATTTTAAGAGCTTAGCTTATAGTGACTAAAGTCTAATCTGACCCACAATAGACTAAGTAGTTGAGAAGGGGCATTTTTCTTCCCAGGAAGAGACGCACAGTGGCTGTCAAACCCAGAGTGCACATTAGAGTCTCTTTGAACGCAACTTTGAATCTTTTCATGCCCAGAAACTAATTCAAAGACCTCGGGTCATGACCTCTGGGAATAAAAGTCTGTAGAAAAAAATCAGCAAAACTATTGTTTTTGTTTGGTTGTCTGTGGTCTCAGAAAATAGCTGGTGATCAATTTGTTACTGAAAATATTTTACATTTATAAATTGAAAAAAGGATTATGCCCTTCCTTTCTCTTTAAATTCATTACCACGTTTCTGGACCAACTTCTAATCTCTGTGTTAATTTGGTTGTCCTTCATTTCACAGCATTTTGGGTGCATGGTGAATTACCATGACAATCACACCTTTGACAGAGTGTTTCTTATAACCACACCTCTGAGGGTCAGGCTTTTTGTCCAGCTTAGATGGGCTCTGTGTTTTGGAGCTCTAAAGCCGTCAATATATTGGCCAAGTTGTTTTCCCTCATGGAGCTCAGAGCGTTCTGAGTTCATGTGACTGTAGTTGGTACTATAAGATTGAGACCCTGTTTTGTAGCTCTCAGCTGGAACTGCCCTCCACTGCCAGAAACCCCCTGCCATTCCTGGCCACAAAGCCCTATGAGCCACTTGTACTTGGAATGCTTCTTATACCAGTGGATGTGGAATGTTTTCCTGGCTGTTACAATTTAACTTTGAAGTGTCTCCCGCAAGCTCACATTTCAAGCCCTTTTTCCTCGCACTTGTGGCAATGTGGACTCTCTCTAGGTTGTCTATCGCTGGCAGAAAGAAGTCACTAGGTGTGGCTATACCTATCCTTGTTTCCAAGCTGTGTTCTCTGTTTCCTGGTCACCCACAATCTGAACAGTCATGGCATCATTTTGCCACCAGAAGTGATGGAGCTATTCCGTACCTGTACCTAGGCCTCTCTCACTGAACTGAAATCCCTCTATCCTGTGAGACAAAGTAATCCTTTCCTCCATGAAGTTGTTTTGGACCGCTATATTGGCCATAGCAACAAAAAAGTAAGGATGTCCAATAATTCCATTCAGTTCGGACACCATCTACTTTGACATACTAGCAGCTTTCATCAGTTGAAATCACTGTATCACATGGTTGTTCCATTTCAGAGATCAGTCACGAGGCAAGGGCCATGGAGATTTCTGACTAATGAACTATAAAGTCAGGCCTTCCCATCACCCTTGTCGGTTTTAGTAGTTTGATTAACTAAGCTCAGGAAAACATTCCGTTTACATTTACAGGTTGTAACAGATGGAGATACACAACTATGCGCAAAGGCATACAATGCAGTCTGCAAGGGCCCAAGGAAAGGGCTCCCGGGACCCCTACTGAACGTGGATTTCTTCACCAAACTAGAAAACGATCCACTCTTGTGAACAGCTTCAACTGGCCTAACCCAGCCCTCCGCTTCCTTCCCAAAGGTTAGAGGTCAGTGACCCTTCCATCATTTGGTGATTCTGGTGATTAGACCCATCCTGAGACTAACTAGAGGCTCTTCTCTAGTCAAACCACTGCTGTAAACTCTTAATGAAAGAAGTTCCCTACGAACAACAAAGGACCCACCTATTACAGAGGAAACTCCTAGGGTTTAGAAACCAGGGTCAAATAATTAAAAAAAATAAAAATAAAAATAAAAAGCGCGTTGGTCACCCTGGCTACTCAGAAGTTACAGGGATTTCAGTGAATGTTTCTTACCTTATACTGTAGGTATCCTCTTGTTCCTTCCACAGAAAGGCTAGAAAGGAGATCTTTCAAGTTTTCACCTCATTAAGTCAGATTCACCCAAGAAAATATCTCTTCTCATGCACAATTCAACCTCAAGTGCCTCTTGAAATCCCATTGACTTTTGCCATACTCTGTTGGCTAGAAGTCACTAGGTCCCACCCGCACCCCAAGAGAGCGTGTTGCTAAGAGGTGCTTCATCAAGGACCGCTCACAGAAATGGAACTGTTTTAAATAAGAATGAACTCATTTCCATAGTCTTCTGGTAGTTTAGCACCCATCTAGATACTATCATCAACACCAGCTCATCACTATCACTATCTTCATCCTTCAAATTATCTCTGAATGATGGAGAAGGTACTATAAGGATGGATTAACTCCTTCTTCCCACCGCCTTGGCCTCGTTCCTAGCCTTTATCCATTGTGTTGGGTTTATGGTCAACAGCTGTACATTTCTGGATCATATTAAGCCTGTTCCCAATTATGGCTGCCCCCCCCAAGTCTTATGAAAGTTTATATTTAAGATCCATATGCAAGAATCAAAGATGCTTCTCAACTAAGAGGGACTCAGCTGTCTGCTGAGACCCTGTCAGGCTCCCTGTCCATCTGGGGCTAAGAATAAGTCTAAGTCAAAAAGCACAGACTCTGAAATACTTATATATCCTGAGACAACCAAAGGGCTGCGGTGGCTTCTAGGCTTGAGAAAGACTATTCCTTTTTCTGCAGGAAGCTCACGGGTGAAGATTAGGGAAGGTCTCTGGACAGAACTTAAACACTGAGAAGTGAAAAAAATCTTCCTGCTTCTCGCTCATGTGGAGTCTTTACCTTCCACTTTGTTTGAGACAGAATGTTTCTGTTGTTTGTCACTGCCTCCATATATTGGGATATCTGTCCTTTAAGCTTCCTGGGATTACCCTGTCTCTACCTCCCATTGTTGCAGGGGCACTGGCTTTACACAGGTGCTGGGGATTTGAACTCATGTCCTCATGTTTGCACAGCAAGCACTTTCCTTACTGAATCATCTCCCAGCCCTCTTGGTTCCTTTTCAATCCAAGTTTTGTCAAAGATTTTCAAATAATATACTAAGCAAAGGGAGAAATACAGCCATTGACCCTTTAGCAGCACCCGTGAAACAGACGTTAGCCCCCTTCTATCCAGCAAATGAGCAGAGTCAAAATACACATACGGCCATGTGATGGATGAATACTGAAAAAAAAAATAACCCCAAGAGAATTTTTTATAGGTTTCCATTTCTATTAGATTCAACATTGATGTGTTTTTCTCATTTAGGTTCACTAAGTAATGTTTATTATTAATTCAGATTCTCAGTATTGAAGGGAGAGATTTCCCATATGGTTGACATGGTGCTCTGGAAGTTCATAAATTTGGAGGAGTTTTGATTAACACTGACAGAAAGCCTTTGAAAACATATGGCTGCATATACATCATGTCACTTCTAATAAGATGACACTTCCTTCTTTGCTTTCCCTAATAAGACGAGTTCAGTTGTGTTGAAGAAACACTGTAACACGATGTTGAGCTTTCTTTATGGGAGATAAAAATGGAGAAATGATAAACTATTGTGTTGCTGTAGCAGCCAGTGAAAGCACAGCGGGCAGTGGGAATTAAACAGTGATAATAATAAAAGGGGGAGGTCTCCAAGCACTTTTTATAAAACCAATCAGCATGCTGGAGACTTCAGGTGTTTTTTTAAATAACACCTCAATATGCCTTCTTACTGTTTCAGGTCCTGAATGTCTGTCTCCTCACTGGCCGGGAGTCCAGGCCTCCTGGATGGAAACTTTCACACCGTTTTGGGTTTTGGATCAAAACAGTGCTCATAAAGGCTACGGAGATAGCTCAGTCAACATGAGAACCAGAGTTCCTTTCCTTAAAATTCACATAAAAGATCTGGTTTCAAGGGAATGAACTTGTAATTCCAGCACAGGAGAGGCAGAGACAGGAGGATTGCTGGAGTCATGAAGCCTAGGTGACTTGGTGAACTTCTGTCTCAGTGACAGAGCCTGTCTTCAAAAGGAAGATAAGGAACAAGTGAGGAAGACACCTGACATCAACATCTAGCCTACACACGTGCACACACACAATGAGGAATGACTGAGTTCATGAGACACTGAGATTCATTTAGAGAGAAGACTGAGGATTTGAGTAGGTGTCATGAAAACATTCTGGAGACATTCTAAGCTGTTCTAGTTACAATGGTAAAATGAGTATGTGTGTGTGGGGGGGGGGGGTCAAATCCTGTCATTCTCAGGATTTGTCAGTGTGGAATACAGTTAGAATACAGGACACTGATCAGAACCTTAGAAGAAAGGCACATGACAAAATGCCCCTAACTGGAGCCTGTATCTTCCCCTTCTTCTACACTGATAACATGAGAAGGTCCTGGAAGGCAAGATGTTTCCTTTTGCATGTGCCCCAAAGTTTCTGTCTTTGAAACTTACTCTCTAACATCTCAGTGCTGAGAGCTATGGTATGCAGCAAGTGACTAGATCACCAGAGCTGACAGCCGCTGAGCAAGTAGGTTCCCGTAAAGGGTATGTTCTCTTCTTCATTCTTTTGTTGGTCTGCATTCTTCCATAGTCTAAGTCAACAGAGTTTTTTTGACATGCAGTGCCCTTGACCCTTGTCTCTTTAAGCCTCCTGAACTGTAAGGCATAAGTTTACTTTGTTATAATATGATTAACTGTTCTTTTAAATCACACACTCTCAGGTAACCTGCAATAACTGTAAAAATGGACCAAGAGTAGTCAGCAGCCAGGTAGGATGCTGCCTTAAAACTCCAAGAACAAAAATGGGACCTAAATATCCTGGGACATTTCTAAAGGAAGAATCATGAACACCCTACCATGGAGGGTGGGGTGGATTGGACTCTCTTTAGAACAGAGGAGGAGAGGGATGAGCTAGAAGACCCAGCAGAACCAGTGAGGAGTCCTGTCCTGAAGACAGCAAGTTGAAGTCAATCATCAGCTGTTTCAAATCACCCTGCGATTCATGCTGTAGGAGCCTTATAAAAGCAGAGTCCTTAAAAAGCAAAGTGAAGATAAACTAGCAGTGAGAAGCCTATCCTGGTGGATCAGAACCATAATCTCAGCACTAGGGAGGCTGAGGCAGGGGGGCTGCTGTCATCTGGGTGGGCTCCAGACTCACCTAGGAGAGAAAGCTCTTTGGATGGCCATTCCATCAATCTTTGCTCCATCTTTGTCGCTGCACATCTTGTAGGCAGGACAAATTTCAGATCTAAGGTTTTGTGGGTGGGTTAGTGTCCTTATCCCTCCACTGGAAGTCCTGCCTGGCTACAGGAGGTGGCCATTTCAGGCTCCACATCCCCTGCTTCTGGGACACTGTCAGCAGAGGAGAGCTTCAGGCTGTTCCTTGAGTTCTAGCCTCTGGCCAGTGGCTCTATCTGCCTTTCTGAGGAGGGCTCCTAGGGTCATCAGCCTTGGTCCAGAGCTCCACAATTCATTTTAAAGATTTTCTCAATCTCTCTCTGGGCCTCTGAATTTCAATGGTTATATGGCTTTGTAAACCTGAAAGACCAATGAGAATTACTCCAGACTTCTCAGCAGACTTTAAAAGCAAGAAGGGTCTAGGCTGATATCATACAGACCCTAAGAGATGCCAGCCCAGACTACTATATCCAGCAAAACTTTCAACTGCCATAGGTGGAGATAACAAGATATTCCATGCCAAAACCTAACTTAAACAACATCTTTCTACTAACCAAGTACTACAGAGGATACTAGAAGAAAATCTCCAACACAAGGAGGGTAACTGCACCCCCCAAAAAAAAAAAACACAGGAAATAATTTCACACAAGAAAAACCATGAGAAGGGAATCACACACACTACCACCACCAACATCAAAATTACAGGGCTCAACAATCATTGGTCATTGATATCTGTCAACATCAATGGAATCAGTTCCCCAATATAAAGACACAGGCTAACAGGGTGGATGAAAAAACAGAATCCATCATTCTACTGCATATAAGAAACACCCCTAAGCAAAAAGATAAACATTACCTCAGAGTAAAAGGCTAGAAAAAGGTTTCCAAGCAAAAGGACTCAAGAAACAAGCAGGAGCAGCAATTCTAATATTTAACAAAATAGACTTTCAACCAAAATTAATTAAAAGAGATTGGGAAAGACACTTCATACTAATCAAAGGAAAACTCCACCAAGATGACTTTTCAATTCTGAACATCTATGCCCAAAAGCAAGGACACCCACATTTGTAAAAGAAACATTACTAAAGTTTAGATTGCACATCAAAACCCACACAGTAATACTGGGAGACTTCAACACCCCACTCTCACCAACGGATCAAGACAAAAACTAAACGGGGAAATAATGAAACTAACCGATGTTATGAATCAAATGCACCTAACAGATATCTACAGAACATTTCACACACACACAAAAGAATAGACCTTCTTCTCAGAAATTCATGGAACCGTCTCAAAAAATAAAAAAGTATATATGAGTATATACTCAGCCACAAAACAAGCCTCAACAGACACAACGAGATTGAAATAACTACTTGTGTCTTATCTGACCACCATGGACTAAAGCTAGACTTCAACAACAGAAACAACAGAAAGCCTACAAACTCATGGAAACTGAACAACTCTCTACTCAAAATTAACTCTCCCCCGACCCACAAAAAGGGTAGTTCTCCTTTATACAAATGATAAATGGGCTAAGAAAAAAATTAGGGAAACAACACCCCTCACAATAGGCAAAAACAATGTAAAATATCTTGGTGTAACTCTAACCAAGCAAGTGAAAGAAATATGACAAAAACTTCAGATCTCTGACAAAAAAAAAAAAAAAAAAAAAAAAAAAAAAAACTGAGGAAGATATCAGAAGGTAGGAAGATCTCCTATAATGATGGATCAGTAGTATTAACATACTAAAAATGGCCATCTTACCCAAAGCACTCTACAGATTCAATGCAATTCCAATCAAAATTCCAACACAACTCCATACAGACTTTGAAAGATAAATCCTCAACTTAATGTGGAAAAATAAAAAACCTAGGATAGCTAAAACAATTCTGTACAATAAAGATCTTCTGTTGGAATCAGCATCCTGATTTCAAGTTGTACTACAAACCAATAGTAATAAAAAACGGCATGGTACTGGCATAAAAACAGATAGGTTGATCAATGTAATCGAATCAAAGATACAGAAATAAACCCATACAACTATGGACACTTGATTTTTGACAAAAGAAACCAAAATCATAAAATTAGAAAAAAGAAGCATCTTCAACAAATAGTGCTGGTCTAACTGTAGAGATGTCCACTTGTAGAGATATGCAAAAAGGTCCATACTTATCACCCTGTACAAAACTTAAGTCCAAGTGAACCAAAGACCTCAACATAGAACCATACACACTAAATCTCATAGAAGAAAAATTGGGAATTACTTTGAACTCATTGGCACAGGAGACAACTTCCTGAACAGAAGGCCAACGGCTCAGGCTCTAAGATCAACAATCAACAAATGGGACCTCATGAAACTGAAAATCTTTTGTAAGGCAAAGGACACTGTCAATGGGACATTTTGTCAATAAGACAAAATGGAAGCCTACAGATTGCGACAGATCGTCACCAACCCTACATCCAACAGAGGGCTAATATCCAAAATACATAAAGAACTCAAGAAGTTAAAAAACAACAAACCAAATAACCCAATTTTAAAATGGGGTACAGAGCTAAACAGAGAATTCTCAGCAGAAAAATTTCTAATGGCTGACAAGCACTTAAAGAAATGCTTAATGTCTTTAGTCGTCAGGGAAATGAAAGTCAAAACAACTCTGAGATTCTATCTTACACCTGTCAGAAAAGCTAAGATCAAAAACTCAAGTGACAGCACATGCTGGTGAGGATGTGGGGCAAGGAGAACACACCTCCATTGTTAGTGGGAGTGAAACTTGTACAATCACTCTAGAAATCAACTCAGAAAATTGGGAATAGTTCTACCTCAAGACTCAGATATACCACTCCTGGGCATATCCTCAAAGGGTGCTCCACGATACAAGGGCATTTGCTCAACTATATTCATAGTAGCTTTATTCGTAATAGCCAGAAACTGGAAACAATTCAGATGTCCCTCAACTGAAGAATAGATAAAGAAACTGTGGTACTTTTACAAAATGGAATACTACTCAGCTATTAAAAACAAGGAAATCATGAAAATTTCAGGCAAATGGAGGGAACAGAAAATACCATCCCGAGTGATGTAACTCAGATCCAGAAACAGGAACACAGTACGTACACACTTATAAATGGATATTAGCCATATTATACAGGATAACCATGCTTCAATCCACAGATCCAAAGAAGCTAAGTAACAAGGAGGGTCCAAGGAAAGAAGCTTGAATCTCTCTCAGAAGGAGATATAAAATAGACATTGGAAGTGGGTGAAGAGGGAGAATTCTCTACTGTGTGGGAAAGGGAGTGGGAAGGGGAATGAAGGTGAGGATCAGGTGAAAAGAGAGATCAGGGGTGAGAGATGAGACCTTCAGGAGAGAAGGGAAACCAATGAGGGGGGCATCTCTACAACAAGCTGGAGACCTGCACCAGGGGAGGCTTCTGGGAAAATAGTGACCCCAGCTGAGACTCCCAGCAGCCGGGGACATGGAGCCTGAAGTGGCCACCTTCTATAGCCAGGCAGGACTGCCCATAAAATCTTCAAGATTCGCCCTACATACAGGATGGGCAGAGATAAAGACGGAGCAGCAATTGAGGGATGGCCCAAACAATGACTGTCTCACCTTAAGACCCACCCCATGGGAGAGAGCCAACTCCTGACCTATTATACTGTGCTATGCTTGCAGACAGGAGCCTGGCACAACTGTCCTCTCAGAGGCTTCACCCAGCAGTGGATCAAAACAGATGCAGAGACCCACAGCTAAACATTAGGTGGAGCTTGGGGAGTTCTGTGGAAGAGTGGGGGGGAGAATAGGGGAAGCTGTGGGGGACAGGGGCTCCACAAGACCAACGGAGTCACTAATGAGGACCTCAGGGGCTCACAGAGACTGAGCCACCAATCAAAGAGCAGGTATGGACTGGACATAGTCACCTACACATATGTAGCTGATGGGCAGCTTGATCTTCCTGAGGGACCCTAGCAATAAGGGCGTGGGCAGGCTCTCACATGGACACTGTTGCCTGGTTTTGGATCACATTTCCTCAGCTGGGCTGCCTTGTTGGGCCTCAGTGGAAGAGGGTGAGCTTGGTCCTGATGGGACTTGATGTGCTAGGGTGGGTTGGTATGTTGGGGTGGGGGTCCCTTTTCTAAGGAGAAGGGGAGGTAAAGGGGGAAGAGAATGAGAAGGTCAGACCAGGAAGAAAAGAGGGAGGGGGCTTGCAGTAGGATGCAAAGTGAATAAATAAACAAAATAAACAAAAACCATCAAAAAGAAGCATGAAAACTGAAAAAAAAATCATGAAATTACTAACTTCTTAAAGCTTTTACAAAATTAGTTCAAATATATAGTGATCTTTAATGTTTGAACCTGAAGAGCCCTGAATCCTCAGTAGGTGGTGGTGTTTGGAGAGGTCATGGGACCTTTAGGAGTTGGGTTCTAGGTGGCAGAAGGAAGTCCCTACAGTGGCCTTTAGTTCTGCTCAGCCTTGGCTGTGGCCTGCTCTCCACTTCCTGATCCACTGAGACATGAAGAATCACTGTCATCAGACCCTCTCAACCTGACTGTAGCTCAGTCAGTGAGTGGCTTAGGCCAGATGTCTCAGAACCCTTGTAGAAGGCAGCCATAGTGACAAGCACTTGTTTGCTGCAGAGGCAGAGGTGGGTGGATCGCCAAGACTTGGGGCCAGGCAGACTGAACTACTCAGAGCTCAAGCCAATGAAAATCCCTGTCTCTAGTCTCAAAATCAAGCACTTAGGGAAGGACAAAATGTCCTGTGGCCTCCACATGCAAATACATGAACTTACCACACACACACATGCATGCATGCACTAATCATCTTAAACTGTTAGCCAAAATAAGTTTTAATCTACGGTATTTGGGCATTCTGTCATGACAACAACTGATACAATGACAATCACGAAACAACCACTCTGACAGAGAACACCTGTGGTCTAGAAGCTCTCCGTGCTATCGAAAATCCTTTAACTGCTGATAACCAGTAAAACCCCACCGACTTTAAACCAGTGTGCTGAATGCAATGTGGGTGATAAATTGGATGAAGAAACCCTGAAAAAGACATCAGTATAATATTTGTTAAAATTCAAATAAAATCTGGAGTACCATAAGCAGCGATACGCCAGCATTGATTTCTCAGCTTTGGCAAATGAACCATGGCAACATGTATAATTAATATTAGGAGGGTCGGGGGTGGGGGAGGAGATGAAAAGTGGGAAGGAGATAAGAAGTGGGGAGGAGATGAGAAGGGGAGGAGATGAGAAGTAGGGGGAGGAGATAAGAAGTAGGGGGAGGAGATGAGAAGGGGGAGAAGATGAGAAGGGGGAGGAGATGAGAAGGGGGAGGAGATGAGAAGTGGGGAGGAGATGAGAAGTGGGGAGGAGATGAGAAGTGGGGAGAAGATGAGAAGGGGGAGGAGATGAGAAGAGGGAGGAGATGAGAAGGGGGAGGAGATGGGAAGGGGAGGAGATGAGAAGTGGGGGGGGATGAGAAGTGGGGAGGAGATGAGAAGTAGGGGGAAGAGATGAGAAGTGGGGAGGAGATGAGAAGTGGGGAGGAGATGAGAAGTAGGGGGAGGAGATGAGAAGTGGGGAGGAGATGAGAAGTAGGGGGAGGAGATGAGAAGGGGGAGGAGATGAGAAGGGGGAGGAGATGAGAAGGGGGAGGAGATGGGAAGGGGAGGAGATGAGAAGTGGGGGGGGATGAGAAGGCTAGGTACTATATTTGTAACTTCTCAGTATCTAAACTAATTTCATATAAAAGGCTTCTAAAATACATTCGCATGGCCACTTATACTTTTCTCCATATATTTGTGAGGAATGAAGTATAGGTAGAGTTTACTGCATGTTGACCCTGGATGTTTCCTGGTTTCAAAGTGTCCTGGGACTTTTGTTTCAAACACTTTCAGTACTGACTGGAGTTATCCAAAATTTAAAATAAGGCCATGAAAAGAGTGTTATGAAACATGAAAAATGTGCATCATCTAACAAGAACAAAAACATCAGAGGACAAGAACAGAACCACTGTTGTGTGTTATTTTTTGGGACAATCTCATGCAGTTCAGTCTGGCCACCAACTCCTGATCCTCCGACTCCATCTCCTGAATACTAAGATTGCAGAAATGAGTTCCTGTGCTTGGCCAGAGTCACCAGAATCTTGTTTTTATTTTTCTTTAGGTACAGTTATTGGTCCCCACGTGTCTGTCTGCCACAGCACAGTGTGGTGGTCGGAGAGCGACCCGCGGGATCGGTCCCCTTTAGCCTCGGAGACCCCAGGGACTGAACTTGGGGTAAAGCTTGGCAGCAGGTGCCATCACCAGCCATCTCACCAGCAACTCAACCTTATTTTTAAAGTACATTTATGAACTAAGTGACTGAAAGAAGAGGACTATTAAGTTATGGCTTGTGCCTGTTTCTGGACTAGAGATTTTCATTCTCTTCATGCATTTAAAACGTTTACAGTGGCTTTGCAATGGGTGCTCCTTTGTAATGATGGGGTAGCCTTGGGAGTTTTACTATTATCCGGTGAGGCTGGGCTGGCAGTTGGCGAGTCCACTGGAAAAGTTAATTAAAGCAGTGAATCATAAAATGCAATACATACATACCTTAGAGATTTGATGTTAACCTAAAACACATGGATGCTCACTCCGTTGCCATGCTTTTGATGTTGTGCCAAGGCCCTTTTTTTGTGTCAGGTTCTATTGGTCTGACTTCTGAGCTGTCTTTTCTTCAAACCACCCATAATGTGACATCCAGAAGGTCCAGCCAGGGCTTCTTTCAGGCATAATGAGCCTCTAAGACACATAGAAAACAGCTTTTCTCCACCGTCGGTCTTCTCCCTGTCTTAACGTGTGTTTTGTACACCCTGTATGTCATACTAGCTCCCTAAGCAATTTGCTATTACTACATTTGTTACTTCACACAGGCGTCATTAAACTGATGCGGTTAAGCTAGAGAACATACATGGCTGGCCTGGTCATCATGGCTTAGGGGACAGAGTGCGTGGCTTAATAAGGAGCAGCCTCAGGTGTAAGCACTTGGCTCATGGAGGAAACAAAGCTCTGTACCTCACCCATCAAGTACAGGGGGCTGGGAAGGACACTCGGGGTTGTCTGAGATGTGCAGGACATGCTGGCATCGTGGCCTCCGTTTGCTCATCTCTGGCTCACATCCCGCATCACCAGTATGCTCCTTTGCCAGCCCCAAATAGTTCTTTGGACACAAATTACAGATGAATGGCAAACAGGTCTTTTGGATCTTTTCCAGTTGGCCCTAGAGCCGTGGTTCTCAACCTGTGGGTTATACCCACTTTAGGGACCACATACCCAATATCCTGCATATCAGACATTTACATTATGACTCATAACAGAAATTACAGTTATAAAGTGGCAATAAAATAATTTTATGGTTTGGGGGTCACCACAACATGAGGAACAGTATTGAAGGGTTACAGCATTAGGAAGATTGAGAATCACTGACCTGGAGGATCATGGTCTTTCTGGGCCATGATCTTTCTGGAGGGAAACTGAGGCACCAAAAACTGCTCAGGCCTTAGGCTTGCTGATGGATCCAGAACTCTGCCACAAGTGGGTTTTTCAAACTCTGAGATCACTGCTCTAGTGACCTAGCCTGGTGCCTCTGCTTAGTGGTGCTGAGTTAACAAATCAAGAAACACATGGAGTACACACTGAGGACTGTCTAGGTTGAACACAGCTTTTCTCCCACATCTTAGGATAGTCCCTTTTTCTCTGAGTCCTAAAATCCCCAGTTTGTTTGGTTTTTTTGTAAAGATTGTGTGTGTGTGTGTGTGTGTGTGTGTGTGTGTGTGTGTGTGTGAACCTATTTCCTAGATACTTGGGATTCATTTCCATCTTTATGTGTGTGTGTGTGTGTGTGTGTGTGTGTGTGTGTGTATGTGTCAACCGATTTCCTAGATACTTGGGATTCGTGTCCATCTTTACGTTAGCAGATCATGGCCACAGAATCCATAGTGTCTTTTTTTTTTTCAATGCAGTTTATTCAGGAACCTTGAACAATCCTCGGACCCTGGGGAAAGCCAGCCCACAGCTTAAATAGCCTCTGGGTAGCCAACCCAGGCGTGCCATAGTGTCTTTAGTGCTACACCTACCCCAGAGAGTTCTTGATCTCAGAAGCGTTGCCTAGGTTTCTGACTCACGTAATCTGCTGGAGGTGCACAGTGGAAGAACATGAGCTTTTGGCTACACACCTCACCAGCTCCCTCAGGCCCTTCCTGGATGTGCAGCTCTGAGGTCTTTGGCAACGTAAGTTTCTTTTCTTCAATACTCTATCAGCTTGTATTGATTTTCATAAATTTTTTTACCTCAATATTAGTCATTTTAGTACTCCTCCTTGTTATAGTTATGTTCCTCTGGCGAGTTATCCAAATTTGGGCTCTTCTTCCTCATCTTTCCAGAGTTCCACTTCTCATCAGGGCAACTGTGATGATCAATCTTGTCAACTTGATATGATTTAGAATTACCATGAAAAGAAAAACCTAGGCATGTATTTGAGGAAGTATATAGATTAGGTTAGTTGAGGTGGGAGGAGCCAACTTCAATGTGGATGGTCCCCAGCATAGGCTGCGTACCAGACTGACTAAAAAGGATACAGTGCACTGAGAGCAGGCATCCAAGTATCTGCCCCTCCCGCTCTCTCTCTCTCCTAATTGTGGACAAAATGTGACGATTCTCTGCGAGCTACTAGACCACCTCCTTGGGCTCAATCTCCTCAAATAGGGACCTGTGGGGACCACAGCAGACACCACACAGAAGAAACCCAAATCACACACGCTTTTCACTCTCTGTCCCATGACTCCACTTTATTCTTCCTCTTAGCATCGTCACGCCACTGTGTTCACTCTCTATCTATCCCACTAGGTTGCTAGGAGGAATAGTGACTCCTGGGCTGACTACTGTGTTTTAAGCTTAGGTCTTCCTACATTGGAGGCTTGAAATAAGTTTTTAAATTTCTGATTGTGTCTCACTTGCCACTGTATGCCTGTAGCCCCAAGTAACAATTACAGTAAGCAATTACAGTAATATTAAAGCTAATTTGATGGCTGAGGGGATGGATCAGTCAGTGCTTGTGTTGCAAGTGTGAAGACCTGAATTTTACCCAGCTTAAAAAAATAGAAAAAGCTGGGTGTGGTGGTACAGCCCTGTAATCCCAGCACTGGGGAGACAGACACAGACAGCTCTCAGGGGTTTACAGAACAGGTTCCACTTTGCCTAGCAGGTGTGCTCCTGGTCAGTGAGAGATCTTGTTTCAAAAATAAGCTGGACAGTGCTCAAGGTAAGAACTCTGATGAGGCTGTGCCAGGCCCCACCCCACCCTGCTCCGCCTCCTGTAGGTATATTATTACTTCTTCATTTTAGGAAAGTGAGGTACAGAGAGGCCTAGGCACAAAGGTTACCACTATGGATAAACGGATGGTACCGGTGGCTGTAAACATTGCTCCCTTGTGACATAATTCTTTTTCCCAGTGTATAGCTACAAGACAGTGATTATCCCTTAGCAATACTAGTTGCTCCTACAGAAGAAGAAAGACTTACCAACACTAAATTGTGTTAAAACCTCAACTGGAAACTTGGATAAATACAACACTGGGACTTGAGAAAACATTGCAAATTGAAAGATTAAAATCTTTTAGCCTGGCAGGACCATTCAATGTCAAGGCACTAGTCACCAAACTTGGCGGCCTGATCCTTCTCCTGGGGACCCACAGGGTGGAGAGAGAACTGACTCTCACAGGTTGTTCTTGCTGCCATCATATACCATGGCAAGGGTAAATGCACACACTCGTGAGCACACACACACACACACACACACACACAACCCGTACATTAGTAAATATTATAAAACCTTTAAAAAAGCATCCTAGTTGCTTACTTAATTCTCAGAAGGGTTAAAAAGCCACTGGTTTTCAAAAAGGAAACTTCTGTTTCCTAATTTATGCCTGTCTATCTCTCGACTGTCAGCAGGAATGCAAAGGTCAGTGCAAGCTGCACCAATAGGTGTTTCATAAGCTAAATGGTGATAAAGAATTAGATCCACCCCAAAGCCAAGGCAGAAATAGAAGTGGATACACACTTCCAGCAAGCCAGTCCTCACAGGACATAAATTACAGCCCCTCCAAGACAAGGAGGCGTTCACTCAAGTCTCTCTGGGTTTTCAGAGCCTTTGACTATTGTGTTTGAAGTAAAAGTTAATAAAAGTGCAGAACCAAGTTTAAAAAGGCATAGGTACCAAGAGATTAATTCAAGGGTTTCTGAGGAAGTGGCCGCCATCGTGACGGCTGCGGAATGAGAGGAACCTGGCTCCATATGGTCACAGACATGCCCTAATGCCTCAAGCGGGAGCCCTGCTGCCCCAGCCCCCACCTCAGAAGAGGAAAGCCTGAGTGGTTATTGGTTCCCAGGGGCAGGTAAAACCCAGCGTCAGCACCCTCCTACCACCACAAGGCAAAGCTCTGTGGCCAGCAATCCATCTGGAAAACCTATTTCTCAAACTCAATCAGGCCCACAGGGGAAAGAGGCAGAAAGCGACTGTTTTGACCTTCCAGGCCTTAAGAATATCAGCATGTTTCATCAACAGAGACCAATTGCAGTGCGGATTTGAAGTGATTGCCAAGATAGACCAGGCCAACGGCAACATATACTTCTCTCAGTTCTGACCAGCACTCTGTCCCTCCCTCCTTGCAAGGGAAGAAATGTTGACCCAAATAACTCACCCACCTAAGTCAATTGACCTCAGCAGAGACTCAAGAGGAACCAACCTCAAGGAGTCAGAGTTCAGGGCCTTGCTGATTACAAGAGTTATACGCTGAGTGCCTGAGATGAAACTCAGCTGAGGTATCTGAGACCCCGCAGGGACCGTCGCTGTGAAGAAAGTTGACATTAAAATTGAATCAGCCTGGAAGAATCACATTAGGCCCAAGGGCCAGGCAGGTGACCCTCCTAACGAATGAGAGTCGGATGAGAGGCAGACCTCAGCAATTTTCACCTCACTCTTTTCCAAGACAAAGCAAATATGTCAGCACAAAATGACATTTAAACCTAACCCAGTAGGAGGGCAGCACAGATGCAGAATAGCAAGTGTTTTTCAAAGAGGGTGACTAAAAGGTTAAGTTCAGAGCCTACACAGCCACAGAAGCACAAACAAGCCGCCCAACCGCAGTGCCTCTGGAGCCTAGGCTTGCTAATCTGCCTTTGGAGAAAATTCACCATAGAGGTCCTCACCATTGAGGCCCTGTGGGATGTCACCCACAGTGAAACGGAAGATAGGACTTGGGATGGCTCTAGGTCCACCATCATCGTATGACAATCTGAAATTATCGCATTTGAGCTCGGATGCCGTGTGAATGAACTACGGACAGCGGTGAGATTTGTTAGTGGCTCCACCCACGCCTGGGATGACACTGAAGCCCTCTGCAGTACCGTGAGGAGTGCAGCACGGAGCTGAGCTTTGCAGGGCTTCAGGAGGCATCCTGCCACTTCT
The DNA here is from genome assembly GCF_030254825.1 of Meriones unguiculatus. Taxonomy (NCBI): domain Eukaryota; kingdom Metazoa; phylum Chordata; class Mammalia; order Rodentia; family Muridae; genus Meriones; species Meriones unguiculatus. Next base: position 73,795,981 of record NC_083349.1, read on the forward strand.
CTACAGTGCACGTGCTGTAAGGACAGCTAGAATGGGCCCGACCCTCCTGATGCAGGGTTTCATGAACACATCACGCAGGCCAGCCGTCAGATCCCTGAAGCATGGGAAGCTTCAGGAACTAACGCTCGGCCAACAGCAGAGAGGGTTTGTGGCTAACGTTCCAGCCATCTCCATCTGCATTTCAGGAAGCTCTCTGGAGAGCCTCACTGTTCATGATCCACAGAGGGCACCCCAGAACAGAGCCCCAGTTGTCTACAGCAGCTTTCAGCACTTTCTCTGGTGCATGTGGGCTTGTCTTCCATCTCTGCCTATTTCCCTCTGTCCCCTGTCTGCTTCCTGCTGTCCCCTGACAATTAATAAACATTTATGCACAGGTCCTTGCCAAGGTTCTGCATCAAGGAAATGCATAGAAAAGCATCCAAAAGAAGTAAAGAAAAGCAGATACACACGACACACGACACATGCCCGATCCCATGGATCCAGTAGCATCAATGTCTTAGCTTTCTGTCACTTGATCTAAGAAACTTCTTCTCCTTTTCTGTTTTACTTAAGGCAGATCGCATGGAATGTTCATCGCCTGCCCCTAAAAAAGCTCCAAATAAGTAAAACAAGTGCTTGGACATTTCAACTGATTTCAGCAATGTATGTCCGGTTGCTTTTCAGCTGGTAAAACCTTCTGATCTTAGCTGGTACCTGGTATGTTCCCCAACACAGAGCAGGCACAAACAACATTAAGGAAATGGATCTCACGCTGTGTGCAGATTTTATTTTTAATTATGCATGTATGTGTGTATGTATGTGGGGATGCATATATATATATATGTATATATGTATGTATGTGTATGGGGAGGGTGTGAGTACAGGTGCATACATAGGCCACAAGCATCAGGTCTTGAGTTACAGGTGGTTGTAAGCTGCCTGTCATGGGTGGTGGGAACTGAACTCAGGTTCTATGAAAGAATAGTTATGTGCTCTTATCCACCGAACCATCTGTCTAGCCTAAAATCTCAGTACTTGTCAGAGGGTGAGGACTCACACTTAGAGGTCCATCCTCGTATGCACATACTGACTCTGCTCAATCCTGGCCCCTGAGGACCCTTAACATCCTTAATTAGCCTAGCATGTGCACACACGCACACACAGCGCCTGCACATGGAAGCGTGCACCCCTCTCTGTAGTTTGCAACTGATCCAGCAGGGCCTCTAGGGCAGCATCTGCCCTGACGGGTCAGTTCTGGCCTGACCCACTGTATATTTGGAGTATCACCCCCACATCAAACTTAGCATTTTCCTTCATGGTGTTCTTTTAAAATTAATCCCCAAAGCTCTAAAGTAATGCATCACAAAATTCTCAACACAAAGGAAATACTTCTTTTTCCAGACCCACCATGCTGCTAAAAATGCAGAGGAAACAGCTTTCTAGACAGTTTCTGCATGAATATTAATACCAGTACAATATGCCTGCAGCTGTAACCCAGGCTTCTCATCTGGCCACATGATGCCCCAACAATCCAACTGATCTGCAAAACCTTTCCCTCCTTCCTTCGTGCAACTCCTCCTGTGAATGGCAATGTGTGAGTCTTTTGAGTCTTCTTTGCCCCCAGCTGGTGCTGGGGGTGGGGGTCAAGGGTGGGGTGTGTCCAGAGTCCAAAATAATCAAAATGTTTCTGGTATTACTTTTCATGTATTCCCCTCTTTGGTCTTATATTATTCTTTTTGAGAAATATTTGCACACCTTTAAGAGCCAAATCCAATGATACGCTCTTTGGAGGCCACACAATAGACTGTTTTGCTTTACACAGTCTAGGGGCCATCTCATGGAGATTTGAGGCTGAGCAGTCTCATTCAGGGACAACCCAGGTGGGCTTCTACAGCAGGTGAGTTTAGGGAGGGATGGAAACACATACATGACTCAGGTGAGTGGACAGGAAGTCGTTGGGGCATCTAGAAATGGTAGATCATGTCTAAATGTCCTTAGATGACACACAGGAAAACAAAGGATGGCTTCTTTTTTAGGCATATCAGTCAGAGAAGAAACATTGTCTACCACCATCAGTAGATGCAGCTGTTGAGAAAGATGAAGGATTCTGCAAGAGATTTTCAGAAAGGAGAGTCATGGCAAGAGAATGTGTTGGAATGATGTGGAAACGGACTTGAGTTTCAGACAAAGTAGTGCACACACCTGCTGATTTAGCTCTTCTCTCTCACCCAGTATGCCAGCTGCCCTCCCCTCCAAATCAACCTCTTCATCCCAGAACCCTACATTAGTCTCCTGTGGCCACAGTAACAAGCTATCATAACCTGGTGGCCAAAACCAACAGAAACATGTTATGTCTGGAGGCTAGGAATCCAGCAGAAGCCGCATTTATGGGGGCAAGTGGAGTCTTGTCAGGACTGCACTTCTGCTTCTTTGGAGGCTCCAGGGACCCCTTCATTGCCTCTTCTAGCTTCTGATAGCTACAAACGCTCTGTGGCTTGGGACCACATCGGGTCAAATGCCACTTAGGAGATGACAGAGGCTTTTCCTCTTCTGTTTGACCTCATCTCCACTGGTTACCTGTGTGAAGACACGTGTGACTGCACTGGGCCTTACCCGCATTGTTCAGGGTAACATACTGTTTTGAGATTCTTACTGACACTGGTGAAATTGTGCCATGTAAGACAATATTCACAGATCTCGGAGCTATGTGGACGCTGTCCAGAGTGGTGCTCCCAGAGCCGTCCTAACAGTGTGTGACTCCTTAGTACATATCCTCCTGTTGTGGTGGCGCCAACCATAAAATTATGTCATTGCTAGTTCACAACTGTGATTTTGCTACTGTTATAAATTTTAATATAAATATCTGGTATGTGACCACCAAAGGGGTCATGACCCACAGGTTGAGAGCTGCTGCTGTAGAGCATGTTTCTAAGCCTACCACAGGTCTCCGAGAGAAGCTGTGTGCTCCTGCACTGTAGCTCCAGACTTGCCCTTTCTGCCACTCTCTCCCAGCCAACATGTCTTCTGAGGGAGTACTGTCTCAGCTGTGAGGGCTTTGACGCCTTACATTGTAGCCTTCAGACAAAACCAGCTGGCACTTGGGAAGAAAATGCCTGTTGGCCCTTGTCCCTGAGGTGGGACTAAGCACACCACACTGTCTTGGGGCTCTCTATTGAGCCTGAGCTGTGGCAGCCTGCTTGTTGCAATAATTTGGGCTTTTTTTTTTTCCTCTGTGGCTCACCCCCTGGCCTGGCCTGGCTTTCTAGAGTGATCTACCATCTGAACTGCTTGCTGCTAAGTCCCACCTTAGGGTCCATTTCTGGAGCAACCCAATCTCTTGACAGATTTTTACCTTCAGATACAACACCAGGATGGGCTGTGGACCCCTTGAAAGCACAGGAAGCACATTTTAATTTACCTTGGCACAGCGAAGCCTACTGAAACTAGACATCATTTTTAGAAAGTGGAACTCCAAGGAGCACATGATCTAAGACTCTGCAGTCAAATGACTTGGTTTCTGAAAGACATATGGGGGCTCCGTGGGCTGAGGATCGAGTTCTTTGCCAGAGAGATCTTGAAAGGGGAATTGTCATATTAATAATTGGGGGGCACTCTTCCCAAATCTCTTTCATGTGGAAGGATTTTAGTGTTCTGTCTGAATGCACACCATGATAGTGTTAATCTCATATAAATAGAAAACAGCCCAAAATGTCTAATAATTGCACATACTAACTCCCTTTGTCAACTTTTTGATTTAGAGAGACTTGCGTGGAGCTTTGCTTTATTGTATTACGAGTCGACAGTAATCTTTTCTGAGGCTTTCACTTTATTTTGTTACATTTATCTTGCACGCCAGATTCACACTCCCACAGTAACCATATGGGGAAAAGCCACAAAAGCTGTTAAGTACATTTAATTACTGTTTTGATGAGCTCATTTTTTAATTATGTTTATTGATTCTGTGTATATTGAAATAGTTTAAGCATTTCCAGAAAAAAAAGCAGAATCAATATGCAGCAATTACTGAACATTTGATGATTATGTATGTAATTAAAACTTTCATAAACTATTTTTGAAGAATGTATCCACCCCTAATCCTGGAGCAGTGATTAACTGGGTTTCTCACCATGCTTAGGTAAGCTTTGGTTTTTCTTCTATGCAGAGGAAAATAGGGTTCAGTAGAAAAATATGTTTAGAGTCAAATATTTCCTACTATAAACGTCTCCTTTCCAAAACAGCAGAAAAGCACATATTGTACCTTACACGATTTGCTAAAACACCACTAACAATGGTTAAACACAAATTTAAACTTCCTAACAGCGCCGCCTTGCCAACTCTGAGATGACTCCCACTGTCAGCCATACATGCTACCTCTGGCAGAGAGAAAGACACTTGACCGTTTGGAGCTGCCTCTTTCCTCCACACATGCCCTTGGCTTCTTTTTTTCTTTCTTTCTTAAAATTCTTTAAGAATTTTTACTTTAAAAAGTAAAACTGCACAGGATCTCACAGAGTGCAGAGAAATAAATTAGAACCATTTTCATCTTGTAGGTTTCATTACACTCACTCTGGCTGTGGAAACAGCAACAAAACCCCAACAACAACAAAGAAACAAGACAGGGAGTCAAGCCTTTAAAAGGCAATGCATCCAAGAAATGCACCTTTGCAACAAAGATAAACACTACCTTAGAGTAAAGAGAGGGAAAATGTTTTTCAAGTAAATGTACCCAGAAAACAAGGTGGGGCAGCTATCCTAATACCTAATAAAATAGAATTTCAACCAAAATTAATTAAAAAAAAGATGAGGAGGGGCACTTCATTCTCATCAAAGGAAAAGTCCACCAGGAGGACATCACAATTCTGAACATCTAAACCCCAAATATAAGAGTACCTACATTTGTAAATAAAATATTATTAAAGCTTAAATCACACATCGATCCCAACATCTTCAACACTCCATTCTCACCAAGGGACAGATCATCTAGACAGAAGCTAAAATAGGGAAATAATGGCACTTACAGGGGTCATAAATCAAATGGATCTAATAGATGTCTACAGAACTTTTCACCCAAATTCAAAAGAGTACACCTTCTTTTCAGCACTTCATGGAATCGTCTCCAAAATAGACCATAAAGTTGGTCACAAAGCAAGCCTCAACAGATACAAGAAGATTGAAATAATCCTTTGTATCCTATCTGAGTACCATGGACTAAAGCTGGACCTCAACAACAACAGAAAAAGCAAAAAGCCTACACACATGGAAAAAGAACAACTCGCTACTCAATGACAGCTGGGTCAGGGAAGAAATAAAGACTTTCTAGAACTCAATGAAAATGAAGGCACAACATACCCAAACTTATGGGACACAATGAAAGCAGTGCTAAGAGGAAAGTTCATAGCACTAAGTGCCTCCAAGAAGAAATTTGAAACATCCCATACAAGCAACTTAATGGCTCACCTTAAAGCCCTAGGGAAAAAAAAGAAGCAGACACACTAAACTCAGGGCTGAAGTCAGTAAATTAGAAACAAAAACAATTCAAAGAATCAATGAAACCAAGAGCTGGTTCTTTGAGAAAATCAACAAGATAGACAAACCCTTACCAAACTAACTAAAAGGCAGAGAGAAACTATCCACATCATCAAAATCAGAAACAAAAAGGGGGACATAACAACAGACACTGAGGAAATCCAAACAATCTTTAGGTCTTACTACAGAAGCTTATATGCGACAAAATTGGAAAATTTAACTGAAATGGACAACTTTCTTGAGAGATTCCATTTACCAAAATTAAATAAAATTCAGCTAAATAGATTGAATAGTCCTAGGAAATAGAAGCAGTCATCAAAAGTATCCCTTCCAAAAAAAAAGCCCAGGGCCAGATGGTTTCAATACAGAATTCTACCAGACCTTCAAAGAAGAGCTAACTCCAATTCTCTTCAAACTACTTTGTAAGATAGAAACAGAAGGAACATTACCAAAATCATTCTATGAAGCCACAGTCACCTTGATACACAAAGACCCAACAAAAAAAGAGAACTTCATACCTATCTCTTTTATGAACATTGATGCAAAAATACTCAATAAAATACTTGCAAACTGAATCAAAGAATACATAAAAGATAACATCTACCATGACCAAGTGGGCTTCATCCCAGGCATGCAAGGGTGGTTCAACATGCGGAAATCCATCAATGTGATCCACCACATAAACAAACTGAAGGAGAAAAACCACATGATCATCTCCTTAGATGCCAGAAAAGCATTCGACAAAATCCAACATCCATCTATGTTTAAAGTCTTGGAGAGATCAGAAATACAAGGCACATACTTAAACACAGCAAAGACAATATACAGCAAGCCTATAGCCAACATCAAACTAAACAAAGAGAAACTTAAATCAATCCTACTGAAATCAGGGACAAGGCAAGGTTGCCCACTCTCTCCATATCTCCTCAACATAATACTTGAAGTCCTAACTAGATCAATAAGACAGCTAAAGGAGATCAAGAGGAAACTAATCAGAAAGGAAGAAGTCAAAGTTTCACTATTTGCAGATGATATGATAATATACATGAGTAACCCCCAAAAAATCAACCAGAGAACTCCTTCAGCTGATAAACACCTTCAGAAAAGGGCCTGGATATAAAATTAACTCAAAAAAAATCAATAACCCTCCTGAATACCAAAGACAAAAGGGCGGAGAAAGAAATTAGGGAAACAACACCCTTCACAATAGCCACTAATAACATAAAGTACTTTGGTGTGACTCTAACCAAGCAAATGAAAGACCTGTTTGAAAAGAAAATTCAAGTCCCTGGAGAAAGATTTGAAGAAGATATCAGAAGATGGAAAGATCTCCCTTGCTCATGGCTTGGTAGGATTAACATAGTGAAAATGGCCATACTGCCAAAAGCAATCTACAGATTCAATGCAATTCCCATCAAAATACCAACACAATTCTTTACAGACCTTGAAAGAAAAATTCTCAACTTCATATGGAAAAACAAAAACCCAGAATTGCCAAAATGATCCTGTACAACAGATCGTCTGGAGGTATCTCCACCCCTGATCTCAAGCTGCACTACAGAGCAATAGTAATAAAAACTGCATGGTATTGGCATAGAAACAGAAAGGAGGATCAATGGAACCAAATAGAAGACCCAGAAATAAACCCACACACCTATGGATACTTGATTTTTGACAAAGATGCCAAAACCATACAATGGAAAAAAGATAGCATCTTCAACAAATGGTGCTGGTCTAACTTTCTACATGTAGAAAAATGCAAAAACATCCATATTTACCACCTTGCACAAAACTAAAGTCCAAGTGGATCAAAGACCTCAACATAAAACCAGACACACTAAATCAGTTAGAAAAAGTGGGGAAGAGTCTAGAACTCATTGGCACAGGAGACAACTTCCTGAACAGAACATCAGCAGCACAGGCTCTAAGATCAACAATCAATAAATGGGACCTCATGAAACAGAAAAGCTTCTGTAAAGCAAAGGACTGTGTCGTCAGAACGAAACGACAGCCTACAGACTGGGAAAGGATCTTCACCAACCCTGTTTCTGACAGAGGGCTAAAATCCACAATATATAAAGAACTCAAGAAGTTAAAAAGCAAGAATCATGTAATCCAATTAAAAATGGGGTACAAAGCTAAACAGAATTCTCAATTGAGGAATACTGAATTGCAGAGAAACACTTAAAGAAATGCTCAGTGTCCCTAGTCATCAGGAAAATACAAATCAAAACAACCCTGGATTTCACCTTACATCCATCAGAATGGCTAAGATCAAAAACTCAAGTGACAACACATGCTGGAGAGGATGTGGAGAAAGGGGAACCCTCCTCCATTCCTGGTGGGAATGTAAACTGTACAACCACTTTGGAAATCAATCTGGCATTTTCTCAGACAATTAGGAATAGTGCTACCTCAGAATCCAGCTATACCACTCCTAGACATATATTCAGAATATGCTCAAGTACACAAGAAGGACATTTTTCAACCATGTTAGTAGCAGCTTTATTCATAATAGCCAGAACCTGGAAACAACTGAATGTCCCTCAGTTGAGGAATGGATACAGAAATTGTGGTACATTTATGCAATGGAATACTACTCGGCAATTAAAAACAAGGAAATTATGAAATTTTCAGGCAAATGGTGGGATCTAGAAAAGACCATCCTGAGTGAGGTATCCCAGAAGCAGAAAGACACACATGGTATATACTCACTTATAAGTGGATAGTAGACATATAAGATAAGATAAACATAATAAAATCTGTACACCTATAGAAGCTAAGCAAGAAGGAGGACCCTGGGTAAGATGATCAATCCTCACTCAGAACACGGGATGGACATTGGAAGAAGGAGAAACCATGAAACAGGACAGAAGCCTAGCACAGACAGTCTCTGAAAGACTCTACCTAGCAGTGTATCAAAGCAGATGCTGAGACTCATAGCCAAACTCTGGGCAGAGTGCAGGGAATCTTATGAAAGAAGGGGGAGATAGTAAGACCTTGAGAGGATAGGAGCTCCACAAGGAGAGCAACAGAACCAAAAAATCTTGGCACAGGGGTCTTTTCTGAGACTGATACTCCAACCAAGGACCATGCATGGAGATAATGTAGACCTCCTGCTCAGCTGTAGCCCATGGCAACTCTTCAGTGGCTGGCTCTTTGATCACCTCCTCCTGAGGGGGGAGCTGCCTTGCCAGGCCACAGAGGAAGACAATGCAGCCAGTCCTGATGAGACCTGATAAACTAGGGTCAGAGGGAAGGGGAGGAAGACCTCCCCCATCAGTGGACTTGGAAAGGGGCATGGGAGGAGATTAGAGAGGGAATGAAGGTAGGAGCCACAGCTGGGATACAAAGTGAATAAACTGTAATTACTGTGAAAATTAAAATTAAAAAAAAAAAAAGGTGATGCCAGCTTACCTGTCCTGGGGTAAGTACGTGAAGCCTCCCACAATGCACCTGGCTGTGCTTCTGGAAGCACCATATTCCCCAGCCACTCTAGGCAGCATCACCTGACACTTTTGGAAGCTTATGGACTCTTGGATGCACACCCCAGGCCTCCTAAAGAGTACCTCATGAATTTTAATTGCAAATTCTACTTCCTGGCTACAGTTGTGGCAACTCTCTCACCACTCACCTGTGTCCTCTCATTCTCCAGGCTCTTCATTCCCGCCTCAGAAACAAGGTTGGTTGCCTGCAGGAAGACTGTTGACTAAGATGGCTAGGGTGGAGCACTTCATCATCCCAAATGGGGTGCAGTCCATGTGACCCCAATTTTCCACCATCGATGGGCTCTCTCCCCTATGGCAAATGTATAGAGTGCCTGCTTGCTAGAAACACACAAGTCCAACATTGCTCAAAGCAGGTTAAGGTGAATGTATGTTTTTTTTTGGGGGGGTGCTGCTGTGACAATGAGGACAAACTGCATTGGAGCTGTAAACACCAGAAAGCTACTGTCTTGTGGTTCTCATGACAAAATGTCCAAGAACAGTGTTGGCCAAGTTTGGTTCCTCCTGAAGGGCTCTGAGAAAGCCTTGAACACGGCTCTTTTCTAGTTCCTGGTAGCTGTTGACTATTTTCTTTTTTTTTTTTTTCTTTTTTTCTTTTTTTTTTTAATTTCAGCGTCTCCTCCACACGTCTCCTATGTGTGCTTTGCCAACTAGTATTCCAGGGCCACCTCTCAGTTTGCATATTTTGGGTCCAGCTAGCACTTTTATGGGATTGGGTCCATCCTAATCCACTATGATCTTGTATTGTTCTTGTCCTCTAGAGAAACAGAACCAATTGCACAGGCACACACAAAGATGTATTGTTAGAAATTTGTTCACATGATCCTTCCAGAGGCTGAGAAGTTCAAAGATCAAACTGAAATTCCTGGAGAGCACAGTATAGTTTCCAGGATGAGTCTGCGGCTCAAGACTCAAGAATGCTGATACTATAAGTCCTGATCCAAGAGCCAGGGAGGGCAACTCACCTCAAACAGCCGGAAGATGAAGAATTCGGCCTCTCTCTGCCATGCTCCTGTGAGGGCTCAGTGGGCTGGCTGCTGCCCTCAGAGACTGAGGTAGGCCCCTGGCTGTGCTTAGTTTGCCAACTCAAAGGCCAATCTCTTCTAGAGATGCTTCATGCTAGAATTAATGTTCCATTACTGGGTGGATGATCCTTCCTTCTGGAGTCCCCAGTGCTTTGTTTTGTGTCTTTAAATGCAGCCAGACCATAAGAAAGCTGCATGCTCAGATCTTATAGATTCTCTTCCTCCAAGAATGTTTTCCTGAGATGCTCGGTTCTCGTCAACCCTTACCAAGCAAGTACATGACTAGAGAGGTGATCCACACATGGATGACCGTGTTTTCACTTCCCCAAAGATACATAGGAGAGGCCGTTCCCTCCAAAAAGCTGGTGGAGAAGGAGGACACAAAGGACTTTGTGTGCCATACTCTCATCCCCCTGGAGCTCCTTGGGAAAAATTAATTACATCAAATCCTTCTCGGTTCAGCATCTGAACTGTTCATTTTTCTTCAACATTGACCGTGTCAACTATTTCTGTTTAACTTTAGAAATACTAGTTAGTGTAACAATGGCAGCCAGATAGTTAAACAGCAGTGGGGGGGGGGGGGTAAAGAAAGCTGGACAGAGCCAGGAGTGGTGGCTCATGTCTGTCTTTAATTCCAGCACTCATGGAGGCAGAGGCAGGCAGATCTCTGTGAGTTCAAGGCCAGCCTGGTCTACAAAGCAAATCCATGACAGGCAAGGCTACACAGAGAAACCATGTCTTAAAAAAAGAAAAAAGGAAAAAACAGAAAGATAGAGAGAGAGAAGGTTGGATAGGTGGAAAGTGCAGTTTGTATAATTCATAATCATTCATCTAGTTTAAAAAATATGCTCATTATGGAAATTTTAACATGTGTAACCAACATAAAGAGGTATAATGAACCTTGGATATAAAAACTATCAATATTTTGCTAAGCCTAATAATCTCTTACACTTTCCTTTTTTTCTCATTTATCTTAAAGTAAACCCCTTGTGGCTTTACCTATGTATACAGCCTTATAATGTTTGACAATATCTTGCAATTATTTAACATTTAATAGCATTAATACAATCCTTGTTTAATCTTTCTAAATGTAAGCTAAACTTGACTCTGAGGTTTGGACAAAATAAAACCTCTAGACTATGTTGGAAAGGATCTCCCCTATCAGTGGACTTGGGGAGGGGCATGCATGAAGAAGGGGGAGGAAGGATGGGATCAGGAGGGGAGGACGGAGGGGCTTATGGGGATACAAAGTGAATAAAGTGTAATTAATAAAAGTTAAAAAAAAGGAAATCATAGTTCTCAAAGCTCTTCATTGTCTGAAACATCGATTCATGATGCAGCTTCACTTTTTTAAAAAACTTTTTTTGCTTTTCTTTTCTTTTTGTTTTTCGAGACAGGATTTCTCTATGTAGCCTTGTCATCGTGGACTCATTCTGTAGACCAGGCAAATCTCAAACTCACAGAGATCTGCCTGCTTCTACCTCCCTGAGTGCTAGGATTGCATCAAGTACTTCTTAAGATATAAAATTTGCTGAGTTTGTCCTAACAGCTGTTCTTGTACAGTTTTCTATTGGGTTTCAGCTATGACCGCTCAGTTTTTGCCCTGGTTTGAGTTCCTGTCTTAATTCTGATTTTTCACTGATTTCATTTTTTAAAAAATCTTTAGTTACCATATCATTTTATATTTTGGGGTGTGTGTGTGTGAGTGTGTGCGTGTGAGTGTGTGTGTGTGTGTGTGAGTGTGTGTGTGTGTGTGTGGGTGGGTGGGTGAGTGTGTGTGTGTGAGTGTGTGTGTGTGTGTGTGTGGGTGGGTGGGTGAGTGTGTGTGTGTGAGTGTGTGTGTGAGTGTGTGTGAGTGTGTGTGTGTGAGTGTGTGTGTGAATGTGTGTGTGTGTGAGTGTGTGTGTGTGTGTGTGTGAGTGTGTGTGAGTGTGTGTGTGTGAGTGTGTGTGTGTGAGTGTGTGTGTGTGAGTGTGTGTGTGTGTGTGAGTGTGTGTGTGTGAGTGTGTGTGTGAGTGTGAGTGTGTTTGTGTGTGTGTGAGTGTGTGTGTGTGAGTGTGTGTATGTGAGTGTGTGTGTGAATGTGTGTGTGTGTGAGTGTGTGTGTGAGTGTGTGTGAGTGTGTGTGTGTGAGTGTGTGTGTGTGAGTGTGTGTGTGTGAGTGTGTGTGTGTGAGTGTGTGTGTGTGTGTGTGAGTGTGTGTGTGTGAGTGTGTGTGTGAGTGTGAGTGTGTTTGTGTGTGTGTGTGAGTGTGTGTGTGAGTGTGTGTGTGTGAGTGTGTGTGTGAATGTGTGTGTGTGTGAGTGTGTGTGTGAATGTGTGTGTGTGTGTGAGTGTGTGTGTGTGAGTGTGTGTATGAATGTGTGTGTTTGTGTGTGTGTGTCAGTGTGTGTGTGAGTGTGTTTGTGTGTGTGTGAGTGTGTGTGTGTGTGTGAGTGTGTGTGTGAATGTGTGTGTGTTTGTGTGTGTGTCAGTGTGTGTGTGAGTGTGTGTGTGTGTGTGTGAGTGTGTGTGTGAGTGTGAGTGTGTTTGTGTGTGTGTGTGAGTGTGTGTGTGTGAGTGTGTGTGTGAATGTATGTGTGAGTGTGAGTGTGTGTGTGTGAGTGTGAGTGTGTGTGTGTGTGTGTGAGTGTGTGTGTGTATGCATGGGTTTAAAAGTGCATTGCACATACGTGCACACGCATGTGAAGGCCAGCAGACAAGCTCCGTGTCATCTTTGGGAGTGGTACCCTGTGAGCCAGCTCTCCACTCACTGAGAGACAAACAATCAGGCTAGACGAGGCAGCCTGTGAGCCCCGATCCTCAGGCTCTCATGCCCACCTCCGGGATTAGAAACGGGCATCACCACACCTGGGTTTTTCTGTGGGTTCTGGAGATCAAGCTCTGGTTCTCACGCTTAAGGGGCAAGCAAAGTACTGACTGAGCTGCGTCAGGAGCCTTTACCATTCACCATAAATTCCCAAATCTTCAGCAGTGTAATTTGGAGTGTAATAAACAGTCATCCGGGATGACAAAGCTGTCCAGAAGTTGAGTCCCATAGTCTAAACATTGTCTGCAGGGTGCAGTTCGTGAGGCCACAGCCTGCCCATCAGATCTAGAGCACAGTTGTTCACGCAGCAGCTAGCATATGTCAGGGCATCGGGACGCTGGCGCACCCCCAGCTGGAGAAGCTGAGGCAGCAGAGCATGTCTTTCGTGTTATGATTGGAAAATCAAACCCATCAGGCCTAGTGATGAGATTCTAATGTTTAACATATAGGCATGAATTTATACGTGCTTGTTTTAAAGTTTCACTGAAACCAATGAACTTGAGGAGGGAGTCAAAAATCTTGCTGCATTTTTATGGCATTTATTGAAGAGCTTTGTGTAATACCAAAGCAGAAAAATACAATAATTAAAATGGAAAATGTGACTTTTCAGAAAATCTTGTTTCTTATTTGCAAGTACTGGGGGGGGTTTCTAAGCCATCTTTAGGACATATTTACTAAAGGATTTTCACTGGTAACTGGAAAGGGGGAACTGTCCTTGTAAAGAGATTTATAAGGGTGTTTTCTCTCAAAATCTGTGTGTAAGGCATGTGTATGACAATGGTTTAGGTTTAATTTAAAGGAAGGAACAATGCACACATCACTTTAATAAGTGTCCATTGCTACGTGTGCGACCTGCTTCTAGCTTCTGAGGGAGTGCAAAGCTTCAGAGGCTGTCTGCACTGTCACAGAATTGAGGGTAGTGAGGAGGCTGCAAGCTGGCCCGGGACCACTGGTCCTGGCTGACGAGTAGTCGGATAACAACCAAGGCTAAAAAAACCCCCATGAGCAACACTGCAATGCACATTCTTGTGTCTCTGTCTATTCACCACAAGAAGCTGATCAACGAACTGTGTGTTCTCTCTGCCCAGTCGCCCTTCAGGACAGAAACCAGATTCTCCCATGGGGCCCAGCACTGCTGGGATTACAAAAGTAGAGTGCACTTCCTCAACGGGCAGCGTCCTTCATTTTCATGTAATCTGTCTTCAGCAGGGACTCTGGTGTCAGAGACTGCGGCTCTTCTCAATAAGTGTTTTCCCGCAGTGAACACAATAGCTGCCATTTTTCACGCATCTAACATGTCATGCCTGGAACTAAGAACTTTAAACTATGATGTTTAAGGTCAAGGATGGGATAATGAATTATATTAATATGATATTAACGTTTGTTATATTGATATCAACATTTTACAAGTGAGAAAGCCAAGTTAGTGGGTACACTAACACCCAGATAGGAGGAGTGGAACACTCATTCTCCTGCAAAACACACAGGGCTTAGCACTTCCACAGCTGCTAAGTTCCCACTGATGTGGCATATGAAGAGTTCCGGCTCACCGGGCCACGGGTTCACTGTCTCCCAATTCTACCTTTTGTTCTGTAAGGTAATGTAAGAATCTACAGGTCTTGAGAGCCAGAGGCAGGGGTGTCTTAGGGCATGGTTACAGACTGTTCATCACAGTGGGATTGCACTTGCTCACACCCCATCTTAAACCAGCTTCAAAGCACAAAAGAAACTCCCAAACTCCTGTATGTGTCTCTTGAATTGATGTCTACACTTCCATGTTCCAGAGGCTTCCCAGTCTCACTCCAATTTAGACACATAACACACACACACAGACACACACACACACAGTATATACATAGAGAGTATCAAATCAGGGTGGGACCCCCAGATGTGAGGCCTGGAGAAGTGAAACAGCTGTTGGATGGCTCCTCCAGCTGATTCCAGAACCAGTTCTGGGTTCTCTGCCTGGAAGGACAGGAGAATGGTTCACTCCGAGCTGTGAGGCATCCCTCTGATACATCAGTGATGTGCCCATTCTCTGCTCTCTCTGCCCCGTCTTCGACTTGCCTGGTGCCATGGAAGCAGAGCCTTGGGGTTGCATCTCTCCCCATCATCCTCTTCTTGTCTTTCATGTCCCCGTGCCTTTTCAGTCTCATGGACCACCATGCCAGACTCTGGAGTAATTTCTCAATTTGTGTGTTTGCAGAACCCTTCCTGGGACTCAGACCATCCCTCAGCTCAGGTGCCTGGGTCATTTGCAGTGTGATCCCTCTGTAATTGTCATGTGCCTGGGCTTGTGCTTTCTGTATGATTAATCAAGTTACGATCTCAGCAACACAGACCTGTTCCAGATTTTACAAGATGCCTGGGAGTTTCATGACATTCAAGGGGAATATATAAACAGAAATTGTTCTTTTAAACGTCATCCCAGGTGTTGAAAAGCAATCACCCAATAATACCAAGGTACTGCATTAACATTTCTGCCAGGAAGGCTCTATTTCTGCTTGCAGAGTTGCAGAGCTCATGTTTTATAAGGCTGGATGGAAATCTTCGTACATCCATCAACACTTATCTTTCAAACAGCCTTCTGGACCTGGATCAGTGGAAAATTAATTTCATAATAGAACTACTACTTTCTTCTTGGGAATCTGAGATGTTTGTCCATTGCCAAGAGCATGGGGCTATAAAAGCTACTCCTTCAATATTACAGATACCGCTTCATAAATGTGAGATTTGGGTAATCCTTTGGAATATGGGAAGACGTTTCCAAAGCAATAAGGCTAAGAGCCACCTGACATTCCCTTTCCCTAGGTGATCATATGGGTGCGTTGGCAATGTCCTTCCCATCACCAGGCCAGTGGGTAGGTTTTTTCTTTCAATAATTGAGAACCTGCAATGTGCTCAAGCTACTCAAGCAACTGAGCCATTAGCTTTTGCTCCAGGATGTGATGGTGTTTCCCTCTCCACCCTCCTGCCTGGTCTTGATTGGCAGCTCCAGTTGCTCTTTTAAGTCCAACCTTTCAGCCGCCACCTGAGTGATCTTGTCCAGCCCTCAGGAGCTACAGTCATCTTAAAGTCTGAGAAGCTCTAAATTCCTAAAAGTAAGAAGTAGGCAGAGCATAGAACATGTACTTGCTCTGGACATAGCTTGTGTGTGGCTGGAGGACACAGCGCTACACGGCACCACCCTTGACGCTGGACCAGTCAAAGCTCTCCTCCTCGGCACTTCCCCAAGCTTTGGGCCCTTCACAATGGGGCACTTGCAGCCCATCTATCAGGCTCCTCCTTTGGGTCCCTCTAGGAAAGCTTTAATTTCTTTATTGCCCCAACCTTGCTGTGAGCACGGGGCCCATTCATAAATTAAATTTGACTGAAGTAGGACTGCTGTCTCCACCGAAACAATGACAGTGAGAAAGACCTCAAAGCATGGTGTCAGCAGGTTTCTGAGAGCCCATATGCATCTAGAGTAAAAGAGTTGGTTTCTAATATGAACTTTATTGAAATCATTACTGGCTATTAAGTTGAGCTTTGAAAACGGAACCCAATGACCTAGAGAAAACAATGAAGCATTTATATTGAACGGAAGTCACTTTTTAAAAAGCAACACCGGGTAATACACATCCCCAATTAGACCTGTTGATAACAGACTTACAGTCCTCAACTGAGGCGCCTTCCCAAGCGGCTGCCAGGCTTTATGCTGCCAACTTCCAATGTTCTCGCGCAGATCATAGTCGACACTGGGGCAGCTGTAAATTGCCATCTTTTATGAGCTAGTGAGTGGACTAGTAAGTAGCACCAAGCATCAGGCGGAAGCACCTTAGCATCAGCCACCGTGTAAAGTACCCCTGGGAGAGAGACGGGAGAGTCTGCAGGCATAGTGTCCTGACATTTCCCAAGCCAGAGCAAGCTCAGCAAGACCAGCCTGCTGGCTGAACGGCTGGGGTCAGGACCCTGCGCACTGCCTACTTCTTTGTGATGGCCCGTTCCTAATCCAAGGTGTCAGCTAAATCCTTTTTCTCTCAGACCAAGAAACTGCAGTGGTGGTACCTTGATCTCCTTGTGGTCTTTGCACAGTTGCCTCTGTTAGCACCTTACTGCTATTTGGTTATTGCCAAAACAAGAGAACCCAAGTGGAGCACTTTGGCCAGTTACCCACCTCCCACCAGGTGACTTGCTAGGAAGGGCAGGAAGAGGCAGGGATGTCTGGGGACCTGCTGAGGGTGCCACCATTCCTCAGCGGCCATGGATGCCACTCCAAGGCCATGCACGCCCTCCCATGTCACTATTCAGAAGTGACTTTGAAAATTCAGCGAAGTGCCTTCCTGCTGGCAGCTCCCGGCTCCACAGGGGCTACTGGAAGTGCTTATTTTCTTCCTTCTTACTCTTTGTTTCACTTTCAAGCAGAGGATAGCGAGGAAGTGATTGCATCACAGGGTGACACTGTCATGGGTGGGAGTGAATCTCAGGTGAAGGCATTTGCTGTTAGATCTGACAGTGTAACATTGATTTCCGGACCCGCACGGGACGAAAAAGACTGCGACAGTGAAGGAGGACATATACATGACAGTATAACATTAGATCTGACAGTATAACATTGATTTCCGGACCCGCACGGGACGAAAAAGACTGCGACAGTGAAGGAGGACATTTACATGACAGTATAACATTAGATCTGACAGTATAACATTGATTTCCGGACCCGCACGGGACGAAAAAGACTCCGACAGTGAAGGAGGACATTTTGAACCACACCACAATTTAAATGGCTAATCCCTTCTTCTGTTAGATAATTTGAGTTTTCTAGAAACTAGAAGCTAGGAATAGGAACTTTCTTTCCTATTCTTTAAAGATTATAATGTATTTACAATACTTCTCTCTTCCCTTTCCTTCCTCCAGAAACTCCCATATAGTTCTTTCCATTGTCCTCCAAATTCACAGCCTCTTTTTTCAATAATTGTTATTGTGTGTGCATATACCTCTCTCTCTCTCTCTCTGTGTGTGTGTGTGTGTGTTTGTGTGTGTGTGTGTGTGTAATTTGATTATCCATACACTATTACTTGTATGTAGGTCTCTTAGAGCTGACCATTTGGAACTAGACAACCAAGTGATGTGTTCTGACCTGGGGACCACCTCTCCTGCTCTCAGACTTCCACAGTTGCCAAATAGTTCTTTGAGTAGGGTTGAGGCCTTGTGTGATTTCATTGTCCAGGTTGGCATGTTCACTGGGTTCAGCTCATGTTTCAGCAGCCATGCTAAAAGAGACCTTGTGGGCATCACTTCTGTTCTTTCTAAGAGACACATCTCAGTCCTGGTCCTCTGCCTCTTACAGTCTGCTCCATCTTAAGAATTTTTCTTGAAACAAATAAACCAAAGGCAAAAAACTGGGTACCCAAGGGCCTTCAAATCCTCTGCCCCTTTCTAAAAAGTTAAACTAATATATATAGACAGACATGGAGGTATAGATATGCTCATATCAGGGTGTGCGCATGTGCATGCCGTGCCCAGGGAAACTAGATGGGAGTGTCAGATCTCTTCTGACACTGGAATTTCTGCTGAGCGGCCTGACATGGTGCTGGGAACCAGATTTTGGTCCTCTGCAAGAGCAGCAAGTGTTCTCAGCTGCTGAGCAGCCTGGCCCCTCCACCCTTTGGTTTCTCTTTAGAATAAACAAATAATCAGCAGAATAGAAACCGGCAAACCTGGGCCCCTCATTCAAATCATGTACTAGAAGGTTAACAGGTAATGAAAGCTGGATGGCGTTCTCCAAGTCACAGTTGGATGAGCACACACTGGGGTGTAGTCTTTGAATCCATGGACGGCAGTGAGCTGTGCTACTCTCAACAGGTCAGTGAAAGTCACTGGCTCCCCTCTTCTTTCCTAGCTGACAAGTTGGGCGGCCATGGAGATAAGGGTTAATGTAGGCAGAGTGCCTAGCACCAAGCCAACTCATGGAAGTGCTCACCTCGGGAATGATTTCTCTTTAATAGTGACACTAACAGCAAGGCACACAGTAGACACTTCTCAAAGTGTCACTCAGCTAAAACATTAATTTTTGAATGAGTGTAGCTCTGCACACATTTAACTCCAGCACTCAGGAGGTAGAGGCTGCCAGATTTCTGAGTTTGAGGGCAGCCTGCTCTACAAAGCAAGTTCTAGGCCAGTCAGTGATACACAGGAGATCCTACCTACCAAAACAAATAAACAAACAAAACAAACTCCAAAACCCCATAAATGTTTGTTGTAGATATTTTTGTTTACCAAGAAGACAAAACTAGAGCTAAGCACAATCTTACAAAGCTGTGTCTGTGCAAGCAAACAGCTAGCCTTGTCTACAGTCATCCCTCCAGCTTCAGAACTGCTCTGTACTTGTACTTATTGGGATGAGCAAAGGAGGACGCAGTTTCACTGTCTTAAACATGTGCACACGTGTGTGTGTGTGTGTGTGTGTGTGTGTGCGTGTGCATGTGTGTGTGTGTGTGCGTGTGCGTGTGTGTGTGTGTGTGTGTGTGTGTGTGCCTGTGCACATACATGTTGTCTTGTCCTCCATGAACATACTGTGAACAGATCTAGTTCGTTCTGCCTGGCAGTTACTTTTCCATCCCAAGAAACTTGGTGACTGAGAGGGCAGTGAGAGCCGGCAGGATGCGGAAGAGGAATCAGGAGGGCATACACTGTTTCACTTCACTTCAGATTAGTCTCAATTAAGTAGCTTGGCGGAGGAGGGGGCTGGGCTTGGGGGGGCAACCTGACACCGAAACCAGGCTCTCAGTCTATCGATGTACTAAATTGATGGCAATGAAAAGGATCCCCCCAGACACAAAAGTACACTTGTTTTCAGATTAACGTGCCCTGAATGTAAGCTTTTCATGCCTGCCCTGAAGGAGTTAAGGTGTGCCTGCTCCAGGGCAGCCTCAGGGCCTGCTGCTATGACTTGGTGCAGTATTCACTTGCAGGTGACCTGGCCACTTGCTCATGAATACACTGAGGGGCTGTTCTTTCCTCACATCTCATGATGCACACTCACAGGGGACACTAAAGGGTTTGTTTAAGTCAGTGGCGACAGGGGGACAACGCAGCATGCATGCCGGCTGGACCTTACATGCTTCCCCAGGCCCAGTCCAAGTCGCAGTGACAGAGCCCCATTTCCTCCTTGCCTGGCAGCAGGGCGTCTCAATTACCTGCTGTTAAGCATCTTGGCCTTATCTCCATGTAACCAATGCCTGTTTCTCTTTTCAAAAATGACTTAACAGGAATTCAGGGTATTGTGTTGAATTTTAATGGCTTATTTTGTCTCTCGTGTGCTGGTTTCTAAAGACCTCATACTGGCTTCCTCTCTCCTGCTCCTTTAAAAATAAGAGCAGGAATCTTCCTGTTTGATGGTGGTGTGAGTCAGTATCTTCCTCACAGCGATGGAGGCTCTGTGGGGTAAGACCCTGGGCTAAAATCATATTGTAATCAGCACTTTAGGCTCTTTGAAGTTTCGATCTGGAATCTCCTTAAGTTAGGTTGGCAGGGAACCTTCAGGTACTTCCAATTAAAGCAGCCTCCAAGCCTGAGAGTGCTAGTAGAAAGCAGACATGGCTTATAGACGTGCAGGAGCCAAAGGTACCTCCCTGCTCCCCTCCTTTCCCCCTCTTTCTATCCCTCCATCCTTCCCTGTCTTCTTTGTCCTTCCCTCTCTTTCTCCCTCCTTCCCTCTTATCCTTTTCCTTTTCTCTTTCTCTATTTTCCTTTCTCCCTTCCTTCTGTGACATTTTTCTAATAGGATAAATGAACACATTTGTCTTTAAATTTTAGTAATGACTTACAGTTTGTGTCATGAGAAAATTCTGTATTTGGTGGCCTCGCTTAGATGGAGCTTCCTTTGGGCATGTCCGTGTTCAGTGAATGGCTGCCCACACCATACCTTTCCTCTCCACAGAAGTTGGTCTTGTCTCACAAATAGACTTTCAAGTTTTAGAGGTGTGCTGTGAGCCTGGCTTGGAAAGCCAGAGGCAGTAGAGTTAACTCTTCACCAACAGCTTTCTGAGGCTTTGATGTAGTTGGCACATTATCATATAGTGGATTTGTGGTGGGGTCACTTGTTTTTATTGGAAAACAGAGGATTCATTCCTTTTCTGCTGTTGTGATAAAACCCTGTGACTAACAGCAGCTTATGGGAGAAAGGGTGAGTTTGGGTTATGATTCCAGAGGCAAAGTCTGTAAAGGCAGGGAGGCACGGCAGCAGAAGGAAGCTGAGAAATCACATCTTCCACTTACCATCAGGAAACAGCGACAATTAGTGAAAAAAGAGGCTGTGGATTTAAAAAATGGGAAGAGTATATGGAAGGGTTTGGAAGAAGGAAAAGAAAGAGAGAAGTGTTGTAATTACATTATGATCTAAAAAATACATAAAAAGAAAAGAAAAACTGGGGGAAAGAGAGAGAGGGGTGGAGAGGGGAGGGAGGGAGGGAGAGGAGCTGAATAGGCATGTGTCCCTGTACACATAGAGATCAGAAGACAACCTCAGGCATCATTTTGCAGGAGCCTTCCACGTTTTGTTTGGTACAGCATCTTTTGTTGGCCTGGAATGTTGCTGCCCAGGCTGTACTAGTGCAGTGGGACAGAGAGCGTTCACGGAGCTGCTTCTTCTAGTTATTGTTATAACTAGGACTAAAGCTTGTGCCACCATACCTGGACTTTTCTGGATTCTGAGGATCAAATTTCACACTCTGCAGTGCTGTACTGACTAAGAGTTCTTTTCATTCCTAGAAATTGCTTCATCTAAGAAAGCATTGCTCCTTCACTTGGGCCAAGAAGTCCACACAGGCAGGATGCAAGCTTGCCAGCTCTGCCTTCACTCCGTGTCGGTGTTCTTGGCTTGGGTAAGACATGCTTGAGGCATGTTGTCCTGTAAGGAGACATGCCTTACTCTCCTCATCTCTCCTTGAGGCTGAAGGCACAAAGGTAAGAGCGGTCTAGGCACCGTGTGAACACATCTTTGCAGTGTCCTGTTCTGGACACCCCCACCATAGGCACCTGAAGGTGCCCAATCATTGATCTAACCCTGGAGAACCCTGGGAACAGCAAAGCCTTGTAGGACAGAGCACCTCCCAGGTAAGGGCAGTTATCCAGGACGCACAGCAACGTGTGGAAGAGACCCAGCTCGCCTCTCGGGTAGTAGGGACTTCTGAGACGTTTACGCAACCGGCACAGACCGGGCTGATGACGAACACCTCTTCCCCTAAGCCCTGATTACTTCTCTATTTAAATCCGAAACCCACCTCAGTTCCTTGACGACAAACTTGAAGCTACGGGACCCTTCTCTTTCTTTATTCTTGAGGTTCTGATTATAGCTTCCCTCTTTGATTTTCATCTTTAGTCAACTATTTAATTGGCATGTTGGCATGAGTGGCCAAGCCTACCCTGTTGGGGCTACTGGAATTGAGGTTCTTTCCCTAAACCTCTGGTTGTATTATTGTACTAACTATAAGATCTTTGAACATTTATGTTTACTTTATATTTTTCTAAGCATGCAGTAATGCCACTTATTTTATGCACACTTTTTTTCCTGTTGCTCCAAAATCTTGTGTGTATAAGGACTTTGGAAAAATACAAGTATATCTTGAGAAACATTTTTGATTCATTCAAATTATTATCAGGAGCGCTAAGTCCCCAGGCTCTGTCTATATTTTTTCTCCTCCCCACAAAGACTGTACTGAAGCTGCACCCATCATGCAAAGAAGGTTGCTTATCTGAGGAGTTCTATATCCATATCTGAGGAGTTCTATATCCAATGTGGGAACCATGTCAGCTCCACTTGCCAAGTAGGGAATCTGACCTAATTCTTTGTTTGTTTGTGGTCAAAAAATAGCCAATTCATTTCATCTATTTCTAGAATATTAACTAAGAGACTTTGCTAATTGCCTCTCACAGCCTTTGCAATTTGGTCGAAAAATCTTTTTATTTATTTATTACCACAAACTGCCCTTTTTTTCTGTGACTGAACCATTAGTCATGCTTTAGAAAAGCCTTGTGCTTCCATCTGGCTCCAGTTTACAGCAATTTTTTTGTTTTTTGGTTTTTGTTTTGTTTTGTTTTTTTCCCCCACCAAAGGTCCCCTCTTTAGGTCTCTCTTCTGTTTTCTAGAATCCTTCTAGCCATTGTGCATCCAACCTTGTCCATACAAACCTGCCAGCAATTCAAACAGATGACATTTTTATCTCCTCAGTGACCCAGGACAGAAAACACATCCCATTGACTTGAGAGTAATGCCACCCCTTTGAACCACACATTTGAAAAAGGCAAAGTGACCATCAGCTTTGCATCGCAGCAATGCTTCCTTGATAGACACTCTGCCTTTGCCACATTGACCTAAAGAACATGTAGACCACCTGTGCTATTGTGGATATTTTGGGTTTTGTTATGTAAACATGTTTTTGTTTTAATCCCAAGTGTGGGATGTGGGACTGATTCAGATGGTCACTGCAGGAGACTATTGGCCTTGTGTGGTCTCTGAGAGGAGCTCTTTGCCACCTGCAGATAGTTTAATTCTGAGGATTCTGAGAGGGTATAGAGGCCAGAACCCAGAGAAGCGGGGGTGGGGGAGCTCCGAGAAAGAAGGCTGCTGATGATCCACCTCCCCTCCCCCTGCTGCTCCTGGTTGCTGTTGACGAAATGTGATGAGAATTTGGAGACATCCTGGAAGGAGGATTGGACTTGCCTCAAGGAACACAACAACCCTTTCCAGCAGAAAGTAGCTAAGGAAAACTCTGCCCCTTCTCCCCACTAACCTTCTTCCTCTCCTAGTTGGAGTGTTGTAAGGGATTGAGGTGGAGAAGGAAGAGGCATAAGAAACCAAAATAAAATAGTTTAAAAGGCACAACACTGTGTCAAATGTTAGACGTAAATAGATAGATAGATAGATAGATAGATATATACATAGATACATACATAGATACATAAATACATGGATCTGATGAGAACATGGGTTAGCCCAATGGTTGATACTCCTATGAGATTAGACTCACCTGAGACCATAGGTTAGCCCAATGGCTGATATTCCTATCATATTAGAGACACCTGGTTGTTATTCAAAATTTGGCAAACAGCCTAGCTTCCTTCAACATGACTTTACTGAGAGACAGGGGACAGAGGGGAAAAAGGTCCCAGAGGAGACCAGTGAAAAAGCCTTGGTTGTCACAGATGTGAAACAGAAAGGAATGAGCCTTGGTGTCTCAGACATTGACCCACAGTTTGCTCCCTAGAAAAATCCCTCAACATCTCTTGGCTCATTCACTTAAGTTGTATCAGCCATCTTTGTGGATGTTACACAAAATGGATGAGAGTGTGTGGGAATGGCCTAGCAGGAAGCACTCTAGACTCTCAGGTCTTCGTCCTCCTTCCTGTCTCCTCACACCAGGGCCTGACTGCAATGCCATACTGTGATACTTAACTGAATAAAACCAGCAGCCATTCATCAAGATGTGTGGAGATTTTCTGTGACTCAGGAACATTATTAAGACTTAGAATGTCCTAAGGAAACGCCAACATTCTCAGAGTATATTTCAAACCATTATATACTATGTCACTTTCAGGGAAACGAATGTTGGGCTCAATATTTATCACATGACCTACTCCACAAAGGAGTAAATGCTGGTTGTTTCTATCTGCTGTTCTTGCTTTTGTTAGTCTATCACGAGTCACTATAATATGAATGACCTTTGACACAGGAATAAAACCTGGGTGTAAATTCTAATATTTCATGGACTGGGAGTTTGTTTCTTTCTTTCTCTCTTTTTCTCCTCAGTCTGATGTTTAATAAAAGGTATATAAGTTTCTGGTTTTTTCTCAGTTGAGAGACCAGGATAAGACTAAAACTAACATGTTTCTTTAATCCACTGTGTCATATGTGAATAGCTTGCAAACATAATAAGCAATATTTTTCACTGCTCTGTGTTACAGTTTAGATCTAAAATGCCCCCATTGGCTCATGCTCTTGAATGTTTGATTCTCAGCTCGTGGTATTATTTGGGAGGGAGTGGCTGTGGAAACTTTAGAGCCTGGAGCCCAACTGGAAGAGATACTTCACTGGAGGTAGGCTTTGAAGGTTGTAGCAAACCTTTTTCCTGCCTTGTTCTCTGCGTCCTAATCTGCAGATGTGAGTGTTCTTTGTCATACACCCTAATAATAGCCTTGCCTTCCCTACCACAGTAGAGCAAAGCCCCTTAACTTCCCTCAACTTTTTTCTATCAGGTATGAGGTCACATGGTGAGGAAGTACCTAATATACCTTGGGACCTAGGATGCATTCCTCCCAGGAATTATTTATATTATACACTCAAGTTCAACCAGGCTGAGGGGATCCCTCAGGTGGTAAGGTAGTTGCTGCCCATATAAGGTTAGATAACAATGTCTAAACCAAGCCACAGAGGAATCTGGTGGAAGAACTGACATTTTGTCAAATGGGCCTGGAGCAAGTAGGGACCTAGGCTAAAAAGAGCTACAAAGGGAACCTCAACTAAAGGTCATGCTTTTCGCAAAGAACTAAGTCACAATGAAACATAGATCTAAAACTAAACAACTTTCAAAGGAAAATGTTTTGATTTAGGTAAAGTGCTTTCTGTCACGTTCTTAAGTGTGTTATTCAGAAAAAGATAAGTTGAACTTAAGAAAGTTAAGTTAAGAAAGTTTCATATGAAAAATACCACCTAAGATGAAACACAAAATGCAGCCTGGGACAAGATGTTAGAAGATTTGTGTTCAGACTCTCCTGAGAGCACTCTGTCTACTAAGCAAACCACCAGCTAGAAGCCTAACAAGAATCTTCTATGAGAGAGAGACAGAGACAGAGACAGACAGGCCGATAGAGAGATAGAGAGAGACACAGAGAGAGAGGCAGGCAGCCAGGCAGAGAGAGAGAGGCAGGCAGAGAGATGTGGGTGGAAAGTCTGAGAACAATTTTGTAGAACTAGTTCTCTCGTTCCACCCTTCATGAATTCCTGGAAAGGAATTGAGCTTGCTGGAGTTATGGAGCAAACACCATTACCCACTGGCTCATCTCTTTAGCCTCAGAAAGCTCACAAGATTTGAGCAGACACTTTGCCAAAAAAGAAAAGAAACTTGTCAAGTAAGATCATGGAAAATGGTGTAGCCTTGTTGGCGTTAGCACAAATCAAAGGTGTGGATACTGTGCTCTTCCAGAAACAACTCACAGGACAAAGTGCCAAGTCTCCCCATGCTGCTGCTGAAAGCACAGAGCAATACAGGCGTGCCACAAAGCACTTGGGGGTTTCTCCTAAGTACACACTACATAACCCAGCAATTTCACCTAATGTTTATCTAAGAAAAAAAAACGTTCATGTAAAACCTGTATGTGGGTAGGTGCAGGACTGCATGTGTGGTAGTCCCAAGCCAGAAAAAATAAAACAATAAAAAACCTCTAACAAACCAACAAGCATCCAGGATGCATCCAGACAGAGAAGACTGCTGAGACGGTGTTCTCAGTTGTTTGATTCCCACAAACAACTTGGGTGAGCCCCAGGAAAGTGAGAATGAGCTTAGGAGCCACTGGCGGAGGATGGCGCTTTCTGATTCTTCTTGCACAGACCTCCCAAGGTCACGATGCTACAGTGACTGAGAGCACAGCAGCAGTTGCCAAGAGTAAGCGCTGAGGAGGGAAGCCCCTTTGGGGGAGGAATGGTCTGTACCCCACTTATGATAGTTACCAGACTCTAAATCTCATAAAACAATATACACATGCATGTACATAAACTTTTAGTATTTTATGTGAATGAAAAGTAATATAACAGTGTTTGCGTGTAGGTCATTGTGTCCCTGTAGATGTTCATATTGGCACATCTATGTTCATGTGCACATGCAGACCAGAAGGACTTAGGTGTCATTCATCAGGACATATTCGCCATAGAATGCTTTTGAGATGGAGTATCTCACTGACCTGGGACTCAGCAGGCTAGATGGCCAGCGGTCCCCGTGGATAGACCCACGTCTCCAGTGCTGGAATTACAAGCCCTCAGATGTTTTTGTTTTTTTTTTTTTGCTTGCATGGAAACACTTTCTAGATTGAACTGTCTCCCTGACACATGTACCAGGGTTTTGACATCATACTGTGGTTAAGTCCAATGAGACTGTTGTAGGAAACTGACTGAGGACAACACAAGCTTGTGGGTTCTAATGTTCTTGTGAGTCTTAACTACTTTAAAATAAAAGGTTGCATTAGAAATAGGACATGATGGGGAAGAGCCTTGAATGCATTGGTACAGGAGACCAATTCCTGAACTGAACACCAATAGCTCAGGCACTAAGATCAATAATTAATAATCAGGACCTCATGAAACTGAGAAGCTTGTGTAAGGCAAAGGGCACTGTCAATGAGTCAAAACGGTAGCCAACAGAATGGGAAAAAATCTTCATCAAGCCTGCAGAGGGATAATACCTAAAATATCTAAAGAATTCAAAAAATTGAACAAACCAAATAACCCAATTAAAAAGTGGGGTACAGAAGATTATCAACAGAGGAATCTCTGAAGGCCAAATGCTTAAAGAAATGCTCAACATTCTTAGTCATCAGGGAAATGCAAATCAAAACAACTCTGAGATTCCATTTTACACCCATCAGAATGGTTAAGACCAAAAGCCCAAGAGACAACACATGCTGGAGGGTATGTGGAGAAGGGGGAACCCTCCTTCATTGCTGGTGGGAGTGCAAACTTATACAACTAATTTGGAAATCAATCTGGTGCTTTCTCAGAAATAGTTTTACTTCAAGACCCAGCTATATCACTCCTGGACATACACTTAAAAGATGTTCCACCATTCAGCAAGGACACTTGCTCAACTATGTTCATAGCAGATTTGTTTGCAATAGCCAGAACTGTCAACAACCTAGATGTTCCTCAACCAAATTATGGATTTAAAAAAGTGGTACATTTACATAGTGGAACACCACTCAGCTATTAAAAACAAAAACATTGTGAAATTTGCAGGCAAATGGATGGAACTAGAAAATACTATTCTGAATGAAGACCCAGACCCAGAAAAGCACACATGATATGTATTCACTTATGAGTGGATATTAAGCCATAAAGTACAAGATAACTATGCTACAATCCACAGACCCAAAGATGCCAAGTAAGAAGGAGGGCCCAATGCTTGAGGATGCTCGAATGTCACTCAGAAGGGGAAATAGAATAGACCTCTGAAATAGATGGAGGGAAGGAACTGATGGGAAAGAGGGTGGGAATTGATGGGGGAGGCTCCAGGGAGTCTTTGGGGTGACCCCAGCTGAGACTCCTAGCAGCAGTGGATATGGAGCCTGAAGTTGCCACCTCCTGTAGCCAGGTGGGACTTCCAATGGAAGGAGGAGGATACCAACCCACCCATTCAAAAACAAAAAGAAAAGAAATAGTACATGAGCATACGTAAGATTACAGTTCTGTTTGATTCCATGGGAGATGTGAGACTTCCAAAGCTATGGAGCAGGGATTGACCTCGGCTATTGGTCAACCAAGGCTTGAAAAGGAACTAAGATCTGAGGGCACAGGTGGATGAGCTGACAGGAGCAAGAGGTGAGCAGCAATCCACAGAGTCAGAAAAGTTCAATAAAGCAGTAAAACAAACGCTTAAGCCTTCGGAGCTGAACACACATGAGGACACAAACAAGCCAGGGTGCCCTCATTTAAGGTGGGATTCAGCCAAAAGATGCCAGGGTCTCAACCCCTCAGCTGCTGAGTTGCTGAGATGGAACTTCCCTTTGTGTAGTGGTCCTTGACCTGTGAGTTGCAACCCCATTGGGGTCTAATGATCCTTTTACAGGGGTCATCGAAGCCCATTGAAAAACAGATGTTTTCCAATAGATGATTCATAGAGTAGCAAGTTTACAGTATGAAGTAGCAACAAAAATAACTTTATGGTTGGGGTCACAGCAACACGAGGAACTGTATTAAAGGGTCAAAGCATTCAGAAGGTTGAAGACCACTGCTTTAGTGCAGTCATACACTTGATCAGTTCCAGTGATGATTTGGAACTATGTTTTAAGGCAAGGCCCCAGAATGACCTTCTTAGGTCAAGTACAAAAAATGGTTTCACTCACTAACTTGCTATGGAAATGAAGAATTATCTACCAAGATCAGCCTTCCAAATGAGAAGATCTTAAATTTTCTCTTAGCCATGGTTTGAATGAGCTATTTCTACATTTAATGCAAATTTTAACGTTTTAGTTAAAGTGTTCTTTTTAGAATAAATAGTTCTCTGATGAAAAAGATTGAAATTATTAACATGTTCAACAACTATTAAAACGCTAAAGTATATCCAACTGATAAGCCAAAATATATTTGCTTTAAAAAAAAAAAGAGCACAGAAACAAATACAGACAAGAATAGAAAGGCTTCCTTCCCTCCTCCTTCTCTTGCCCCTTCCATTTCTTTTTCTTTTCTTTCTTTCTCTTCCTCTTTCTCATTTCCTTTCTTTCTTAAGACTCTCATGTCTCCACTGACCTTCCTTTCAATGTTATCACTTTTACGTTTCCACCCTGTATGATAAAATAATCACCAATATTTTGAATGCCTGCGTCGAAAGATGGATGTAGAGCATTTCATGCTCACAATGGCCAGGTCTAGGAGCATAGGCAGTGTTGTATGCTCCCATTTTTAACTCTCAACCAACCAAAACATGAGTGTTTATCTTGAAGTCTTAGAGGCGGGAGCACCTGATTCATCCCACTTAGGAGACAGACTGAATAATGGGCCATTTTGTTTGGACTGAGACACAATTGCCTTGAACCTGTGAGGAGTTCAGTGTGGGGATCCAGCTACCTGGGGCAGCTGCTGGAATGTGACGGTCTGTGCCCTCCTGATCATGCATCTGCCAGGCCACAGCCCTTGTAGGGCCCAGCTCCATTTCACGGGAATAACTCACCTATTCATGAACAATGAGGGCCAGACTGTACTTTTCCTTAACACAACATTAACTCTCAAAGAGCTGGAAATCCAGTCCCAGTCTTGTGAGCTTAGACTCCAAATCAGTCACTGAGAACATTATATGAGCAGTAATCCCATTAAATATATCGTCTTGCAAATATCTAAATCCAGTTAATTAACTTGTATTGCAGAAACGCTCAGATAGAGTGAGCAGAGAACAGCCATACATTTTAGGGCCCTAATTATACGTAAAAACAAATTTTGAGCTTTCCTTTTTTTTTTTTTTTTTAACACAAAGCAGGAGGGAAACTGCCTTCTTGGAGAATAAATGATTGTGTGAGGCTTAGTTTATGAGAATTGAACAGAAGACAAGGTATTCAAAGATCTCAAAAATGAACTGCTTTCTTACATAAACTTTTTTAACTTGCAATGTCGGGAGATTTTTTTTAATAAAGGGATTAAACAAAGTCTGCTATTTTAATTAAAATTCATAGCAATACAATGTCATCTTTACAATGGTCACAGAAATTAACCAGCTCCTGGATTTAGCTACCTTCAGAGTTCAGAATCAAGTGATCCACAGCCCCTCCAAGTGTGGATTGTAAATTAATCATAGGAAGGGTTTAAAAATAAAAATAATTAGTCTACTTAATAAAAATCCCCATTACTTGATTAGAAATGTTGTAAATGGTTGTAGGTGGGGGTGGGGCAGCTGTATAGCCTTATCTTTGTCTAGGAAGTGGGCATGTGTGTATTTTGGAGAAATAGACACGCGTCACACACACACACACACACACACACACACACACACACACACACACACACGGGGAGGCCCGGGCTGCAGCAGACAATGTTCCTGCTGTGCCTGCTGTCCTCAACCTCCCACAACCACACTGGCACTGGCTCCTCATCCCTATTTGTCAGCAATATCAACATGATCTTTTTGTTATGCTTCGTGAAAAATCCATACCCTTGAAGTGTGAAATTCAAGACCGATTTATTTTACAATAGTTGAAATCGTGGTCTCTCCAGGCTATTCAACACAGACAAGGAAAGAATCACCATAAAGTATAAGAATAGTTTAAAGATAAATAGTGCTATTCTTTCAAATAGTTCACATTCTTCTCTCACATGTAAATCCATTTATATGTATGCAGAATATGTGGAATTGAATATTTCTTGAAATCTCAGTGCCAACTGAAATCTGGGGCAGATACAGTTTTTAAAAGATGTCAACAGGATTAGATTTATTCTCAGTGAAATCCATGACCCCATTTGAGGCATCATGGTTTATTGAAGAATAAAGTCCTGAAAATATTTAGAGATTTTTTTTTACTAACATTATCATTCTCGCTCTCCACATGTCACCAACACAAAACATACCACTCTTATCAGGAAAATGTGTCTTATTGGGCATTTGTACCAAAACAGTTCTGAGGAGCTTGTACTCAGAGGCAAACAGTCAGGCTTAGAGAATAAAGAATTTTGTGGATAGCCAACCTTCTTCAGATACATTTTATCTAGAGTCCACAGAAATTATGACTATCTAACCCCAGATGTGCAGCCTTGGCCAGGAGGTTCTGCATGACACAGGCAGAAACTGCTGCATGTCTAGCAATTTCGGGAATATATACACTCACCTTAATGACACTTCAGCCTGGGAGTTGGCAAAGTGCTCACTATGCAAGCTCAGGGTCTGGGTTCAGAATCCCCAGCCCCCATGCTGCACAGCACCCTGTTTTACAGGGGCAGGAGGCGGAGGACGGCTCCTAATTCCAGTGAAAGGCCTTGTTTTGGTGTTTAAGGTGGACTGTGGTGAGGGACATTCCCAGTGTCGCCCCTCAAGCCTCCATATGCAAATGCCCACATAAGTGTAATGTGCACATGCTCCCAAGAGACTTAGCTAGCACATCTTCAGGTGTTTGACAAAGCCTACTGTGTACTGTGTACTATTTAGAATTAAGGATGTATCAGCAAACACCTGCTTTGCCTCGTAACAGCTCTGCAAACACAGACACAACTTCTTTTCCCTTTAATGGCAGTGGGGGAGCAATTGTTTGAAGCAGCATCTTTCTATGTAGCCCTGGATGTCCTGGAGCTCACTATATAGACCAGGATGGCCTCAAATTCACAGAGACCCATCTACTCCCAAGTGCTAGGAGCAAAGCCCTGCACCACCATGCCCAGCCATAAAGGCCTGTGCCACCATGTCCAGCCATAAAGGCCTGTGCCACCATGCCCTGACAATCATTTCTTCTATGTAACAGATAAGGAATCCAAAGCTTAGAGATGTTCACTCAAATCCACACGTATGAGTTATGAGGCTAGGGTTCAAATCGAAGCCAGCATTCTCCCAAACCCAGGCTTCTGGTCAGGAACCTTCACTGGACTTTGAACACATTGCCCTATACCCTATGTCTTAGCAGGTCCCATTATTACTCTTATATGCTCACACTGAAATTAGGAATACTGAAGAAAAGTCCTGCTAGTTGGGCACAGGTATCCTAGAGGCTGGCATCCCCTAGGAAACAACATGCACATTGGTGCTGAACTGGTACTCAGCTCCAAACAGGAAAGCTACAAATGGCTGTCCTGGGGATGAAGGATCAGCATCTTGCCAGTGGCAAGTGTTTAAGCTAAGCTCCAGGCACTTAGGGTGAGCTGAATCTGGTGAAAGGGTTAACTGTCTCCCAGGCCTCTTTTCTTCTGTGTCCTGGGCCATGTTGTCCAAAAGCGAGGCTCTCTGCACCACTGCTAACCCAGGACGTATCCTAATGACAGTATAATTAGAAGTATCATTGTGGTAATGATTCTTTTCATCTGGAACACAGACTCACAAAAAAGGGCTCTCATTCAGCTAATCCCCCCTTCCCTCTCACCCGTCCTCAGCTTTCCCTACTGGAGGTCAGCAGCACAGGGTTAATGCCAGGTGTTTGACAAGTCCTCAGACTCAGGGCTCATCAAACTAATTAAAGAGAAACACATCCAAATTCTAGAGAATTATTTTACTTTTAAAATGCTTCCCATTCACCAGGCTTGGTGGGTTTGCTTAATGAAGATGACAATGGGCCTCTTGTTCCCGCAACCTATAGCCACTTGGTTCAGGTTCAGTGGGCCCAGGGAGAGGCATCCAGGCCTTAATCTGGTCTTTCTTTCCTACTTAAAAATCCAAAGGGTAGAGAAGTTTCTGATTTTTATCAGGCCTGCCAAGGCAGGAAAGGGAAGACAAAAACCAACTCCCTACACTGACTTGGTGTAGCCAGAACTGATTTATTTGACTTAATGCCCTCGGTAGACGTCTATTGTTCATTTGCCATAGACTAGACATAGGAAGGCTTTAGAGATACCAATACACTATCCAATCTCTGAAACCCAGAAACCCCAGGAACCTTCAGGGAAACCTGTGAAGCACCCTGCCGCACAGGACTTCCCTAGGGTGACCCTCACTCAGTCTCTGCCCCAACAGCCGCCCTTGGAAATGAAGGAGGATGTTGAGAATATCTGGAGCTGGACTGAAAGAGAAAATGGATTCTTAGCAGGGTTGACTATTCTCTTAAGTCAAAGGATTTCTCCTTCTCATAGTCATCAGGCACATCTCAGATGGAGTTGCCCTCTGCATGAGCAAAATAACACCTAGGTATAATTAACTAGGTAGAACATTTGGAGGGAAATGTGAGTATTTAGAACAAATTTAGAGTAAAATGCATGTACCCCTGCCGTGTTAAAAAACAAATCCAACAAACAACTGTACTAACAAATTTAATATAGTTAACAAAGCACAGATATTTAAGATGAGACTTTTAATACTCTTAATCAAGTTCATCATGAGATTATGGTTTTAAAGCTCATAAGTCATAAATAAATACTACCTCCAAGACTTAAAACCTTAAAATCCAAATTATTTAACATAATATCTTCTCATTTGGTACAGAGATATGAAATGACATCTTAGTCCTACCACCCAAATAGCTATCTAAGTAGCTGAACATCACGCTGAAAACCCACCACTGTTTATTAGAAACTAAAACTACTTTCTTTCAGCAAGTTCCTCTTACATTTTCAAATTTATGTTTATGAGTTAAATGTGTTGTTGCTTTAAACTTTCATGGAAAACACCTTTTCCCTTCTCTCTACAGGCTGAATGCTGATCAGGTCAATAACACCTCACCTACTCTGACTAATCGTGAATATTATTTCATGTCTGAAAAACGAATTCACACCTGTGACAGTTCATTGTTTTCAGGTTGAAAGTTATTAGAATTTATGAGAAAGTCCATATTCAAATGACTCTCCTGTTTATCTGCTAGAAGAGAAGCTGAAAGGGGTCACTTTAAGTATTGCTTCCTTTGGTGATTTGAGACATGCCAACTCCATAAAACATTAACAGGGATTATGAAAAAAGGTGAGATTGTTGGCTTTAACCCGTTATTATAAACATTTAAGAAGCATACATTATAAGTGAAAGAGTGAACAGCTTTCAGCAAACTCACTAACCTCCAGGTAAGTTAGGCAGGTAAGTTAGGCAGGTAAGTTAGGCAGTTTTTATGCTGAGACTTGGCCATGTCAGCCTGCCCCACCTGTCTAAGAAAATCCAACGTGCACTCTGTTTCAAACCAATTTCTATCCTTCCTGTTGAGGGTCCCTTGAACATGTTTTTGAAAAGCAGGTTTATGACAAGCTTAGGGATCTTCTTTCTATGTGAATTCCGTCCACTCCTCACCTGCGTCTAACAAGAAAGATGTTCTGGAAAATCATGATTTCCAGATTGATGAGTATGTGGAAAGCTCACAGGACAAAATGGACAGTGGAGGCATCCTCTTACAGCTGACTTAGCTTCCTTAGCCAGTGTACAGGGGCTATTCTGAAACCAGGTCAACTTAAAACTGGGAAGAAAATAATCCAAATAAATAAAGGTCTGGTTTTTTCTTTAAATGCTGCTGCTACCTTAAGAAATCCACTAAAAAAGGTGAAATGTAGTAGGTAGACGCTTTCAATTTAACGTGAATACTGAGGCAGAACTGACCTGAGTGGCCCCAGGTTCACCTGGAATTACTCTGAAACTTTTGCTTATTTCTTGCTCAACGGGATGGATCCGATTCATGCGAAATGTCAATTCCTGGGTGGCTGATTTTTTGTGCATGTTATTTAAGGTCAATAACTGATTTAATGCATAGGCTTTTACACAGTAATACTGAAATCAAATTCATTTGTAAGCAGAGTTTAATACACAATAGGAAAACCATTCTCAAAAAGTAGCGATTTCTTTTTTAATGGCTTCTTTTGTTTCTCTTTTTTCTATACTGCCAAAAATGCACAAATTTTCCAGCTCTGGTAGCTCTTAAAAAATTACTAATAAATTAAAATTTAAACTCTTATCTTTCTCTCTCATTTCCATCCCAAAACAGCCCACATACATCCTTTTTCAGGGTCTTTTCTTCTTCTTCTTTTTCTTCTTCTTCTTCTTCTTCTTCTTCTTCTTCTTCTTCTTCTTCTTCTTCTTCTTCTTCTTCTTCTTCTTCTTCTTCTTCTTCTTCGTCTTCTATTTAACCACCTAGGGATTTAAATCCCAGCTATGGATTCAAAATGACAGATTTTGTGGGTTTTACTTCTCAGCGATGATGTCATTTGCGGGGAATTGTTGGGTAAACCATACACTCTTTTCAGAAACCTGCAATTACCTCTCTGAATAAAGAGATCAATGTCATGTTTCTAGAAATAATGGCTAATGATACGTCTCCCAAAAGGAAGTGGCGTTATTAATTACCTCATTGTGAACACACAGTTTATAGACAGCTCAGAGGGCCACTCGCCCAATTAAGTGTAATGACTAGAGCTTCAGCTTGTCCAAGTGCTAGATTAACAAGCTCGCAGCTCTACAGGCAAGGAAGGCAGGCATGCGTGGTTGGGAGTGCCCACAGGCCGCAGGCCGTACCTGCACATTGAGAGGAGGCGGCAAGCAAGAGCTCCCAGCTATTTTACAACCGACCTCTTTGTTGCTGTGCCGGCTGCCTCAGTGTTGACCACACCTGCAATGTCACTTACGCCGTATAATTTACATTCTATGTTTAACTACATACTTCTATGTGAAAATAGTTTAAATGACCTTAGAGATATAAAATTTTAATAATGCACTTAAATTATATTTGAAGTGTATTCATTTCTGTATATACTCATAAAATGTATAGGATTTATATATGATAATTTATGTGTAAATATACTCATATGCAAAAATGTATGGGTAATTACAGAACTATATATTTATATAAAATACAGTACTTAAAGATATATTATAAAACTTAACACAAAAAAAATGACAAAAAATAATGCACCATGACTCAAGGGGCTACAAATACCAATTAGAATTTACCTTTGTCAAGAATAAAGACCTGTAACAGTTACTCAAGATAACTACATATAGCTAAGTGGGAATTATTTGCTGAGCATGGCTCTTTATCATTTCCCTAATAAAATATTTGGATGTAAAAGAAAAAAAAGAAAAAAAAAGAAAAAAGCCCTGATGTTGGGTGTGGTGATATATGCTGTAATCCCAGCATTCTGGGGATTCTGGGCATATGTTCAAGGCCAGCACAGGTTCAAAAACTAAAAGAAAAAGAATGAAGATAGACAGTCTCTCTGTTTCTCTCCTACTCTCTCTCTCTTATATGCACACACACACACACACACACACACACACACACTTGTACTGTGATTAAATGTTAATATTATTATAAGCAGAAGAGTCTGCTGGGAAGCCTTGCCAAAGCCTCACATGTTACCATCAGTTGTCTTTCTGATGACGCCATCCTGTTCTCCATCAGTGGGTATCCCAGCAGTCCTGGGCTGCTTGGTTCACTTAACTTTCTAGTTGTTATGAAGGTTACACATTGAGCATCATAATACTCAAAGCACTGTGGCTCAGAGGAAATACTTGTTTGTCTCCCCAGTTCTGATCAGACTGGGCTCTCCTTGGCTCCAGCATGGACCAGAAGGCACTTCTCTCTTTTGAGTGGAGTTACTAGGGAATGCACAGAAGTCTCCCATATTGTGGCTAACAGGCCATACAGTGAAGAACTGACACATTTGAGCGTATGTGGCAGGGGTATGTCTAATTTAACCCCTGGAAAAGCGCTGATATATGTTCGCCATCAGCACAAACAAGATGTCCCCAACAGTGGCACTGGAGGTAGAAATCATAAACAATGGACATCTGGACAGGATACTATGCATCAAGGAAGATCAATAATGTGTATATATTTATAGGTGGTTAAGATGTGAGTAAAGAGATGCCAAGCACAGATTCCAGGAGAGTAAAATTAGTCTGGAGTGTGAGGCCAAGGTCTGGAGTCACAAAGGCCAGGAAGACACAGGAGTGCTCTAAAAAACCGTCAGGTAATGTGTTAAGTGCCAGCCTCACGCCATCCTTTATCCACACAGATATTTAACTTATACGTATGAATTTCTATATCTTATATAAGATATTTTAATGTTTTCCATTATGTCTGCATTCTGGAACCCGAAAGATCTGGGAGACTAATAACTATAAGACATTCCCAACAATGTCATTTATAGGCAAAAGGGTGAGCAGTAGCCAGATAGTGCAATATGACAATGGTTAAGTCCATAACGTATGGCCGTTATCCAGAAGTGTCCCCACTGCTGGTTTATAAGAGACAATCTAGGAAGCCGCAGAGTCTGAACACAAACGTGGGAGTCCTTCTGCTCTCTGTGCTATTTCCTGATCAGAAGTAACCACGCAGCTTGAATCTCACCTGGCCTTCTAGACACATGAGTGCAAGGCAAGTACGATACTGTCGGATTTTCTATAACTATGACTCGTAATTCAGAAAGAGCATGAAGGGCTTCGTGTGACTGTGTGTGCACTTCCAAATGTTGGTGCTCATGTGTGGATATGCAGGCCGGAGGCCAGCACTGTGTGTTCTCCTCAGTACTTCCTCCACCTTATGTGTATGGTTTTGCTGCAAAGCCTGTCAGCGAGCATGGAGCCCCTGAACTCAGCTGTGGCTGGGCAGAGCCCCGGCAACAGGCATGCGCCGTTGCATGTTCACATGTGTTCACACCCAATACTTTACTAACTGAGATGCCTCACCAGGGACTGGAAGAGATTTTTCTTGAAAGGCTTTCTTGGAAAATGTAGGAAAGAGTTATCGGGGTTTGAATCAAGTATCTTTATCCAGAAAGATCGCAGTTACTATTCCCACCAGGATGAGGTAGCTAGGAACCCCAGTAGGGGAGGACCACATCTGTGAAGGGCAGGTCCCTTTCCCCTACCCCAGTACCTCCTTGGGGGATAGGCCATACAATGTAGCTGTTGGGCCCGGTCCCCTCTCAGCCCTTGGAATCAGGTGTTCGTGGAGGCTGCACTGGGGCCCTGGTGCAGGCTCTGTCACTCTCATACTCTGGTTTAGCCATGGTCACCAGTGCTTTCCTTCCTACTGCCCATCTAGTTTTCAAATTTCTTCTTCTTCTCTCTCTCTCTCTCTCTCCCTCCCTTCCTCCCTCCACCCCCGGAAGGGATACTAGAATAAATTTTGTCTGATGGTTATTTATAGCCAGCAAGCCTGAGTGAGCAATCCCCCTGTCCCAAGCATACCCTTCTCTACAGAGGACTAGGGAGTCGCCCCTCAAAGGCGCTCTGCAGATCTTGGTCAGAAAACATTAAGGCTGATCCCAAGCCATAGCAGTAGCTGTGAGCAGCAGAAAGCACACTCTGCACAAAGGTGTGGCCAGGCAGAGCTCTCCTGAGAAAGCACAGTAGAGGCTGACTTTCCATCCCCACCTCATTCACACACATGTTCTTTCTTGATCCCTTACAATGTGCCACACACTGCTCTGATACACAGGAGTGAAAGGGCCCTGCAGCTGCCACACAGACGGAAAGTAGATGAGCCAGAGAATAACAACTACACGCTCTGGGCTGAGGAGATGGTTCAGTCAGTAAAGCAAAGCAGTTACCTTGCAAGCACAAGGAATTGAGATGAACCTCCAAAGCCAAAACAGTTGGTGTTCAGTGGCTCCAAGCACACCGTGTGGCACCCTGAATAATCACAGCACAGCGAGGCAGGAGCAGAAGGGTCCCTGGGTTCCCCAATCAGCCACCACCCAAACCTATTTCTAAATGCCAAGCCAGCAACAAATCCTATCTCCAAAGAAAAGGGTGGACCTGATCAGAGCAGCCATGCCAAGGCTGTTCTCTAGCGTCCACATACTCGCGTGCTCACCTGCACACACCTGCACTTGCATGCCCCTCGTGAGTGCACACACACACCCATTATCGGCCAGACTGTGTCTGGATCCTTCTCTTCAGCTGGGGATGGGATAAGTCCAGGAAAGCTGAGCTGTGAACAGAGGGAAATGAAGGGACCTGTCTGGCCCTGGGGGAAGATGGAGAAGGTGAGGGTTTTGCAGTCACACTCACTGTTCCGGGGTCTGGGCTATAGCTAAACCCCAGCAGCCACCTGTGAGGACAAGCGGGCACTTCTGATGGTGACATGAGCACAAACACGCACAAGAAGTTCCATTCTCTATGCGGTCATTCCATTTTCTATGCACACACATAAAATCATGCTGTGAAATAAAATGCAAGAAAAACTTTTCAACCAACTGTAATTCACCACCCAGTGTATTTCTTGTGTATACAGTTCTTCTAGTTTCTTCCTGTAAGTGATTTCACATGGTTCTTACCATATATGTGCACATTCACTTCTTTTTAAATTTTGTATCTTATACATCTTTCCCTATTCTTCCTAGCCTATATGGCCAATACTTTAATCTTGATATTATTATACCACCAATCTAATGTGCTGTGATTTATCTAGGCAGTTCCTGTCTTTGGGGGTATCAGATGATTCTACTATTTTACTACTACGGAGAAGCCTATAATTGATAGCGATATGCAGACCCCTTTGCCTTCACGTTTTCTTGTGAGTTTGGTATTGGTCGTTGTGTTTGTTAGCAGTCTGTTGCTAGGACAGGAAGGAAAGTTTCCACTCTGTCTAGCTACAATCCACCGTGGAAGAGGAACAGTGCTTGACTGACAGGCAGATGGCGCGTTACAGCCACTATCAGGAGCAGAGAGAGATGAATGCTCAGCTCAGTCTCTCTTTTACTTAGTCTGGGCAGCCCATGGGACTGTATCACCCACATTCAGGCTGTGTCTTACCTCATGGGCTAAAGAATTCTGGATAACATTTATATGCATTTCCAGACATGTGCCTCCTAGGTGATTCTAAAACCAGTCGATCAACAGAGAAATTTCCCACTACAGCCACTTTAACACGTTTGCTCATGGCTATGACTCCGTTTGTCCTTTTCATCTACCCAGTACTTTTCCAGTTCACTTCTGAACATCTGTGATGCCTCTGCTTCCCCCCAGGGAAGACACTCTATGGCAAAGGTCCCAGCCATGCTCAGCTCTTGAAACAATCTCTCTCTCCTCCTTCCTCCCCCTGTGAGTATGCGTGTGTGTGTGTGTGTGTGTGTGTGTAGAGTGTGTGTATGGCTGTACGTGTGTGTGTGTGGTTGTGAATATGGGTGTGGGGAGGTACCTTAGTTAGGGTCTTAATGCTGTGAAGAGACACCATGACCAAGCCCACCCTCACAGTGACACACTTACCCCAACAAGGGCATATCTCCTCCAGCAGGGCCACACCTCCTAATAGTCCACTCCCTGTGGGCCAAGCATCCAAACAGGTGAGTCTTTGGGGGCCAAACCTATTCAAACCACCAGTGCACGTATCTATATGTATGTGCATGTGTATATTAATGTGTGTATGTGTACATTTGTGTATGTGTGTGTACGTCTCTGTGTGTGTCTCTCTCCTACCACTTGTTCATATGAAGTCTTATAGACGGAAAACATGAGGCAGCACTCTTTGGAGGAAAGTTCTTTCCTTAAGTAATAGCCTGACATCCAGAGAGGCCCAGTGAGGAGTGATCTTGACATGTGCGGGCTAGAAGTCCCTTCAGCAAACCTTGTGTAGTCTTGTGTCTCAGTCCGATTTGGGTGGGAATGACAAAAATACCATTAACTGGATGGCTTAGAATCAAGAGAAATTTTCTTCTTATGGTTATGGAGGCTGAAATTCAAAACCAAGTCAAGGCATAGCATCTGGCAGAGTCACACTTTCTGGCTCAGAAATGGTGCCTTCTTGCTGCGTCTTCACCCAGTGGCGCGACAAGGAAGCTCACACACTTCTTTCTGAGACACTTATGCCATCCCGGAAGGTCTGCCCTCATCACTTCCCCCAAGCCCTGGAGGCCAAGCTCTCAAAGTATCAGTTTGGGAGGAGACCAAACACGCAGACCACATGTTTCCTCCATCTTGCTATGTTGGATGGGTCCCCCAGTGTGGGATTAGATGATACAATAAAAATTTAAATCTGCATTTAACTGATCGTGAGTCAACAAGGAATCAAAGACTCTCCTCAGGAGATCCAGATAAGAATTCAAGAAGAATCTTCTCTTTTCATTTTGCTTGTTTGTTTGGTTGGTTGCTTTTTGGAAAGAAACTTTTTTTTTTTTTAAGGAAAAAGGGGTTTTATTTTGCCCTCCAATTTGAGGTCATATGTTCCATCCTAACAAAGAGAATACACGGGGACAGGAGTGGCAGGTTGCTGAGAACATCATATCTATACTCAGGAAGGAGAGAGATGAGTTAAAAGGCGTGAGGTAATACTTGAGGGACAGAAAGTCCTGTCCTTAAAAGCCTCACCTTTGACAAGTGCATTAAGATTGCCGATAACTGTTTCTAGCTCTGCTAAGCACAATGCCCTGAGACTTTCCAGCTGTGCTTACCGACCAATCTGAAGAATGACTTTTCTGAGAACGACTTTTATCAATCCAGTCATTGCCGTCAATGTAGAGTTCATGTGACTATGAAATAAGAAATGCCAAGGAATTTAATTCTTTGCTATTGGATTGAGATTTGATGGAAGAAACAGCCAGGCAATTAATTCTATTTAGGAACCATGCATCTCAGCTTTGAAGTGAAATGGATTTCCCTGTGGCTTTATATTGGTTACAGCTTTTATTAAATTCAATTACTTTTCCCTCTGGTCTGCTCCATAAAGGTACATTCATGGGGTAGGATGGCTCTTAACAGAACTATTTCCATTGGAAAAGATGGTAACTGAGTGAAGCTGGCCACTAAAAAGGTTGTTTTTTTATAAGCAAAATAACAGAGGAGAGGTTGTGTTTGTTGCTGGTGGTCTTCAAGCCCCGCCGCATTCTCATCAGCTAGCAAAGAAGAAGCAAGAATAATTCTCATATTCCATTTACCTCTTTCTTGCCTGTATTCTTCTTCAACACCTTCGTCCCTTAACTGTCCCCAAAGAGACCAGTTAAACTGTGGGACTAAGGGACCCTTCTCTGAAGACTTTTTGCAGTTCTGATTGTTGGCATGGGGAAAGCCCAGAATATATTTTCCGGAAAAATCACTGGGAAGCAGGATCACCAGCGCTAAACCTGCTACTGTCTCCAGTCCTGGGAGGTTGATCACATCTATTCATGAAACTTGTCGTCATGTGACCAACAGGCAGGCCTGATGACTCCGAGTCTCCCTGTCATGTCTGGATGTCATGAGACTCAAACAGGACTGTGAGATAATAAACAAGTTATCATAGAAAGGCATTGGGAGGGTTATTCATGGTAATTTACAAACTAGAAAATTGCTGTTTCAATGTCATTTCATGAAAACCATGGCTTTTCCAAATGTGCTAGGATCTATCTTACCATGTTGAAAGAATGATCTTCTCTCCCTTAAAATGATACTCAGAGATATTTCTAAAATCTAATATTTGGCTAGAAAGTGACTGCAAACATGGACTGCCCCATAAGCCAATCAGGCGGCAGCTCCCAATGAGGGTATTTTCTGACTGAAAGTCCAATGTATTTCTCTAATAAAATGAACAATTTTACAAGTCCCAGGCATTGCTTAAAAAATGGTTGTATTAGGATCAAAAACTCTGCTACCACCTGGGACCAATAAGTGGTCTCTTTCTTCCAGAAACATCACCTACTTCAGCTCCAGTCCTGGCTGGGTGAAATTAAGAAGCATGAAAAACATCAGGCAAGCTCAAAGAACTTGTTGAAGAATTATGTAGGTAAAATTCAATATTATAAGCTGGTACTTTTCCTCCAGGCTTGTCACTGAAAGGAGCCAAGTCTAAACTGTAATCAGCATGCCTTCCACCAGTAAAACACTTCCTAAATGAGATGCGAACTCAGCTGCAAATTCTGCAAGAAGTGGCCTAAGAGCAGCAGAACCTGATGGTTTAATGTGGTCTTCCCTCAGTCTTCACGTTGCAGTTGTAATGGACATGAGTTCCAGGCAGAGTTGAGTTCAGCTTATGCTGCCATCAAAATTGACCTTAGAGAGAGCATCCTTGACACGAAAGGCCATTAGTAGCCACATATGCACTTCACATTGGAAAGATCCTCCTATGTTCTGGTACTTTGGGCACACTGTGTTTGACGATTCACTCGTCGTACAATAAATGAATATGTTGGAATCCTGATGTATTGATGTCACATCACTGAAGTTTGCTACATCGATCGAGACAATGGGGTTAATGTATGGCACTGAATGTGGTTCTGAGATTAGTGGGCTCTGAATGTGGTTTGAACATGTGAAGACTGGCATAGATTCAATGCTATTAGCAAGTGACACATGGGTTGTCTAATTTGTGAGATGTGTTTGTCTCTTGGACAAGTTGATAAAATTCCTAGACAGCCACATGTTTAAAACAATCCACTTACCTGAGACCTTTTCACAAATTTTAGGCTTTTCACAAAAATTAATCCAAAATGGATCATAAACTAAAAGTTGCAGCATAAACTTTTAACTTCTTAAATAAAAGAGGAAAAATTAGATGACATGACTAAGGTGATGACTTACAAATCATAGCAAAGGTGCTGTCTATGAGAGAAATAGCTGATATGCTGAATTTCACAAAAATTAAAATTTTATTTTTTGCAAAAGACACTATAAACAAAATATTGTGTTATCAAAACAACAAACAAAGGCAGCAAAGACGTGAGGTTGGGAGGATCTGCGGAGAGTTGTAAGGTGTGGAGGGGATGATCATATTCCACTGCCTTGAAATTCTTAAAGAATAAATAAAAAGAATAAGATTAGAAAAAGTTTACTAAAGATACATTTTGCAAATAAAGAAATATTTTTCCCCAATTATACAAAACACTCTTTAAAGTCATTAGTAAGAAAACTAATACCTTAATTTAAAAGCAGCTGTTTGAAAATGGCAAAAGAGGGCTAGGGAGATGGTTCAGTCAGTAAAGGGCCTGTTTTGCAAACACAGGTACCTGAATTCAGATCCCCAACACTCAAGTAAAGAGTCAGGCATAATAGGGGGATCTTGTAATTGAAGCACTGGGGAGGTAGGGACTAGCCAATCCATGGAATTCATTAGCCAACTACTCCAGGTTTGATGGGAGACCCCATCTCAAAAAATAAAATGGAGAGTAATCATATATAACCTCCATCAATAGATCTACCTGTGCAGAAAGCACTGTTTGAATGCCCCCATCTGCTGCTCATCTCTTCTCAGGAGGGAGAGTCCTTCTCGCCTTAACTGACCCTCAGCCTCCACCTTGACAAGCACATGTGTGGGAGAAGATGGCGCCCTTCCCCACGGACCACGCTGATGGGCAGGCAGTGGCGTCTCTGCCTTTCTTAACATGGTACTGCTTGCTTCCTACCGATGTCATTCTGTAAAGTCCTTCTGAATTACATACCAGATTGAGGTCACAT
Organism: Meriones unguiculatus; assembly: GCF_030254825.1. Lineage (NCBI taxonomy): Eukaryota > Metazoa > Chordata > Mammalia > Rodentia > Muridae > Meriones > Meriones unguiculatus. Next base: position 73,840,529 of record NC_083349.1, read on the forward strand.
AGCATCAGTGACTGTTTATTATGCTCAGTCACCAGTAATTTTCTGTGAGAACATGTAATCTTTAATAATTCTTCATTTTGGAATGTGTGCAAAATTATTCAAAGAGAGTTGGTCAGCTAACATCATTGCACTTCAGAGCAACAATTTTTCAATATTTAGAAGAAATAGGGGTGGTGATAAAAAATTTGATAGCACAGTTTTAGACAGGGAAAGGGCCAAATGATGTAATTGATCACAGTCTCATGCTTCAAGAATTTGGAAGATTATATTATTATATGTAATGATGAGTCAGATCAGAGATATGAATGTCATCTAACAAGGCTTCCTAAGTCTGTATTATTGGGTTGCAACCTAAGTCAATCTATTGATGCTCATGAATTATGAGTCAATCAAAACAAACCTGGGGAGTAAAAACAACACCACCAAAGCCCAAAGCAAAAGTCTTTAGGTCTTCATGGAATGTTTCTGGCTTTTTTCTTTGAGGCACATGGTAAGGTTGCATTTTCTAACCCTCTTCATTTGTTATAGAGCTGTTTCGTTAGCACTACTCAGTAATTTGTGATCAGAGATAATTTGCCATTCCTCACCGTAGGATTTAACAAGGTTCTCCTCAAAGATCACGTTCATTCATTCATTCATTCGTTCATTCACTTTACATACTAATCATAGCCCCTCCCTCCTCTCCTTATTTATTTATTCATTTATTTATTTATTTATTCATTCATTCATTCATTGACTTTACATACTAATCATAGCCCCCTCCCTCCTATCCTCCAAGTCCCACCTTCCCTCCCTTTTTCCCCTATTCCCCCTCCAACGTCTCAGAGAAGGGAGCCCCCCCCACCGATTTACCATAGCATTTCAAGTCGCACCAAGACTGAGCACATCCTCTTCCTCTGTGTCCTGGCAAGGCAGCCCTGCCAGAGGGACCTTATCAAAAAGCATGCAACAGTGCCCTTGTCAGAGACAGCCCCCACTCCCTATTAGGAAACCCACAGGAAGACCAAGCTGCCCATCGGTTACATCTCTGTAGGGGACCTAGGTCCAGTCCATGCATTGTCCTTTGCTGGTACTTCCACAAGCACCTTGTGGTGTCTCCACAAGCCCCATGGGCCCAGGTAAGTTGGCTCTGTTGGCCTTGTGGAGCTCCTGTCCCCTCCAGGTCCCTCTGTGCTTCTGCCCACTCTTCCAGAGGCTCCCTGTGCTCAGTCCACTATTTGGCTGTGAGTCCCAACATCTGTCTCCACCCTTTGCTGGGTGGAGCTTCTCAAAGGACAGCTGTGCAAGGCTCCCATCTACAAGCAGAGCAGAGTGCTGTTAATAGTGTCAGGGGTTTGGGTCTCATATTTGGTGTGGGTCTCAGCTTGGGCCAGGCATTCCCTCAATCTCCACTCTAGCTTTATCCCTGCACATCTTGTAGGCAGGGTTAATTTTGGGTCAAAGTTTTTGTAGGTGGCTTGGAGTTCCCCTCTCTCCACTAGGGAGTCCTGTCCCTAGACCTCTTCAGTCTCCATGATCCCTGTTGCTAGGGGTCTCAGCTAGAATCACCCCCATATCCTCCCAGGAGCCTACCTTGTCCTAGGTCTTCAGCTTGTCTCAAAGATGCGCCCACCCACGGTTTCTCTTCTCTCTGAAAACACTCTGTCCTTCTGCCTCCTCACATCTGATCCCCACCCTCATTTCCCTCAGCACTTCCTCTTCTCCTGTTTCCTCTTTTCAGCCACATCTGCTGTCTATTCTATTTCCCCTTCTGAGTGAGATTCAACCATTCTTGGCCCTCCTTGTTACTTAGCTTCTTTGAGTCTGTGAATTGTAATATGGTTATCTTGTACTATATGGCTAATATCTGCTTATAAGTAGGTACACACCATGTGTGTCTTTCTGGGTCTGGGTTACCTCACTCAGGATGATCTTTTCTAGTTCCATTCATTTCCCTGCAAATTTCATGATCCCCTTGTTTTTAATAGCTGAGTAGTATTCCTTTGTGTAAATGTGCAACAGTTCCTTTATCCATTCTTCAGTTGAGGGACATCTATATTGTTTTCAGTTTCTGCTATTATGAATAAAGCTGCTATAAACAGAGTTGAGCAAATGTCCTTGTTGTATGGTGGAGTATCTTTTGGATATATGCTCAGGAGTGGTATAGCTGGATCTTGAGGAAGCACTATTCCCAGTTTTCTAAAAAAGCTTCAGATTGATTTCCAAAGTGGTTGTACAAGTTTTCACTCCCACCAGCAGTGGAAGAGTATTCCCCTTTCTCCACATACTTGTGAGCATGTGCCTTTGCTTAAGTTTTGGATCTTAGCCCTTCTAAAGAGTACCAGCTACTCCTGATGAAACCTAATTGACTAGGATCAGAAGAAAGGAAAAGAAGACCTCTCCTATCAGTGGACTTGGGGAGGGGCATGCATGCAGAGGGTGGAGGAAGGGAGGGATTGGGATGGGAGGAGGGAGGGAACCACAGCGGGGATACAAAGTGAATAAAGTTTAATTAATAAAGAATTTAAAAAAAAAGAAGAGTACCAGCTACATTCCCTAGGTCACTAGAGACATCTCAGAGAAGAGCTCCCAGCCAAGCTACAGTTAACATGCAGCATGAGAAATAAAAAAAAGACTGTTATTTAAAGCTACTGAGATTTAGGGGCTAGTTATTATTGAAGTAGAGCCTTGCTGATCCTGACAGATACAGAACCCATCTTCCTAGGACAGAACTCTCCAGCTTAAGAACTTCATCTGTACTTAGGATTCTATTTGGATTCAGAAATAAACCTGGAAAGCTGAAGATATCTGAGTGAGGAAGCTGGAGAAATGGCTCAGTGGTAGAGTCCTTGCAGGTCTTCTAGAGGACTAGAGTTCCTAGTACTCACCCTAGGTGTTTCACAACTCCAAGGGAGCTACAGCCCTCTTTTGGCCTCCATGAACATGCACACACAGATTCAAATAGAAAGAATAAAATAATTTTAGATAAATATCTAAATGCCACTAACATCCAACTTACACAAATAACTCCATGGCTTTGATCTTAGTCACATCAAGTTCCCTAACATTCTGTTACTCTAACCTAATTTCTACTTTTCCTATTAACTACATCCTCATGAAATAGTGGTGAACACTGATGAGAGCTTACCTGTCGCCCACTCTTGTACATCAAATAGAAACCTGCCAGGGCTTCGAAGGCTGTCTAGGATCAGATAGAATTTCTTTCAGGAGTCAAAATATTAAACCTCTAAATCTAGAAGCTAGGTAAAGGAAGAAACAATTTAAAACACCTGACTTAAAGTGGTTAAGTAATAAAGGGGCTTATTGTTCCCATAACTAAAGTAGTTTAGTCAAGTCAGCCTCAGGCACAGTTTTCTCCAAGGGTTCATGGTGGTCCCTGAGAGTAAACTATGTTTTTTCAAAGATCCCTACCTCTGCTCTTTTAGGCATAATAACTTCCTTCAACCTGGCTTCCCTTGGGATAGCAAATGTCTACCTCTTCCAGCATTCTAGAAGAAAAGAAAATGTCTTACCCCAGAACCCCAAAGCAAAACTTGAGGCTAACTCACTGAACCAGCTTGGCTTACATGCTTCCCTTAGAATGAAGCCCTATAGGAAGAGTAATGATGTATGAAAGGTGTTAAAGTTTCTCTAAGCCATAGCTCTGTCTAGGGTTGGCAGCTAGAATCAGCGTCTCTGAAATTCTAAGAGCCCCAAAAGAAATATGGGATGCTAGGAAATGGCGTAGAATAATAAAAATCTGATTGGACCCCATTGCTCTCTGTTTTATGTATTGAGGCTAGGTTTCACAATGTGGCCCAGACTGGCCTTGAACTCACAGTGATCCTCCTGTCTCCATCTCCCAAGTGCTGAGATTACAACTGTGATCCATTATATCTGGCTTCTATGACCCTCTTGCCTTCTTTTCTATGCTTCAAATGTTTTACAATATACAGATACCTTACCAAGTTTACAATGGCTCAATTTTGTATTTTTTTTCTATTTTATGACAAATACAATATACCCATGTGTCATTGTTTTCATTTTAGTAGTCAACCAGTTATATAGTTAACATTTTTTTTTTGTGGGTGCTTGTTTTTTTTTCTTTTGTTTTTGTTTTGTTGTTGGTTTTTTTTTCAGTGCAGTTTATTCAGGAACCTTGAACAATCATCAGACCCTGGTATAGTTAACATTTTATTGTAAGATAAATCTTATTTTATCTGTTTTTTCCCCAACTCTAGGATAATTTTAATGTTCTGAGTGCATTTGAAGTAGGCTAGATTAAGTCCCAATGTCAAGGAAGTCACATGTATCAAATGCGTATTTTTCTTATTTTCTTCTTTATAGAGTTCTTTGGGGTGTTTAGCCTTGTTTTGCAATTTATATATATGAGTATAATGCACTTGGGACTCTTGGTCAGGCATCTAGGACAAAGAGAGTCACAGTCTCTTATATATACTTTGTTGCCTATCTATATGTAGAAATAGATATATGTAGTATATCTATTATATACAATATATCATGTACAACATACATAGTAATACAATGTATATTACACAGTAGATATATACAGGTTCATCAGTTTAAGAACAAATAGTATTTTAAGAGTCCTGGGCTGGTGAGATGATTTAGCTGCTAAAGCTTACCCTCAGAGGAAGCCTGACAAGCCTACTGGTATACCTGGAGTCATGTGAAAGTGGAAAGAGAGGATTCCACAAAGTGTCTTCCAACTGGCACATGTTGCAGTGTCACACACAGACACACATGCATGCATGCACACACACACACACACACACACACACACACACACATGCATGCACGCACACACACACACACACACACACAGACACACATGCATGCATGCACACACACACACACACACACACAGACACACATGCATGCATGCACACACACACACACACACACACACACACATGCATGCCATGCACACACACACACACACACACACATGCAGACTATGTGCATGTACAAATAGTAGATAAGGTTACCACATTTAGTTTTTGTCCTTTCCTGGAACTGCCCTTACTGTTGACATTTTACTTGAGTGTGACACATTTCTTTTAACTAGAATCAACACCAGCATGTCATTTACTGATGTCAACTGGGGCCCCTCCCCTCTCTCAGATCTGCATGTCTATGGGTTTTGCAAGGGTTGAACACATACATACCCATCATTAGATATCATACAGAACAGTTTCACTGTCCTATTGTCCCCTGTAATCCATAACTCCCTCTTTCCCTATTGTTCAACCCTGTGGTAATTGCTGAACTTTTTTTAAAAGTAACTTAGAGTTTGCCTTTTCCTGAGTATGAGGGAGTGGAATCACACAGTACTAGCCTTAGTAGACTGGGTTCTGCTGGTAACCAGCGTTCCTTTCCCTGAATGTCATTTTATTGCTTGATGGCCCTTTTCTTTAAAATAACTAAATAATACTCCATTGTATATGTGCACCAATTTTTGATCTAGTCACTGATGTTAGGGCACATTTTCAAGGTACTTGAGGCCTTTCAGGGTAGACTTCTATGCTGAGTCGAGGAGAATGTCCTTGTCAAATAACTACACTCCCTTTCGTGAGTTAGAGTCCTGTGTACTCTGCCATCTCTCCCTGATCCTCCAGACCAATCAGAACCCTTCTTCCCAGTCTCTTCCACAAGGTTCCCAGCTTCTTCACTCAAGGCTGCCCCAGCGGGTCACCCCCTCAGCTCCTGCCAGAGAAACCTGCCCTGAACAACAGACAGCTAGATAAAATAAAAGACTCTTAAATTTTGATTTTAGGAAAATGTTGAATGTATTTGTCCACATAGCAGGAAGTGCATGGGCCATGTTTATGTGAAAAAAAATGTGTACTTCTCATTTGCATACTCATTTAACAGAGCCTAAGTGTTTTCATGGCTTAAGCTGCCAACCCCACTAACCTCCCCCAAGTTGCTTTTCTGGGTATTATTTTATACTATATATGTAAATTTTTAAATTTAAATTTATTTTTTATAATTTATTCACTTTACAACCTAATTGTAGCCCCTCCCTCTTCTCCTCCTGGTCCCACTTTCCCTCTCTCTTCCCCCATCCTTGTGCCCTAGTCCTCAGAAAGGGGGAGCCCTCCTTCCTTACCATCTGACCCCAGCCTATCAAGTCTCATTAGAACTGCCTGCATCCTCTTCCTTTGTGGCCTAGCAAGCCCTATCTCCCCCACCACCAGGGGAAAGTGATCAAAGATCTGGCATCAGAGTCCATGTCAGAGACAGCCCCTGCTCCCCTTACTATGGAGTCCACATGGAGACTTAGATACCTATTGGCTACATCAGAGCAGGGAGTCTAGGTCCTTGGTTGATGTATCAGTCTCTGCAGGAATCTCCTGGGCCCAGATTTGTTGCCTCTGTTGGTCTTATGATACTTCTGCCCTTTCCAGGTCTTTCTATATACCCAATTCTTCTATAAAACTCCCTGTGCTCTACCTAAAGTTTGACTATGACTCTCTGCATCTGCTTTCATCCCTGCTGGGTGGAGTCTTTCAGAGGACATCTATGATAGGCTCCCATTCTCTTCCCTCTCTAGGTATGTTTTATTCATCAACACATATTCAATAATTAGCATACAATGAGAGATCAGTAAATCCCTAGTATATACTAGGAGTTTAATAAATATTGAATGAATGAATGAATGAATGAATGAATAGTATGATTTTAGATGAAAAGATAGTATTCCCCTTTTCTTGTCCCACTTTGTTCCTAGGTAATACAGCATGTTTTCAACTTATTGCAAAGACACTTCATAAGCAGTTGTGCATATAATATAATCCATTTAGCTGTAATTAAACCTTAATGTAGCTGAATTCAGCGATGTTACACTGAGGAGAGGTCTTGAGCAACATTAATGATACTTTGACACTCTTTCCAGTAAAAGAACCAGGGGGAAAAGAAGATAGGAGAAAAAAGAGACACATGGATACTCCAGAGAGGAAAGTTCAGGTCAGCTGTCCAGAGCACAGAGACTCCTGAAGTCAGTAAAAAGAGTAGGAGGGATCTAATAAAGGTATGCCAAAAAAGTAGCTTCAAACACTGAGTCAGAACAGATTATAAAGGTGCTTTGGAAATTCAAGGTCAGTAAGAAAACAAAAAGGGAGAATAAAGGTTAACTGGTGTCCCCATAAATGCAACTGTCAAGGTGTCAGTGAGGGAGTTCAAAGAGAGATGATTTTCTTTTCAGGACCTGATTTGTTCTGTGCATCACAGCAGAAAAATTAGCACAGATAGTCAATGCCATCAATTTCTCATGGTATCAGCTTGCACATCCCCCTAGTTAAGAGGATAAATGGGCCAGTGAGATGGCTCGTAAGGTAAAAGCACTTGCTGCCTAGCCTGAGGACCAAGCTTGGTCCATGGATCCCACAGGATCAAAGGAGAGAACTGTTTCCCACAGTTCTCCCTTCGACTACCATTCTACAGTGCGTCAGACACCACACAAAATGGAGGAGGGTGGGAGGCAGGGAGGGAGAGACAGAGGGAAGGAGGGAGGGAGGCAGAGAGGGAGAGACAGAGGGAAGGAGGGAGGGAGGCAGAGAGGGAGAGACAGAGGGAAGGAGGGAGGCAGAGAGGGAGAGACAGAGGGAAGGAGGGAGGGAGGCAGAGAGGGAGAGACAGGGGGAAGGAGGGAGGGAGGCAGAGAGGGAGAGACAGAGGGAAGGAGGGAGGGAGGCAGAGAGGGACAGAGGGAAGGAGGGAGGGAGGGAGGAAGAGAGGAAGAGGGAGAGAGAAATTGAGAGAGAGAGATTGAAATTTACTGTGGCTTTTTCCCATTCTTTTTTTTCCCCCCACAGGTTTATAAACTATTTATTAACAGCAAAGGCCCAGAGACTCATTTCTTCTTGGACACACCCACAGTACGGCCCCGGCGGCCGGTGGTCTTGGTGTGCTGACCTCGGACACGAAGGCCCCAGAATTGGCGCAGGCCCCTATGGGCTCGAATCTTCTTGAGCCGCTCCAGGTCTTCACGCAGCTTGTTGTCTAGACCGTTGGCCAGAACTTGGCTGTACTTCCCGTCCTTCACATCCTTCTGTCTGTTCAAGAACCAGTCTGGAATCTTGTACTGCCGAGGGTTCTGCATGATGGTGATCACCCGTTCCACCTCGTCCTCCGTGAGCTCTCCAGCCCTCTTGGTGAGGTCAATGTCTGCTTTCCTCAGCACCACATGGGCGTATCTGCGCCCCACACCCTTAATGGCAGTGATGGCAAAGGCTATCTTCCGCCGCCCATCGATGTTGGTGTTGAGTACTCGCAAAATGTGCTGGAACTTCTCGGGGATCACTAAAGACATGGCGGCGGCACAAGCGGCGGCGTGAAGGCCTCCTGTCTCCCATTCTTTTTTTATTATTATCATTTATTACAATTTATTCAATTTGTATCCCAGCTGTGGCCACTTCCCTCCTCTCCTCTCAGTCCCACCCTCCCTCTCTCTTCTCCCCCTATGCCCTTCCCCTATTCCACTGATAGGGGAGGTCCTTCTCCCCTTCCATCTGACCCTAGTCTATCAGGTCCCATCAGGACTGACTGCAATGTCTTCCTCTGTGGCCTGGTAAGGCTCCCCCAGGGGGATAGGTGATCAGAGAACCTGCCATTGAGTTCATGCCAGAGAAAACCCCTGTTCCTCTTCCTAGGGACCCTACTTGGATACTGAGTCTATTGGCTATATCTGAGTTGGGGTTTTAGGTCCTCTCCATGCATTGTGCATTGTCCTTGGTTGGGGTATCATTCTTTTCAGAGCCCCCAGGGCTCAGGATTTTTTGTTGTTGTTGTTTGGTTCTGTTGGTCTCCTTTTGGAGCTCCTGGCCCCTCCAGGGTTAGGTGGCTTTTAAGGCAGGGAAGATAAGCCTCAAAGAGGCAGGGAGGCTACAGTTTTTGTGCCAAGTCTTCTGAGATCCATTTTGGAAATGCTATCCTTAGCACTTGCTGGTAGGTGGGAGTCGTTTCTGGGATTCTGAGGTGATTTGCTGAAAAACTGTGCATAATATAGCCAATGGCTAGAAAAGAATTCTCCAGAACTCTTCTGGATTGTTTTTTTCATAACACAAGGCTGTCTCCTCCTTCTGCCCTCCTTGAGGCATTTGACACCATTAAGCCTCCTTTTTTCATTGGTTCTTTGCTTCACTAAAAGCAGTCAACAGTACTGTGGTGTTGTCTGAAGAGCATCTGGAAGTGTTTGTGCAAAGCAATATGTTCCACATGAAGGTGTGGGGCCAGATCAGTGCAGCCCACACCTGTCCCTCTGCCTCCTGGGATGCCCACCCACCATCCAGTTAGGGTGCAGATCAGGCTGGACTCTGAATGACAAAGGCAAATTCAGGGGGACTGGAGAGTAAGCAGAGGGAACCCAGCTCATCTATTCCATTTATGTGGAAAGTGCTTAAGTAGGACATGATTGCTGAACAGAAGCTTTGGGTGTCACCTCCTCATCTTCACGATTTGATTAGATATTGTGAATCTCCCTGAACCCATTCCTATGTATCAAGATACACATATTTGCAAGCTTGTGTGTGTGCATGCACGTGTGAGGTAGAGAGAGAGAGAGAGAACCTGTTGGAGTGAACACTGCTGTAGCAGCCTTCTTGGAATTGCCAGAGAATGCCCAAGGATGTCTCTTCAGTCGCCAACCCTTAAGGCATTCTCACCGTGCTGATCACTCTGCTCACTGTGCCAGGCTCCCAGTGCTGAAGAAGGTGCCAGATTATTACATCCACGGGCATCACCTGGCTTTCACTCTACAATCTAACCTAGTACCTCCTGCAACATCAGAATAATTTTGTTTGATTTGGGTTTGGGTTTTGGTTTTTTGGAAACCTCAGATTTCAAGAAAGTGTTATGTTTGCCCTCAGGAGTGTCTCTTTACTGCATAAGTGACTTCTTACACCAAAGGCAGGGTCAACATCTCATTCTTCCCAGTACTGCGTGGAGAGGACAGGCCGCTGATTCCTGTGACTTCCACCTGCAGACTGGTGAAGGAGGAAGGTGGGGGTGACTTTCCTTTCACTGTAGTCCTTTACAGATCCAACTCGCTGTTCTCCTCATTAGAATACACTTCCTGACCGGCAATAGGAAGACATAATTTTTAGCAGGGTGTTTTGTCAAGTGCAGAAATGAAAGCTACATAAGGAGAAATGTAAAGCATAGTTCGTAAATGAAAATTTCAAAATAACTGTCTTTCTCTCTCTCTCTCTTTCTCTCTCTCTCTCTCGTGTGTGTGTGTATGTGTGTGTGTGTGTGTGTGTGTGTGTGTGTGTGTGTGTGTGTGTGGCTTGTGTGCATGTGTGTCCTTTAACCATATGTACGTGTCCATGTTAGGGAGGTCACTGGAGGTCACAGGTGCCCTCTGGTATGTCTTCCTCAAGCCCCCTGAACCTTAGCTTTTGAGACCCTGTCTCTTCACTGAATCTGCAGCTTGTCGCTGTGGTGAGGCTGAGTAGTAGAGGAGTTCCAGGGAGGACCCTGACTTTGACTCTGCAGTGCTGGGGTTAGGGACACTCACAGGCAGGCATAGCTTCCTACACCGTGTTAGGGACCCAAACTCAAGCACTTTACCCACTGAGCCTTGTTAAGTTTTATAGAAAGAAGCCACCACTGCTCCAGTTGAGACAAAGAACAGTGAGGACACAGACAAGTTACTCTAATTTAACAAGAGAGTAAATAAGACTATCTGGACTGGAGTCTTGACAAACATTGCCATGTCACCCCAAAAGTTCTTCCTTCCTTTTCAGCACTCCATAATTAATCCTCCAATACTTAGGTACTTAGAAAAATTTCTCCCCGAAGCAGCAGGAGTGATTATCATGAATGATAAGTAAATTTGTCAGCATTAGTGCACTAAAGTAAGTCCCATCAATCTCTGCAGAGACAGGCCTCGGGCTGGGAGGCCACAGCAGCAGCTCTGGAGAGCAGCTTGAGTGGGGGACAGCCTCTTTTCCTGCTAACATTACAAGTATATTATGTGTAATATAATATTTGCCAAGCATAGAAAACTGCTTTTGATTGAATGAATTTACGGAAAAGCTTCATAGTTGTAAATGGTCTCAGGGCTCATTGGTGAGAAAAGATTGATTTCTATAATAGGATCCAGCCCTACCTTGCCTTAAGCATGGTCCAAATTCTTTAGGGGAACTTTGGCTTTTTTTTTTTTCTTTTTGCCAGTGTAGTTGAAAATGATATGCTTTAGGTCTATTTTTCGTTGGGTGAAACTTGTTTAAACACATTCAGAATGCTGCTTCTGTTTTTATTGAAGCTAATCCTCCTGTTTTCCCTTGTTAAGAAAGCTTAAACATAAACACAATCAAATTTGTTCTGTGTGAGCTGGTAAAGCCCACTGCTTGACAATAATAGAAAGTGGGCTAAAATAGCTTTTTCCAAACTCATACCAGAGAGGGAGTGCACCAAAGACATCAAAGCATCCTGTGCACAATTAATATTAATAACATTAATTGCAGATGCCAACACCGCATGCTGCCAGGACAGAGACCCACTGGTACCCTTCCCCACAGATGGTCTCCTTTTGAAGGAATGGAATAGACAGGGCTTCATAGGAGTCAATTTTGGTTGCTTATTATTATGAATTTTTTGCAGCCATATTGAATAATATCCCATTCTTCCCATTCTGGGAGGCATATAGACTGAACTAGCTTAAAGCAAAAATATCTGCTTTATTAAAGGTAAAACTAAATTAATGGGCGTTGACTCCTAGTGGCTTCTCCATCCTTCACCCTCATTTAGATGGAATTGAGTTGGTCTCCACAGTCAGCCATGGCTCTAGCCAACTAGTGAAGCCCTCACACAAGCAGTGCTTACCCGTTTCCCTCAGTGTCCCTAGGGCATCTTGGAATGATGCAGAACACTCCTCTCAGTGAGGACCAAGTGCCTCAGAGGCAGGTGTCCCAGCCTGCCAATCCAGTGAGCCACACCCCTGAGGCTGGGCAGAGCTGGACCTTCTGGAAAACGCAGAGGAAACAGATGGCCTTCCATGGCAATACTCAGCCATGGCGTTAAAATGTCAGAGAAATCTGTATTTCAAAATCTTGTCTTATTATTGTATTTGTACCTCACTGGAGGTAGAGTTCACAAATTTCTTCTTGATGTGGTAACCAGAATGAATCCTCAGGGTGAACGCCCTCTAACTAACAGTGGTATTCACACACAGCTTGGCGCCAGGCCCCGAGTGCCTGCTATGTAAACTGTTATTGTCCAAGTAATTGCTGGCCCGTACTTTATATGTGTGCATTTTTGGTCTTTTCACAGTGATCTATGTGCCTACTTAGATCGCTGTTGCTGGGGAGACTCAGTCATTCTCTACTCGGGCAACGATTTAAATTGGGCAACTTCTTGAATAACCTTAATTGGCCAGAGAGAAAACTCCCTGTTGTTATGGGCCTCCTCTTCTGTGCTGGCTTCAGAATCAGCCCATGTGTGACATTAAACGACCATTACTTTGATTGGCGATCCAGACTCACATCAAAGGTACCATCATCAAACACTTAGCTGAGGTGCTGAAACGCAATGTGGCTCTGTACTGCCGAAGGCAGACAGCAGGCAGGTGTCCCGGCAGACGCTCAGGCTCCCAGTGAGGTGGCCAGGGAGGACAGCTGGGGCCGCTGCACTGCACGCGTCCTGCCAGCTGCTGCTTTTCTCACCCAGGACTTCTGATTCTAGTGGAGTCTTGGGTTCAGATTAGTTCTCACAGCTCAAAACTGAACCACTAGACCGTGAACCATGGAAACACCTGTTTTAGAAATAGATGGTTTTATTTGATTTTGAGGCAGGGTATCATTATCCTGGGATGGCTTCTCTCTTGTTATGTAGTTGAAAATGACCTTGAGCTTCTGATCCTCTTGCTTCTTCCTCTCAAGTGCTGGCCTTCACTCCACATTGGGTGTGTGCGATGCTGGGTTTGAACCCAGAGCTTCTTGAATCCAAAGCAAACATCTGCCAACTGAGCTACATCCCCGGCCTCTGAAAGGCATTTTTGAAATCCAGGTGAACACTATTAAACTCTAGAGTACCACACTCTGTAATGGAGTGTTTTAGAGCTGTGGGCGACTTCAGAACATCAAACCAAACAGCCCCCAACTGACTTCCTCTTCCTATCAACTGAGGAAATAGATGCAAAAACAGTTTAGTAGTTGACTCAAACTTACATACGTAGTCCTCTCTACTCAAATTCTGGAAAAGTCTAGCAAACACCCAAGACTAAGACAGGAAGATGGTGGAGATGTCACCTGGTGAGTGCCCTTGGCATAACGGTTGACTGCTGCAGGGACCATGCTCTGTGACCAGTGTGGACAGTCCCTCCTGTGCCACATCTGCATTCTGAATTCAATTAACTTTGCATTGGAAATCTTCTTTATTTGTACTGGACATGGCTAGATGATTTTTTTCTTGTCAGTATTTCCTACATAATGTAGGACAGCAACCATATACACAACGGTTGCAGCCAACAGGCCGAGTGATCGAGGTGAATTGAATTGGTGATGCCTGTTGATTGTGTACACAAATTGCTACAGGGCTGAGTATCAGAGACACAAGCATCTGCACAATTTGTTACACAGGAAAGACCCTGGCACGGACTCCCCAGAGATATCAAGGGGAACCACAGCATATTGCAGAGCAAATTTAGACTGTTGGGATGCTTTTCCCTGTGCCTGATAGCTTTCTTTTTACATTTGAGATTACAGTCATTAGATTCCTGTTCTACATCAGTGGGTGGGTCATGGTTTCAATCTGGGAAAGCCAGGCAAGAGCCAACCTTACGTTTTGTTTTTTCCTACTAGAACAGAGAAGAGAAGTTGTGTCCTCATTGTTACAGTCCTGTGAGTCGTTTGGCAGGTGGTGGGTTAAGGAGGAAGGACAGGGGTGGGCTTCAGCATCAGCTCTCAAGTCAAAGTAAGGGTGGGAACAGGTGGGGTGGCAAGATCACCCCTTCTTGGTGTTCAGGCTGTGGAAGAGAGTATCCTCAGCAGTGGGACATGACATTTACCTGTCAGGGCATCTGTGAAGAGCCAGCGCCTGCTGGAGCAGGCCCTCCTGTGTGCTTCAAAGGCTGTCAGCCTCTCTGGTAACAGCTGAAGACCGGACACCTGGAGACCCACAGGCACCCTCAGAAAAGGGAGGGCAGGCGAGGGCGGGCAGAGGTACTGACAAGAAACCTGGGATAGGAAACCCAGAGGCTGAGAAGGAAGAAACAGGCCAGGTGGCACCACTTGGGCTTAATTAAATGGGGGAGGCAGGCTTGAAGCCTGAGAGTAGACACCTGGGAAGTTAAAGCTACAGGCCAGGGGCAAAGGTTGAGCAAAACAAGTTACCTGGGACCCCTGATGGAAGCAAACCCCGGGGACTTGTGACGAAGCCCAGGGTAGGGGCAGGGTGGAGTTTCTGGCAAAGGAAGGGTAGAATGGAAACTGGGAGGGAGGGAGTGGCAGGTGCTGACAGAGGACTCAAGGACACACTGAGGGGATGAGCTGGTGACCATATAATATGGGGGACATGCCAAGCACGGTGGGAGAGTAGAAGGAACCGGCACACAGCTAAGGAGGCGTTCCCCTGTTAGATCAGGGTCTCACCTTCCCAGTGTCCCCACCCTGCGACAGTTTCTCACGCGTGGTCCCCAACCATAAAGCTATTTTCCTTACTACTTCAGAACTATAATTTTGCTACTGTTATGAATCATAATGTCAATTTTTGGTATGTGGCCCCCTGAAAGGGGCATTTGATCCACACGTTGAGAACCACTGTTTAGATTGTTCCATTCGCCTTCAGTGTTCACTGGATAACCTGTGACCCTGTGAAGAGCCAGTCAGATTTTCTCTTTTCTCATGTATTTTGAAAATGTTAAACTTACAGAAGAAAAAAAAAAGACCCTCAATACTCATAAATTCTTGTCACCATGACTGCAAAGGAGGCCACTTGGCTTTTGTGTTTTAGCTCCACACTCCCGTCTTGACCCTTTGAGTATCAACGGTGCACGTCCTAAGAGTCTTCACTGACGGATGCTCTGACTCGTCCTGGGTCTAAGAACGAGGCCATTACATTACAAATATATCAACACACTTAGGGAAGCTTTTATTCATTTCTCTTAAGTAGTTCATGTTCAATTTTCAGCTGTCTACCAAAGCTCTCTATTGTGCCTTTGAATTCAAAATCCAGAGCTATCTGTGCAACACACTTACATTTGTCTCTGCGGCCTATCTTAAATTGGAACACTTTATTAAATATCTGTTGTTTGCCTCCCCTAACAGATGTTCTTGAAGATGGAATCCCCCTCATTCTGGTTTTGTTGTAATTTAATTTTTTCTTTTGATTAGATTAAAATTAAATATCTTCAGTAAAAAAATTACCTAGGAGATAGCGTCCTTTCACAGGGAAGCTAGGGCATGATTTTTTTGTTTGTTTGTTTGTCTTGTTTTTACAATTTATAGTGAAGTCTTGGTTTAAATTTTCAAATTATTTTTGTTGCAAACAGATGTTAAAATAGTTAATAACTGCCCAGCAACCTACTGGTCTTTGAATTTGCTGCTAAGATTCCAAGCAAGGAAAACAATCTGGCAAAAACCCACAGTCTCGAATGTTGCTGCACAAGTCATAAGAAAAGCTACAGGAGAAATTCCTGGCCTGGCTTTCATGCAGTGTTTATCGAGAAGGCTGGAGGAGCAGTCCTCTGTCCGCTGTCCTCCCACAGAGGTCCTCTGTCCGCTGTCCTCCCACAGAGGGCATCTGCATGAGTCTTTACAAGAACCTGGCACAGAGGATCTGCTTTCTGGATGTCACATGACTGCAGAGAAGCCCACCCCCTGCTTTTGGTGTCCTTTTTCCTGTTGGCTTATTCTGAGATGGGGTTTTATGTATCCCAGGCTGCCTTCAAAGTTGAGGTCCTCTACCTCCCAAGTACTGGGGAGGTAACCAGTGCCATGACACCTGCTGGCCACACATGAGTCTCCCACTTCTGTGGGACAGTTGTTTCTACATAGTATTTTCCAAATACAGATTCTACATTATATACAGGACATATATAAATTTAAAGCCAGATAATACAGGCTCCACATTATTCACTTGATACAGAGGTATATCTATATGTATTCAGGTAACTGTGAAATTGCCTTGAAATTGGTCAAAATACCTACTTTATTTAACTCTAAAACTAGCATCTGTGTATAAAAAAATGAAACCTGAAACAAATGAAACAGGTGTTGGGAGAGTTAAAGTTTCTCCGGGAAAGGGCTTTTCTTCAGAGATAACCTCCACCAGTGTCTTCCAGGGATGCTCCAGCTGCTGCATCCTCACACATCAGTATATACACAGGCTCACAGGTATCCTAAAGTAACCTCATGATTTTTATTTGTTGTATAATATTCAATTGGATAGCACTGACTATTTGTTTTCCTCTGTTATTTCATTATTGTCAACATTTAAAGTGCATTTTTATATAAAATTCCAGGAAATTTTTAAAAGAGAAATTACCAGAATGTAGTTACTGGGTCCAAACATGGTAAAACACACACACACACACACACACACACACACACACACAAGAAATTAATAGACACTGTGAAACTCTTTCAATTCAAATCAAAGTTGGTGCTCCTTAATCATAACAAGGGTGTGCCTCTTGCAGCAAGGTGGCCAACTCTTTGCTTATGCTAATCAGCAAATGTCCCTAAGGGGATCTGTAACTTTTCTTCTTGGGTTTGTTTTATGAATATTTTGATCATGGTTTGTCTCAATATATGTATGAACACTCTACATAAAAGAAAAATTAGTCTTTCTTTAGGATGTTTTACAATCCTCCACACATGCTATCATTTTCCTGCTGACATTGATATTACTATTTTTAAGGTTCAAAAACCTTTAAAAATAGGTTGCTGAATATCTGTATATTCTCCCTTTTAAAAATTTACATTTTTTGACTTGGCAGTTCTTGTCTGTTCTGAGTCTCTTAAGAGACAAAGCAGAGCAGGCGATCCCACTTTTTTTTTGTTGTTCTATAAATTTTGTTTAGAATTTGAATCTATACAGAACTACTCTGGTATAGACTGAGGTGGGGCTTCAGTGGCCTCAACGTTCTTAAAGATCCATCTTTTCCTACGAACCTGGTGCCAGTTTTTCATTTTCCAAGGTCAACGGGCTTGCTGCGGAAAGATAAATAGTTTACTCTCAGTAAAGAAGTAGGCTAAGTTAAGTTTCTGTGTACGAAATTTTTCCATTAGTGATACTGAATTTGGAAAGCATTTAAATAATTCCTTTGTCTGAGTGAGGTATCCCAGGAGCAGAAAGACACACACGGTATATACTCACTTATATAGACCTATAAGATAGGATAAACATACTAAAATATGTACACCTAAAGAAGATAAACAAGAAAGAGGACCCAGAGTAAGATGATCACTCCTCACTTAGACAAATGGGATGGACAGGGAAAGTAGGAGAAAACAAATAACAGGACAGAAGCCTAGGGCAGAGGGCCTCTGAAAAACTCTACCTAGCAGTGTATCAAAGTGTATCAAATGCAGAGACTCATAAGCAAACCTTCGGCAGAGTGCAGTCTCTATGAGACTGTTTCTCCAACCAAGGACCATGTAAGGATATAACCTAGATGTAGATATAACCCTGCTTAGATGTAGCCCGTGGTAGCTCAGTAACCAAGTGGGTTTCCCTAGTAAGGGGAACAGGAACTATTTCTGACATGAACTCAACGACTGGCTCCTTTATCCCCCCACCACCACCGAGGGAGGAACAGTGTTGCTAGGCCAGAGAAGGACATGGCAGCCAGTCCTGAAGATACCTGATAAACTAGGGTCAGATGGAAGGGGAGGAGGTCCTCCCCTATCAGTGGACTTGGAAAGGGGCAGGGAGGAGATGAGAGAGGGAAGGTGGGATTGGGAGGGAATGAGGGAGGGTGTTACAGCTGGGATACAAAGTAAATAACATGTGATTAATATAAAAAAATTTAATAAAAAGAAAAAATGTAAACACACATACACAAAAAGAATTCCTTTATCTATTATACCACTTAACAACCTACTCAGTGATTTGGTATTTGTTTTGTTTGTGGGTCCAAACCAAAGAACTCCCATGTCACAAAGGTTGATGCTTTCTTACATAAACTATTCTCTCATTCATATTTCTTCCAGAAAGATCTGGATGCAATTCTAAACACAGTGAGTTCTTTGCTCTACAACAACAACAACAAATCACAAACCAATGAACATCACTGAAATTAGAGTTCTTACAAAGAAGATAATTTTGTACCTTTTAAGTCTTGCCTAGAAATACCTTCTAGGGGTCAACTGTACCTTTAAAAAAATTAAAGACATGGTTAATTAAGAGTCACGGAGAAACTAAAAGTGAGTTCCTCATGCTGTGAGTGTGTCCACCATGAACCCATTGTCCACGGTCAGCACTGTCGAGAAAGCACGCAGTCTCAGCCTCTCACGATGGAACACAGTTCCCATGGCCTGGAGATGGTCCAATATGTAAAGTGTTTGCCATGAAAGAAGTAGGACACAAGTTGGGATTCTCAGAACACACCTGAAGCTTGATGCAGCAGTGTACACTGATAATCCCAGCACTTTATGAGACAGGAGACAAAGGAGAATCTCCAGAAACTGGCAGGACAGCACATGTGGCGTGAATAGTTGGAGAAAACAAAGATACTCCTCTCCAAGCAAGGTGGAAAGCAAAAACTGACACCCAAGATTTCCTGTGAGCTCTGCATGGGCCTTCACACCCACGCACATGAACACACACAAAATGAGAAAAGAGGTTCTCACGCACTACTTTTCTGTCATCCCATTCTTCATTGTTAAGTATAACAAAAAGTTGCTTGCACAAAGCAATACATATTGAGTGGAGGGAAAGACGGAAAAGGAAGGTTAGATGGACACTGGAAGGACTGATGCACAGAGAAAAACTAAATGCCCTCTGACTGCCCTTCATGGCATAGCGCTGTTGACTGATCATTCACGCAGTATACTGGCCATATCAAGCTAAGTTTTACCTGAGCACATCCTGCCTTGTCAATAAAAGACATGTGTATGAAATAAAACACTGAAATCGGAAAGTCTAGGTTGCTTGGAGTTCTCATCAAAATGACAGGTTTACCTTGCATCATGATGAAATTAAAAATTTCAACTCAGAGTTTCTGTGAGGACTCTTTACAAAGCACATCCATGTTCTTCCTGTTTCAATCAGGGACCCCCCAAGGTTTTTTTTGCTCCTCGATTACAAATATAAATACAACTAGAATGTGAGCTCCTCCCCTCATCAAGGACAATGGAGCGTGCTTTATAATGCCACGGGTGCAGTATTTTAAAAGTGCAGGCAATGAGAATCCCAGCATGCTGCCATTCAAATAATAAAAACAAACAAAAATCACAAAGCCAAGACCTTCCTTAAATGGTGTTCCAAAGAACGAGCCACTTTGCCCTCCCTCCGTTCCTTCTCAGACATGCACTGCTGAGAACTAGGGCACAACACTGGCCTTGGAGCACGGTGGCGAAGGTGAGCAGGGATCGCCTTCTGGTCAGGATGTCGGGGAGCGGGGAGCACAGACACAGACACACTCTACTGTGGGCCCCTCACCAAAATAAAGGAATCACTAAGAAATTGAGTACACATGCCATCAAAGCCTGGTGCCCTGGGACCGGAGTCTGAAGTAAGTATTTCTGTTTGTTCGTACTTCGCTCTGGCAACGTTTTCACACCAATCACTTGTCTTCTTGTGTGAATCCCCGCTGCCTCTTTTTACTCGTTTCAGAGGATGTTCCATTATAACAAAACTACTTTAAAATAGAGTCACAGCAGCCACAGGGATCTTAACTGTCACTCATCCAACAAGTGTTTAAAAATGTACCTCACACTAGATGTTTGTAGTGAGAATTTTGTATTTTGGTTTCTTTAAAAAAAAAACCACAGAAATATTGTAAGAATATGTTTTCATTTTAATCCCAGGTGTGGGGACATGGGGCTGCTTCGTAGCAGCTGACCATGATTTGCCTTGTCTTCTAACAGAGCTGTGATTTTTTTGAGTGTGTGATATTTGAAATTCTGGAAACTTTTCGGAGGATAAGTGCTAGAAGGGCGGGTTGCTGGTTGGTGTTTGGATACTGTGGTTATGGTTTGTTAAGTAGTTGAGTACAAAGAAGAAATGAGAAGAAGAGGAGGAGAAGGAAGAAAAGGGGAAGGAGAGACAGAGAGAAATTAGATAGCCTGATGGCAAAGATCAAATTTGCCCCAAGGAACTCAACTCCCCTAATCAACAGGAAGTACTCTAACCATAATGACATCCCCTTTCTCCACTATTTTCTCTCCTATCTATAGTTAGGGGGCTGAAAGGGTGGAAAAAGGGGGCAGAGAAGACTAGAAGAAAAAAGGAATCTACAAAGTAGCAAATGTTAGAAATCCAAGGACTGAACTCAATCCTCACTTGCCAGGAATTCTTAGTGAGTTTCAAAAGAATCATATTGAACCCAAATAAGCACATAAGAGTTGACCTTGCTGGAGATGAAGAAAGATGAGGTTAATTCCAGGAAGCCAAGGACTTGAAACTACACATAATTTAAAACGATTAAATGAATGAATGAGGACATACGCGAGAGAAAATCCTAAGTTTGTAAACTTGTCACTTAGATATGAACAGCTAAGGAAGCTCGGTCGGTCACTAGGAAATGCAAACAGAAAACCAGAGGGACAACTGGATTGACTTTGATTCAATGTCTCACGGACTTCAACCAGCAGGAAAACTTTAGGGTAAGGTTGACTGGATGACAAAATGATCAATTTAGCGGAGTCAAGAGAAGGGACAACTAAAAATTATCTTGGGTAGAAAATATTATCACATAAGGCATTTGATAATACCAATAAAAGAATTGGAGGGAAGGGTAAAATAATCTGAACGCTATCCCAGCGCACTGACAGGTCTGGACAGCGAGTGTAACACTCGGTAAACTATAGTGGCCTTCTACAGTTTTTGACAAGGAAATGTGCTTTCTGGAGCAACATGAGCAGGTCACAGTGCTCCTATGAGACCACAAGGTATTATACGGGGTATAAAACAAACAAGCAAAAACTGTGCTTAATTATAAGGGAGTCTGGTTTGGTCACCAGAACAGAAGTATTAAAAGTAGTTCAGAGAGATGGTTCGGGATTAAGAGCACTTGGGCCTCTCGCAGAGGTCCTGTTCCCAGCTCACATCATCCGTAACTCCAGTTCCAGATCCGATGTCTGCTGCTGCTTGCATAGTATTGCATGTGGTGCACACATGAATGTAGGCAAAACACTCATGTACATAAGACAATTTAAGAAAGACCCGCAGTCCTCCTGGGGTTCTCATGGCTTAGTGGACAGCAAACTGGATGCACACACAGACTATCCTGGTATATTCCGGAAGAAGTTGTCCTGAGTGGGTTACAGCTCATTCAGTTGAGGCAATGAGTGCATGTGGGCAGGTCAGAGTGCCTTGGACCTTCTCCTGGCTGGAAGCAGTTAGTCCAGGGGTTTCTCCTGGCTTGGAAACCCTCAGTCTCCAGGGCCAGGTAGATAACTAGGTTGGAATCGCACTGGCATGTAAGCATGAGTTCAATTCCCAGCAGCAGCGTAAAAACGCTGGGTGCGTGGCCTACATCGACAGTCCCAGCACTGAGCAGCAGCGACAGGAGTGTCTCTGGGCCGGAGAGCTGAACTGGCGAGCTTCGGGTTCACAGAAAGACCCTGTCTCAACATAGAAGGTGGAGGAGAACCGGCAAAGATTCCTGCTGTCAGTCCCTGGCCTCAACACACTCATGTATGGACAGAGAGAGGAGAGAGAAAGGGGAGGGTGGGGAAGAATAGGGAGACAGGAGAGGGAGCAAAGGGCAAAGGAGAGGGCATCTGCACGGCCACAAAGGACACACGGTGCTTTGTCCCCTAGGATGAGGCCAGGACTCATGGTAATGCCTCAGCAGTGGCCCCTCTTGGTCTCATAGCACAGTGATGCCTCACAGTCCCTGTGGGACTGCAGACTATTCTGAGACCCTCACTGAAGCACAGACTCTTAGAAGTGTAATTTGAGTTCAAATTGTTGCCATTTTTTTTTAAATCAGCTAAAATAAATGGCATTTGCACACTTATGTACACACCCCTCCCACGTGTGTGCAAGAGGCCAGAGGACAGTGTATCCTCCTGTCTCCAGCCCCCACAGCACAGGCCTGTGCATGGCCACACTGGGGATTTGAACCCAGGTCTTCATTCTTGTGCATCAATGTTCACCCACTAAGCCATTTCCCCAGCTACTAAAATGACATTTTGACACTTGCCTGAACTTAGAAAAGTGCTTCATTTTGGAAAGCCTCCTTGCCAAGTCTCAGACTACACTGTTTTTAAAATTAAACACATGGCTTGTCTCCATCACAAACACAGCCTGAATATTTCCTGTTTTGTGCCTCCTTTGCTGTACATGTCTTCATGATGGGCAGCATAGTCCTCAAATTTTCCACAGACGGCCTCAAGCCCTCTGTTATTACACAGCAGTAAGCGGGTGGCTTTGTAAACAAAGGTGTCACAGATTAAATATTTTACAGCTTTTAAATCATGAAAGATAGCAGGACACTTTAAAAGTGGTAGGTTTCAGCAGGGTTCCCCAGAATATAACCTTTACTAATCCAAGGCTGATAATTTTACCTTGAGTTGGGCCCACTGTTTCTTTATTCTACTTCCAGATATCACCGGCCTTCTCCATCAGGCCTCTTCACAATAGGGAAGGTAGTAACTGGACACAGCCCACTGTATTCTCTTAATATTATCTTGGGCAAAAATTCTGAGGCTGCAGCTCTAGGTCCAAATGGAACTTCCTAAATCACTTGCACTCTCTAGTCTAGCCCCTACTATCAGGTTTCCCTGAGAGACAAACACAGTGAGGACACCAAAGTTGTCCCCTAAGGGCTAACAGAGCATATTTGTCATCAGCACTGTAATGAACAAAACCCGTGAAGCTTCTGTCAGATGTGGCTTCCTGCTACCCTTACTACAACAGTGATAACATCCTTTCTGCTGGCAAGATTTGCAGGCTTGTTTTCTGCCATGAATCCTGGCATGTGGTGGGACTACCAAGTGATAAAACCAACGGACATTTAGGCGCGAAACTTCAGTGTGTGTAGTAAGTATGAGAAAATTAAGCACTTTGGGTTCAAATAATTTTAAGCAACTACATATCCACAAAAATTAAAGTGTAAACTGTTATGCAAGGTTATTTGAGGAAAGAATGAAATGTGGGGCATTTGGATCGTAAGCTAAGCCCATCTGAACAAATACATTTTCCTGCCCCCTCAAGTGACTTCTTCATACCACTGGCTTTCAGCTCCCAAACTGCCCTCAACTGCCTCTGTCTGTGCAGACTGAGAACAAGAGTAGGCTAGGCCTAGATGGCAGGGAAACAGACTAGAGGAAACTCACCATGAAAGAGAAGGGGCAGGTTAATGACCCTGCAAACCCCAAAGCTACTAGCGAGCAGGAAGCTAAGCCGCTCTGCAAAGAAAGCTCTTGCCTGAGTGACATCCAGGAGCACATGTGAACGGCACCTTAAGCGTCTACACTCCAGACTGCACAGCAACACCAGTGCTGGGTGCCCTGCCATCTGGCCAATGCCATCTCACTCTTCCTGGACTATAACTTCCTCCAGAACCTTGTGTCCTCTTTGCCGGGATTGTGAGGAATGAAGTGACACAGAGGGCGGCTCTTGCCATGGGCTTCAGCCTGACTGCCAGCACTCATGAGGCCATTTCCAACACCTTTTAAAGCTGACCCTCGGGGAGCAAGTCGCATGGCAGAGTGCATGTGTCTCCGCATGTGCTGAAGAACAGCTAATCCCTAAGTTCTTAGAAACTTTTCTGGGGCTGGGGAGATGGCTCAGGGATAAAGGGATTGCTATGTAAGTCTAATGGCCTGGGTTTGATCCCTAGATTCCATGTAAGAGCTGGATACAGTAGTGCAAGCATGTATCTTGCATGTATGTAATCTCAGCATGCCCCTATGGAAGAGACGGGAGGGACCTATGCACATGTGCACGTTCTCTCTCTCTTCTCTATTTCTCCTACACACTACACACACACACACACACACACACACACACACACACACTCATACATACACGCACAGAGAGAGAGGAGGTTGCGTACGTTAAGAAGAAAGACCCTCTGCTTGTACATGACTTCATTCTCTACAAGGCGCATCTGTCGGCCTCATTGAACATGTGCCCAAACACACATGGTCTCATTATCAAGACACAATAAAGACACCTAAAGAAATGCACAGTGGGAACAGCTTTATCTACAGTAAGAAATGGTGACTGCATTAAGTTCAAACACTTTAATCAACAATGACAAATTATCATATATAAAAATTCTGATTCATGCATCAGCTTACATAAATTATGACTGCCACATTATACAGTGTTTATACACTTTTGCACCTGCAAAATCGTATATGGGTTACTAAGCTTAAGAAGGTAGGGGTCATACAAAGAATGCTCACATCATTCAAATACCTGCTAAGAACATACATTTCTAGATCTGCAGCATTTTTTTGTACCTCACAATTCAATCTAGAAGCCTCAGAATTAAAAGGCCCAAATGTACCATTAGGTAACAGACTTTTCAATTCCATTGTAAGGGTTGACATTTTTTGACACAGAAAAGTAAATGAAACAAAACGTCAACTTTAGTTTAATGCTTGAAGAGCTTCTACACATCTTATTAAATACATCGGGAAGCCCTTCATATGCAGATTAATTAGAGAAGGTGCTACCTATTGCATATTAAATACTTCCAAGGACAGCATCTGGATTATCAAAGTTCTAAATCTGTGAAAATGGGGGCTCTCGGTGTGTGCTGACAGAGCGTCTCCAGTACCACCCTGAGCCTACAGCGCAGTCTTCCCTCTGCTGGGGAGATCACATGACTGGGCACGTTCACCCTTTACCCATGCACAGGAGGGACACACTGCAGCTCCAGGGCAGACAACAGACACATGGACAGTGAGGAGTTCCCGCCTGCTCTTCCAACCCAAGGGAAGCGCTTTTATTTTTAGGGGAAATAACGTTATCCAGGAAAACAAAAGTTGTGGTGTCACAGTTATTACAGATACTTAAGAGACAGCAGGTTGCCCTTTGATTCTTCATTTTCAAGATTCTCCTTGTTAAGGATAAGCGCTCACATGGGGGTGGCAAGCAGGGTGCAGCGGGAGTGGGGAGACGGGGAATGGGGACATGGAAAAGCAGACCTGTCACTAATGAGCTTATTTACTTAGGCTTCCACTCGTGAAACCCTTTTAAATACAAGGCAACATTTTCACAGCTGGAAAATTACAACTAGAACTTGATTTACTGCCAAAAGCAATACATGTAGTTATGTATAATCTATGATACTACTACACTCATGTGGGGGGGGCAAACTGGGGTCGATGCAGAACACGGCAGCAAGAGGCAGGCTTCCACCACTTACCATGGGTGGGCTACGTGGTACCTATGTACAACTCTGAGCAAGGACCTTAACTCCCAGGGGCAGGCCAGAGCAGCAGTACTGTCAAGCTGAGTTTAGAACTGGAAGAGACTGGTTGTAAAATACTGTTGTTGTTGTTTTAAGAAAGTTAAATTATGTAACAGAAGTGTGTTAGCTTAAATCAGGCTGGAGAGGAGTGTTGGTTCTGTGATTTAAAAAAAAAAAAAATTCTTGCTAGAAGTCTTTGTGAGCATGTATTTTTAGGCTAAGCTCAGAAATCAAATGCCCTTAAACATCTACTGTGCATGCGCTGTTTACTGAAGCAAACATTTATTTCCACTTCTAAGTTAATACAAAAATAAACCACTAGAATATTCTGTTACATTTGGAAAATAAATGAACTGACCTCTCAGCCTTCTTTCTACAGTGCCCAGCTCATACTTACGCTTAGATACAGCCCACACGCTATGTTGACTTGTAGACTTATTTTACTTGTAAGTTTAACATGTTGACTGATGACCAAACATTAAGTTCACAAGTGAGATTCTTACCTCTAGAATACAACATTTTCCAGAGTCTAAATGTAGATGTTTTGTTTGTCTCAGACCTTTGTGTTTTTTTAGCAACAATGCTTGTGCCTCAAAGCTCACTGCCTATGAGACTGCCAATGGGCACAGCTTCATTTCAGAGTCTGAAAAGGCAAATACCCATTCAGCCTGGCTAGTGAGTATGGGCAGATGAGTACATGTGCTCATATTCTTACGGAGGCAAAAGCTGTGCCTTATGACTTACTTGTCATAGAAGGAACCGTGGCATTTGAACTACGCGTTTTAAATGAGACTTATGGAACACTTATTCCCAGGATAAATCAACAGACAGCTCAGGTTCACTCCAGGACACATTTGGCTGGTGCACGTTACTGTAACTGCAGCTACCTGTCATAACCCTGAATACACGGATTTAGGGTGCTGTGAGAAGTTGTAAGGTCTCAGCGATGCCACGATGAAAATATGTAAGAATTTGGTAACATCTAAAAAATGTTCATTTTAAGTGGCACCATTAAAAAAATATTTACCAAGACCTCACATGGGAAAACCAAATCTAAAGTTTATTTAGAATCACTTTAATTATTAAGTGGAAGGAAAATTGATTGTAAAAAGCCATTTTTCCTTTCTCCACTTTAATTTAGGAAAGTGTTTAAGTTTGTATTTGGGAAAAATTTCACTTCAAAACCCATGTTTTCTAGAAAAATCACAGAAACTCAGAAAATACAGATAACAAGGAATTTTGTGACTAAAAAGTATGAAATTCAGCAAAACTATAATCTTTGCATTCAGTTGACTCTCAGTGAAGTCTTACTTAAGATAAGCATCAGAAAAATGCAGCTTACTACAGGGCTAGGGACATACTCAGCCACCAGTCTCTGTGCATGGCAGCCTTTTCATCCTCAGCTGTGAAAGACAGTCTGTTTTACGGTGCTTAGATCGGAAAGGCTGAAATACCAGAAGAAGATCTGAAATGTTCTTATCTCGTTGCTTTTCACTTTAAATTTTAGGATAACTTTGTACAGATACATAAAGGTAACCCACAGAGGAACTACCATTCCAGGGAGGCAGGCTTACACAAAGACCCCAAAGCTTGTGACTGCCCTCCTCAAGGGTGCACAGGGGCCGCCACACGCTCTGGTGCTGGCGAAGACCTGCTTTCAACACTCACTGCTGTGATGAGCCTGGGTCCAGGGCTCTACACTGAGGACATGGAAACCAAACCCGACCCTCATCCCTAGAAGTCGCTGTTGCCTTGGGTTATCAGGGAAAGACCACAGCCCATCCCCTAGATCACTCTCAGACAGAACTTTACACAGTTGTCTTTGCTCATGATCCACAGAGAATAAACCGTACTAGCCTAGCTTCTGCTTACACTTCCCATAAACTCAAACACCAGGAGAACACTGGATGAGGAAACCCATGCTTCACTGAAAAGAATAACGAACTCTGTTTGGGCAGGAGTTGGGGGTAAAGTTGGAAGCCAGAGCTGGATGCAGTGAGTATCTTCAAAATCAGGGTTCAGACAGTCAGGACTGGATTGAAACAGCTCCCCCACAGAGGTGGGGTGGTCCTGGTGACAAGCAGTCCTGAGTGTAGACTGCGAAAGCGCATTTTCAGCTATGAGACTGGTATCCCAACTGTAGAGGCAACCACTTGTTTTTAAGTGTCATAAATACACATGTGTATATGAGGTATATGCATTACTTTATGTACAGAGACACACGAACATACATAGTCATGTATGAGGAACTTCTTTTTACTAGTGTTTATAATGAGCAGGGTTCCTGACACTGAGTGTGTCTGTAGACTCTGAGAATCCAACACCACATCAATCCTGCTTTATGGAATCTATTCCTGAGGAATAACTCATGGGCTGTTGAATCTATTTCCAGGCCTACGGCAGACGGGTCCGGCACCAGCACCCACGTGATGCCACAGAGCTGCTCACTCGTCAAGGCATGGCTCATTCTCAGTTTAAGAGTTCAGAGTACTTTACTCACTTCAAAGATTACTCTTGATACCTACAGGACTGACAGTGTTTCCCAACGATGGGGGAGGAAGTGCACCTGACAGTGTGGCCTCTTCCAGGAACACCCTCACTCCCTTCCTTCCTTCTCATTCCCTCATTCTCTCTCCTTCCTACTGGCTCTCCTAGCTGTTGGCAAATTTGCCAGCTTTCCTGGATGGCTCATAGGGTACTCGCAGGATGCTGGGAGTCTCTTCCATCACCCGGACAAGGAGGTTGTCAATGTAGTCCTCCAGCTCACGGATGTGGGTGTCCTTCCTCCGGAGGAGTTCTTTGTGCTTCACTAGCTCCTGCAGCACCTCTTCATACGTCAGACTCCGGTATCCAGCCACGGCATCAAAAGGATTGTTGTCCTGGAAGGAAATGCAGACTTGCTTTAGCAGGCAGGACACGGGGACATACACATCAAGAGCTAGTCGGAATTTCACCTTCTGGTTTTGCTGAAGCTGATCAAATTTCTCTCCAGCCATAGCTAGAAGCAGGGTGCCAGTCCCAGGTAGGGAGGAGGGCAGACAGACCAAAAGCCTGATTCGAACTCTGCACCTGCAACGCCTGCTTACACTGGGCACATCTTCCTAACGCCAGAGACTGCCTGTGTCAGTGAGGACTAAAGCTCAACATGAGTGCTGCGGATGCAGCGCAGGGGCAAGGATTTGCTTTGTGCAGAGGGCCCTCGGCTCCCTCCCCAGCATACTAGATGGCATGGATATGACATGATCTGTAATATCAAACCACACCTCAGCCAATATAATGAAAACAGGTTAAAACTAAACATCGGTAGAATTCCAGTCAAAGGATTGCATATTCAGACACAACACTCACAGAAGTGCTACCTCTAAACTCAGATTCACACTTTCACCTGGGCTTTTTAACAATGGCGGCTGTGAGAAACAGAAGTGCCAGTCTGCTCCTCGAATCTGTCGAGAAATGATGGTGCTTGGAACTAAACCTGGGCACCATCCACAGATACAGCCTCTGCCTTAGCTGACCAGCTGGCTGAGCTTTTGCTTTCTGACTCATGGGTGTTTCCATTTCCCACAAACAACATCCGTTTGTGTGATGCTTCCCCTGTCATCAGGAAGGTAGGAGCTCAGCTGCAGCCACGTTAATGCTCATGGTCACGACGGCTACCCATTCTGTCATCTCACTTACTCACGATACTCAACTCGTTAAAAAAACACACATAAAAGCACGCACACAACCAAAAGACGGTCTTCTCTTAACTCCTTTTATTCTACAACGTTGTGACACCAAGGTTTAAAGAAAACAACTTGTGAGGGTGCCTTTAGTATATACAAATCCCCTGGATATCAATGCCCTAGGATTTAGATCTCCATTGTGTAAATGTCTAGATACAAAGTAGCAAATTTTATGCCTTTAAAATATAGTTCTCCACTTTTGAAAGTCATTTAAGGTTCTTAAATTATTTTTTTCCTTTTTTTTTAATTTTTCATCAATTACACTTTATTCATTCTGCATCCCCCCATAAGCCCCTCCCTCCTCCCCTCCCAATCCCACCCTCCCTCCTCCCTCTGCTTGCATGCCACTCCCCAAGTCCACTGATAGGGGAGATTCTCCTCTCCTTTCTGATCTTAGTCTATGAGTTCACATCAAAAGTGGCTGCACTGTCCTCTACTATGGCCTGGTAAGGCTGCTCCCCCCCCAGGGGGAGGTGATCAAAGAGCAGGCCAATCAGATTATGTCAGAGGCAGTCCCTCTTCCCATTACTATGTAACCCAATTGGACTCTGAACTGCCCTGGGCTACATCTGTGCAGGGGTTCTGGGTTATTTCCATGAATAGTCCTTGGTTGGAGTATGAGTCTCTCGGAAGTTCCCTGTGTTCAAATTTTCTTGTTCTGTTGCTCTCCTTGTGGAGACCCTGTCCTCTCCAGCTCTTACTATTTCCCAGTTCTTACCTAAAATTCCATTCACTCTGCCCAACAGTTGCCCATCAGGCTCAGCATCTGCTTTGATAGTCTGAAGGGCAGAGGCTTTCAAAGGCCCTCTGTGGTAGGTTCCTAGGTTGTTTAACATGGAGTTAGTCAATTGGCATGGAGCACGTCTCGCCCCTGGGGGCAATGGTCTCCTGAACCTACTCAGACCTCGGACACCACCACTGCTAGTTCTAGAACTGATGCAGGATGTTCCAACGAGGGGGTTAAGGCTTCTCATAATATTTCCTATAAGCCCACACCTGTTTGTTTATATCCCCCATTTTTATTCATTATTAGCCAGATAGAGCCAAGTAATTGTGGTGATGATACTTGCTTTTTTGCCCAATGCTGGAATGCTAGTAAATTTAGGTACGCCCTGGTTACTCGCATGCCTCGCTGGGTGCCTGTGCCCGTTGATGCCCCTCACGCTATGACTCTCTTCAGACAGAAAAGGGATCTTGGAATTACAGCCACCATTGTTACTGCCATCTCATTGGCGGCTGTTGGAGCTACCACCGCGGCATTAGCCATGAGTCATACTGGGCAGACTGCTCAGACCCTGAATAATCATTTAGCCAATGTAGCTCATGCCTTAGTTGTACAAAAAGGAATTAATGCTCAACTAAAAGGAAGCTTGATGGTGATCAATCAGAGGATTGACCTCGTGCAGGAGCAAATTGATACCCTATGGCAAATTGCTCAACTTGGCTGTCAATGAAAATATGCTGGACTTTGAGTCACTAGCATATAACATGAGAATTTTTCCTGTGCTGCAAATCTGTCTAAACAATTGTCGAGCTATATTTTAGGTAATTGGACTGGAGAATTCGATACTACGATGGAGCAGCTGAGAGTGGCCATTGTCACAGTAAATTCTACCAGAGTGGACGCAGGACTAGCCACAGGATTATCATCATGGATTGCTGCAGCCATGAATCATCTGAAGGAATGGGCGGGCATGGGAGCGTTAGCAGGCCTTCTGGTGTTGGTCTCCTTGGTTTGCCTGTGGTATATATGCAAGATTAGAGTCTCACAACAGCGTAATGCAGCCATGACCATTCAGGCCTTTACAGCCATTGAAGCAGGACAGTCTCCCCAAGCATGGTTGTCTACCATAAAAAGCTAAAATGTTACGCTCAGGATGCGAGGCTAAGCACTGCACTCAGGGTCAGCCGCTTTGGACCCAGAGAAGAGCATGTCTGATTGCATGCGGGTTGATGCCCCAGGTCCCGCCTCTGAGAAAAAGGTATCGGACGGGTCTGATGCTCTTTGGGTGGATGACACCTAAATGAACATCGGTACAAAGTCCCAATTTATTTCTAATATCAGAGATCAGACCTCTACTCTTGCCTGAGGCGTCTAAAACAAAAAGGGGGAACTGTAGAGAGCTGCGTAACGCCACGCCTTAAAGATGGAGCTGGTTTCCGCCTTCCACCTTCCCGATGGTGAGTGCTCTCTGTCACAAACAACTCCACATTTGGCTAAGGCTGAGGATCTGGCTTGCTTCCATGTATGGGGACCTATCTGCATTGCCCACGTGGCATGCTGGGGTTGGCTACCCAGAGGCTATTTAAGCTGTGGGCTGGCTTTCCCCAGGGTCAGAAGATTGTTCAAGGTTCCTGAATAAACTGCATTGAAAAAAAAAAAAAAAGAAAGAAAGGGAGTTTTTTTTAAGCCAGCTGGAAAATATGAAGAGTGCACCCTCCATTCATGAAACACATGGAGACTCAGCAAGCGCCCGTTCCCTTGTAATGTTAGAATTCCTTCAGATACAAGTGTCTTCACAACTTAATGCAGTGCTGTTGCTTTCAAAGAAGCAGAGATGTTTTATGATTTGTGGGTGTCTTTCAAGAAAACATGTCTGCTGCTTATAAATAAACATATATTTCCAAGTAAAAAAAAAAAAAAAAACATAGTTCTCTCCCTAAACCCAACAATTTAGGATGACTTGCATCACTTTGGGTCAAACACTTTATTTTGCTTGAAGAAAAAAAAAAATCAACTAACACATTAAGAACCTGGTTTCCTTGTTCTTAAGGCAGAACTTGATTGTCCAGCAGAAGATTGCTGAGGCCTAGGGAACGCAGAAAAACTTGTTCCCATAGAAATTGCAAGTCTCTCCCATCTTCAGCATCTACTTTGACTGTGTTATTTGTCTGGAGCTTTTCCAGTTAATCCAAGGCCAGCTCTTCACCATACACTCTCACTGCAAGACCCCAGGGCAGAGGCTAGAGTGACACCCGTCACTCAATGTGTCCCTTCTTCCTGCACATACAAACTTTAGCTGAGAACCTTCTCCCATACCCCAGGCCTCAGAGTTTCGGTAGTGACAGCTTGCGACAGCCTTCACCCTCTCCAGGCAGAAATGGGCAGTAGGATAAACATGGACAATTAGTAAAACAGGGCTCCAGGTCCAGTGGCCTGCCACAGGCAGGGAGGCATGACCAGAAAGCAAGTACAAGAGAAGACAGGCTCCAGTGATACCCACTGCCCCATCAAGCATGAGCAGTGCAGACTCTTCCTAGAAAATAAGAAAACACGGAAGGCGTCTGAGCAGAAGAGAGTCACATCTTAACTTTTCTGCTACAATCAGCTGTAAGCAGAAATACCTCTGAGGCACAGTTCGAGGAAACTAACATGGATAATATCATTTGGGAGAGCAGAAGCTACTTCAGAGCTACTGGAATACTGAAAACATCAATTTGGATGCTTTAAAAATCTTAACAGCCTCTAGTGCCACAATAAAAATAGGTGAAAGATTTTTTTTAAATCATTTAATAAATTTTCATTTAAAATGGCACCATTAAAAAAAATAATGCTTACCAAGACCTCAAACAGGAAAATCAAATCCTTTACTAGATTCTGAAGTTTATTATAAACCTACTATAATCGTAAGCCAATAAACACAATATTTAAGGAAAATGAGTTTGAATTCTGTAAGATATACTTCAAACGACTTTTTTTATTTTCCATTGGCACACGGGAGAAGCTGAAACTCTGAATTAAATGACTTGTGCCCCAACATTTCAAATGTTGCTCTTAAGCTCCATGTGGATAATTCTGAAGCTAAGTGTTGGCTTCCACCTTCCCTCTTGGGTCAAGTAAGCCTATGACATCATGCACTAGTCACTGGTTGTTTAGCATATTATACATTTATTAATAATATTCTCATAAAATATAAATTGTGTTATGCATTCTTCCATAGTAAAGACAGGAAACATTACAGAGTTTTTAATCTGTCAGAAAAAGTACAGAAATCTGTACTTTAGCACAAGTAACATTATAAAAATAAGGGAATCAGGCTGCGTCACTTTCCTTATTGGACGAGGCAGCTTTTCTAACACTTTCCAGTTCCAGAATTCTGCTATCTATTGAGTAACTTTTTTCTGAACTGCATTTTTAAAAATAATAAAGGCCAACTAATATGATTTCAGTTCTCTAATAAAATATTTACTAGAAAAGCTAAGAATCATCGGAGTCATGAAATTAAAAGGGCTATATTACTTACAGGTTACTTGTTTTGTGTTTTTTTAATGAACATAACATATTAGCATCTGCTAAGACTCTAATTTTAAACAAGTTACATAATAATTGCAATGATTTTTCAAATTACAAGTGAGGATACATTTAAAAATCATTCACACAGTTACACTTAATACTGTCTCAGTCATACATTAACAATATTGGTTAATGTAGCTAATATTTTAACATTTATCTTAAAACAACGAAGGTAAATGAAACGCCAAAAAATTCCATTGTGACATAAGAAGTATAGATGCCGTGACAGGAATCATCTCGGTCTCTCAGGATCGCCTAACATTTCATAATGCTGCTAGACATCTGACAGCCAAAACGAACAACAAACACGTGTTCTTTACCTCTGTCACCCCAGCCCAAGTCCTAGAAACACATTTCTCTTCTTAGTAAACTTCTCCTGTCTTCTTTCAGATGAAAATTTTACCAAAATTCAGCATCAGCTTTCTGAGCAAAAATACATCTTAGAGACACATGTACCATAAACTACACTCTGGGAAAAAAATAATTTATACAGCTCAGGCTTGCCTCCAGATATTAATCAATGTTTGAGAATCATGCAAATTTTCTAATTTTAGGTATATAATTCTAAACCAGCAATCACTATACACACACAATTATAACATCAAAGGAAATAACAAAGGCTAATATTAACCAATATAAACAATGTTAAAATGTTTTCTGGTTATAAAAAAATTAGTTTTCTTAAAGAGTGAAACTCTCAAGCAAATATGAAAATCGATTTTCAAAAGATATATTTACTAATATTCAGGAAAAACTGAAAACTCCGACCTGAAAACAGGTAGAGAGCAAATACAGCCTGCAATGGGACTGCCATGAATTCAGTATTTAGCCCCTATGCTTCACAGGCAGCACAAATTTTAAAGACGTTTTCTTGTTTTGAAATTTAATATAAAATTTTGCTGTCTCTTTTCTTTCATAACTAACCCTTCGTTTCTACTGCACATCCGCTAAAAGTAAAATCCCTTACACAGACACAAAGATGGGGGACTGGGCAAGAGAGGAGCAGTCCTCTATGAAGTTTATAACCAGAATTTTAAATAAAAAGAGTCCTATGGAAGATTCTCAGAATTTGCTATTTTTACTTTACACACAATCTACCTTTTAAACCAGGAAATACATATATATACATATATATTACATATATATTACAATATTTAAATTCAGACAATAGCAAATTATCAAGACTCAAAATAACTGAAGATTTAAAGAAAGGTTGCCCTGGTAACCAAATATTGGTGGGGTCCTAACTGACATCCAAGGCAAGTGGAAGAGAGAGGGAGGAGATGAGGCCTGGCGTTCTCAGATCATCTCATTATTGTATAATGAGGAACTCTGCTCTGGGAACATCATCTCAGCTACTTTCACATCTTTTGTCCTCCTCTCTTCATCTCCCTTTCAGCTCTTAATTAGGCCTTAAAGAGCTCACACTGCCCTTTCAACTGGCTGCTGCTCCTGCCTAAACACCGCGCCTCAGCAGACAGGTGTTGGCACCAGCAGAGCCGACACACAAACCTAATTACACAATACTCCATCCAGAAGGAGAGAAAATAACGTGGCGGATGGCTATTACTGGACAACTCCACGTAAATTACTTCAAACATCTTATAATCTTCAACACAAAAATTGTTCAAATACTTCTCCTGGAAACTCGACTGTAAGGACGCTTTCTCTTCTTAATTGTATCTTGCAGTACATTAGCAACACCTAGTAATCCTTAACTGTCACTTAGAATAGTTAGATTCCAGAGAAAAATAATCACACATCAAGGATTCTTTTATCACCTTTAAATCCTTGAACTAAAACAATTTTCACATTTTATTTCTTTAAAGATTTCTGAGGATGTTTTAACAGCAATAAATTATAAGATTTAGAAAAGTACATCTTCAAGCACACAGAAATTGTAATTAAGGTTACCTAATAAACAATAGCTACATATTAAATCAACTTTTGATGTTGCATTTTGTTTGAGATTAAGTAACAGCCCGGTAGAATTCATTTCACTATCTGATCAAAGGCTGACTTCACATAGTCTGACATTGCTTCGCGACTGCCATGTTTTAAAGACAAGTATTTATGAAACATCAAAACTTAAAAATCATTTACATAAAGCAGCAAAGCATTACCTAAAATCCTGTGCATCCACAGTGTCTTCTACCATTCTTTAGAGAGACAACTGCACTGAAAATGTTTATAAAATAGACCATAATCCCACCTTGACTTCTTTTAGACAAACTATATATTAGAAATTGTGATATGCAATTGCTAGAAAAATTTAAATACATCTGGATTGCACACATTACAGGCAGATGGTGGCAACAGCAGCCACTGGCCTCTTTCTGTTACTTGGTGAGTATGTAGTTCCCCCCCCCCCCCCCCCCCCCCCCCGCCCAGAACATCTGCCTGTACTTTCATGAAGTGATTTATTCTCCAGGTCAACATATTTAGAAGACTCAGATGTAACTGAACTCTGCTATACAATCCTGAACATCAGGTAACAATGAAACAAAGTTAGGCTATCTCAGCAGTCCCTGCAAACTACACACATCCATTTAATTGACTCTGCCAGCTCTGGGACAGATCTGGCTTGGCTGCACCCAGAAGGTGAGCACCCTGAGGCATGTGTCCTTCCAAAGCCTGTCCTGATAGCCCCCGGTCTCTTCCCATGCTGCTTTTCTCTTGTACACTGGCCAGATGCTTTGCTCTCTTCAATCCCTGTCCCGACAACAAATGTCAGTGCACTTTCACGAGTATAGCGCTGACTCTGACGCGCAGCTTTCACGTTAAGGGCACACATTACAAACACACGCGTGCCTCCTAGGGAGGCGTCAGTTAAAACGGCATTAGCTTGACCTAGCTCTGAGCACAGCCACTACACTCACTTGTGTAGTGCAGGCAAAGTCTTAACCTCACTTTCTTTTCTCCCCCAAACACCAACTGATCAACGGTATTTTTGCAACTGAGGCATTCAGGGAGACAGAGGCGTGCAGGGACTACGCTAGAGAGAAGCCAGGCTTGCTCTCTTGCGATCTCGTTACCCCTTGGTAACTTACCGGGATTTTCCTGAGGTCTTCACTGCTTGTTGGATTCATATGAAAACTAAGTAATAAAGCATAAAATAAAGGTTAAATATGGCACAGCCTATATGGTAATTAACAGAAAAATAGAAACATTTTAAGCCATACTACAATATGTCTGTTAAATTCCTAGCTTAGGTGAGTGAGATTCAACTCAAGATATATAAAGCAAAACAGTATTTATTCAACATCCTTAAAGCATTTGCAGATTTAAAAGACACCTGAAATAAAAACCCCCTCCCATTACCAGAATCAAGGAACCATCAATCTTAAATACACAGTTTCTAAATGCCTTTAAGCGTAGTGACTGTACCAATAAGATACTTCATAAAAGTAGTTCTTATATTCTTCATTTCATATATACCTCAACCCTTCTGATATACTACCATGAAAAGCTGAGAAAATTTAGGTTTGGAAAGATATGGAATAAAAGAGATCACGTACCCTTTGTTTAAAATGTCAAGCATCCTGGAAAACTTAACTTTTAAACCTTACCCTGTCGATGAGAATGAGTCCACAGTAGCAGAAACAATTCTGTCATTAATGTGATTTCTAAGTAGCTAGCTTTCAAAATTTAGTCAGACATCCCAGCAGAATGCCACAGCCACTTTCTCCTTTGAAACATGTCCATTAGGAAGGAGACTACAAGCACCCCTGAGAAGCTCAACTTCAAAGGCATCTGATGAGTGAAATGTTTCATCAGTGCTCTTCTCCTTTAAATTGTGCCTAGCACTTAGGGCACTTATCCTCAAAACAGATACAAAGCACAGTAATGTCCTGGGAGTCTTTTTATTCCATATACACACATTAAAAAGACATATTTTCCATTATCTGCATACTACATAAAAAAACGGACTCCTCTGAAGACTTAGGGAATTCACTTTTAAAATCTCAACTGTGATGGGAAGTATAGACACTGGAAATCCTGTCTGAAACATTTCCCTAATCCCAGGTACATGTCATGTCCCACACTGCAAATCCTAAAATGCCCGATGCATGTAGGACCACATCAAGAGAAATGTCCTCCGCAGCCAGGGCACACTGCTGTGACCCCAGGCTGTGGCCCTTTCCCAAGAGAGCCCGAGGAAGCACTTTAACACTGCACTGGATAACGGGACGGGCAAGCAGGAAACGTGCTGGGTTCCTGCAGAACGCCACTGACAGGCCTGTAGTGCCACTCTTCCCCACCCGGTAGGCAGCACCTTCATGGCCATCTGCGAGGTCCTATAGGAGTGCCGAGCCCCCAATCCCTGACAAGCCAAGAAACTGCAAGGAGAGTCCCAAAGGCTATCAGCGGAGTTCCCCTGCACCTATAGGATTGCACTCTGGGAGCAACTGCTGGTGGCTTCTGCTCTCTCCAGTTCTCAATATGGCAGAGCGGAAGGGTGGGTGAGACCAGGGCTTTCTTGCTCCGTGACCTCATGACATGTTTTCTGCACCAGCACAGTGTACTACACCAGTCTCTACTGGCAGACAGTCCCACGTGTAACACACTTTACACTCAGGGGCGTCAAAACCCCAAAGTGCTCAAGACCAGAGAGGGGCTGAGGGCCCTGGAGCTGTGTTCACGCTGTGGCTCGACCCCTGCCTGCTGCTTTGTGATGCTGAACACATTACTTTGACTACATCTTGGTTCCTCCTCTGTGGGTGGAGGACATGAACGGAGTGACAAGGAGAAGAACGTGTCCCTGCACGATTTTGTGATCATCTGAGGCACTTAATCTGGACTCTTTTAAACTTTTTCCAAAATTAACTATTGCTTTTATGACAATTAAGAGGGCCATGCGGTGCCATATTCTCTCTTCTGTAACCCCACTTTGAAAAGTGATGTTAGGCCACTGTCTCAAGTGCTTCCACTGCTGCCCGGCAGAACCTGGCTCAGAGATCCGTCCTATCTGAGACACCAGCCCTGCGCCTACTTCTGCCGACAGATCTTTGTGAGTGCCAACTGTAAAGCCGAAGCCCCGACACGGCCACTTTGGATTAACCAGCCAACTTTGCTTCACTGTGGGATAAAGCTGCATCCACAGGATGGAGGGCAAGGCTAGCTCAAAGTTCTTAAGAGCAAGTGTGGGAAAGCCATGTGTTCCCATGGAATCCATTGAAGAAGGCCCGATTCATGGGAGAATCAGGATTTGAGGCTTCATGAAAAGCAGAGAGGCTTGGTTGTCTAAGAGGGCTCTGTGGACAGTGGGGAGAGCACTGAGTTCTGGGCAGTGGTATCACCATAGGACTCTGGAGCACAAACTGCAGGGTAAGATGCCCCTGAAGGGTTCTAAGGCCAAACTCTGGAACCTCAGACCTTATCCATGGGGCAACAAGCATGTTTTCCAACAATGTTGGTTACCTCTCAATAAGGTGTCAACATTCCACATGTGGGGTCCTGATCTAGTCTGCTCATCCCCAAGAATAAAATGTCATGAATACATTCATTCACTGTCTGTCTCAGTGCGAAATTACTGAGCTGGGAAATAACAGAAGCCTGGGCATTATATTATCAGAAGGGTTTTTAAGGCACACATTTGGAGCAAAATTTTTATCAAAATCATAAAACGTTACACAGTGTTGAATACTTTTTGTTCAGGAAGCTAAAATGAAACTCAAGAACCTGAGAAGGGAGTGACTACTCTTAGGCTTCTCTATCCTGCCAGGGCTGGGGAGGGCAAGGCATTCAGGCCCAGCCCCTTCTCTTTGTACCTGAGCAGGCCGTGGGTATGAGCTTGCCTGTGAGCTGAGGTTCCACTCAGCACCATGTGCCAAGGGAGGCTCCCACACCGGTCTTGTCTGAAATCCAAAGGCTGAGCCTTCCACTGTGGTCTGCTTTGTCTACACACACTGATGTGTCAAACACATGACCAGCTCAGTCATTCATGGCTGCCTTTTTTATCTGTCCTTACATGGGGGAAAAAAGAGTTAACTGAACTGGATTGAATTAGTGTGGTGCCAAATGAAACGTCTCTATTTATTGAAGTGTGGCACCAATTTGAGACATCTCTTTCTTTGCAGTAGGGTCCTCATGTCAGACAAGATATTGAATAATATAGTTTGACTGCTCAACTAAGCCGCTGACAACTTAGTGATGGTGTTTTCAAAAAGGTAGAAAAGAAGCCTGGATACGCTCATGGTGAGGAGGGAGTCTGGAGAACTAAACGCCAGCATTTAAGTTTAATATAAGAAAAATACCTGAAGGAGCCACAGGATCCTAAGTAATTTTTAAACAGATAAAAAGTATTTTAACTCATGCTTAAACATATTTTAAACGAATAAAGTCTTAATTTTCACATACTGAAGTTTTCAGGTAAACACATCAGCATATTTTTTATTTGCAAATTCATTCATAAATTCTGAAATATAAACCACTGTGATTAAAATTATTTTTCTGGAAATCATTAACTTTCCTATAATATCATTTATTAACTTATCTTAGAGTAATGAGTAAAGAAATAATAGAGTAGAAACTGCTATCTGTGTTACCCTAGTTACACAGGCACTAAAACAAACTCATCTCTGTGAAGTGATGGACCTGGATGCTACAGTGGTGACTTGGGCTTCTGGCTGTGATCAAAATGTTTTTCTTTTTTCAGGCAAACACATTCTTTGGAGCCGGGAGATAATAAAGGGAAAGAACTTTCAGAATGTTATATTAGAGCATAAAGTACTTGTCAAGACAAAAGGACGCCTGAAGACAAAGGTCTGTTACAACCAGCAGCCGGCGGAACCTCCAGGCTGGAACCTCCCAAAAAGGAGGCCATCACTGCCCAGCTGCTCCTTCCAAGGCATTCAGAATCTAGTCTGATTAGGGAATTTCTTACACCTCTTACTTCTCTTTCCATACACCATCACTGATCAAATGACAAAGTCCATTTTGGCCTACAGTTTGATGCATTTTCCACTTAATATGTGAATCCAAATACTTGACAAAAACTCCAGAGATGCGGCATCTGGAGGGAGGGGCCATTTCCCCAAACACCAGTCAGTACCTTACATGTGAAGGGAGCAAGTGTAACTGTAAACCATCAAAGGAGAACGGGTGACAGTAATTACTTTCCAAGGTCAGCATCCTATTGATCTTGTCCTTTAAGTGAAAGGAGAAGGCTCTAGGGACCAGTGTGGCAAGGGCAGGTGGGAGAAGGCTCTCCAAGAAGCTGATGTGTATCATTAAATCTTTTAACACGTACGAGAATAAGAGAGAAACGCTCTCTCCACAGTACTGAACTGGTATCTACTGGTGAGTATACAATCACCAGCCCTCACAGCAAAAGGAAATGACTTTTCTACACTCCGTAACCCCCACCCCTCCATCACTGCTTTTTTGGATGAGAAACTCCTTTTACTGGGACAACTGCCTCACTTTTTCCAATGTCTCCTTCCATTTCACCAATAGCTACTCTTTCTTTTTGAGGTTTTTTTCCTTACCCTTCTCTTCCAATGTCCCCTTCATTGCCACCTTCCTGTTTTCATCTTTGTATGTGGAGTGCCAGTTATTTCGTAAGAAGTGGCCAGACCTTTCTCTACTCCGTGATGGCCTCACTTCTCCTGAGACTTCAGCTGTCACCACATCATGGATGAATGACTGAAATCCTTTTTCCCCCAACCACAACTTCTTTATCTTCTAGAATACTGGGCTTACACATGTCTGGCTAAAGACTTAAATCAAGAATCCCTACTGCACGTCAAGGTGAATGTGCCCAAACTAACTACCTCTTGGCCTTTTCCATCCACGATCTTCAGGACATCCAAAGTGAAGCAGCAGTCTTTAGCACGCATGTTCCATAAATCCGTCCTCCTTGGGACTCAGCCCAGACCTTGCTGCTCACCTGTGATATCTTTCTTACTGTGAGGCCACAATCACACCTCTATCACCCATCTTACTCAATCTAATCGAGACTCTGTTGGCATTGGTGGTACCTCAGGTGAAAGTCTAACCTTGTGATTTGGATGTCAAAAAAAAAAAAAAAACAAAACTCTGGCTTGGAAATTTGGCTTGAATAGTGACAAATTCTTTAGCCAAGTTTTCAGTGCTACCATATCTTGCTCAACTATCTTTGCAGCCCAATGGCCCATCACTCAGTGCCCAAGTACAAGCCCCCTAAGCTGGTCAAAATTTCATATTTTTAACTTTCCAAGAATTAACATTAGGAGAACATTAAAAGAAATGAGAGTAATACTGTTTTGTACAGCAAATTGTGGCTCAAGAGCTGTTTTCTCTGAATCTAGCCTCAATCCAGTGCTTCCCATGCCTCTTTGCTGGAAGCCACTTAAAGAAATCTCAGCTCATTAACCTTTCCAGCCTTACCTCTGTTGCAAAAACTATGACACAGCAGGAGCATCAAGCATGGATGCTGACTGACTTGCTACTCAGAGCTTGGTACCAATGTGTAAGAGCTAGGATGGTTGACTAAAGAAAGCAACGGTCAGTCAACCCTATGTCTCACAACAAGACAGCACACCCCAGGGAGCAGAAGGAAAGCCTTTCCTAACTAGCAAATGTTATTATACTCCTATCTGAAAGGACACAGCTACATTGCTCTCAGTCCCTTTTAAGATGGGAAGAAATAGTCCAGCATTTACAGCTATGTCCTCGTTGGTTCTGGTCAGCTTGATGAAAGCTAGAATCCTCTGAGAAGACAGAACCTCAGGGAGACAGTGCCTCTGTCAGACTGCCCTGTTGGCGAGCCTAGGAGCTGTTTTCTCCATTAAGGACTATCTTGGGAGGATGCACCCACAGTAAGTGGTACTGCCTCTGGGCCAGTGGTCCTGGAGTGTACAGGGAAGCAGGCTGAGCAGCCACATTGAACAAGTTGGTAAGTACCATCTTTCCATGGCTTCTGCATCAGTTCTTGCCCCCAGGTTCCTATTCTGAGGTCTTGCTCAGCCCTCCCTTCACGAAGGATTATAAGCTGTAAGCCAAAATAAATCCTTCCCTCCTCAAATTGCTTTTGGTTATATAGTCTCTATCACAGCAATAGAAGCGCAAACTAAGACAAACTGTCAGTAAGAATTGAAATACGTTTCAAATTAATGGACTTCCAATAAAATTAAGTAAAGTGGCTGTGAGCACATAACCTGCACACTTAAGTTATCTGACCATAACACAAATGAACTGAAGAACCCTCCAGTAAATCTTA
Organism: Meriones unguiculatus; assembly: GCF_030254825.1. Lineage (NCBI taxonomy): Eukaryota > Metazoa > Chordata > Mammalia > Rodentia > Muridae > Meriones > Meriones unguiculatus. The sequence continues at coordinate 73,883,293 of NC_083349.1, forward strand.
AACATGGTTACTCCCATGCTTTGTATGTCATGTTCCAGAGAGGCTACACACTAAACAGTTCTAAACACTGTTTATTATCCTCTTCCTAAAGCTCATTTTTAAAAATTTAAGTAGCCATAGAGATTTATTCAGTAAACACAATTCAATTATAATTATGCTTATTACATAGGGAAAATAAAGCCAGAAGACAAGATGAAACTCAGTATTTTTCTTTTTTTTTCTTTATTTCTCTCTCTCTCTCTCTCTCTCTCTCTCTCTCTCTCTCTCTCTCTCTCTGTTTTTGTCTTTTAGGGAAAAAGCAAGTAACAGGACTTAGTCAAATCAGTGACAGCAAAGCACCAGGTACCACGTGCTCTCCCCTGAGACCAAGCACACTAACACTCGAGTGACAAAACAGAACTACTGCAGAAGCGTCTGTGGGGAGTAACAGCAATTTGCTTATTAATATTCTCACGGGTATCTTTTAGGAGATCTCAGAGGCAAGACAATTAAAACCGTGGTCAGCGACACCACAGGCCATGCACAGTGAGTTCAGACTTGGAGTTTTCTGTAATGAGTACTAACTGCGGCTGGAGAAAGGCCTCGGACAGAAGGATCGGTGGGTACCCGCCAAAGAAAGGCGTGCTTTGAGAGCTTAGTCTTCAATCAAGTTATTATCTCGTTACCTTCTCCTGTTGAAGAAAACTAACAGGAGTCATTTCAAAGACAGTCCAACAATTCACCGACTTCCACATATAAGCCCCGTAGATGCCAGGTCCCACTCCGCTAGAGCTAAGCCTCTCAAACGTTTTTCTCTTAAGTACCCTTAACACACAAGAAGGATAAACCCAGCAACACACACACAACTTCCCCGACATGTCAAGATGAACTTGAAAAGTCGGGCACTTTACTCCATAATTCCATGAGGCGTCTCTTGGCGGAGCAAGGCTCTTGTGTCACCAGGGAACTGCCCTGCTCAGCCGTGAACTCTAGGAAGACCTTGGCTACCACGGCTGGTGCCACATATGCACTGATGGCAGTGGCTTGGGGAGAGAAGGCAGCATGGGGCTGGTAACACATGAGCTCCCCCTGCCTAGGAGATCAGGTGCAGCCCAGCTTCCCTCAGCTGCCTGCTCCTCTGCGGAGGCCTGAAGACAGTCTCAACCAAGGGGAGAAAGAAGCAGCCGGCACCCTCTAAACCAGGGTAAAAAGGCCAGAGCATTCCACACCACTCTTAGCCAAGACACAGTGTGTCTGTGGCTGAGACAAGCCCTACCTGAAGACAAGCCCTACCTGAAGACAAGCTGTGGCAGCCCCTGGTGTCCAGGAAGGCTTCAGGTGTTCAAGCACAGCCATCAGGAAGGATGCTGGTCCACAAGCACTCAAGGCTCCAGCCATCTGTGGAGAACCTTCCAGAAGGGCTGTTCACAGGTGACATCTCAGAGCCCCCCCCCCCCCCGGGTGACGAAAGCCAGAGGCTCCTTTGCTAACTTTGCAGAAGCACAGCTGCGGGGAAAACAGGAGGGTTCTTCACGCTAAGTGGCCAGGCTGAGAACACCAGCCCTAAGGTGTGCCCAGTGACCAAGTCTGTCTCATAGGATTGTATAATTCTATGTCTGTCTGAAAAATACACAGTTCTGTATGAAAGTACATTCTTTGGTCCTCCAGACATATGAATAATCTAATTACAAAGTGTGCATTATTCTATCCTGCTCAGCGTTTTGTCCTCTCTTTTATAAATATATGTGTGTTACAAATCTTTATTTTTATTTTATGTGCACTGGTGTTTTGCCTGCATGTATGTCTGTGTGAGGGTGCCAAATCACATGGAACTGGAGTTATGGACAATTGTGAGCTGCCAGATGGGTGCTGGGAATTGAACGCAGGTCCTCTGGATGAGCAGCCAGTGCTCTTACTGAGCCACTTCTTCAGCCTTTGCTCAGCTTTTTCTAAATGTTTCTTCATTTTGAAAACAGTTAAAACATTGGTTCCCATGAGATTAAACCCTGTGGCTATACCCATCTAAAGTTTCTTATGCTACAATAACTTTCCCACTGCTGGGTTCCTGTAAGTTTTATAGTGAAAATTACTTTATATTACACAATGTTTTGTTTGTTTTTTACTCTCCCAGAATCTAACCCTGCAGTTGAAATGTGGCCTCACTGGTACCCTGAGTCCCTGTGTCTCTTCCTACTCAGGCCCAGGCGGCCTGAGCTCACTTCACTCCTGCCCTGAAGAACCCTCACTCTCTAGAGAAGGGCTAAAACCAAACCCTGACACACCAAGCCGCCAGTAAGGCAGGCCCATCCCACCACCACCTCTAACTTCTGACAGCTGTAAACACACTGGGTCCCCGAGAGCCCTTTAAAGCCCTTTCCCTGTCTCTTTTCATATACCCATCCTCTGAGACTGTTAGATCCACCTTTCCCAGTGTTCCCAGGCTGATGAACTCTGCTCACTGAAACTTCTGCACTTTATGTTGTTTAACATATGTTGTTATGTAGCCAACTGGCCTCAAATTCCTGGTCCTCCTGGTTCTGTCTCTCAAATACAAATGTGCAGTACTAGGTCTCACCACTCCTGTAGTTTTTATTTCCAATAGCACATCCCAGCTGCACCATGCATTATCAGGACAATTCCACATTCTGAATCTACCTGCCTAGAGCCAGACAGACCCTGCCTTTCAGAGCCTTCACCTCTCAGCAGCAATGGAATTCCTGTATGAAGAGAGAAAACCACTATAACCAAGTAAGAATCTTTACCATCAAGTCTAAAAACAAGCACCTTTCTTTTGGGACTCTGCCCTGTGGTACTGTCTGGTAATCTAAAGAAGAGGCCCAAGGGGATTTCATTTTAAGACCCTACTGATTGCTGTAAAATGACCACAGTAGAAGTATATTTAACATTTAGTTTCTCATCTTATATTTTTCTGTTCAGTGAGAAATGTTTATCATTTCTAAAAACACAACAATGACAGAATATAAAACATACAATTACTGTTATACTAGGCGGATGAGGAGACCTTGTGTCCTGAAACTTCAGAGCTGGGTGTGGGGACACACTAGTGCTTCTGTGCACTTACCAAGGTAGGGGCCCTTCTCGAAAGGGACTCTGAGATGTGGCAGGCTCATCGTCAACGTTCTTTATCCTTCTTATTACGACAGCTGGAGCTGCCTTCTTTATAAGCTCCAATGTTGCTTTCCATCACAGTGCGTGTGTGCATGTCCTTGGACACCCCCATCTACTCTGAGCAGGAGAATTGCTAAGTGCTCTGCAGGTGCTGCACAGTGAGATCACAGGCATAGCCCTCAGCACTCTGTGGACCACGGTAAGCTCAACCCCAGCAGGTTACCCCTTGACAGTGAAAGGCTAACACACAATGCCCAACAGCTTTTCCCAAAGATGTAAAACCAAACCTGAATCATAATTCTGAACTTGTATCTACCCCATAGTGCCTTCAAAATATTCTACTTTCATAGCACATTGTCAAATGCTCCACTGAAGAGTCAAATATAACCTTGAGTCAAAACATAAATCATGTTCACCGTAATTTTTATTTTTCCTAGCTTTAGACAATTCATTTCTTTCAAGATGAAAACTGATATGAAAAACTACATTCATATGTCTCTGATAAACGAAATATACAACTGGCTAGATAGCCTCTTCCTGTACCAGGCTCCCTAACAAAGTACTCATGATACCCAACATTGAGCTGCTGCAGGATGCCTATTAACAGGGCCACTGGAAGCCTACAGAAGCAAAACATACTTCCTCAGGAACCCACCAGGCAGAGGATGACAGACAAGGAATACAGCTCCCTAACTCTAGCTTAAAAAGAAATGGCGAGATTGTTCAATTTTTAACAAACTAATAATTTAATAGCATAAAACCATGATTTCCTTTGAAACCTACCAAATAACCTTTTCTGCCATTTGCTTTACTTGTTCCGTTGGCTTTGAGACAGGGTCTCATTCGGTAGCACAGGCTGACCTTGAACTCTTGAGCGCTGGAATAACAGGTGTCTTTCACCACACGTGGCTCTCTAACCACTTTCTATATGATCTTTACTACTGCTTGCTAAAATGGAGGTGTCTATGAACTCATTTTCAAATTTATAAAACCCATGTTCAGTGGTCAAGATCAAGGCTAGAGATCCCTGCCTTGAGGAAACCTTTCCCTCGGCTTCAGCACACGGCATTGTCCTTTTCTCTACCTCTCCCTGGCAAATGGCCTCTACTTCTAAAGGGCATACGCTATCCTGTGTTGGTAACAGGTCATTTCTTTCACATCCTTCCCACTGTTGGGGAAACTAGGACCTTGGCACTCTACTCCTAGCCTTACTGAAGCTTGTTCAAGCAACAGCTATTTAAATGATATTAGTTTCTTCAGCAGAACAATTTCCAAATGTAAAACAAGTACATAAAATGTCACTCAATACATAATAAACACTTAGCTATTTATTAATAATTATATAATAACATTATATAAATACACTTCAAAGAGAAATAATCCATCATTAAAACAGTAGGTTCAAGGACACCTGTGTCAAATGTTTAGATCCTAAATTTTTCTAGAAATGGATTAAATGAATACAGTAACAGTTTCTGATTTATTTTATATGTCACCATTGGATATTTAGACAATCTGGCCACAGTACTTCCTACCACAAATACATAATACATACACTGCCTGCATTTCAAAATGTAAAGCTTTACCATCAATAAAGCACCAGCTGATGGGGTCACACAGCCCAGATGAAATGTTCTAGGTACAAAAGCCAGAGGCCTGGTAAGGAGGTATGCACAATGAAATGAGGCCTACAAATGTGAGAAGCATGGGTATGCCCACAATGACAAACTTGTGGGAGTTTAAGAAGAGCAAGATTTGGAAAAGCCAGAACCACATTTCTATGTATATAGTCATTATAACAATATGATGAAAACACATAAAATGCACAAAAATTTAGTTACTCAAATTTGCATTCTTATGTTCAAAGAAGCCAAAGATTATTTAAGTGTTGGAAAATAAACTTGCAAGAACTGTTAATGTTTTCATACTAGCTAGCTAGTTTTAATTCAAAACACATAGTTCCTATTCTTAAAAAAAAAAAAAAAAAAAAAAAACTTAAAATAGACAAGGAAACACCACCTCATGATAAAAACCTCCTCATCAAGACTAACAGCCAGTGTCTGAGTCAGCCTAACCCTATTCTACAAAACACAGTTTAGAAAGCTGCATCTTGTCAAATTTAAGACCCATCATGGGGAGACTGTTCAGGTGGTAAAACCCTTGTCGTGCAGGCATGAGGACCTCGGTTCTGATGCCCAGCTCACCTATAAAAGATGAACACAATCCAAGATGTGCACCTGTGGCTCCAGCACTTGGGAGGCAGAGACACATACCTGGGGCTTGACAGCAAGCCAGTCTAGCCAAACTCACCAACTGAACCAGGCCTTATGTTCAGTGAGAGAGTCTGTCTCAAAAGGCAAGGTGAAGAGAGATTGAGGAAGACACACAGTGATGACCTTTGGTACACACACACAGACATAAACACACACACACACACACACACACACACACACACGAGACACATCATTAGACTGGTTCCTTTTCACTTTTTTCCAATCCTTTGTCACGGTCTCACTCAAAGGCTGAAGAATGCACAGAAGTGTTTCTCAAGAAGCACTCCCTTCTCCCCACCCTTACCACCAAAGCATCGAAACGATCACAGTCTTCCTAACTAGTTATCCCCAGCCTGCATCACCCATTCCCCATCATCCCCCACAGGCACTTATGTTAGCTCTGGACCAAGACATTTATTCCATCATGTCTTCACACACCTTAAAGTGCTCTGGAAGCCTAAGCACATTCAACTTACACAGAGAGACAGCAGCAAGCCACACAGCAGCAAGAGCAGGAAGCTATGATTCACATCTCAGCCACTGACAAGGCAGAGAAAGTCAAATAAGAATGGGAATGGGTGAGGCCTTAGGCCTTCATCTTCCCCTTCCCTTTCCCTTGCCTGTTACATACTTTCTCCACCAAGGCCTCACCACCCAAATGTCCCAAAACAATGTCCCCAAGTGAAGACCAAGTATTCAAGTATCTTAGCAGATGGGATGCAATCTCATTTAAAATACTGCACTCTCTCACATGGAAAAGAAATAGTGAAAACACCATCTGATTCCAGAGCTGAAATTCAAAAGCATCTTAATGGCGTGGAGGAGCCATACTGAGATAGATCACACAGCATTAGAGACTCACTGCATTTTAACCTTTGCAGGGACATACAAACGTCTGATGCTGAGACGCGGTGTCATCTAAGACCATGCTTAAGAACCACACAAAGTTAAAAACAACTCAAGAGCTTTTCCCTTCCTGGTTTTGTGTCAGGCCACACTCACTGCTGTCCTCAGCCTATGTGGCCTGTGGCAACTAGCTGAACACACCTACCAGAACAGAACATGTTTCTAAGAAAATGCTTGCCTGGGAGTTCTCTGAATCAAAACTACAGACAGCAATATCAAAGTTACAGCAGAAAGAACCAGACCAAGTATTTGCAACTGGGAATGGAAACTCTCAAATGTGAAGGTGACAGAGACCTGAAAAAAGGAACCCAGGCTAGAATGTCCCTAAGGCAGTCTGCTCTAACGGTGGCCAAAAGCCTGACCATTTTAACATCAACAGAGGAGCAAGATAATGTAGAATTGGTGATTTTAGAAAAGAGGCCACAAGTGAAAAACACACTCAACCAATTGCATTTTAAACAACTAAGGAACATACAATTTCTGCCCTTCTAGATTTTCCTCTACCTATACATTCAGTACCCACCAACAGCAAAGACCATCCACCTACATCTAGCAAGCTCTTCTGCTCCTTGGTTTTACAAAGAAATTATTCTCTCAGATATTACTTTAAACCAAAAGGCTTATATATTGATTTATAGAAATTAGCATGCTGGCATCATTGGAAATATAAACTTAATATTTTCCTGTTGGAATGCTCCAAAGGACTTACAGGCTCTGTCTTGCATTTGGTCACATCGTAACGACCTGCTCTCTTTAACTATGGGACTCACCACGTGTTATCCTGTGTCCAGTGCCTAAGAGCTCGTTAATTACCTAAACTATATCTCCATAGGTCTTGTTAATTACCCGTCTCCTGTCTCAGAGGACCTTGTTAATAACTTGTACAGTCTCTCTAAAGAGGTCCTAACAACACATTAAAATTAAAGATGCTTTTCTTTTAGCACCTGTCAAGTGCTGTAAATTGAGAAATTTTCACATCAGTTTATTAGCTTACAGTAGTTTTGTGGCATGTTTTCTTCCTTTTCTCTCACACATAATCTCTCTGTATCTTAATCTCTCATTTTACAAAAAGAAGAAGACGTACTAGTAGTAGTAGAAGGAAAAAACTTCCAAAGTTTGTCCTTTTTGTTACAGAGCTTTTTTGTGGGGTGGGGGTGTCTGTTTTCAATTTTAAAGACCATAAATATCAATTTGCATTAGAGAGTTAGCAAAAGGATGGCATGGTTGGTATCTGCAAATTAACCCAATGGGAGATGTGCCAATTAATGAGACCCATTATAATGAGTATTAGGATGACAGAGGGTGGAAAAGTTTCAAGTCATCTCTGGGGAGTCACACACAAGTTCTAGTCAGTGCTACAGGAACTAATCATGGCCATATCTCTCACTCCCAGTCACTGTCACACAAAAAACCCTGCAAATCCCGGACCACTAATGGATTAAGGCCCCTAAAAACATCACCCAAAGTTTACATTCTCAGTCTCATCAACAAGGCTGCAGGTTTTCAGCTACATAAACAATATATGGACCACAAGGACTAATGGATGCCATCTTTAGATACATGAACAAACAGTAAATATTGCTACCAAAAATAAACCTTATGCACAGTAAGTTTTACTGCTAAGGACCGCTTCAAACTGTCTCTCTCTCTCTCTCTCTCTCTCTCTCTCTCTCTCTCTCACACACACACACACACACACACACACAAAGTCAATAGAAGACACTATAAAGGAAGATGTAAAAACTAGGAATAAGATCTTTTCTTTAGAATCACTTTTTTTTCAAATAAAAATTATAACCATACACATTCTAGGTAACTAAATTTTTTTTGTAGTTTCTAAGAATGATGTGACCCAATTACAAACAGGAAATGAACCTGATCTCAAAAAGAAAATACTTCCAAGTGAAACTGCAAAATATTAGTGATAAATATGTCTTTATCTTAGATACTATTTCTATACTTTCCTTAAACATTATTTGGTCTGAGCTCATTGGCTAGGAAAGACACAAGAAGGCTAGGGAGACAGAGGACTAGAAAGGCTGGAAAGGCTGTTGATGACCAATACAAATGAAATATCTGACCTAATAAAAGATCCAGTAGTAAAAGACAAAACTCATTGCCAAGTTAGTGCACAGCAATTGAGCAAGCTTTATCTGATATCAGAACTGCAATAAAGCAGGAGGAAAGAAGGAAGGAAGGGAGAGAGGTGGGAGAGAGAAAGGAAGGGAGGGAGGGAGGAGGAAAAAGGAAGGAAAGGAAGGAACATATTTTCTGTGTCAGTAACAGAACTTGTTTCCAAGACAAACACAAAATGCCTTGTGTTATTTCTTGCTCACCAACTTCATTAGCTCTTCATACGAAGCAGGTTTTTATTACTGCTGTTTTTTAAAAGCTCAAGGTGCCATTCTGGCAGCACAGGTCCTTAAGTTCAAGGTCAGCTTGGTCTCCAGTAAGCTCAAGGCCACCTTGAGCAACCTAGTGAGATCAAACTGTCTGAAAATAAAGAGGAAAAAGAGGGCTGTGGGCACAGCTGAGTGGTGGAGCACCTAGGCGGTGAGCCACAAAAGGCTTTTTGTTTGTTTTAGTTTTTTAAGCAAGACACGAAGTAACTTTCTCCATGTTGTTATCCCATAACTGGGTAGAGGTGTGACACATTTCAGACCTCCTCAGGAAAATCTACATCATGGGATATACACATTATCTGCTCAATAGACTAAGCACAATTTCTGAGTCACTCATCAGAGCTGATGTCAGCTTTCATCTGTATCCTGACAGACAATTCAGCCCATTTATCCTAAGTACCAGTCCCAGGTCAGCCTTGTCCTCAGTGTCTGCTACAGCTCAGGTGCCTCTTCCCTTCCAACACAGATAACCTTCTGTTTGTCTGTGGGTCTGTTTTAGCTAAGCTGCCTTCCCTGTTGTGTTCTTAGGTAGGGACCATTCAAATCTGAGTTTATCAGCTTAACTCTGGACCCCCAGCTGTCAAAAACTGAATATGTATGACTAAAGGGATACAATTTAGATCAGCAAGTTTTAAACCCAACTGGTCATCGGGGGAAGTTTTGAAATCAGTGATTTTCCTTCAAGGAATGCTGATGAGAAGATGCATATTTATCTGAAGGGAGGTCCAACAAACCATAGTTTAAAACAACAACAACAACAAAAACAAACCAAAAAGAGAAGCCAATGCAGATTAGCACAGGCCTAGGTAAGAAGAGGCAAAGATTGTGGGAATTCAGCAAGACTGGCATAAAGCTCAAGAGAACATCATAAGAACCAGACACAAGCATCTGATGACAACTCCATCTGATGACAAATCCAAAGAAGGGGAACACCAGGATTCTGCGCCAGAGAACCTGAGTTCTTTGCACTGTGACACTTCTCCCTGCCTAAGCCCAGGAAAGGAAGATGGCACATGGCTTACAGCATCCTTGGGAAGCATCCAGAGAAACCCTCTAAGGACATGACATTCTCAAGATGAGTAGGGAGGCTCAGCAAAGACAAAGTTGGGTAGTAACGAAAGGCTGAACTATGATAAATCTTAGCACTTACACAGTGTTTGTTTTTGAGCTGCTATTTGAACCCACACTTCTTAAGCATTTCTGACCTGAGCTTTCTTAAATAGAATAGGAGGCATTTTAACCCATCACTCACTTAGCAAAATAAATAATGTTAAATGTGACTGCATGGGAACGTCTTATCCGTGTAATTCTAGGAGCATTTGTCTTTCAAAGCCCAGCTACTTGTTTCAAGTGTCTTGCCCTTCTAGGCTCCAAGCTGATCTCCACTCAGCTTGCATGGAAGTGAGCACACTATTTCTGCCAAAGGTCAAGGAATACAGTCTGGTGTGGTAGTGCATACATGTAACCCAACAATGAAGAGACTGAGGCTGAGGCTAGAGAATCTTGAGTTTGAGGCCTTGGGCAGAGAATGAATGAAAAAGAAAAAAAAGCCAAACACTAAATAGTGGCTTTGTAGGTCACAAGTCTCTGACACATACTCAATAATTCATTCTAGCACCAAACATCCACACGAAGATGAGAATGGTTGTAATTCAGCAAAATGCCATTTAAGAAAAATAGTCAATAAGCCAGAGGTGGCCCATAAAACCTCTAGTTTAAGCATGGGAAAAGAGGCAATGAGGTCACGCAGAAGATACAGAGAAGGAAGCCAATATGCTATGTAGCTCCCATATCACCTCAGGCCTGAGCCAGAAAATACAACAAAGTTGGTGGCTATGGAAGTGCTCAGGTATAATCTCAATGCATGGAACACTGAAGAAAGAAGAGCTCAAATCCAGCCCATCTTATTAATACACAGTGAGACTCTGTCTGAAAAACAATGGTTAGGTGAATCCATCTGCCCACTTCCATTCTTCAGATTATTTAGAATCGTTTTTTTTTTTGTTTTTTTTTTTTTTTTGTTTTTTCAAGACAGGGTATCTTCTGTGTAGCCTTGGCTGTCCTGGACTTGCTTTGCAAACAAGGCTAGCCTTGAACTCACAACAAACTTTGCCTCCCTGAATTTTAAGATTAAAGGCGTGCATCACCATGCCTGACTTATGTTTTTTAAAAGCAATTATTCTAAATAATCTTTCAAAAAATCCTAACCTTGAAGACATAGCTGTTTTTTAGTAATTATATTCTGCTGGTACAGAAAAGCACTGCTTTACAATTAAGGAGAAGACATAACACAAATCAGTATTTGAGCCTGTTGATAAAGAAGAAGATTATCAATATCTCCTGTGACTTTTGTCAATAAAAGGCAAGAGGAACAATTCCACCTGACATTTCCCTATAAATGGCATGAATTCCAACTGTCCTTTCATACAGTGTCTGCCTAGACACCAGGTGCTGGATGACGTCAAGAATCTCAATAGAGCCTGAACTGGAGTCTCACCCACACACGCTGTATACTAAACCAACTCCATTTCCCTCTAGGCACACAGCTAACCCCAGATCCTTACAGGCTGACAGTAAGGATGGGACCTGCCTGAACACTGCAAACTCACGATTCCAGTCCTGGCACAGGACACCACACTGTAATGGACGGTCCCCACCTCTCCTGTGGAAAAGAAAACTACAAGGCAGACGAAGCCTGGCTCCAGAGAAATTGTGAGGCTAAGACACCCAATAGAATACCCATTTACTCCACTCCCTTCTTTCAGAAAACCCTGTGCAAAGCCACTGAGATCCGGACTTACCGCAGTTGATGCCAGCCTACCTGCCACACAGACACTACAACTATTTGCTTACTTCAAAAATCTCAAATATTAGTGCAAAATCAGCTTTTTAAATCAATAGTAGGGAGTTAACCTGGGACCTTGCACACTAGACAAGTACCCTTAGCAATGAAGTACATCTTCACCCACTTACTTAAAAACAGGGCCTCATTAAGTTGCCCAGGCTGCCACAACCTCCTGAGAGCTGGGCTAACAAATATATGTTGACACACTTGCTTACTCTCTTAAATTTTAAACAATGTTTACGTAAAACTGTACATATCAACCTTCTTGGATCCATTTTCAGTCTATTAGGAAGATCTCCACAGTCCACACTGGGCAGACAACAGGCAGAGTAAAAGGAACGTTTCTGGAGCCTGTTTTGCTATCATGTGTATGTTCAAAATGTCTAATGTGGACTGCCTCACAAGAACAACTAAGAGACTAAGAAGATGAATGACAAGAGACTAAGGTAAGAAGATGAATGACACACAGGCCTGCCCTTACTGTAGTCATGACAGCGGAGGGGACGTGAGTGAGCTTCAGAGAACAGTGCATACTTCTTCAGAAGATGAGCCTGTTTCACAGAACACTGAGTTTGGAAAACACTATTTCTCTAGAGCAGTGGGAAAGGCTGCAGGGAGAGAGCCAGTCTCCAGAAAGAACACTGATGGAGTGAACACCAGGGAGGAACTTTGTCTGCTGCAGCAGCCCAGCACGCAGCCTGATAAGGTTGCAGGAGCGACTCCAAGATGCAAAATGACATCTATTTTGTGGTTTCCAATGTGATTTTTCCTCAGGCAGATGTTACATACATAAAAACTAAAACTTTAACTCCTAAAAATTATGCCTTAGTGACAGAGGATGGAGGAACATAAAGGAAATTCTCCAGGTCTACTGACATGTTTAATTGTTAGAGGACACTGACACAGTTCCCAGGCTCCTGCAATCACAGGAATGCCAGCTCATATACCAGCTTCTTGGCAATATCTTATGTTTTAAATTGACTCAGTAGTTTCAAAACCAGGTGTCACAAGAGTCTAGGAGATCTCTAAGTATGTTTTACTTAACATACTGGAAAAATAATTCACAAATACATGATCTAAAGCTTCAAAAGCCCTGGTCTGAATGCTACTTGATCCAGCTGGGACGACACTAAGGAATTCTAGACACCATCCTGGCAAAGACCCTCTCATATTCCACCCACGCTAACACTTCTGTCTGGACCCTAGGACTGGCACCCTTTTGATTCGGTCCACTTACAGCCCACTGTTTGCGCTTTAACTGGAGCCACCCATGAAGTACAAATGTTCTAATTTACCAGAAGGACGACTTGTGACAGACACTTCCAGGAATGCGTGTTCTGTCCGCATACGCGGAGCCTCATAAGCACAGAGAAAAAATTCTAAAATTAAAAAAAATCTATTATTATAGACTTGTAACCATAGACTATAATATAATACAGCCCTGATTTCTGACAAAGCTGCTGTTAATGTTAAAGTAGAACAAAATAAAGCTGAAATCTACTGAAGGCTGTCTTCCCTATTAAAGCCCACAGCAGCCCAAGACATTAAAGGCTTACGGGTACTTTTTTTTCATAATTTTAAAATATTATTTTCTAACGAGTTCCACTTCCTTGCTTTTCACTGACTATAAAATTACTTAGTTTAGTCAATTTCTAAGTTATCTTAAGTTATGTTTTCAATAATCTCCCACAAAAAATAAAAAAAAAAAATGTTCAGAAAGGGGCACACTCCTATTTATTCCTGTATTAATATCTGATGAAATAGAGACTGCATTAAAAAGTATCAGCATGTCAGAACAGCACTAGGGATACCACAAAATAAAAATCTGTTAATCTGAAGTATAGTCTATAGATAAAACTGAATGAATTTTTTTTCCTAAAATCACAGCAAATCCCCATCTAAATAATAAAAGAAAACAAAAACTGAGCACTTCCCTCTGGAAATTTCAGGTGTATGTTTTCTTAACACGGCATAAAAGAAATATATACGAGGGTAGGCCTTGTGAAGGTGAGAGAGAGGTCCAAGACCAAGGCCTACCCAACTGCCTGTTAATGTTCCATCTTTTGTTTGTATTGGAACAGAACAAAAAGCACTAATTTTAAAGAAAAAAATACACCACAACATATTAAAAAAGACAGAGGTCATCCCTCCCTTACCAAGAACTCCTGGGACCCAAACTGCTTCAGAGTTCGGTTGGGGGGGTTAGAATATCTGCATTGGCTTCACATGCAAAAAGCCGAAATATGAATGTTCCAAATCTGAAACTTAGCACTCCACCCGCGATGAAAGCATATACTGAGGCCACGCCTCTACCCAAAGTGGATTAGGTCTCAGGTCAAGGCGCTCAGCCTATTTGGTGCTTCGTACTATGTGCTCTATCTGTTATTTACCCCCACTAAGTCCTACAAATTGCATGTTATTTTCTTTGCCTTAATGATGTAGATGCTGAGGTCTTCAGAGGTCACAGTACTACACAGCCAGGATTTCCACTCAAGTCTATATATTTCCCATTACAGCGGAGGAAAAGCTTCCATTATGTGGCAAACACACTTCCTCTACTGCCGTCTTCCACAATTACTTAAATTTTCAAGGTCATCTCTGCTCGAGATTCCTTAAGCAGGTCCAGCATCACTCACATCTGCCGAAGCACTGACTTGAAGATGCTATGGAATAAGCAGCAGTACACAGAAGAACCAGGGCTTCAAACTCCAATCTTCATCAGCTGATTATGCCTACAGCTACTTGTCAACTCAGGGCTCTGGTTAGTGTAGGTCACTGGACTACAGAAAACGTTCATGAATAAAAGCTATTTCTGATGAGCCTTTTAATGAGGACAGTTAACTCTACTATGGCAACATTAATACTTCAGCCAGCATTTGCTAAAGAACAGCATGCTGACTGCTATTGGTTCACTAACGCTCTCCAGACAGCCCATGACTTAATCCCTGGGATGTACCTAGAAACACATTTCTGGTTTGAATGCATGCCCATGGTCTATTCACTCTCAGCGGGTCTATAAAAAGCCATGCTGTTTTCTCCAAGTGCTAGGGTAGCTTTCTGGCTCCTGTAGGTAGGAGCAAACTAGGGTAGAGAGGCAGACGCCTTTCTCTTTCTAAGGTAAAACGTTCAATTCCAAGGACACATGCAAGCTACAACATTTACATCAATGATGAATTCTTAAAAAAAAAAAAAGGTTAAAAAATAAAAAAATATAAAACATTCATGGATCTAAAAGGAGTATTTATTACTTTCAAGTACAAGGTTCCCCAAACAGCAAACTCTCCTCCTTGGTGGGCTTACCTTGAAGATGACATTATAGTCGAAGCCCTGAATTTTGCTGTAAACGGATTGGTTGACTCATAATCAAAATAGTCCTGCCGATTTTCACTAAAAGCACTAGGTGATTTCAAGTCACACGGGCTCTCAGAGCCCCCGCTGCTGAGCTTGTCAGATCTTCTGCTCTCTTTCTTCCCTGTCACTCTCTCAAAGAGGCTTACTTTCTCCCGCTTCTCTCTCTTATTTTCTTTCCTTACTTCAATTGGTTTTGAGAATAAATGTGTACTGCTGTCCCATGACTCACTGCTTTCTTCAAATGGATTCTTCTTCCTTGGCAGTGTTGCAGACTTTTGGGGTAATGACGCAGTCACATTTGTAAATGGGTCACTCTGTCTTCCAAAAGAATGTTCACCTTCATCCACAGTGCCACCAGGCTGGTTCAATTTAGAAGTATCAAAGCTTAGTGTTCGTCTGTGTGGAGACTTGAGGGTTCCTACAAACATTGTTGTTCCATTAGTAGGTGATGGGTGACGTGTGCTATTACACTATCTGACACATTCTGCTGCTTACAAATGAGAGCAGTTAACTACAGATATTAACCCTCAAAACAATCTTAAAATTAGGTAAGGGATATCATTAAGTAAATGGGCTAATTGTATCATTAGACAATTACTATCTTACTTGGCTCAGAAATCATCAGATGAGAAAAGTATAAAGTCAATCCAAAGGGCCTACAATCAAGATCATGCTGAAGTCTTAAAATTTTCCATCATTAGAATCCAATTTACTTTTCCCTGAATATAGATATTTTTCTAGTAATACCTTGATGGAATGGAATATATGCTGCAGACTTATTTTCTTTTTCTTTTTGGTGTGTACATGGATACTGATGGAGGCCAGAGGTCAACCACCACTGTCATTCCTCAGGGACGACCCATCTTGTTTTTTGAGACAGGATCTCTGACTAGTGTGGAATTGGCCAAGTAGTCTTGGTTGGCTGGCCAGGGAGCTCCAGGGATGCACCTGTCTCTAACTCCTCAGCATGGGATGACAAGCCTGCACCAGCTCCTGTTTAGCTTTCTGAATGTGGGTTTAGTGTATCAAAACTCAGGTCCTCACACTTTCAAGGCAGGTACTTTACCGACCCATCCCTGCTGGTAAGCTTTTGAAACAAAGAAATGAAAGCCAAGAAGAGGCCAGGCCATGAAAAAAGATACAAATACAGTACAAGCAAGCTCCCCTCCAGGGAATGTACCACTTGGGGCTTGGAAGTATTCAAACAATATTAGTAAATGACTGACTTTAGAAAACACTACTTTTAGTTTTCTAACTTTAGAAGTTACACTATATAACGCACGAGGGAAGATACAAGGAAATGAGGTGCCACTTACCAATTTCTGGAACAACTCCAAAGGGCTCTATCTGGCGACTGAGAAGATGTGTTGGACCTCCAGTGCTAGACTTCAGTTTTTCAGAAGATAAGTGGGAGCCAGTTAAATCAGACATTGAATGAGCAGAAGAGAGCCGCTGAGGACCCAGAAGAAAAGGCTTTTTTGGTTTGGATTTCATCTGCATTTCGCCGCTTGAAAATTCAGTATTGGCATCGGGAATGTGAGTGCTTGGAATGATTGCAGAAGCTGTGTCAGAAAATGTCCCATCATTTTTTCTCCCTTTCATCTTATCTTTCAATTTTGCAAAAGGCGATCTTGTCTTATCCTTCATTGACAAGTCAAACATACTTGCTGTCATATTGTTTCTCATAAATTGAATATTGACCTTTATTTCACCCCTGTTTTTTATTCTTTTTCCTTGTTTGGATTCTAATCTAAACCACCTTAAAGAGAAGAAAGAGAGCTGATTGGAACATATAATGATGGCAGCAAACTCTATTACATGCAGGCAGCGCTAGGTAAAGTGACCACACATCTATCTACACACTGAATGAGAACCAGTCAACCACAAGTTTCTAGTTTTATTCATTGTTTAAAAAAAAACAAATCAAGCAAACAAACCGGTCCCAGTTTCTGCAAAGTGACACACACCACAGGAATGAGTCTTTGGAGAGTATGTAAAGGGTTTTAGATAAACTTTCCCCTCATAATTCAAAAAACCATCATCAAAAATTCTTATCAACAACAGCTAATTATGTTTCCATATGGGACAAGTGTTACTAATGGCCTAAGGATATGCTTAACATTCAAAGACACTGAGCCAGAAACTTTGAAAATAATCATCATTCCCAATTATTTCTGCGTACCGTAAAATGACAAATAATGATGACATTTAAATAAAATACTTAGCCCCTATCCCAAAATATGATTTATATTAATAAGAAAAATTATTAACAATGGGGATAGTACATAAGTTTGCTAAGCATTAAAACTCCAAGTATCATTACTCATATAAAATGGGCATAAGCCTTTTCCTGAATAAAACAGACAAAATGAGTAAAATGTAAGAAGTGATAAACAATAAATCTTGTAAAATTTTCAGAGAGTAAAAAGCTCAAATGATTCCTGCCAGAAAGCTACTGACTCTGTGAAATATAAAGGACTTGACCAACAAAGCCAGACTTCAGCTTTTGAGCACTTCTGTGTCATGCTGCCAATTTTTAAGTGAGCTACATAAGAAGCAGGGCTTGGTTTGGTTTGGTTTACAATATTTTTATCCATAAGAAATTCTGCAGTTGTCGGTGTCACTAGTGGCCACTCTACAAGGCATGCCGAACCTGCAACATGTTGCCCCAATGCTTTCCTATCATTTGGTGATGGAGGCTGAGCCCCGTTATAGAGACATGCTGTTATTTAAATACAGCTGCAGTGGAGGGCAAGGAGTTTTCTTAGCTATAGAGCAATTCAGACATGACTTTATATCACTTCTTTTTCTTGTTGTTTGCCAACAGGATAACTAAAAGATGGCTAGATTTGCTATATATCAAGCCAAAGATGGGCATACAGGAAGGACAAAGCTGACACAACTCTATATTGCCTCCCTGATGGTACAACGTTTCCTAGGTAAATTGAAATAACTCAGTCAGTTGAGACGTATCATACTGATGCCAAAACAAGCAGTTTCTTACAGTAGGAACTGTAAGAAACAATAGAACAGTTTATGATAGAATGCATTATTCTAAGACCCTACACTAAGAAAAAGTTAATACAATGATAACATCTAAACAGCATTAAGAATAAGAAATGGTGGCAATGAACTGTGGCTTGGAGAACACCAAATACAAACAGGAGCTCTCAGACCACCTCCAAATGATGCCAAACTACATATGCCAGAATTAACTTAGGGTTAATACTTCTGACCTGAGAAATAGTCTAAAACCTCAGGCTACATAAAAAATGATGGAATGCTCTTTAAAGTAATGTGCATCCTACCCCCCCCAAGCAACGAAAACATACACATGAAATTTATAACAGCTTGATAAAAGCTACCTTGAGGAAAATATAGCAACGGCCCCCAAAATGGAAGGGGGTAAAGATGGTCAAAATTCAGTTTTTGAAATAAGAGCAAATTAATGATCTATATTAATACCCTTACTTTAGTGATAAAGAGACGGAAGCAAGGAGAATGGCAAGCCATTCCCTAAGTCAGATAGACGCCAATAAGAAAAACACGCGAAGCTGATGAAAAGCATCTGCAGGAAAATACAAGCTCATCCTCACTGATGAAGCATGTGTGTTAATAAAGTTAGCCACATGGCCACCACACATGACAGAACACTGTGTTTAACCAGAAGGCATGGGGGACGGAGAAGGGGGCAGTGAGGGGAATATCCATGCTCTCCTCCTCTCCTTGAGAGATGGCAAGTTCCTTGAGGACAGCTTGCTTTACACACACACACACACACACACACAAATGCATTCTATTTTTTATTTCTAAACCATCTTCATAAAATCAACAAGACTCAACTCCAAATATGAGTGCCTTGTACCATTTTTGTTTTAGTAGGAAACTCTAAACACCTGTGCAAGCTTTAAAAAATAAACAATGCATCTGAATCCAAGTGTAAAAACTATGAATTTTCTTTTCCACCCCTATAAAAACAAAACAAAGCAAAACCCTGCAGAGAATGCTGATAAACACGCTGATTTACAGGGCAGGCCTGACAAGTAACTTTAGCAGTTCTGTTTTGAAACTGATCTTAATGAGAACTTCAAGAATCCTGAAATAGTGTTTGTTTTCCCAGGCTTCAAAGGGACAAATGAAGACACAGCACTTGGGAGTTGTTGGATAAATGCCGACTCTTTTCCACCTCTGGAGTGCTGGGCTGAAATGGTATATGGCTTCTGTTCAATTTCCAGTGGGCACAGGTCCATGTCCAAAACTACCACACATGTGGGAACGATTCCCAAGCAATCGGTGCTGTGTGGTCAGAAACGGGACAAGACTGGCATTGAGGAGGCCAGAGACCAGGAGGCAGGTGCAATACAGACAGACACAGATACACACACACATATCCTAAGATCTACATATGGGCAAGTCTCACCTGACTTTAGGTACTCTATTATTAATTTCTGAGAACACTAGGAAAAAAAATCACCTACTTGGGCTGTTAAAAAAAAATCAATGGATATTACATTAGAGCATCAATGATTTTCCCACTCTATTATTAAACACTGTGTTATTGCCAGAACCAACCCAGACATCTATTAAAGAAGGCAAATGTGAGAGTTCTCTTTCTGCTCAAAGGATTAGACTCACCCTTCCCCCACTTAAAAAATAATAATATATATTCAAAGTATAAAAATAAGTTAAAATAGTTTCAAGCACGACCCTTTCTGTCTCTTGGGACACACGGAACACACGATGTAAACACTTGGCGTGTTCACTGTTGAAAAAGTGCAGTGTAGCACCAGCAGTTTCACGGGGCGTCTCAATCAGCCGTGGCCTTCACCACTCATTCCCCTTCTCCAAAAAGCACTTGGGAATATGCTGACAAGGGTCAGCAATGTACAGAATAGTAAATGCTTTTCCTTTAATACACTGGTGGCTCACGTCTGTGTCTTACTGTGCCACATGTGCAGCTGGGCTGGGAAAGGAAGCTATTAAATATATTAAAAATCTAGAAATATTAGCAATAAAGATACCTCATCAAATCCACAGTTCCCATTTAGTCACCCCCACAAACAGTAAGGGCTTAAGAACACATGAAATCCCTTCGCACGCAGTAACATCTCATCTCAAACCTGGTGATAGCAGTTCAGAGCCTCTCCCCTCCAAAAGCTGTCCTTGGTTTTACACACAGACTACAGTATTATTGTTCATGGTCTACTTTATTGGAACTGCAAAGCTGCCAAAAACGGAAATAAAACAAGAAAGTTTTAAAAGGGTATTTTATTCTCAGGATCTATCGATCCACACTTGGGCCTATTTAACTTGGGAATTTACATTTGAAAGGTCTGCAGTATATTATCATTAATATTAAAAGTACCATTTAAAGCACGGTAAGAAATTGGAAACTGTAAATACTTAAAAGCTCACAGTCAAAACACTTTAGAGGATATATACTAAATCACCCCAAACTGACAATCTGGGACAAATTATTTGGTTATTATTCATTTCCATTTTAAATCTGATGAAGAATCCTTCAAAAAAAGTGAACATGACTTAAGTATCAAGAAGTTTAAAATCATTAAATATAATTAAACTTTTCTCTTTTTTCCTCTTATTAAATTTTTTCTTCTTACATTTCTATCATTTTATCTTACATTCATTAAATCTTAGGAAAAGACTTTATTTAAAACAAAAACAATTCCTATTAAGTTAAGTTTGCTGGCAGGTTTTATAAGAAAAAAGAGAAAAGATCATTATTTTTAAAATACAAAAAAATTAATGTGAACTTAAAAATTATCGCTATTAAAAAAGCACTCTAAAGGGTAGATAGATAAACCTGCATCAGGAATGTCTGAAGAGGAGGGAAAAAAAAAACTATCTGGGAAAAGTAAAGTCCTGGGTAAAGTCCACCCAAACCTCCTCTCATAAACTCCAGCCATCTCAGAGCGCCTTCTGCCCACTGTGAGCTGTTCGTAAGGTAAAGCATGTGAGCATGTAAGCTAAGGGATGGGCAGGAGACCTACCTTTCTAACATGCTATTTGTTTCAACTTGAGTTCTTAAATTAAGTATATCTAACTTAGGCTTGGAAGTTCTATTTTCAAAAGCCATGTTGTCACTGAAGAAGTCATTAAATCACTGCATCACAAGACTTTAATCACTGTCTCCAATCTTACAGCAGTTAATTCGATCTAAACAATAGCTCCACTATACTGCAAATTCAAAAGGAAAATGTCAGTGGGTTCAAGACTGGAGATGTTTGTGCAGACTTCCAAAACTTTTTTTTTTTCTTTTAACAACTTTCTCCTCCATCAAGAAGTACTGACCCTGAAAACTGATGGCGCAAAAATAAAGGCCAACTATTTACAAGGCTGCAATACAGAGTGCTAAAATTAGCAATTTATCTTTTGACAGCCTTTATTAGTAATTTATCTTTTAGCAATGCTCAACAAACACAGATCATTACATGCATAGATTTAATTTTCCGGTTTCCCAGTTCATGCTCTAGGCCTCTTATAAAAAGCATTTTATTAAAATCCAGTGCAAAATATTCCATTGCTTTAGAGCTGTTTACCTCATACAACGAGAAAAAAAAATGTATCACTAGCCACTCCGCTTTAAAATAAAATAATTTCAGAACAAAGGCTATTTTTACTTCAAAGTTATACAAATCGAAGCGCTCAAAACTGGATCCTATTTCAATTCCAAAGACCAATGCCTCAAATATACTATGTTCAAGAACAGTAAATCCATATGACATATTTAAGTGCCCAAAATTCAAAATAAATTATATAACTTACTCTGTTTTCCTTCTTTGTTTGTCCTCAAAGATGTCATTGAGATTGATTGCCACCTGCCCTAAAAACTTATCCAGCCCCACCAGGGACCTGTGCATCACTATGAGGAAAAGGATGTATTTCTCCGGGTTGCCCTGCATGAGCAAGCCAGGCAGCTCAAAGGAGGCCTCCTCCTTCCAGACCGGCTCCAGGGTTTTCTCCGCTACAGATGTGGAGTACTTTTCTTTGCCCAACTGAATTATGGTGTACGTGTCATTGGTGCCACTTTTGCCTTTTGGCTTCAGATCTTTAGCTTGAAGCACTGTGACCTGGACGTGGGTTGGAAACCACTTTTGGGCTTGCTCGGATAGCATCATTCTGGGGGATTTGTTTTGTTTTGTTTTTCGGTTTTGTTTTTTCTCTGCGCGAGTTCAGAAGCGCAGGCAGCGCCCCTCCCGCGGGGAGAGCCGGACACCCGACCGCTGCATCCTCACGGGCACCTCAGCGAGCTGGGGCGTCAGGGCTGCCACGGGCGCCCCAGGGGCTGATGTCAAAATGAGCGGCGGGGCCGGCCGGGGCCGCCGCCGCCGCCGCGGGCGTCCCTTTCTTCCGTAGAAGCACAGGGGCCCACATCACCTGGGCGCGCGGTCCAGGCCTCCGCGCGCAGCCCGGCGCCTCGCGTGGCCCCCGGCCCGGGGCCCGCGCCCCCGCGGCCCGGCCTCCGCCCCGCGCGGCCCGGCTCCTCCTCCGACCCGGCTGTTACGAACCGTCGGCGGCCCGCGGGGCCTGGCTCCCTCCGCCCGCGCGGCCCGGCCTCGGCCCCTCCCCCGGGGACGGCGGAGGCCTGGGCGAGCCGGGCGGAAGCGGCCGTCCTGGATCGGCGCCGGGGGCACGCGGGGCCGGCTCGGGCGCGGCGGCGGCGCGGGGCGAGGCCTGGCCCGGCACCGCGGCTCCTAGCGCCCGGCGCGCGGCGGCCGCGCCACTTCCGGGTTGGCCATGTTGAGCGGGGCTGCGCGAGGGGCGGGGCCGGGCGGGGTCGGGGGTCAGCACCTCCCCAGTTGCCGTGACGACGGGCCGCGCGGCGCGGGACGCTGAGCCTGGGACGCTCGCGCTGGGCGCTGCGTGCCCAGGTTCCGCAAGGCCGCTGCTGGGCTGTGGGGATGTGTGAGCCCGTGGAGGCCGGCAGGAGGGCTTTAGGAGGCGGCCCCGGGCCCTGTGCATCGCCTGCGCTTGGGAGAGAAACGGTTTCCATCTTGGAAGACAGGACTCTGTCTCAGCCGAGTGTTCAGTCCTGGCTGGGCGCTGGTGTCCTGAAATGGTGGTGGAGCATCATTGACTTCATCCAACCATTTCTGTCTGCCTTGAAGAGGAAGCCTTCGGCTGACTCCAGGGACCTCCTCCTGAGCACAGACAAAAACGGGGAAGCTGATAGAGTCCAAAGCTACCACCGCTTCATAAAGATCCCGGACGCTTTGGGGTGACGTCAGAAGACCTGATTCTGGGCCCCGTGCCTGCTGCCATCATTCTATGAAACTATTTAGTCAGGGCATTTTTTTTTTCTCCCTATCTCCCAGCTTTTTACACTGATAAAACAGGTCTGCAATAAGTCTCCAAAGTAACTCATGAGTACAGCGTGATGTCCAAGTCAAAAGCGTTATCTGAGCACTCTCCTAGAGACCAAGCCCCAACTTCACGAATAGAGAGGAAATGTGCTGCCTTTCCCACTCTATTTTTTCAGTCTCATTTACATACTACCTCTGTTGAGTTTATTTCCATCCATGTCTTCCTAGGAAAAGTCTGAAGTTGTGTATTATATGACTAATATCTGCTTATAAGTGAATAGATACCTTGCGTGTCTTTCTGGTTCTGGCCTACCTCACCAATGCACGGACCTAAAGGAGCTAAATAACAAGGAGGATGCTTAATTTTCAATTAGAAGGGCAAATAAGTGGTGGAAGAGAGGGAACAGGACGGGAGCCTACCGTAGATGTCCTCTGAAAGACTCCACCCAGCTGGGGATCCAAGCAGATGCAGAGACTCACAGCCAAACTTTAGGGAGAGCACAGGGAGTTTTATGGAAGGAATGGGAGATAGAAGGATCTGGAAGGGACAGGATCTCCACAAGGAGACCAACAGAGCCAAAAAAAATCAGGGCCCAGGAGTCCCTGCAGAGACTGATGCACCAATCAAAGACCATGCATGGAAGGGACCCAGGACCCTTGCTCGGATGTAGCCCATAGGCGTCTCAGTCTCCATATGGGCTCCCTAGTAAGGGGGATAGGGGCTGTTTCTGACATTGACTCTGTTGCGAGCTCTTTGATCACTTCCCCCTGATGGGGCAGCCTTGCCAGACCACAGAGGATGATGATATAGGCACTCCTGATGAGACCTGATAGGCTGGGATCAGATGGTAGCATAGGAGGATGTTAGCTGTCAATGGACTAGCAAAATAGAATGTGGGGGAAGAGAAAGGGAGTGTGGGACCAGGAGGAGATGAGGGAAGGGCCTACAATTGGGGTGTAAAGTTAATAAATTATAAAAAATAAATTTAAAAAATTGAAAAAGAAAATTCTGGAGCTCTTTAAGCTGCCTGACAGCGTATCCAACCTGTGGGCAACAGTGGCCCTGAGTGAGGCCAGACATGCTATAAATTTGCATGTGATGCTTTTAACTGTATTCTCCAGGGAGCTTTGTAGACAGAGGACTCAACTTCAGAGAGCTAAGCATTAAGCAGACATGCTAACCAATCTGACCAAAAGCCTTTTCTCCCTTTACAGGAGTAATTGTTAGAGTTAATATGATGGGTAGGGATGTGCTTTTTTCCAACTTAAAATGGCCATAAACTGTAAAGTTTGTGTTTATTATTTTCAGGCAAGTTTTAAAATGTCTCTGTACAGGCAGAGTTTTCATCCCTGGGACACAGTGTTTGAGAAGGCTGTGTGTGCAAAGCAAAACAAAATCATCACACTGAGTGCATAGCATCTGGATCCCAGAGTAGGCAGTTTCAGCTTTAAAGGAAAATATTTTCAGGAATATGTAAAGAGTACATTGGAGCAGTCAGTGGTGGAATTTCACCAGTATCTCTAGAGAAAAATCATTTGGCACCTGAAACTTGCAGAATAACATCCAATTTAAGTATAGAAGTTTTATAAACTGCATTTTAAAGGTTTCACATTTCTATTATAGGTTGTAATTAAATAGACAATGGGCAATTAATTATAATAATGGATGTGTGATTTTAAAGAGCGTAAGCTGTTTGGTAAGCTTTATCTTAATGATTATAAAGTAGTTTACAAGTGTCTTTTCACTCCTGCTTGAAGTACAGCCATCCCTGGGGGCTGCAGCAGTCCACAGGAACAATGCGAGAACAGACTCCGACACGACCCAGAGGGTGCCATAAAGGCAGGAGCTGACAACGAAGACTGCTCCCTGTCTTCCATCACTCCTAAATTTGAGTTTTCTCAAGACCTAGCTAGAACAAAATTATTTAATATTATTATCTAGCAATATCAGAAATCATGATATTATAGTTTTCAGGCAGAATAAGAAAGCATCCTTTTGCTCACAGGGGAAGCAAAGAAAA
This sequence comes from Meriones unguiculatus, assembly GCF_030254825.1. Classification (NCBI taxonomy): domain Eukaryota; kingdom Metazoa; phylum Chordata; class Mammalia; order Rodentia; family Muridae; genus Meriones; species Meriones unguiculatus. The sequence continues at coordinate 73,908,523 of NC_083349.1, forward strand.
ACACAAACTGTAAGAGCCAAAGAAAGTCTAGAATTACATTGTAAAAGAGAAGTCATTTCCTAGAGTGATTCTATTTTATTGTATCACACTACATTCAGAATATAAAAATATGTCATCTGAGCCAAGTATATGGTTACCTCATATGGAAAAATAATAGTATTTATATAAGATCTGAAATCAATGTACACTACTAAAGTGTTCCATTTTTGTACGTTTTAAAATTATTTTACTACTTTTAAGATGTATATATAGTTATTTTAAAAGGTAGAAAGATCACATGAATAAGAGCAACTGCAAAGTTGAAGACAGCTACTCATTAAAAAAAAAAATATTCTTCATAATGACATGTCCAGAAATCTTCGGTATAATTCCAAAAACAAGGAATATGTTCTTGAGGTAAAGGACATATTCTATAGGAGTAAAATGTTGAGAATTCTGATTTTATATTGTAAGTACTTGCTGCAGCGAGAAAACACTGAGCAGATAGTTAAAAGCGGCCACCACTATCCCTCACACACATGCCCCACCAGAAGATTTCACAGATGAAAACAGCCAAATACTGCGCCTTTCAGGACAGCTCCACAAGGGAGTTCATTCCAAGCCCTGTGGAAGATTTTCCCATTGAACATCAGCATCTCTACGCTCACATCTTGCTGACCTCCTGGAGGACAGTTATGAACTCTCAGTGTTTAAATAGCCCACTGGGTCCAGCGTGCTAATGCCTCAGCATGAATTATGTGATGGTGTGTTAATCGGAGGGAGAAGCCAGAGAGAATCAAAAAGCTTTTCTAGGGTATTATTAAAACCTTCAAACTTCAGATACAGACACAAACACACATACATACACAGAGAGAGAGACAGAGAGAATACACTTTAAGAAGTTATTTTGCAAAGTGGAGTTAATATCAAGGGTTTAGGAGGTTGTTTTACTTTTATCACTGGGCTGACTAATCAGCCTTGTGGAGTTTTGAGGTCTTAGTCTGTGATCGTGAGAAGCAATGTGCTATGTAGTATACAAAGCCTGGGCCACAAGCCTGGTTTGAATCCCACATTTGCCTATTGCTGGCTATGTATCTTGAGAAACGAGATTTTCTCCTTTGAGACATCTGTAAAATCAGAGTCTCTCCTAACACCAGGGCATTCCCTTGCAGTCATAATTCAAACTAGTCCAACTGTAGCACAAAGAGGCTAACTGCATTTTAATTACCTAATTGGGTACAAAAAACATACTAAAGCAGGTTTCCTTTTTATGTAATTTATTAATGGTGGATCCCCTAATTTGGAAGGAATATATATGTATATAAATATGTATATATTCAGGATGTCCTGTGCATTCTCTCCCTCAAATGAAAGCAATTAATGATCAGAGAAAGGAAGCAAATGTAACTCTAGTTAATTGTCCCTGCGTGAGGAAATTGACACCAAGAGTTCAAGATTTGGAAGAAATTACATATAGGGCAAGTGGTCTTAAAGAGACTTGGACTTTTCTCTTGTAGTCGTCAGTGTAACTTCTATTATCGGCAGCTTCTTTGAACTGTGAAGACATTCTAGGGAGGGTAGGAATTTGCACAGCAGAGTACATATTTGCACATAAGGACATTTCATGCAAAAGCTTTTCCATTTATTGTTTATGGTCTCATAATATGTTGGACAACCTTTGTTCCCTCAACCAAATAGATGCATATGAGTTCATAGAGCAGGAATGTATTTATGACAGCTGTTATATGCTGTTGGATAAGATGAATAAAACCCCATTTGATCTTTTGTCCTTCCAAAGAACATTTAAATTGTTTCTAATTTTCAGCTATCATAAACAATGGTTTGTAGATGTACAAATTGTCTCCTTATGAACACGCCCAGAAAGTGGGAGTTTTTTGTAATAATACCTCTTTTTTAGAGCACATATTTAGTTAGTTGGCCAGTTACAGGGTGGGGAGCATGCCCCAGCACACATGTGCAGGTCAGAGGACAGCTCTCAGCGTGGGCTCCCGGGAGTGAACTAGATCATGTCTTGCTGACAGACGCCTTTTCTGTTGCGTCACCACCCTTACCCCTAATGCCTCTTTTCCAATAACAATGCATTTTGTGAGTGCCGTGAGAGAAGCACTCAGACCCACACATCGGAGGACCATTGGCTCTATAAACTCCTGGCTCTACACACCTGCAAGCTGGATATCTGGTAAACCTTCATCCACCTGAGCCACAAGAGCACCTGCATACTGAAGGAGTCTCAAAGTGTTAGTTGCTGAAAAGCAAGAACTGTTCTTGAAGAACAGCGAGTTTTTAGTTATTTTTCTTCCAATATCAGCTGTCTCATCATGAATCATCTAAAAGTCTTCAGTCTTTGTAATGTTACTACTTGCACTGATTTAGATGGGGGTTAGCAGTGATTGGACTCTGGATTATTACTGAGTCTGACTATTATTAGGGTAACTGTATCATTATCCTTCAGGGCAAGTTGGCTCTGTGAGTTCAGCAGTGGTTGTCAGAGCCTGATAACTTCAGTTCAATCCCTGGAACCTACTAAAAGTCACAAGAGAGCGCAGACTCCATAAAGTTGTCCTCTGGCCTCCACATGTACCCCGAATAAGTGTGTGCATACACACACTGCACACACACACACACACACACACACACACACACACACACACAGAAAATTAGAAAAGATAGGTTCATTTTAATGATTTGCATGGAATATATAGTGTTTCTAAAATACGGATTAATGTGGGGAACATTTAACTGGCAGGCTACTCTCAAAATATATGATGGCTTTGTTTCTTACCCTGCACGTCCTGTCTGCACTTCTACTCACTGACTCCTTAAAGGTATTTTTTTATATTTTGTCTTATTTCTTATGTATTATGATTTTATAAAGCCAGGGTTGGGGAAAGGATGTTATTTTGAGTGATAGGTCAAACTTTTCTTGTCCCAAGGTCAGATTTCAAACCATCTCTCCTGAAGCAATCTTCAACTAAATTGAAGAATGACTTATTCCATATGAGTATTTGAGAACAAACATATTTTACCCTAGGAGCATGTGCTTATCTTTTTACACATTCTGGGTCAGGTCATCTTTGGAGCATCTACTAGTTATCCTATAGAAAAGCACCATTGAAAGCTCCAACTACAAACATTTTGTAGCAATCAGAAGGATCATAAACTGTCTGGATAGCCAAGATTAAGCACAAGAATGTCTTCAGTGTTGTTCATTTCAGGGTGCGGCAGGACACTTGGAAAGCACGCGCTCTATAGCTCATACACCACTCTTATACCTCAATGGACTGTAAACATTTCCTGAGTATCCTTGAGGTGATTCCAGGGCCTAACTCTGCTTTAGTGTGATCACAGAGACAAAAATAAGTGACTTATTTTCAGCCCATGCCATTCTCCAGAAAGCAGCAATCTGTACAGTGGTGCTTGACATCCATAAATGGCAGAGACTGAAGGGTATTAATGAACATTACACATGGAAAAAGAACCATCCAGGCCTTTACTAACCATTTCTTCTTCCATGACAAAAAGATGAAATGCTCACCAACTGTCTTTTGCAGAAAAATATTGTGTTTTCATACAGGAAACCAAAGCAGACCCACCACCTCAATCAACATTAAACATTTGTTACATTTGTGCCAGATGGAAATGTCTTTTATAAACAAAAAGAATTTATTAAGTAAGAAATTTTATCATAATTCAGGTTTGTGTCTACTGAGTATGTTGCATTTGTAGTCACACATTTTCCTCAAACATCAATGTTTTCCTAGAATGATATGAGTTGAACAGATTTAAAAGCAAGAAAATTCTAGTTTGCCATCATTCAAACTATATCAAAGCCTACTCAATTGTATAAGGAAGGCACTTGCAGAAGAAAAAATAACTCAGTGGCTATGTAGACAAATCCTGTGATGAGCTAGAACTGATGTCTATTGCAAAACCAAAGAAAACACAATAAAATGAGGCTAAATTTAAATTTATTCTGGGAGGGCAACCCAGTGCCTTCTTGGAAACACTTGCCTTAACAAGCTCATGTGATTATAAGGTTGATAATGACTTGATAACAGCTTGTGCCATTTATGCCTTTCTCATTCCTAGTAATTGGCAGTCTCTTGTGACCTGGTTTTAGGCAAGCACAAGGTGAGCTATGCTTAGAGCCCCAGAAAAGCAAAGGAAAGACAGTGTGGACAGAACAGTGAGTTCTTGCTTTCCCATTTCAAAGTAGACAATAAGAAAAGATCTAATGGCCAAAGTTTATACAAAGGCCAAGACAAAAGGACTGCCACAAGTTGAGTTCAGTTTGGGCTAACTAGTGAGTAAGTTCAAGACCAGCCTGGATGTCAGTGTAAGATCCAGTCTTTTAAGGTGGGGCAGAGGGACAAAGAATGCAATGGATAAATGAGGCAGGTTAAACAAAGATTCCTCTTGCAAGGTAAAGAAGAGACTGAAAAGGGTGATCAAGGTAACTAGATAAATAAAACGAGCTTACAAAGTAGGCCAGCTGGTGATGAGACCCCAGATAAAAAAGTGCATTGTATCTTGTTTTTCAGGAAGGACCTTGAAAGTGAATCAAGTCTGGAAGCTCTTCAAGCCCAAGCACCCTGTTCAGTGTTAGAAGTCTGATCTAGCTCAGACTAAGTCCGGCTGAACCTAGTTTTCCTTCTTGCCTCTTGGTGGATTGTTTCTCTGCTGGCCATGACACTTGCAGGGACCCCACAGGTGGACATAAAGGATCCTTCAGGCTAGGCTCAGAAAGATTCACAAGATACAAATCAGGGATCAGAGACTGATTGTGATGGATGCCTTATAACTACTACTTTCTTTTATCAGGATAACTGGAGGCGGGTACTGACAGACACTGCTTGGGCTCTTTCCTGGGCCCTCTGTGTCAGCCTTAGTTTTTGTTTCAGAGAGGATTAGGAAGAGGAAGCTGAAACTACATTTGTATTATTATTTCTGATTTAAATCCTGAATGATTGGATGTATCCTAATATGGAAATTTCTGGACTAATCTTGATAAGAACTGAAACAAGGAAATGAAGATAAAAATTATGTTAGCATATATGTAGGACAACAGCTACACATTCCTTAATGTAGCACCTGAATGTGTGACCTGTGCTCATATCCCTGGCATAAGAGATAGGACATTATAAGCAAAGTAGAGCACTGGCCAGAGTGCAGGGACTTGAGGGGCTTTTGTGTTGTCATGAAGTGGTCTCTTGTGCCTGTTTCTTGCTCATAGGGTAGAACTAAATGCTACAAGTGCAGTACTAGAAACCTGAAGTGATAGCTCTAGTGAACTTTGTCCTGAGAACTAAGTGCATGCAACTGAGTGGAATTCGCCCAGCATAACAGAAAATTATCGAGACTCTTGCTGGATTGCACCTGTAGTAAGAAGGCGTGTTTTGATGAGGACCCTTACATAATCAATACAACTTCTGGGATCCAGTGATAGCAATATATTTCATGAAGAAACCCCAGCACTCTTCGTGCCTGTCCTCTCTCATTCTGATGTGCTACCATCTGAGGACAGTTTATGCACACCGGCTGTGGGCCTCATCCTTGCGTCTGTTCAGCTGTTGGCAACTACAGTTAAGTTTCTCTTCCCCACATCTTAAAGGGTTTACTTCATCAATACAAACACAGTCTCTAATACTTAGATTTTCTTTAATTTATTTAAGAAGGAGACCAGGGAGAGAGCTCTGTCAGTAAAATGCTGGCCTTGCAACCATGAAGATCTGACTTCAATCCAAGAACCCACATTAAACAAACAAAAGAAGCAAGGCATGGTGGCAGTCACATTGATTCCAGTACTACAGAGGTAGAGTCAGGCCCATGTGGGTCCCCAGGAATGCTAGCCAGCCTGTCTCCCGTGGCAAGTTCCAGATCAGTGTGAAACTGTCTCAAAAAGAATAGTGAAAACGGAACATCACGTGGAAAAGCACACCCAGTGCTGTTTTCTGACCTGTTCGCACACACGCTCACGCCTGCCCCTTCCCTCGTCCTTCGTAGCTGCTTCTTTTAAGAGCAAACATTTTGACAGACTTGTGCACCTTTGCTCTGTCCTGCGTTTTCTCTTGAACCTGCTCCAGTCAGACTTTTGTCTTCATCCTGCATCTGTAGCTCACCAACACCAGCATTTGGTCCTCATCTTATTTGACCCAATCATCCTCACTTGATACTTTTCATCAAATAAAACTGATGTTTACGTTTGCAAAACGAAGACACCAGGGAAGAAGTCCAAGTTTCAGAGTGGTAGTCCTCTCCGGGATAGTATCTGGTGTGATGCTGTAGAGCGTTATGGTGACAGATGGGGCAAACTAATGAAGACAGAAACCAAAGCTGCTTCAATGCATTCATCTGTGTACTTTTTCAATTATGCTTTAAATATGTTTCATATTCATCCAGTACACCCACCATTAAACTCACCGGGTGTCTTGAATTTGGTGCATCTCTAAGAAAGCATGAGGGCAAAAGAGAACCCTAAAGTGACAGCCTTCACAAGAAACTCTAATTTTGCCCTTCAGTTATAAAAGTTTATCCTGGGACCTTTCTCTGATCTTGTGACTTACATAAGAACCTCTAATTCTATAACCCTAGTGTATAATATAAAACATACACACGATATGTCATTTCTTCATGTTTACTATATCATTACAATTTATAAATATTCCTTAGTATGATACTATGTTATAATTCATGAATGTATCCTATATAATTACATAATCTATTGTTGTGTTTTGTATAGGCTATGTATAATTAGCACATATGTATATAATTAGAGGTTCTTTAGCAGCAGGAACCAGATAATTATAGCAACTAATTTGTTTAGAATGGTTTTATTATATTGATATAAGTGGAGCAAAATCAGACACAAGAAATTTCATGGTTGCTTAAGCCAAATTGCAATTCTGGGCTACACATTTTGGAGACCTGAGCTGGGGCATGCATGGGGCTCTCAGCAGCAAGCTCTCATGGCTGGCACGGATGAACCGACATTGATGTGTCTCCTGCTCTTCTCCCTCCTGTCTCCTGGAACCTCTGCTCTCCACTGTTCCTGGCCTCTGCATCATCTTGATAGTCGTTACCTTTGCCTAGCAGAGTTGGGGTGGAAAGCAGAGCCAGTTTCTTTGCATTGCACTGTTGGCAGGCAGATGCTTTGATTGATAAATATATAAAACACATTAAAACACAGACATCTAAGGCTTCTGGTGTGGTTCAAATTTCAGGGTCAGGCTTCATTTAGGAACAAAAATGCATTCTACTTGAGTGAAATAGAGTTCAGACTAACGAAACATTCTCACCATCGTTGAAGTCTACAACAGAACACACTTTGCTCTAAGTACTTAGCTTCCTGCTAGTAGGTTTTCTCCTTTCAACTGTAGGTCAGATGACAACTTTGCAAATTCTAAATGTTAATGTTCTCTAGTGAAGTGGGCTTTTTAGATTACCTTCCAGCCCTAGTATCCATTTAACTGTTTTTATAAGCCAAGTTGCTTTTGGAATTTCTGGATTCTTCCATTTGTCATGCAAATATTCAGTTCTGTTCCTTTTATAATAATATAAAATAAAGTAGTTTTTCATAGTAACCTTGTAAATCATTTACTCTCTATTACATGCAGCTGGTTTTGTTACTGTAATGGTTTTCTCTGAGTGTGCACTGCTGAACACATAAGAGGCAATGTGGTCATCCTCTGCTCGGAATTTCTATGCAATTATTGTTTGCCCAGAAATAATAAGATAATTCAGGAATATAGAAATTTATTGTAATACATTTCTTTTTAATACATGGCTATATTGAAGGGGAATCTAAATTTCTAAAAACAGCACGCCATCTCTTTCCGTTACATAGACCAGAGTTTTCATCTTGCTGGAGACTCCAAATCAAAATCAAAACCAGCTGAGGTAGTCACTCGGGTGCCTTCCTTAAGCTTATTCAAAAGAACATAGGATGGACGGTAAGAATTAAGTAAACCACAAATTATTTTGGAGTATCTGGTTTGTATTATAAATAAATATTTTACTGCTGGTTGTTTTTTCAAAAATACTGCCTGTATTTTTGATATTCATTCTTATGATCTAATATAAACTGTGTCCTACCAGTTTCATGTATTGTTGGTTCATGATTACATTTTTTTCATTATACTCACAAGCTATAGATATTTTTCACTCTGACCTTATATCCCTCCTAATATGGCAATGGTCTTCACAACATGTCATACAAAGCAGTAAGAAAAATAACCTCCATTTGTGCTAGCATATATAAACTTCACACCTTAAATATCTAGGCAGATCAATGGTTAAGCGTACACTTTTAAGGCACTGAATTAAAAATATCAGAATCAGGAGACAACAACAACAAAAATGTCAACACAGAGTCGTCTTTGGTTGCCACATCTCCTTCCTTATGGGTCTTGACTAGAACTTTGAAAGATATGATGATAAATTATGTTAGTTTGTTGGTTAATGAATTCAGAATTTGTTAGTTCTTTGTTTTGATATATAAATGTAGGCTTGGGTGTAGCTCTGAGGTAGAGCACTTTCATATCACGTATAAGACCCTGGACTTAATCCCTAGCACTGCAAAATTAAAAGAATAAAGTACCTATGTTTGGTGAGCTTTATTATATATTTAAAAATAGTACATTATACAACATTCTTATTACAAAGGTACTGTTATCCACACATTAAGGGAAGAAATAAAATGACGAGTTACTTAACATATGGTTTGTATTTAGTAGTGCTTCTCATTCCCACACAGTGTTGTGAAGTTGGGCAGAGTGAACGGAATTTTAGGTAAGAACTAGGAAATAGTAAGAGCTGGAGAGGACAGGGTCTCCACAAGGAGAGCAACAGAACAAGAAAATTTGAACATAGGGAGCTTCCCAGAGACTCATACTCCAACCAAGGACTATTCATGGAGATAACCCAGAACCCCTGCACAGATGTAGCCCAGGGCAGTTCAGAGTCCAAGTGGGTTACATAGTAATGTGAAGAGGGACTGCCTCTGACATAATCTGATTGGCCTGCTCTTTGATCACCTCCCTCTGGGGGGGGGGGAGCAGCCTTACCAGGCCACAGTAGAGGACAATACAGCCACTTTTGATGTGAACTGACAGACTAAGATCAGAAAGGAGAGGAGAACCTCCCCTATTAGTGGACTTGGGGAGTGGCATGCAAGCAGAGGGAGGAGGGAGGGTGGGATTGGGATGGGAGGAGGGAGGGGCTTATGGGGGGATGCAGAATGAATAAAGTGTAATTGATGAAAAATTTAAGAAAAAAGGGAAAAAAATAATTTAAGAACCTTAAATGACTTTCAAAATTGGAGGAAAACATGGAGTTAGTCAATTGGCATAGAGCACGTCTCGCCCCTGGGGGCAATGGTCTCCTGAACCTACTCAGACCTCGGACACCACCACTGCTAGTTCTAGAACTGACGCAGGATGTTCCAACGAGGGGTTAAGGCTTCTCATAATATTTCCTATAAGCCCACACCTGTTTGTCTATATCCCCCATTTTTATTCATTATTAGCCAGATAGAGCCAAGTAATTGTGGTAATGATACTTGCTTTTTTGCCCAATGCTGGAATGCTAGTAAAGTTAGGTATGCCCTGGTTACTCCCATGCCTCACTGGGTGCCTATGCCCATTGATGCCCCTCACGCTATGACTCTCTTCAGACAGAAAAGGGATCTTGGAACTACAGCCACCATTGTTACTACCATCTCATTGACGGCTGTTGGAGCTACCACCAGGGCACTAGCCATGAGTCATACTGGGCAGACTGCTCAGACCCTGAATAATCATTTAGCCAATGTAGCTCATGCCTTAGTTGTACATAAAGGAATTAATGCTCAACTAAAAGGAAGCTTGATGGTGTTCAATCAGAGGATTGACCTCTTGCAGGAGCAAATTGATACCCTATGGCAAATCGCTCAACCTGGCTGTCAATGAAAGTATGCTGGACTTTGTGTCACTAGCATACAACATGAGAATTTTTCCTGCGCTGCAAATCTGTCTAAACAATTGTCGAGCTATATTTTAGGTAATTGGACTGGAGAATTCGATACTACGATGGAGCAGCTGAGAGTGGCCATTGTCACAGTAAATTCTACCGGAGTGGACGCAGGACTAGCCACAGGATTATCAACATGGCTTGCTGCAGCCATGAATCATCTGAAGGAATGGGCGGGCATGGGAGTGTTAGCAGGCCTTCTGGTGTTGGTCTCCTTGGTTTGCCTGTGGTATATATGCAAGATTAGAGTCTCACAACACTGTGATGCAGCCATGATCATTCAGGCCTTTACAGCCATTGAAGCAGGACATTCTCCCCAAGCATGGTTGGATACCATAAAAAGCTAAAATGTTACGCTCAGGATGCGAGGCTAAGCACTGCACTCAGGGTCAGCCGCTTTGGACCCAGAGAAGAGCATGTCTGATTGCATGCGGGTTGATGCCCCAGGTCCCGCCTCTGAGAAAAAGGTATCGGACGGGTCTGATGCTCTTTGGGTGGATGACACCTAAATGAACATCTGTACAAAGTCCCAATTTATTTCTAATATCAGAGATCAGACCTCTACTCTTGCCTGATGCGTCTAAAACAAAAAGGGGGAACTGTAGAGAGCTGCGGAATGCTATGCCTTAAAGATGGAGCTGGTTTCCGCCTTCCACCTTCCCGATGGTGAGTGCTCTCTGTCACGAACAACTCCACATTTGGCTAAGGCCGAGGATCTGGCTTGCTTCCATGTATGTGGACCTATCTGCATTGCCCCCGTGGCACGCCTGGGTTGGCTACCCAGAGGCTATTTAAGCTGTGGGCTGGCTTTCCCCGGGGTCCGAGGATTGTTCAATGTTCCTGAATAAACTGCATTGAAAAAAAAAAAAAAAAAAGAGTCCATAAAGAAGTAATCATAGTCTGTAAGAGGAAGCAGAAAATGTTCTTACACCAAGGAAGAGCCTAGAATGCAAAGACCAATGGGGACGTTCAGTCTCTAGGAGTCAGACATCATTGACTGCTGAGAGTTATATCCATGAGGACAGGAGGGTCTCACACAGGCAACCAGAGCAGCAATGTGAAGAAAAAGCCCTGACACTGTTACCAAAGAGGATACTTTTTTTCTATTGAACACTAGTAGGTCTTCCAAAGAGATGGAGTGTCTCAAACAGCTGGCCTAGTTAAGAAAACTCACATGGCTGTGATGAGCTATGGTTGGATGAGTGCTTTGAGGAGGTTATAAACAGACCTCAGTCGCAGAGACAGACAGGCTATAATTCCAGTGTCCAGAACACTACAATCCATGCTGAAGATGAGATTAAGGGATGTACTGAGTGTTAATTCCCTTTACACTCCCAGAAATCAACTGGTCAAGCCAAGAGACTTTTCTTAGATCTACTGCAACCAGAGAGAGAGAACTACCATAACAGCCTTTCAGCTGGAAAGTAGGGAAGTTTGTATAGGGAGTGGGGCAGAGGCTGGTGACTTCAGAGTGGACGTTGCAAGGCAGAGGTGGAGTCAGTGAGTGAGATTAGGCTATGGCATGAGAGCACAGGATAAGTACAAGTCACGGCTAAGGTCTTTAAGCAGACCTTTGAGCAAGTTGCCAGTCAACCCGTTAGTAGTTTGGTAGATCAGCTTATCTTTGGGAACAATTCTTTACTGGTTAGTTATTTCTAATGCCAACTCTTTTCTAAACTAAGCAGCCCATTATTTTTCTTGTTCTGGTCTCACTGTATTTGAACATACAGGGAGAGTAGTATTCCTAGTCCCTGAGTTTTTTGAACACAGAGGCAAAATATTGTGAAGGCTTTAGCTGTTTTCCCTCCAAACATGTTTTGAAGTAACAACCAAACAAAAGCAAAAGCTATCACCTGTTGGTATTCCCAGTTTACTGAGGCTTTGAAGCAAGGGACTTGTACCGTGTCATTGTCCTATTTGGAATGGGATGCCCACAGAGGGAAATAAAAACTATCTTCCCAAGGTCACAACATTGACTAGTGGAGGAACTGGAGTTCAAAAAGCGGTCTGAATAAAGATGAGGTATTTTCGGCTTTCTGACTGCTGGATTGATGATATGTCATGTTATTACCCCACTACAGCAAAGAAGATTCTAAACAAGCTAAAGAAGATTTACTTTTCTAGCAGAGCTTACAAGAATGTCTATTATCATGGCACATGTTTGCGTTTAATTACATACTGTTTGATGATTCTATACTTCTCTCTCCTCTCTTGGAAGTATTGGGAGAATGGCAGTGTTTCTCATACTTGCAGTATAATTCCAAGCTCAATGCTGCATTGCATTGAAATGCACTATTTACAGTTTGCCTCTCCAATACCTTCATGCCAGTTTTAGCTACTATTTTAGACTTAGTGGCTGTGCCAAATATTTGTTGTGAGGAATAAGCAAATATTTCCCAAAATGTTCGCGCAAGCACATTACCACTGCAAACAGACTTTTCACTGGCAGGCTTTTCTGTATAAGTCTTCGCCAAACTGGGGAGAGGGGATTATGGTTTCTATCTGCATCAGAGATACAGAGAGGTCTCCAGAGCCGTTCTTTAAAACAAAGACCAACTAGCATTTTAATCCCCAAGCCTAGGATGGCATTTTGTCCACTAAGTGTTCATTAAAGACCATTAACAGTTTCAGTTCCTTACCCTATGGTAGTAAAACAGTATCATGGGATGGTGGATGTGGCTCATCTATATGTTTAAAAAGTGAAATCTCATATCTCAGGGAGTGAAGTTAGATGAAAGACATGGCAGGGTATTTAGCTGCCTGAGAACATTCTCATTAACTCCAGTCTGCAACCTTCCTTATCTGAGCCCCTTCCGTTCCACAGACCACGTTTGTACTGATTTTCTTCAAGCCTTTAAGGTGCCACAAAGAAGCACAATCCCTGATTTTTTGCCTGGATTGACGTATTGGTAATGGGACCCATATGCAGTGTTTTCTGTGAGGGTCACATTTGCTTTGAGACAGGACTGCCATCATTTTTATTAGAATGGCTTGCTCTCTATGTTGAGTTGTTGGGAAATGGAAGAAATGAACCCAAGGTCACTGGGCTACTGAATGTTTTCTAAGGCTTATTTTGAAGATGGGTAAGACAAAGATGGACTCCTTTGCCACCAAGACTGCTAGTGAGCTGCATTCTCAAGACAAAGTTGGTGTCGTGAGACCGTAACCATATATATTTTATCATCAGAACTGAAGCAAGTCCTTGAGTTGTTCAGAAAACAGCTTTATGTTATCTTTTTACTGAATGGATACCATATCCAGATAATTTGGAAAATAGCCAACCTTATATAAGGATTATCTGCAGACCTCCACAACAGAGGTGGACTTCTTCAGTCATGTGTTGAGTGAGCACATCCTCCATCCCCGGCTGTTCCTGCAAGGAGAGCTTCTGAATCCTTCCTTCCTCCACCTCCCATTGCTCTTCTTTCTCATCCCTCCCCTTTTTGAGCCAGGGCAGCAAGCACCTTCATCCACTCAGTCATACTGAAGACCATTTCCTGATTTTTTTTTCCCTTTAATTGCTCTGTACTTCCCATGTGAGCTTCTTGTATTGTTTCTAGGCCAGAAGGCTCTGAATTGTGCACCCAAAATATATTATCTAAAATGTCTATTTTTATCTAAGGTCACTTTCAAGTTTTACGTATAAGATGATGGTACTTCTTCAGTACATGTTTAACTCTGGGAGTTTGTTTCCAAACTGCACTTTTTTTTTTTTAAACAATCAACATCTGGAGAGCAAAATCTTGTCAAGCTGTTAATTCAATGTTCTGGGGCTGTGTGAAATGTCACAACCCTTTCCAGGTAAGAGGGGTCCAAATCAAGAAGCTCTGAGCAACGACGAACACCTCCACAGGGACAATGCGACCTGTGCCCGCATCCACCAGCATTCTCTCTGTGCGGTTTGCACGCAGCTTGGACTCCAGCTGATAACAGGCCTTGCCCTTGCCTGGTGGACCAGCCTTCTGGTACCAATCCCTGTTGATGTCTTCTCAGTACCCACTCTCTCTGTCTTCTTGCTGTGGCCTTGGAGTATCAACCAGCTACACAGACCTTCAGCAGAGGCCAGTGGGACCCTTCAGGCAGGAGGCTGCCTCCCCTGATTCTGACAACTGTTGGCCTGGTCCAGCTAACCAGGAACAGACACCTTCACTTGCTAGCATCTTCCCTCAGGGAGCCAATGTGGAGTTCAAGTAGGTTAAAGCATTACATTTGTAAATTTGTGAAGGATCAAGTTGTGAAAACAAGGACAACTCTTGTTCTGAGACTTTATTAGGCAGTAAATGCAATGTGATACATTTATGGTAGGGACGGAAGACCCAGATCTCCTGAGCGCCACTGGGCCTGAAAGATGGGTTTTATTTCACAGTTTAGGGAATGAATGACTACTTCATGGTTATGCTTTTACAAGGCTCTATGTCGATTTGAGGTAATCAGAAACTAAAAATGAGCAAGCAGTACCTTCAGGTTGAAGGTATAATTTATACACACCTTTACCCAATCAAATGTGAGGCTCAAGACAGAGCCATATGTTTTTAATTTTTAGTTTTAAGTTTTTGTTGCTTTTTTAATATAAAAGAAGTACAATTGTGATTTTAGAAAATGTTGCTTGTTGGTGTCCACAAGCTGGTTCCACCACTTACTCCTGACATACAGTGATGTGTGGTAGCATTAAATAATTAGAACTAACTCTGTACAGCTTATCTCCCGCAAAAAAAAAAAAAAAAAAAAAAAAAAAAAAAACAGAGCCACCAGTCTTCCCAGAAAGGGACTGGGCAGGATGAGCTCTCCATGTGCTGCCAAGTCCTGAGCACAACCCCACGTGGGTCTCCCATTTCCTGTTATATAGTAAACCCTAAAAAGAAATGCTTTGAGAGGAAAATGGTATAAAGCGAGGTCTAGAATGAGAAAGAGTACAAATGACTGAGGACAAATAGAAAGTACAGCTAGCAGAAACAGAAATTAACAGAAAGAAAGAAGAAGGATAGTTTTGACTCTTGTTTACACTTACCGCCAGCCAGATAAAGCAATTTGAATTTGACTCAGGAAGCAATTTGCAAGAAAGGACATTACTTTTAAGGTGTTTGGTTGTTCAAATATTTTTTAGAAAGTGTGTGCATGCAGACAGGAGCCTAGCATAAGTGTCTTCTGAGAGGCTTCATCTCGCAGCTGATGGAAACAGATGCAGAGAGCCACAGACAAACAGCAGTCTGAGCTAGGGACTTTTGTGGAAGAGTAGGAGGAAGGACTGAGGGAGCCAGATGGTCGAGGATTCTACAGGAAGACCTACAGAGTCAAGTAACCTGGGTCCGTGGGGGCGCACAGAGACTGAACCACCAACCAAAAAGCGTGCACGGGCTGGACCTAGACCCTCTACACATGTGTAGCAGATGTGCAGCTTGCTCATCATGAGGGTCCCCTAACAATGGGAGTTGAGGCTGTCTCTGACTGTTGCCTGCCTGTGGATTCCTTTCCCCTAGCTGGGCTGCCTTGCTTGGCTTCAGTGAGAGAAGATGCGTTTAATCCTGCTGTGACTTGGTGGGTTCATGCTCCTTGCGGACCTCCTATTCTCTGAGAAGGAGAGGGGGAAACAGGGAGGAGGCATGAGAGTGGGACTGGGAGGAAAAGAGGGAGAGTCCTGGGATCAGGCTGTAACTTGACTAAATAAATAAATGGGGAAGAGTGTGTGTGTGTGTGTGTGTGTGTGTGTGTGTGTGTAGGCACTAATGTCAGGTCCCTCCTAGGGAGCTCAGAGCAGAGCATGCAGTGATGAGGTTGCTTCCTCCCACCTGTTTAAGGCAAGGTCTCCCCGATGCTCACTGATGTTTATGCCAGGCTAGCTCACCAGTTAGCTTCCCACCTCACCCCAGGAATGCTGGGATTGCAGGCAGCCTACCACATCCAGCTTCATGTGTGTCCTGGGCATTTGAACTGAGATCCTTTTTGCACTGAACCATGTCTCTGGCCTCTGAGTTTTTGTTTTTGTTGTCCAAACGACAAAGGTAAAGTGGTGCTACCTCATTAACGTTTATGTGTAGAGCGCTCTTCTGTGCATGGGAGCCAAAGAATGTCATGCCATACTTAGCAGGATCAACTCTCCTCCTCCTCTTTGTCCTCCTCCTCCTCTTCTTACCCTGACAGAGCTGAGTAGTTGGTGGTCTCAGGTGTGTATTTTCCATGTATATGTGTTTTTATCCACAGGTCATGTTTACAGAAAGATTGCTATTCCTCCCTCTGTGGTTCACTTTCTACAAGTATGCCACCATGCTGTTTAAGCAAGCACACAAAAGACAACTTCATATGTTTTACTGGCTCACAAAATTCTTTTTAAAGAAAAAAATTGTATTTACTTAGAAGCATTCAGAATGTCAACAAAACAGCCACTTTTTTTAGCAGTTGCAGAGCTGTATTCAGTTAACAGAACATCAATTATCTTTGTATAAGCTGCATCACAGACAAGTGAAGATGAAAACAAACAAACAAACAAAAAAGAAAAATCCCAAACCAAAGCAGAACACAGAAAGAAGAAAACCTACCTCCACATAAGAAACTAACTCATGCTCTGCGCCAACAAGCTTTAGGTTTCCATGACAATTTACAACCCCAGCCTGTACCAGGCAAGGTTAGTGGCCACTGAAAATACCACCAGGACAGGTGTCTATCTAAAGACACATTGGTAGTGTGATAACTACACGCAAAAAAAGACACTGTACAGTTTAAAGACAAATCTTACACAGCCTTACATTTCAATTTTTTTTTCTTTAAAAGGAGTGAATTGTGTATAGGGGGTAAATTCTTTGAAGACAAGAAAAAAAACTGCGCTAGAACCAACTTAATTCATCATCATCCTCTTCTTCCTCATCCTCTTCATCCACACCTTCTTCTCCTTCTTTCTCTTGCTCGTTTCGGCTTGGCCACCCCCTTTTTCGTAGCGTCGGTTTCTCTTTAGCTGTGCAGAAGCAATACCCCTCGGTACTTCTTCAGCTTGCAGCCTTCTCGCTTGTGGGCCTCCGCAGTGTGCTTCCACATCCTGCCCGGCTTTTTCGAAGCAGCACGGATGGGAAAGCCGGGGCGCTCTCCTTTGTGGGCTGCACTCCGAGCCAAGCAGAAGGTCGAAGGAAGCCTCTGGGGAGCAATGGGGTCCTTGACCTTCTCTTTGGTCTCCCCTTTGGGGGGTTGTAGCTTTTCATTTCTCTCTCGCAGCAAGCCTTGTCGGCCTGTGCCGTGTCTTCAGATTTCCCCTTCTCTTTTGCAGGTATGCTCTTCCCCCTCTCTTGGCTTCGCGGGGAGGCTTCTTGTGCTCCTCCCTGCAAGTTTGCACAAAGAACGCAAGTGAGGACATTTTGTCCCGCGGCTTCTTAGGACCTGCTTTGATTTTCATCGCGAGGCACTGAGTCTCCCAGTACCCGTCGGGCTGGCGCTGGCCCCAGTGCCTGTGTCTATGGAGCTCAGTGGATTGCAATGGCTGGGAGAGCAGAATTCCAAGGCACTCGTGTCATACTTGAAGTCTCCATTCTGGTCCTGAAACTCTTTTCAGTGTTTCCCCGCTACAAAAATATACTCTGCTTATATGTTTTTGGGGGAGAAAATGTTTTTTGGGTTTTTTGTTTTGTTTTTGTTTTCAGTTTCCTAGAAATGCAATTGCTGGGCCAAACAGTAAGTATTTAAAAGCCATATCAGGTTTTGTGAAACTGACTTCCATTAAGCTTGTTTATCTTTTCTTTTTTCTAATATGGAAGTTTTTATTGAAATATAAAGCACAGAAGAAAAAGAAAAGCAGTTTGTATATTCTCAAAAAGAAAATATTCTCTCCCACACACAGGGCCCGGGGTCCCTTTATCACAGTCATGGAGCTTACTTAGCTCCTGGACCATTTGCTCACCCTCAGCTGTGCCCCAGCTACAGCAGCTGTCACCACAATCTTAGTACCAAGATTCCACCAGCAGAGATTCAGTAAACATTCTACCTTTAGCGTGACAAACATTTCAAGCTGAGAACTGGAAGATGGATGGGAAGAGGGCGCTGTGGTGCCGCTTCCGTGAGGATGTTCAGGAGGCGGTGAGACTTGGCAGTAGCATCAACACTCGCTCACATTAGCAGAGGCTCAGTCGTGATCTATTTTTACTTAGGTTCTTTTCACGATTGTTTCAAATGCAAACAGCATAGATGTCCATCGACTACAGACATTACAACTGATAGGAGAACACTGAAGGAACCAAGAGATGCACTGTGAGTACCTGAAACCATCCAGTGTTGAAACTCAAAAGACATCAACTGCAATTGCCCCATCTCAGCCCAAGTGAGTGTTGAGAAGACCATCATTCTATGAGACTTTGCTGGTTGGCTGTAGTTACAGCATCAGAGAAAATAGTGGTGGTGGCACTCTGCATCCTCTTTCCGAAGGCTCTCTGAGATCTGAGGGGAAGGATTTGATGGAGACATCCTGTTTAAGGCTGAGTGATCTAGATCTCTCGCCCTCTGCAATGTCTGACTGTGGGTCTCTGTATCTGTTCCCATCTGTTACAGGAGGCAGCATCTCTGATGATGGTTGAGCAAGGCAGTGCTCTATGAATGAAGCAGAATGTCATTAGGAGTCATTTTATTGCTGTTTTTGTTTGTTTTTGTTTTTTGGTGTTGTTGTGTTGTTTGTTTAAACAGTAGTATTTGGTTCTACCCTAGATCCCTGGGCTGTCTACTCTTAGGTTCTTGGTTATCCAAACAGTGTTGAGTGTGAGGTCCCTCTCATAGTGTGGGCCTTACGTCAGATCAGACATTGGTTGGCCACTCCCACAAGCTTTGTGCCCTAGCATATCCTGCAGTTAGGACACCATTGTAGAGCAAAGCATTTGTGGCTGGTTTGATGTTTACATTCCTTCTTTGGTAGCATGCATAGTGCCTTTCTGCACCAAAGACACCAGAATGCAGGGTTGAAAGCTTGACTTCTCATGTTGTCTTCAGCAATGGGGCCTTGCTGTCATACATACAGTCTTAGCAACAGCCTGGGTTGTTTGGGGGTTCCCAAGGGATCTATTTGACCAACAGTTTAATTAGATGTAACCTAAACCCACACAGAAAACTTCATTTGGTGACAAGAGATGTCCAGCTGGGGCTCTGTCTCCCTGATTGTTGGATGACTTTCTTTAGATCACCTTCATATATGTATATATTTTAGGAAGCTTCTGCTGTGTTAGGTCTCCATTCTAACCCTTAAAGGGCCCTTAGTCTTAGTTTTCATTCCCTGTATTCTCTCCTTCATTCCCCTCTTTCCTTCCCCTCCCACTTGATCCTGACCATCCTGTTCCAGTCCCCACACCTGCATCAATGTGTAACTATTTATTTTATTTCTGTTACCTACAGAGATTGATCTGCCCCCCACAGGCCCTTATTCTATACCTAACCTCTGTGCTTAAACAGATTATAGCTTGTTTATCATTGACTTAACAGTTAATATCTACATGTAAATGGATACAAACCATATGTGACTTTCTGAGTTTGTGTCACCTCACCCAGAAAGGTTTTGTTTCTATTTCCATCCAATTGACTGAAAATTTCATAATGTCAATTCTTAATAACTGAGTAATACTCCATTGTACAAATGTATCACATTTTTAAAATTCCATTCATTTATTGAGAGACATCTAGGTTGTTTTCAACTTCTGGATATTATAAATAGAGTGGTGAGATCCCACCTGCATTTTGCTGCTTGCCAAGTCCCCTGGGGCACACCAAACTGCTCTGAGCTGCACACTGCCCGTCCTCCCCCTCCCCCTTTCCCAGATTCATCCTGTGGACAGCTCTCTGACAGCCTTCACCGAGCCTGCTGCACCAGAAACATCCAGGTTAGATACCTTTTCCCCAGCTCCCCTAATCCCTATGTCCCCTGGATGCCCTGAACTGCATGCTGGTCCCTCCCCCGCCCTGAGCCTCATTGTCTGGCCACCACTCCACTGGCCTTTACCAGGCCTGATACACCAGGAACAACCAGGTTAGAGTCTTCCTCCACCCTCAACCCCCTGCCTTCCTGGTCTCCTGGGGTACACCCAGCTGCTGTGAGACTTGCATGCCCCCCTGAGTTCATTGTTCAGCTCAAGGCTGCCCACTGGAGGCCTGCTACACCAGGAACATCCAGTGACAACCACATGGCTACAGTCCAGCATAAGAATACAACCAACAAGAGTCAGGGAAATACAGTATCTTCAGAGCACAGCTATCCTATTACAGCGAAACCTGGATATCATAACACAACCGAAGGACAAAAAATGACCTTAAATCCAATCTTATAAAGATGACAGAGGCTCTTAAAGAGAAAATGAATAAATTCCTTAAAGGAATACAAGAAAATACAATCAAACAGGTAGAGGTCTTTAAAGAGTAAATGAATAAGTCCTTTAAAGAAATATAGGAAAACATAAACAGGTGAAAGAATGAATAAAATTGTTCAGGCCCTAAAAATTGAAGCAATAAAGAAAACACAAGCTGAGAAAATCCTGGAGATGGAAAACCTAGGGAAGAAAGCAGGAACAACAGATACAAGCATCACCAACAGAATATAAGAGATGGAAGAGAGAATCCTCACTCAGGTGTAGAAAATAGTATACAAGACATTGATACAGTGATCAAAGCTAAATCTAAAATTCATGACACAAAACAACCATGGAAATCTGGGATACTATGAAAAGACCAAACCTAAGAATAATAGAATTAGAAGAATATGAAGAGTCCCAGCTCTAAGAACCAAAAAATATTTTTAAGAAAATCATAGAAGAAAATTTTCCCAACCTAAACAAAAAGAAGCCTATAAACATACAAGAAGCTTACAGAACACCAATTATATAAGCCCAGAAAAAAATATTCCCATAATAATAATCAAAACACTAAATCTACAGAACAAAGAAAGAATATTAAAAGCTTCAAGGGAAAAAGGCCAAGTAAATTACAATGGCAGACTTATCACAATGATGCCATACTTCTTAAAAGAGACCGTAGAAGACAGAAAAGCCTGGAAAGATGTCTTGCAGCCGCTAACAGACCACAGATGTCAATCTAGACTACTATACCCAGCAAAACTCTCAAGCACCATAGACGGAGAAGACAAGAGATCACAAGATAAAAACCAAATTTAAACAATATCTATCCATAAATACAGCCTTACAGAAAATACTAGAAAAAACAAACAAACAAAAAAAACCCATTAACTCAAGGAGGTTAACTACACCCAAGAAAACACAGGAAATAAATAATTTCACACCAGCAAAACCAGAAGAAGGGAAGCACACACAGACATACACATACACTAACGCCATCAACATCAAAATAACAGGCATTAACAATCATTGGTCATTAATATCTCTCAGTTCCTCAATAAAAAGACAGGCTATTTTCACATGGCTGTGAATATAGGACCCACCTTTCTGCTACATTCAAGAAACACACCTTAGCAACAAAGATAGACATTACCTCAGAGTAAAGGGTTGGAAAAAAGTTTTCTAAGCAATCATACCCCAAAGAAAGCTGGAGAAGCCATTCTAATAATTAATAAAATAGGCCTTCAACCAACATCAATCAAAAGAGATGGGCAATGACACTTCATACTCATCAAAGGAAAAATCCACCAAGATGAATATCTAAGGTCCAAAGGCAAGGGCACCCACATTCATATAAGAAACATTACTGAAGCTTAAATCACACATCAAACCCCATTCATTAATAGTAGGAGACTTCAACACCCCACTCTCACCAATGGACAGATCATCAAGACAGAAACTAGAGAAATAATGAAGCTAACAGATGTCATGAATCAAATGGACCTAATAGATATCTATAGAACTTTTCAACCAAACACAAAAGAATATAGCTTTTTCTCAGCAATTCATGAAACCTTCTCCAAAATAGTCCATATAGTTGGTAACAAAGCAAGCCTTAACAGATACAAGAAGATGGAAATAATTCCCTGTGTCTTATCAGACCACCATGGATTAAAGCTGGTCTTCAACAACAACAGAAATGACAGATAGCCTACAAATCCATGGAAACTGAACAACTCTCTATCAATGCTCACTGAGTCAAAGAAGAAATAAAGAAATTAAAGACTTTCTAGAATTCAATGAAAATGAAGGTACAACATACTCAAAGTTTTGGGACACAATGAAAGCAGTGCTAAGAGAAAAGTTCATAGCACTAAGTGCCTTCATAAAGGAATTGAAGATGTCTCAGACTAACAATTTAAAAGCACACCTGAAAGCTCTAGAACAACAACAAAAAATGCAAACATACTCAAGAAAAGTAGAAGGCATAAAATTTATTGGCTGAAATCAATAAATTAGAAACAAAGAGAACAATACAAAGAATTAAGAAAACCAACAGCTGGTTCTTTGAAAAAAAAATCAACAAAATAGACAAACCTTTAGCCAAACTAATTAAAAAGGTAGAAAGACAGTATCCAAAATCAGAAATGATAAGGGAGACATAACCAACACTGAGGGAATCCAAGAACCATTACGTATTACTTCAAAACCCTATATACCACAAAATTGGAAAATCTAAATGACATGCATGACTTTCATTATAGATACCACTTACCAAAGTGAAACCAAGATCAGGTAAACAATTGAAATAGGCGTATAACCCCTACAAAAATAGAAACAGTCATTAAAAGTCTCTCAAGCAAAAAAAGTCCAGGGCCAGATAGTTTTAGGTCAGAATTCTACCAGACTTTCAAAGTAGAACTACTACTTTAACTCCTCAAACTATTTCACAAAATAGAAGCAGAAGGAACATTGCAAACTCATTCTATAAAGCCACGGGGAATCTTACAGAAAAGTGGAGGAAAGAGAAAAGACCTGGAGGTGACAGGAGCTCCACAAGAAAACCAACAGAGCCAACTAACCAGGACCCAAGGGGGCTGCTGAGACTGAAGCATCAACGGACAGTACCTAGACCTCCCTACAAAGGTGAAGCAGATGGACAGCTTAGGCCTCATGTGGGTCCTCTCGTAAGGGAAGTGGGAACTGCATCAAACACAGATTCACTTGCCAGCTTTTTGATCACTTTCCTCTGGTGGGACTGCCTTGCCAGGCCACAGGGGAAGAGGACGTGCTCAGTCCTGATGAAACTTGATGAGCTGGGCTGGATGGGAAAGGAGCTCCCCTTTGCTGAGGAAGAGGGGAGAGATGGAGGGAGAGAGGGAGGGTAGGACTGAGGGATGAGGAGGGAAGGGGCTACAAAGAGATGCAAAGAGACTTTAAAAAGAAACTTTTTTTTTAAAGTGAAGAAACACAGCTGCTCGTCTCCTAATCTTTCTCAGCTTTTCTCTCCTAGGTTTCACAGTGACTTGCGTGTGTGTCTTTTCTTTTATGTTCACCTTTTCTTCTTTTTAAAACTTAATGCAGCATTTATATCATTCTTATACTAATATATTTTATTGTTCCTTATGAGAGTGTGCATGTGTGTGTGTGAGAGAGAGAGAGAGTTTGTGAGTCCATGTGAGTGCAGGTGCCTGTGGAGATCAGATCCCCTGAGTTATCAACCCAGCGTGGCTGCTGTAAACTACATTCTGGTCCTCTGGAAGAGCAACAAGCTCTTGTAAGCACTCAGCCATTTTCCTAGTCCCTACCTTGAAGGACACAACTTTTAAACATTTATTATCATCAAATAATTCAACTCAATATGTTCTGTTTTCAGATTCAGTTGGAAAAAAAAATCTTTCTTTGTTAACCTGCTCAAGAAAAGGCAAATGCCCGTTTTCTGTAGGCTACCAAGAGCCACTTAGATGAGCGCTCTGCATCTTGTCCCCTTCTCACTGGTCAAGGGCAGGGCAGGTTATTTCAAACTTAGCAGACTTTTACTTTCTCCAACTTTCACTCATATCAGTCTTGATAAAAAGCTTCTTTCTGATGGAAAAGCTGGGCCATGACTCTCTAGCCACTCAACATCTCCATTCTCACCTTCTCCAGCCTAGCCCGTATTTATAGGTGTCAGAATAAATTCCCAGCTCATCTTCCAAACTTCACAGAGCACTTTTCACCTTCCATGTTACATCGTTATTTCTGTACCTAGGGCTCCCAGAATACCAGGATGGTGCTTTGCAAACAGGAGGTTTTGAGTAAATGACTAAGCCTGTGGACACTTGTTAGGACATAAATGGCTTGAAGACATGTGATCTGGCTCTGTTCGAATTGATGAGATCAGGAAGAAAATGAGAAGTGTAGTTTCAAATGGCTGGGTTTTTTCATCTGCCAAAGAAGCTTAGACACTTATCTATCGCTATTGTGACATAAGTACATATATATATGTACATATATATATATATGAATACACACACATATATGAATAAACATATATAATAAATATAATGTTAAGACAGTGTTTCTAACATTTAGCAGGTATAGACAGAATTCAAACTATAATAGAAGGAAAGATCTGTCCTTTCCCAAAGAGATAGACCAATATTCAAATGGCCCCTGACCTTCGCTACTCTTGCTGTCTCTTCAGCAGCCACCCTCACTCTGAGCCAGCGTCACCTGTGTGCTTTAGCATCACAGAGCTGTTCTGCTTTCCCACCCATGACAGTGTCCCCTTTCAAGTGCCCTGGACAAGGTCCGCTGCCTGCACATCCAGCCTTAGGAAACACCCTGACTCACACATGGGATTAGCAATAGATGAGGGAAATAGGATTGCACAGGATATCACCCTTGAAAGTCTGCCTCCCACCTTCCCTGTGCTTAGAAAAGAGCAAATATGTACACTCTTTGAGGGAATTTTTCTTCTTGTGTAGACATATGAATGGTGGTGTTTGATATACTACATATTAAACTGGTTGCTCCTGGCAGCTGGGACTGTCCCACACCTTTTCTTGTCTTAGCTCCTGGTTTTGGAAGAGGATAATAGGTTTAATGGAGAGTCAGAGTGTGTGTGTGTGTGTGTGTGTGTGTGTGTGTGTGTGTGTGTGTGTGTTATGTGCACATGTGTGCAGTGTGCATACCTGTGCCCACACGTGCAAAAGCCAGAGGAGGGTGCCAGGTGGCCTGCTCTAGCATTGTTCACACTCTCCCATTGAGACAGGCTCTCTCTGAACCTGGGCTAAGCCAGCAGCAGCCCCAGGCCCTGAAAATCCTCCTGAGTCCACTCCACACACCACACACATGCACACACACTGCTAGGGGCACAGGAGTGCACACATACATACACACACTAATATATACACTGCACACCACGCACACACAAACACACTAATATATACACTGCACACCACATACACACAAACACACACCCACTGCTGGGGATGCAGACATGCACATACGCACACACACACACACACACACACACACACACCACTAATATATACACTGCACCCCCCCCCACACACACACACTTCTGGAGTTACAAGCATGCACATTTCCAGGGATTTGAGCTCAGGTCCTTGTTGTTTCCTGACCACTAATCTCTCTCCAGTGATTGCTACTTGTTCTGCCAACTAAGTTTCAGACCTGGGAAAGCAGATTCAGATGAAGGTATACATAATCATAAACACACACACACACACACACACACACACAGGGTTCCTGTTCAGAATCCTTCTGCCATATAAACTCCTGAGCTACCTACTTCACATCATACATTTAAAACAATTCCTTGTAAAACTAGCTGTTTATGCTATAAGTCATCCAGCAAAGATGCCAGAAATTGATGTGAGAAACTCCTTTTTGATGTGAGAAACTCCTTTCTGAGTTGTTGGTCAGGGAGGTCAAAGAGATCACCAAAACAAATGTGATGTTTAGTAACCAAAACAATGACCAGCATGCAAGATCTCCCAAGGGTGCACTAGTAACTGTCACGTACTGTCAGGTAACAAGAGCTCTGTCATTGGGCTCAAGGCCCACTCAACACAACAGAAGTCATGGCTGGTACTGAAACCTAGCCAACTCCCCAGGGCTGGTGAGGTCATTGATCTAAGAGGAGACCCTACTACCATCACTTTACTAAAGCAGCATAACTCCTAACTGCAGCCGAAATACTTATCCTTTTATAGCCACAGATAAGAGTCATTCTCCATCAAAGATGCTTGTCTTTGCAGCAGAGAGAGTCCATTGCAGAAACCCACAACTGGTCAAAATATAGGGAACAACTAATCATGGGGTGTCCAGCCATAATGGATCAATTTACAACACAACTCCTACACCTAAGACTTAGAGCTTGGCCGAAGAGCAGGGAGAAAGATTGCAGAAGCCAGAGGACAAGGGAGTCTTCTGTGAGGTTGTATCTTCTAGAAATGTTGGGAAGCTAAATCCATGATCCTTCACCAATATAGCTGCCTAAACAAGGCCTGAACAAGGGTAACAGCAACAGACATGCTATCCTAGAAGGGGACTAGGACAGCTGCAAGAAGGAGAATAGCTTCCCTTAGGATAAGCCCCTGATCGCGCATCCAACGCAGGTCAGCCTGTGTCATATTTATAGAAAAACACTAAACTCAGCAGTTGAATTCATATATTTATGCATATAACAACAATAATTATAGAAAAAGAATGTAAAAAGATGTTATGAATTTGAGAAGGAACAAGGGGGTTGAAGGATTGAAGGAAGAAGAGAGAAGGAGGAAATGATGTGATTATATATTAATTTTTAAAAACGATATTAAGAATTTATCAGGAAACCAAAACAAAAGAAAAATTTGCAATATATTAACATGCCACTAGCTATGTATATTAAAAGCTATGAATATTATCATTTGATCTAAAAACCAGTGCTCACTTCAGTAGCACATATACTAAAATTGGAATAATCTAAAAACCAATAGCATAATATTCCCCACTGAGCTGTAATTCATTTACTTAATGATCTCACCAACATATTTGAAAAATATATTAGTTTGTGACACTCTTTTGTTCTGTGACTGTGAAAAATCTCTTAAAACTACTTTCATGTTGAAATGGGTAATTTGGGCCAACTTGGATCCATTTCCACACCACGGTCACCCACATATGGCTCAGGATGAATGATCTTGTTTCCTTTGCAGTTAATGCTGTGTTTTCTAGTGACATTATCCTCGTTGTTATCAAGGTTTCCTAACTCATTTCTACCAGTGCATAAAGACCTCTCAGTCTGGGGGCGATGTGCATTCTTTTCTGTACCCTGATTAAGTGACGTCTTATGGAAGAAGGAGAAATATGAACGGACTGTCTGCCTTTGAGACCGGCCAGACTGGCACAGGGAAAGGAAGACAAACTGTCTTGTGGAGGCTGACGCATCTGCAGAGTGTTAGCATACCGTCCTTCCAACATAAGGCTCAAGACCACAGAATTAGCCAGATTCTTTACAGGAACAGAAGGAATAGAAGATAGGTATCTTCTATACCTGTGTGTGTGTGCGTGTAAAATGAAATACTACTCGGCAATTAAAAACAAAGAAATGAAATTTGCAGGCAAATGGTGGGATCTAGAAATGATCATCCTGAGTGAGGTATCCCAGAAGCAGAAAGACACACATGGTATATACTCACTTATAAGCCTTATAAGCGGATATTAGACTTATAATATAGGATATTCATACTAAAATCTGTATACCTAAGGAAGCTAAGCAAGAAGGAGGACCCTGGGTAAGATGCTCAATCCTCATTCAGAAAGGCAAATGGGATAGATATCGGAAAAGGGAGAAAACAGGGAACAGGATGAGGACCTACCACAGATAAATTCTGAAAGACTCTACCAGCAGGGTATCAAAACATATGCTGAAATTTATAGCCAAACTTTGGGCAGAGTGCAGGGAATCTTATGAAAGAAGGGGGAGATAGAAAGACCTAGAGGGAACAGGAGCTCCACATGGGGAGCAAGAGAACCAAAAAAATCTGAGCACAGGGGTCTTTTCTAATACTGATATCCCAAACAAGGACCATGCATGGAGATAATCTAGAACCCCTGCACAGAAGTAGCCCAAGGCAGCTCAATATCCAAGAGGGTTCCCCAATAATAGGGCCAGGGACCATCTCTGATATGAACTCATGGGCTTGCTCTTTGATCACCTCCACCTGAGGGGGGAGCAGCCTTACCAGTCCACAGAAGAAGACAAAGAAGCTAGTCCTGATGAGACCTGATAGACTATGGTCAAATGGAAGGGGAGGAAGACCTCCCCTATTATTGGACTGGGGAGGGGCATAGGAGAAGAAGAGGGAGGGAGAGTAGGATTGGGAGGGGTTTGGGGAGGGGGCTATAGCTGGGATACAAAGTGAATAAACTGTAATTAATAAAATAAAATACATTAACAAATGAAAATCCCAACTATTCTGTTTTACCAGTGGAGACTCAGAAGCCAGATGCTAGGGTGAAAACTTGATAGCTCAGAGAGGCAAAGAAAGCACCCATCTTCCTATTCAGCTCACATCCCAGAAGGAAAAAGCCCAAAGGCTCACTAGCTCAGCTTTCCCAGGAGGAAAAGGGCAAAAAAACCCAAGGCTTGCTAGCTCAAAGCTCAAAAAGCCCAAAAAGTTAGAGAGCTAAAGCTCAAGAGCTAGACAGCCAAAGCTCCTTCTACTTCTACAACCTGTCTTGAATACCTCTCCACTCAAATTCCCTTCTATTCTTTCATTCCTGTCAGCTGGTTTCTTGCTTCACCTCTTGACCTAGGGTTAACTTTATTACATCCTGTGTACAGAAAGTTCTTGAATTAAATATGTGTGCTAGGGCTGGGTGAACCACTATAATCACCTGTTTACAATAAACAGAAAGTCCCTGGATTAAAGGTGTGTGATAGGGCTAAACCACACCAAAAAAGAAACAGGGTTTTACAGTTCACAATGGAATCAAATATCCTGCAACTAGACAGGTAGATCGATCGATAGAGATAGATGTTGATAAATATAAATATAGATGATATAGATATATCTGTAGGTTAGATGTAGATATAGATATAGATATAGATATAGATATAGATATAGATATAGATATAGATATAGATAGATATTCTTCCCTGCCTTAACTCATGGGAATCTTCCCCTTCTTAAAAGTTTATTTGCCCATAAGGAGCTATCCAAACTCCAAGATAATGCACCTTTCTCTCAAGAAACCCTTACTCATCCCTGAAGTTTGTATTAAATCACTTTGTTTGTATTAATCACTTTGGATTAAACTTCCTTATTGGTGTACTTTTATCTACTTTATTGGTTTCTTATATCTCTACTTCCCTTCTCCACCCCACATTCCTCCTAATATCTTCCAGCACCCCAACATTAGGTGAGAAAGAAAGAAGGTTAGTGGGAGAAGGGGTGTAGGTCTCTTTACTACTTCCAGCTGGTTAGGATCATTCAGTTCTTTGGGGCAATACCAATTTCAGTCATCAGGATATCTAGCAGTCTCCAGCAAACCAGCAACAGCATGGGGAACAGAAGCCTTCTTTTTTCTCTGAGTTTTTGCCTCTCTCCCACCTTTGCTATTTATACCCTCTCCTAGTCCTCAGAATTCCACTAACTGCAGCTAGCAAAGACCATGCCTATCTCTGAGCTGCATGAGGTGATTATCAGCTGTGGATAAACTAAGGCAGCCCCATATCCCACATTTGGGTTTAAAACAAAAGATATTTACATGACATAACTGAGTTTTTAAAGAACCCAAGACTTCTACTACACTTCTTTCAATTTCTCACTTTGTGCATTTTCTAAATTCTTTCTTGGATGGTGATAGGAACCTGGGTGCACTGATAAACGTGGCGTCTGAGTCCGTCTTCGAGGCCTCTCCAGCCCTCAAGACTTCTCCCTAGCCTTAAGCTTGATGTGTGCAAGAAAAGCATGTCAACCAGTCTCCCAGTTAGCCCCTTTTTCTTTAATATTCTTTCTCCAGATTTTTATTCAGTTCACTATTAGTTGACACTGTGGGAATGGAAAGGTGGGAAAACAAGTCCCTGCCTCCCAGTTTCCAACCAAGTAGCAAAACTGACTTTTGTACAAGTAGCCAACTTTAAAGAAAGGGATCCAATGGCAAGGAAGCATCCAGAAAGCAATTGATTGTGACAGGGTAGTGTGTATAGAGTTTAGCCTTAAAAGAAGGGGAACAAACTGTAATTAACAAAAATTTAAAAAAAATATTATTAAAAAAAAAAAAAGAAGGGGAACAAAGTTGGGTGTGGTGGCACACGCCTGTAATCCCAGCACTCAGAGAGGCAGAGGCAGATCTCTGAGTTTGAGACCAGCCTAGTCTACAAAGTGAGTCCAGGACAGCCAAGGCTACACAGAGAAACCCTGTCTCAAAAAACTGAAAAAGGGGACAGGGAGCAAGGGGGAAAGAACATGAAGCAGCAGAAATGAGAGCCCCCAGTGTGCTCCCAGCATGGCCGGTCAGCCCTGCGCAGGCGCAAAGGTGCTTGAAAGCCAGGAGCAGCCTCCCTATAGACCCCAAAAGAGGCAGTTGCTCTCCACCCAAGGGTTAAGAACATAACCACTTTTCCCTAAATATAAAACCATTCTGGTATTAGTGTGGAGAACGGATTTTAGGAGGGTGAGAGACAGGAAACCGGAAAGCCACTTAAGAAGCAGCTCTTACATAGCATCTTCCCTCAGGAAATAAGTCATCTACCTCCTGGTGAGGTCCAAATCAGGAATGAAAGGGTGAGTTCTTTCTGATGACAAACTGAAGATGAAAGTGGAGATGCCTCCCTACAGCCAGGCCTTTGATTGGAATTTCTTGAGAAAAGGATATTGGAAAGCCTTCATGTGCCTAAATTTGATTCTTTTTTACACTCAGATAACTTTTTTCTGGGACCTCTCATAACACAGACTTTTTCATGGACACTTGGGGGAAAATATTCAACAAATACTATGTGATAATCAAATAACGTCAATCTTTGTTTTCTTTTTTCTTTTTTTTTTTTTTTGACGACATAAATAGCACTTCACTGATGTGTTGAAAGAATGATTATTTTTAAGTAGAAGGAGGAAAAAAGTCTTAGAATTTAAGTTTAAATTCTTCAGTTTCCCCTGAGAAGCCTGACCATTGCTATTCTGCTACTTGCTGAACTGACTGAGGGTTTTCCCATTTATTTGTTTCTGTCTTTCTGGCTGAGACACATTTAAAAAAAAAAAAAAAAAAAAAAAAAAACTACCTCAAATAGCTACGACTAATGGCTTAATTTGACAATTTGTAGACGGTATTTTTATATTACCCTTTAGGACCTTAATAATTAGTTTTTCTTTAGTGCAGTATTAAAGCATTAAAGTTCATAAATTCCACAGTCACCTGTATCCATTTATTGCTAATTTATTATAGAATGTATCATAAAACTTTCCCTGACATAGAGGCCTCTTCATAACTATAAATCTCTTTTCAACTGTTTAGATAGCTTACACTTGAGTTCAAGAAGAGACCTCTAGGATCAAGTATTTAAAGCATCTATTTATTACACTTCAGTGGTCCAGGGTAGAGAACCATGGGAAGTCACTGTGAGGTGTTCATTTACATTTGGTGTATTTATCACTTTAAATCCTGATAAAGATAAATCTGTTTCCAGGAGGGAGAATGTGAAATGTCAAGTGGTGTTTTACTAAGTGCTTTAGGACGTCCAGCTGAATAAAACCATCTTCCTAGTTACTATATTATGCCAAAGAAAAGTTTCTGTTGAAATGCAGAAATTAAATTTGTAATCTCAGTAAAACTTAAAAACTTCAGACTTGAAAGTCATCTCTTCAGATGGTAAATGCCTCCACTGATCAGATGAGACAGGGGTGAGATTCCTGCTTCAATGAGGGAGACTATGTGCCATGAAGTACCCAGGACTGAGCGCCGTTGTCACTCTTAAAGGCAGTGTCAGTGCTTGTCTGCTACATATGTATTCATAAAAGAAGTCAACAAGCTAGAAAACCAATCTTCTGGATGAACAAGTTGTTGAAATTCAAATTGTTTCCATTCACTTTGTCTCGTCCTCTACTGAGGATGAGCCCCAGGCCAGGAGATGGGAGATGGCTGCAGTCCTGGCAAGGAAGGTGGTTCCAAATCCTCCCTTTCACTTCTGCATTTCTGCAGCCCCAGTGAAAGCCAGACAGGCCAGCACATGTCCTCATCCTCTGTATTGCAGTCTAAAGGCGAGGAGCATTCACCAAACCCATACATGAAATACTCGATCCCAGCTGTGGCACTGTTTGGGGAGATTGTGGAGGTTTGTCTGGAGGGGGGGTCAGTGGTGGCTGTGGGTGGGCGGCTAAGAGTTGTAAGCCCTGCTTGCTTCTAGCCTCTGACTCTCGGTCTGACAGGATGTGAAGAAGAGTGCAGACGGCTGCCACCCTGTGTGTGTCAGCCTCTAGAATGCCCTGCCTTCCCCACAGGATGGGTCGATATCTCAGTCAGTCAGTCAACCCTCCCTTGTAGCCATTCCCATCACATAGTTGGTGGCATTTGGTAGCAGCCGTGTGAGAGCAGCTACCACATTATGATGTTGAGGAGTACAAACATGTTTGTATTCAAAGTCACAATCATAGCGGTCTCAAGTGTCTTGTGATGTATAAACAATGGGACAAACTTTTCAACAGATTTCCAGTCAGTCAGCCCAGAGCAATATGAGTGAGCAGTCTGCACTCCCCCCAAGCACTGAGAAATGCTTCAGGTTTCAAATGTCAAATATACACAAACTTAACACCTAACTTCGTGTACAGACACATGTACCTCAATGGCTGGAGTAAAAGAAACAAAGTGAATCAGAACAGAATTAAAATCACAGCATTTAACTATCAGAATAACTGACGGGGCAGGGCACACACACTTACAGCAACCTCTTTGCAAAAGTGAAATCAAATGCAGAGATTACTGTGTGTGCAATGGATGAGCCCTCAGATGTAAAATATATTTGCCCTCAATAATCATGCAAGAAAAATAGAGTAAAGACAAATCCCCAAAGACTGTAAAAAGAAACATAAAGCAACACACATAAAATAGTGAGGACTGCATAAGTGCCTACTGTATGGTAAATCAAGTTTAGGACCCCAATGCATAAAAATGACAAATTGAAGTTGTTTCTGACTTGAAATACTTGTTAAAACATTCCAAAAATGCTAAAAAGTCCTGCCAAAAAGTGAGAACTTAAAATTTGTAAATCAGCAGCACAAGCAAACCATCACTCTGGTCTATTCGATGCATTTGTTGTCACCTCAATATTGGAGAAACCACTAAGATCTGTGCACCTAAGGAGGCTAAGCAAGAAGGAGGGACTGGCTAGGATGCTCAATCCCCATTCAGAAAGGCAAAGAGGATGGACATGGGAGGAGGGAGAAAACAGGCAACAGGACAGGCGCCTACCACAGAAGGCCTCTGAAAGATTCAACCCTGCAGGGTATCGAAGCAGATGCTGAGACTCATAGCCAAACTTTGGGCAGAGGGCAGGGAATCTTATGAAAGAAGTGGGAAATAGTGGGACCTGGAGAGGACAGGAGCTCCACAAGGAGACCAACAGATCCAAAAAGTCTGGACACAGGGGTCTTTTCTGAGACTGATACTCCAGCCAAGGACCATGGAGATGGCCTGGAACCTCTGCACAGATGTAGCCTGTGGCAGTTCAGTGTCCAAGTGGGTTCCATAGTAATGGGAACAGGAACTGTCTCTGACAGGAACTGATAGGCCTGCTCTTTGATCACCTACCCCTGGTGGGGGGAGGGAGAACAGCCTTACCAGGCCACAGAGGAAGACAATGCAGCCAGTCCTGATGAGACCTGATAGACTAGGACCAGAGGGAAGGGGAAGAAGACCTCCCCTATCAGTGGACTGGGGGAGGGGCACTGAGGGGTGAGGAAGAAGGAGAAAGGGTGGGATTGGGAGGGGAGGAGGTAGGGAGCTACAGAGGGGATACAAAGTGAATAAACTGTAATTAATAAAAAGAAAACGAAAAATAAATTTAAAAAATATCCTGGGGGGAAAAAAGAAATCCTGTACTTTGTAGTTATCAATCAATCCTGTTTCCCCTAGCCAACCCCAGGAATAAATGAGCAGCTTTGTAATTTTCCTGCTCTGGGCTTTCCCATGGGTAGATTACAGCGTGGTCTTTGTCACTCACTATTTTCACCACCTTTTAAAGGTTCATCCATATTGGTGTGTGAATCAGTATTTCAGGTTTCTGGCTTCATTCAAGTTTTTTAATTTTTTTCATGCAGTTTGAGTATGTTCTGCCTCAGCACCCAGTTTTTCATTTGCTGTGTTTTGCTGTGGTCGTGTTTTAAAACTATTTTTAATGAATTAATTCATTTCAAGTCAATGTTTTGCACTTTCCTGAGGTCCTGATTCAGTGGTTTGCTGTCTGGACTTGATCTGTGACAGGTAAACAACCATAACGGTTGCATCTGCTTCTTTCTCTTTCTTATTTCTCTGCATCTAATTGGCATCTCCTGTCATTGTCCTGTCATTGTCTGGATATTGTGTTTTGTTTTTGTTTCTGTCTCCTTTCTCTCTGTTTTTCACGTTTAGAAGTTTCTGTCAGCACACCTCGAACATAGAGATTATCCCCTCAGCTGTCTGCAGACGGCTTTGACCCATCCTCACTCTGCACACTGTTTTGTGTCTTGCATTTCTTTGGGTTCTGTTCAGACTCTACCACTCTATTCAGGTGTCCATTCGCTGCTACACACATCTGCTCTTTCCACTAGAACCCTTGGCTTCTGAGTATATGAGTCTTTTGAGTATATGAAAGTTACCTGAAAAGACAAGCAATACAGACCTCTAAGTTGTACTGCAAACTTGATAGGTCAATCAAATATCTATTTGTTTGTTTGTTTTGGTTTTGGTTTATTGTAATTTTATTTATTTATTTATTTTATTACAATTTATTCACTTTATATCCCCACTGTAGCCCTCTCCCTCATCTCCTCCCAATCCCTCCCTCCCTTTTCTCCCATGCACCTTTCCCAGTCCACTGATAGGCAAGGTCCTCCTCCCCTTCCATCTGACCCTAGCCTATCAGGTCTCTTCAAGACTGCCTGCATTGTCTTCCTCTGTGGCCTGGTAAGACTGCCTCACCCCCTCAGGGGGAGGTGATCAGAGAGACATCCACTGAGTTCATGTCAGAGACAGTCCCTGTTCCCATTAGTAGGGAACCCACTTGGATACTGAGTTGCCATGGGCTACATCTGAGCAGGGGCTTTAGGCTATCTCCATGCATGGTCCTTGATTGGAAAAGACCCCTGTGTCCAGACATTTTGGTTCTATTGCTTTCCTTGTGGAGCTCCTGTCCCCTCCAGGTCTTTCTATCTCCCCCTTCTTTCATAAGATTCCCTGCACTCTGCCCAAAGTTTGGCTAGGTCTCAGCATCTGCTTTGATACCCTGCTCGGTAGAGTCTTTCAGAGTTCATCTGTGGTAGGTTCTTATCCTATTGCCTGTTTTCTCCTTCTTCTGATGTCTGTCCTATTTGACTTTCCGAATGAGGATTGAGCATCTTACCCAGGGTCCTCCTTCTTGCTTAGCTTCTTTAGGTGTACAGATTTTAGTATGTTTATCCTATATTATATGTCTAATATCCACTTATAAGTGAGTATATACCATGTGTGTCTTTCTGCTTCTGGGATACATCACTCAGGATGGTCTTTTTTAGTTCCCACCATTTGCCTGCAAATTTCATGATTTCCTTGTTTTTAATTGCTGAGTAGTAATCCATTGTGTAAACGTACACAATTTCTGTATCCATTCCTCAGCTGGGGGACATCTGGATTGTTTCCAGATTCTGGCTATTATGAATAAAGTGCTACTAACATGGTTGAGCAAATGTCCTTGTTGTGTACTTGAGCCTCTGTTGGATATATGCCTAGGAGTGCTATAGCTGGATCTTGAGGAAGCACTATTCCTAATTGTCTAAGAAAGTGCCAGATTGATTTCCAAAGTTGTACAAGTTTACATTCCCACCAGCAGTGGAGGAGAGTTTCCCTTTCTCCACATCCTCTCCAGCATGTATTGTCACTTAAGTTTCTGATCTTAGCCATTCTGATAGGTGTAAGGTGAAATCTCCAGGTCATTTTCATTTGCATTTCCCAGATGACTAAGGGCATTGAGCATTTCTTTAAGTGTTTCTCTGCCATTCTATATTACTCTACAGAGAATTCTCTATTTAGCTCTGTAGCCTATTTTTTAATTGAATGACTTGATTTGTTGGTGGTTAACTTCTTGAGTTCTTTATATATTCTGGATATTAGCCCTCTATCAGATACAGGGTTGGTAAAGATCCTTTCCCAGTCTGTAGGCTGTCGTTTTGTTCTGATGACAATGCACTTTGCTTTTCAGAAGATTTCCAGTTTCATGAGGATCCATTTATTGATTGTTGATCTTAGAGCCTGTGTTGTTGGTGCTCTGAAGTTGTCTCCTGTACCAATGAGTTCAAGGCTCTTCCCCAATTTTTCTTCTAACAGGTTTAGTGTGTCTGGTTTTATGTTGAGGTCTTTGAACTACTTGGACTTTAGTTTTGTGCAGGGTGATAAGTATGAATCTATTTACATTTTTCTACATGTAGACATCCAGTTAGACCAGCACCATTTGTTGAAGATGCTATCTTTTTTCCATTGTATGGTTTTGGCATCTTTGTCAAAAATCAGGTGTCTGTAGGTATGTGTGCTTATTTCTGGGTCTTCTATCTGATTCCATTGATCCACAATTCTGTTTCTATGCCAGTACCATGCAGTTTTTGTTGCTGTTGTTCTTTAGCACAGCTTGATATCAGGGATAGAGATACCTCCAGAAGATCTTTTATTGTAGAGGATTATTTTAGCTATTCTGGGTTTCTTGTTATTCCATATAAAGTTGAGAATTTTTCTTTCAAGGTCTATAAAGAATTGTGTTGTTAATTTGATGGGAATTGCATTGAATCTGTAGATTGCTTTTGGTAAGATGGACATTTTCACTATGTTAATCCTGCCAAGTCATGAGCATGGGAGATCTTTCCATCTTCTGATATCTTCTTCTATTTCTTTCTTCTATTTCTTTTTTTTTTTCCACACAAGTCTTTGACTTGCTTGGTTAGAGTTATACCAAGGTACTTTATGTTTTTGTGGTGATTGTGAAGGGTGTTATTTCCCTAATCTTTTCTCAGCCCATTTGTCTTTTGTATACAAGAGTGCTACTAATTTTTTTGAGTTAATTCTGTATCTGGCCACTTTGCTGAAGGTGTTTATCAGCTGAAGGAGTTCCCTGGTAGAGTATTTGGGGGCCACTCATGTATACTATCATATCATCTGCAAATAGTGATACTTTTACTTCTTCATTTCCAAACTGAATCCCCTTGATCTCCTTTTATTGTGTTATTGCTCTAGCAAGGACTTCAAGAACTATGTTGAAGAGATATGGAGAGCGTAGGCAGCCTTGACTTGTCCCTGATTTCAGTGGGATTGCTTTAAGTTTCTCTCTATTTAGTTTGATGTTGACTATAGGCCTGTTGTGTATTTCCTTTACTATGTTCAGGTGAGTGCCTTGTCTCCCTGATCTCTCCAAGATTTAAACATAAACAAATGTTGGATTTTTATTAAATGCTTTCTCAGCATCTAAGGAGATGATCATGTGGGTTTTTTTTTTCCTTTCAGTTTGTTTATATGGTGGATTATATTGATGGATTTCCATATATGGAACCACCCCTGCATACCTGGTATGAAGCGTCCTTGGTCATAGTGGATATCTTTTAGGTGTTCTTAGATTCAGTTTGTGAGGATTTTGTTGAGTATTTTTGCATTAATGTTGATTGCATATCTTTTAATTAGACTTAAAAAAGAAACATCTTCTTTAAGACTCACATTGATTTTTATTATATTTTATTTCTCTGACAAAAAAAAAATGATCTTTGGAAATGTAGCTCATCCTGCTAGCTTGACCAGATCAGAGGTTTGAGCAGAAAGCCTACAGAACCACTGAGTTTCAGACTGCAGTACTGATAGGCACTTAGTCACATAAGTTCTCTCATGCTTGGGAAAGCTTTAGTTCCAATGTGTGGCCAGTCATGTCCACCCAGGGAAGGAAAGCTAATTTTGTATGTGTACTTAGAATATCATGGCCAGAAGACCAGTAAGAACTTCCTCTAGCCATTCTTTTTCTTACCTGTTTACCTTTGTGGTATTTATGGCCATTGGATTACTGCTTTGGGGATTGTGTGTTCACTTGCCACCCATACTCATTTTCCTTCTGTGGAGTTACAGAGAAACCTGTAAAAGTCACAGGTTACAGCATAAGCTTAACTCTTCCCAGCAGAGGAGGCTCACTGATGACCCCAAGACAAAATCCCTTCTTTTATTTTTGTGTTGTCCAAACCTGGTCCTCAGTATGAGATGCTAAGGAAATGTATCATATTTTATGACAAATTTACTATTGTTATGATGGACATGCTACATTACACTGAAGCAACTGTGGCCTTCTAACTCACCCTTAGACAACTTAAACCTACAGTGGTTAAAACAAAATTCCAAATCAATAATATGAAGACCTTTTATCAGCATGAATCTGAAATGTTTTTGAAACCCATGCTATAAAACTTATTATAAAGGACAGATTTTTCTCAGAGATTAGTACTTATTTTTAAAAGGAATGATTTTTTAAATTATAGTTTTGAAGCATTAATAACTGCCAGTGGCCTCCAACAGACTTGCATTTATTGAGGACCTGGAAACTTTGGGCCCTCTAGACGTCCTTGATCTTAGGCCATATAAATTGTTTAGTTTTATTTGGTGCCACGGGGGCTCTTCCATACTTATCAGAAGCTTCAGTTTAATGCAGAAAAAAGAGAGGCTCTGACATGTCAATATAATACTGTTAATGTTTTCCACGTTTACGATTCCAGGGTCAAAGTCAAACCTCTTATTGTATTAATAATAGCAAAGCAAAAATAGGCTTTGTAGTTGTGAATTCATGGTTTTAAAGAATAATTTCCCATGATTTTATTAATTCAAGCCATTCATTGACCCACTTGGGATTCCATTATGTATTCAATTGCTATATCTCGTGTTGTACCTTTAACCCTGGAAGCCCACAGGCTTTCAGAGTAGATATGTGTGTGATTGTCCCATCACTAACGTGGACTATTTCCTTTTTCAGAAGTTGTGTCCATTTCTAACATTAAGACTTATATTTAGCTAATGTTAGAGTTTAGAAGTGAAATTATAAAGTCTGCTTTGCTCTCTGCATCCAGAGGAGCAGCGTGGGCAGCATGGTTCACATGCTGGGAATTACAAACAAGGCTGCACATTTCTGGATTCTGTTACTCTCTGATTCATAAACTAACAATAATCAGAATTTTATTAAAACATCCCCAAAGTAACCCCAGAGAGCCCTAGATCAGCAAGTCTTTTTTTCTGTGAGTGTGTATGGAACCCATGTCTCACTTAGCACTGCCTAGCAGTGATGGTAAACCAAAGCCATCAGGGTGCTCCAGGGGCCTTCATTCAGCCAATGCTCTTGCTTAGGATGAAGGCAGCATTGACAAGAAACGAGCTTCTTTTTCTGCCTGTAGGCCTTGCCGCTCTACCATCCCCACCCAATGTCCTTTTACACTTTGGTGGAAGTGGAAATTCGCATTACAGCTAAAAATTATCTGAGCTCCTGCTATGTAGGACAGACTAAGTGAACACCTCCCAGAGGAAGAAGCTTGTCTACTCTTCTATATGTGCAGTGAAGAAGTGCCTCAGTTGGGGTGGTACTTGCCTAGCATGCCCAAAGCCCTGGGTTTGGTTCCCAGCACCAGCTACACTAGCCATGTGATGTACTCCTGTAATCACAGCCCTTGGACGGTACAGGCAGTAGGATCAGATATTCAAGGCCATCCTGGATTTGTAAGTATATATACTGAATCTGAGGCCATCCTGCTCTATTTGAGAACCTTCCTCAAGAGGAAAGAAAAGAAAGAGATGGAAGCTGAAGGTAGGGAACAAGGAAGAACGAAGAGAAGAGGGAGGATGGGAATGAGAGAAAGAAGGAGGGAGGGAGGGAAGGAAGGAGGGAAGGAAAGAGGGAAAGAAGGGAAGGAGACCACTCCAATTTCCTGTACTAGAAGTCACTTACAGATATGCACAACAAAGCAGCATCGGTACATTACGTGTTTTGCTAGGTCCATTTTAATCCAGATGGAGGCTTATGTTAGTTAGGAGGGAAGGGAGGGTCTGGCCTCCTGTCCTCATTTGATAAGTAAGTTATATGACACACAGAGAATGAGAACTCACTCCCCATAGGTCAGCTTTGTGCTGAAATTCAGAGAACCCTCTGCAGCTTGTTTTCCTGTTTACAGGGCTGTGCACTCGTCTGGGAGGAACCAAGGCAGCCATGTGAACTGGCACCGGTGTGTGCGCGCTGACCGCTCTGTCTCTGCCCTGGAGTGTGCGTGTTCCAGCCTCCCTGACTCTTCAGCAGTGACAGACTGTAACTTGGAACAGTGAGTGCGAGAGCCCCTTCCCCTTGAGTCTATTCTGTCTGGACGTTTACCACAGTAACAGACATGAAACTAAAACAAACAAACCTCAAGATGAATAGTCTAATCTTTTAGATTTTAGTTTTTAATTTAAGGAACATACACTATAGTGCAGCAACGTTAAAGCCTTATATCGAACCAGAAATCACACCTGCTAGAGTGAGCAGCTGCAGCATAGTGCTTTCTTGTAGACTGGGTCAAGCACAGGACACACGCAGGAGATGGCTGAACGTTTCCTTACGGCATGCCACTTTGGTACAGGATAAAAAGTAAAAATTGGTTGGGAGGGTCACAGGACTTTGAATCCATTTCAAGATAGGAAAATTGTGAACACAAAACTTGTATAAAGTCCATAGTTAAACAAACCAAGAAGCGCATAGTTTTCTTGACTTCCTAGTTATGCTTGCCTCTTTACAGTAAATGTAGCTTTGGAAAATGCAGGAGCTCAGATTTATAAAGTTTTATGGCGGGGAGGGGCGGAGCCAAGATGGCGACTAGCACACACAGTTTCTGAGCGGTGGGATACCTGATCTTCTGAGTTGGAGAATGGAAGGACCCCCAACCCAGGAAAACCACAGCGAGGCTTTCTGAACACCAGAGAACATCGCAGGAGGTGAAAACTTTGGCCTCCGGTCACCCGGAGACTTGCCTGGGGAAGGAGAGAAACGATCCTTTGTTCTTGCGGCACTCCCTTCCCCCAGACCTCCTTCCTCCTCTGCACAGCGGCACAGCGGACTCATCTTTCTCAGCGCAGACCTAACGGCCCGGGGTATACAGCCACTGAGACGGAGCCCCAACCACTTTAGCGGCAGATAAAAGCCAGCAGTACGTGCCCCGGACTCCCAGA
The DNA here is from genome assembly GCF_030254825.1 of Meriones unguiculatus. Classification (NCBI taxonomy): domain Eukaryota; kingdom Metazoa; phylum Chordata; class Mammalia; order Rodentia; family Muridae; genus Meriones; species Meriones unguiculatus. Next base: position 73,949,754 of record NC_083349.1, read on the forward strand.
TTCGCGCAGCGGCTGCGCCATCCTCCCAGGGCACGAATCTGCTAGACACCATACTAGCTCCGCAGGATCGCCATCACGGACGGTACGACCCGCCCAATCCCACAGTGACAGAGAATACGCTATATACTCACCAAAACCAGGCAGAAACGTCATACAACCTGGACACACCAGGCGCTGGGCCTCCCAAGCTTGGAGAGCACAACGAAGAGATCCCAGGACTTCCCAGAAAGCTTTGGGACTAGCAACCCAGTCTCCAGTTACAGGGGGACGTGGAGGCGGAGCAGCACTGAACTGGCGGGGCACCACAGCCCTCCAGATTAAGACTAACCAGGGCCAAACCAGAGAACAGAGAGCCTGGTTACCCCATCCCTGCTGAAGTGACCACCCTGAAATCTCCAGCTGCAGCAAGACCTCAGAACCTGGCAGTGACAGCAGCACAGAACTGGCGGGACATATCAAAGAAGCAGGGCCAAACCAGAGAGCAGAGAGCCCCGGATACCACGATCTCGGCCAAGAGACCTGCCTGTAAGTGAGTGCATCCTTGAGAATCTGCAGTTCCCCAGATCCTGGGTCCTTCTAAATCAGAAGCCAGGCATCGAACCCCCCTCCCACCCACATACCCACTTTGGGAAACAGAGGGGCACTAGGGGCATTGAAGTTCCTGCCCTGTGGGCCTGATTGAGGAGCTAAGACAGTTAATGCCAGAAATTGCGCTGCGATCATCATTAGCGCCTGCGACATATACAGTGCAGAGCCCCTCCCACACACTCAAGGGTTCAACATTAGCCATCACTCTGTCCCTCGAGAAACTCATCCACGCACACTTACACACACAGACACACACACGCTTGCATTTGCCCCGTTTGCGCCTGCGTACTTTCCTCCCACAGGTACAGCTAGTCCTCAGCACACGCTGAGAGTGCTCAGCTTCCTGAAGAACTCTCCAGACACCAGAGAGAGACAGCACCAGTCTGATCTGCAGAATCCAAAAACAAACAGGGAAGGTTTCAGATAAGCCAATGGCCAGAGGTAGGCGAAAGAACACTTCCAACATAAATCAGGACATCATGACTTCACCAGCAAACGCCAAAATCGGTGGATACACCAATTCAGCAGAAGCACAGGAAAATGATTTTAAAGCCATGCTTGCCCAATTATTTGAGGCTCATAAGGAGGAAATGAACAAGTCTTTCAAAGAGATGGCCAGTCAATTGGAGGCAAAGAAAGAAGAAATAGACAATATCCTTAAAGAAACACAGGCAAACATAGCCAAACAAATAGATACACAAGTAGAGGAAAAATTAGTGGCATATAAGAAGGAAATGAAAAAAGAAATAGAGGCCATCGTAGAGAGACAGGAATCCAAATTCAAACACATGAAAGAAATGGTGCAAGGCATGAAAACAGAATTAGAATCAATAAAGAAAACACAAAATGAGAAAACCCTTGAGCTGGAGAACTTGGAGAAAAGATCAGGAACAACAAAAGTAAGCATCACCAACAGAATACAAGAGATGGAAGAGAGAATCTCTGGAGCTGAAGACACACTTGCAGAAATGGATACTTCTCTCAAAGAAAAAGTAAAATCAGAAAAGTTCCAATCACAAAATATCCAAGAAATCAAGGATGCTATGAAAAGACAAAATCTAAGAATAATAGGAATTCATGAAAAAGAAGACTCCAGACTCCAAGGTCCAGAAAATATTTTCAAGAAAATCATAGAAGAAAATTTTCCCAACTTAAAGAAAGAGATGTCCATAAACATACAAGAGGCCTACAGAACTCCAAATAGACTAGACCAGAAAAGAAACACATCACGTCACATCATAGTCAAAACACTAAATCTACAGAACAAAGAAAAGATATTAAAAGCAGCAAGGGAAAAAGGCCAAGTAACATATGAAGGTAGACCTATCAGAATCACGCCGGACTTCTCATCAGAAACTATGAAAGCCAGAAGGGCCTGGGCAAGTATCATGGAGACTCTAAGAGATCACAAATGTCAACCCAGACTACTATACCCTGCAAAGCTTTCAATCAACATAGATGGAGAAAACAAAATATTCCATGACAAAACTAAATTTATACAATATCTACACAGCAAACCATCCCTACAGAAGATACTAGAAGGAAAACTCCAATCCAATGAAAACAAATTCACCCAAGAAAACAGGGCATACAGATAATGTCCCAACAAAAATGAAAAGAAAACAAGCAATGAAACAGGGTTAGATCATCGACTCCATTACAAAAGGAACTAACATGCATTGGTCACTATTATCTATCAATATCAATGGACTCAACTCACCAATAAAAAGACACAGGCTAACAGAATGGTTAAGGAAACAGGATCCAACATTCTGTTGCATCCAAGAAACACACCTATGCAACAAAGACAAACACTACCTCAGAGTAAAGGGCTGGAAAACTGTTTTTCAAGCAAACGGTTCCAGAAAACAAGCTGGAGTAGCCATCCTAATATCTAATAAAATAGACTTTCAACCCAAGTTAATCAAAAAAGATAAGGAGGGCCACTATATTCTCATCAAAGGAAAAATCCACCAAGAGGACATCACAATCTTGAATATCTATGCCCCAAATACAAGAGCACCGACATTCGTAAATGAAACATTATTAAAGCTTAAATCATACATTGATCCTAATACCTTAATAGTCGGAGACTTCAACACTCCGCTCTCACCAAGGGACAGATCAACTAGACAGACACCAAATAGGGAAATAAAAGCACTCACAGAATCCCTAAATCAAATGGACCTAATAGACGTCTACAGATCATTTCACCCAAACTCAAAAGAGTACACCTTCTTTTCAGCACCGCATGGAACCTTTTCCAAAATAGACCATATAGTGGGCCACAAAGCAAGCCTCAACAGATACAAAAGGATTGAAATAATCCCTTGTATATTATCTGACCACCATGGACTAAAGCTCCACCTCAACAACAACAGAAACAACAAAAAGCCGACACGCACATGGAAACTGAACAACTTACTACTCAATGACAGCTGGGTTAAGGAAGAAATAAAGAAAGAAATTAAAGACTTCCTAGAATTCAATGAAAAGGAAGGCACAACATACCCAAATTTATGGGACACATTGAAAGCAGTGCTCAGAGGAAAATTTATAGCACTAAGTGCCTGCAAGAAGAAATTCGTAACATCACATACAAACAACTTAATGGCCCAACTGAAAACCCTAGAAAAAAAAGCAGATACACCCAAGAGGAGCAGACGGCTGGAAATAATCAAACTAAGGGCTGAAATCAATCAACTAGAAACAAATAAAACTATCCAAAGAATCAATGAAACAAAAAGCTGGTTCTTTGAGAAAATCAACAAGATAGACAAACCCTTAGCCAAACTAACTAAAAAGCAGAGAGAAACTATCCAGATCAGCAAAATCAGAAATGAAAATGGGGACATAACCACAGACATTGAGGAAATCCAAACAATTATTAGGTCATACTACAAAAGCCTATATGCCACAAAATTTGAGAATCTGAATGAAATGGATAATTTTCTTGAAAGATTCCATCTACCAAAACTAAGTCAAGATCAGGTAGAAAGACTGAATAGCCCTATATCTCCCAAGGAAATCGAAGCAGTTATTAACAGTCTCCCCTCCAAAAAAAGCCCTGGACCAGATGGCTTCAGCACAGAATTCTACAAGACCTTCAAAGAAGTGCTAACTCCAATTCTCCTCAAGCTATTCCACAAAATAGAAACAGAAGGAACACTACCAAACTCATTCTATGAAGCCACAGTCACCTTAATACCTAAACCACACAAAGACACAACAAAAAAAGAGAACTTTAGGCCTATCTCTCTTATGAACATTGACGCAAAAATACTTAATAAAATACTTGCAAACCGAATCCAAGAACACATCAAAGATATCATCCACCATGACCAAGTAGGCTTCATCCCAGGCATGCAAGGGTGGTTCAACATACGGAAATCCATCAATGTAATCCACCACATAAACAAACTGAAGGAGAAAAACCACATGATCATCTCCTTAGACGCCGAAAAAGCATTTGACAAAGTCCAACACCCATTCATGTTTAAAGTCTTGGAGAGATCAGGGATACAAGGCACATACCTAAACATAGTAAAGGCAATATATAGCAAGCCTATAGCTAACATCAAACTCAATGGAGAGAAACTTAAATCAATCCCACTGAAATCAGGGACAAGACAAGGCTGTCCATTGTCCCCATATCTCTTCAACATAGTACTTGAAGTCCTAGCCAGAGCAATAAGACAACTAAAGGAGATCAAGGGGATACAAATCGGAAAGGAAGAGGTCAAAGTGTCACTATTTGCAGATGATATGATAGTATACATGAGCGACCCCAAAAATTCAACCAGAGAACTCCTTCAGCTGATAAACACTTTCAGCAAAGTGGCAGGATACAAAATCAACTCAAAAAAATCAGAAGCCCTCCTATATACCAAAGACAAAAAGGCTGAGAAAGAAATTAGGGAAACAACACCCTTCACAATAGCCACTAATAACATAAAGTACCTTGGTGTGACTCTAACCAAGCAAGTGAAAGACCTGTTTGAGAAAAACTTCAAGTCTCTGAAGAAAGAAATCGAAGAAGATATCAGAAGATGGAAAGATCTCCCGTGCTCATGGATTGGTAGGATTAACATTGTGAAAATGGCCATACTGCCAAAAGCAATCTACAGATTCAATGCAATTCCCATCAAAATACCAACTCAATTCTTTACAGACCTTGAAAAAAAGATTCTCAGCTTCATATGGAGAAACAAAAAACCCAGAATCTCCAAAACGATCCTGTACAACAACAGATCATCTGGAGGTATCTCCATTCCTGATCTCAAGCTGTACTACAGGGCAACAGTAATAAAAACTGCATGGTATTGGCATAGAAACAGAAAGGAGGATCAATGGAACCGCATAGAAGACCCAGAACTAAATCCACACACCTATGAATACTCGATATTCGACAAAGAAGCCAATTCCATTCAATGGAAAAAAGACAGCATCTTCAACAAATGGTGCTGGACCAACTGGATGTCTACATGCAGAAAAATGAAAATAGATCCATATTTATCACCCTGCACAAAACTAAAGTCAAAGTGGATCAAGGACCTCAACATAAAACCAGATACCCTAAATCAATTGGAAAAAAAAGTGGGGAACAGCCTAGAACTCATTGGCACAGGAGACAACTTCCTGAACAGAACACCAACAGCACAGGCTCTAAGAGCAACAATCAATAAATGGGACCTCATGAAACTGAAAAGTTTCTGTAAAGCAAAGGATACCATCATCAAAACAAAACGACTGCCTACAGATTGGGAAAGAATCTTCACTAACCCTTTATCTGACAGAGGACTAATATCCAGTATATACAAAGAACTAAAGAAGCTGAAAAGCAGCAAACCAAGTAATCCAATTAAAAAATGGGGAACAGAGCTAAACAGAGAATTCTCGACAGAGGAATATCGAATGGCAGAAAAACACTTAAAGAAATGCTCATCCTCATTAGCCATCAGGGAAATGCAAATCAAAACGACCCTGAGATATCACCTTACACCCATCAGAATGGCCAAGATGAAAAACTCAAGCGATAACACATGCTGGAGAGGATGTGGAGAAAGGGGAACCCTCCTCCACTGCTGGTGGGAATGTAAACTGGTACAACCACTCTGGAAAGATATCTGGCGCTTTCTAAGACAAATAGGAATAGTGCTTCCTCCAGACCCAGCTATACCACTGCTAGGTATATACCCAAAGTTTGTTCAAGTACACAAAAAGGACACTTGCTCAATCATGTTTATAGCAGCTCTATTTGTAATAGCCAGAACCTGGAAACAACCCAGATGTCCATCAACGATGGAATGGGTACAGAAATTGTGGTATTTTTATACAATGGAATACTACTCAGCAATCAAAAAGGAGGAAATCATGAAATTTGCAGGCAAATGGTGGGATCTAGAAAAGATCATTCTGAGTGAAATATCCCAGAAGGAGAAAGACAAACATGGGATATACTCACTTATATAGATCTATAAGATATGATAAACATAATGAAATCTATACACCTAAAAAAGATAATCAATTGAGTGGACATGGGGTAAGATGATCAATCCTCATTTAGAAAGACAGATGGGATGTGCATTGAACGTATGACAGGAGTCTACTGAGCGCATCTGAAAGACTCTAACTAGCAGTGTTTTCAAAGCAAAGACTCATGACCAAACCTTTGGCAGAGTACAGGGAATCATAAGAAAGAAGGGGAGTTAGTCTGATGGGGAAAGGATAGGAGCTCCACAAGGACCAAATATATCTGGGCACAGGGTCTTTTCTGAGACTGACATTCAACCAAGGACCATGTATGGATATAACCTAGAACCTCCACTCAGATGTAGCCTGTGGTAGCTCAGTAACCAATTGGTTTCCCAAAGTGAGGGGAACAGGGACTATTTCTAACAGGAACTCAATGACTGGCTCTTTGGTCTCCCCACCCCCGAAGGGAGGAGCAGTCCTGTTAGGCCACAGAGGAGGGCTTTGCAGCCAGTCCTGAAGATACCTGATAAAACAGGATCAGATGAATGGGGAGGAGGTCCCCCCTATCAGTGGACTTGGAAAGGGGCACGATGGAGATGAGGGAGGGAGGGAGGGACTGGGAGGGAATGAGGGATCGGGACATGGCTGGGATACAGAGTTAATAAAATGTAACTGATAAAAATAAATAAATAAATTTAAAAAAAAAAAAATGTTTTATGGCTAGAAGGGGTTCAGACCATCTTCTCATACTTCTTTTACAATGAGGATTTCAGTGGCTGAGTCAGTTGTCTCTAGACTGAAAACCATATAAGCAGAATATTTTATTCGTGGCTAATATCAGAAGGAGCTGTCATCCTGCTAAATCTTGTATTTTTTAAAATTGAATCATTGGTGAGCTGGCAAGGTAGAAAACAATATGTTTGAAAGTATTTAGTTCTTACAACTTCAGCATTACTGGACTTTAAAATACCTTTAAATTCCAATCTTTATTTTAAAAATATTAAAATTCAAACAACAATTCTATTTTATGATGCAGCTAATTTTTAATAAGAAAAAACCAAAGAGCATAATGATGTGCGCCACATAAGAATCTAAACACGGGGGGAGGGGCAAGATGGCGGCGCCGGGAGGACTCTCATTCTGAGCAGCAGCACAGCAGGATCAGCACAGTGAAAAGCAATCAGAACTCTCGGCCATAAAACACAGTCATTGTGTTTCCCAGGTGAGAGGATACCCCACGGTGGGGGATTCAATCAGCTTTTAAATCACCCGGCTAAACCGCGGAAGAGATCCCGGTTCCGCCAGACGCTTGGCTGCCGGCCGCCAGCCCCAGCCCCAGCCCAGAGCCACAAGCCAGTGTCTCTGGTCACGGTCCCAGACTGAACCTTGGGCACCACACTATCAGAGACTGGAATTTTCAGTCGAGAGATAACCCCAGGGTACAGGAAACGATTGGGACCGGCCTTAGGTCACCCAGACATCCCCTGGAAAAGACTCGGGCGGGTTCCACGGGCACCCCAGGAGCCAGCCCGGAGCCAGAGCCGGGGACCCAGGTTCCGGCATAGAGCCCTGCCTGCCTGCGCGCCTGATTCGCCGCCAGAGATAGAAACAGCGGGTCTGATCTCAGAGCACTCAGCTCACCCCCAACCTGAAAAGGTCCCCGGAAAATTACCCACCTTAGGGAGCCACTCAGACTCCCAAAAGCCACAAAGGCAGACACAGGCAGTTTCTGCGCACCAGACAGCTGGCAGAGACTGAGCCGCCATCACACAGCTGTGCTCCAGGCACAGGCAAATTTCTGTGGCCAGCCAGCTGGCGGACACTGAGCAGTGTGCGCCAGGGCAAAAAAAGACACTAGGAGTCCGTGTCTCCAGAGAATCCACGGGGAAGGAAGGAAACTGTACTGATCTAAATCACCCAATCCTTCCCTAGAAAAAGTCTAGCAGTCTAGTGGGGCCGAGGCGCCAGCACTCAGCTGTGCTCCAGACACAAGCACAAACAGTTGAGGCACGCCTGATGTCCAACTGGGTCACAGCAGCTGATCATTAAATTTGCAACAAGAAACCCAGAAACAGGGCAGCTGCCCTCAGGACTTCCCTGGGTGAGAGGAGAACCCTCTCGACTAACAAAGACCACAGTTACCACTCAGGTCTATATCCCTGAGGTGAGTAACTCCTGAAAAAACACCAGCCATCCAGGGACTATACCCAAAAAGCTGAGAAGACATCCTTCAGGAAAATCCAGCTTTCTGCAAAGGGGATTCTCTCCCCCACAGGATCCCCAGGAACCACCAGAAAATAACCCCAAACTCCTAAGATAACACAATGGGTAGAGGCCAGCGTAAAAGCTCAAGCAACAAAAGACAGAGCAATATGGCATCTCCAGAACCCAGTTACCCAGGGGCAAGTAGCCCTGGACACCCCACCATAACTGAAATCCAAGAAGATGACCTAACAAGTATGCTCATGAAGATGATGACAGAGGAAACAAATAAGATTCGTAAAGACATAGAGGAAGATAAACTCAAACAGAATATTGCCATCCGTAAAGAAATAGAGGAAGCTGCAGCCAAACAGTTTATGGCCTTTAGAAAGGAAATGCTTAAAACACTGAATGAAATGAAAGAAACAGAGTTGAAGGAACTAAAAGAAAAACAGGAAAGTACAATCAGACAGGTGAAGGAAGTAAACAAAACAACTCAAGACCTGAAGATAGAATTGGAAAAATTAAAGAAAACACAAATGGAAGAAATAATGGAAAGGAAGAATCTAGGGAAGAAAACAGGAACTACAGAGGTAAGCATAACCAACAGACTACAAGAGATGGAAGAAAGAATCTCAGGTGTAGAAGATACAATGGAAGAAATCGATGTATCTGTCAAAGAAAATGTTAAATCTGAAAAATTCCTGACACAGACCGTCCAAGAAATGCAAGACAATATGAAAAGACAAAACCTAAGAATAATAGGTATAGAGGAAAAAGAAGACTCCCTTCTCCAAGGCCCAGAAAATATTTTCAACAAAATCATTGAAGAAAATTTCCCCAAGCTAAAGGAGAGGCCAATTAGAATACATGAGGCCTACAGAACACCCAGCAAATTTGACCAGAAAAGAAAATCCTCCCGCCACATAATAATCAAAACAGTAAGTATACAGACCAAAGAAAAAATACTAAAAGCTGCAAGGGAAAAAGGCCAAGTAACATACAATGGCAAACCCATTAGAATCACACCTGACTTTTCAACAGAGACTATGAAAGCCAGAAGGGCCTGGACAGATATCATGCAGACCCTAAGAGAACACAGATGTCAGCCCAGGCTACTATACCCAGCAAAACTCTCAGTCCTCATAGATGGAGAAAACAAGATATTCAATGACAAAAACAAATTTCAACAATACCTACAAACAAATCCAGCATTACAGAAGACACTGGAAGGGAAAATACAACCCAAGAAAGCTAGCTACATTCAAGAAAACACAGGAAATAAATAACCTCACTTCAGTAAAACAAAAAGCAACCAAACACACAACCTGATGACCACAGCCAACATCAAAATCAAGAGATCTAACAGCCACTGGTCATTAATCTCTCTCAACATCAATGGACTCAACTCTCCAATAAAAAGACACAGATTAACAGAATGGATACGTAAACAAAACCCAGCAATCTGTTGCATACAAGAAACACACCTAAGACACAAAGATAGACATTACCTGAGGGTAAAGGGTTGGAAGACGACTTTCCAAGCAAACGGACCCAAGAAGCAAGCAGGAGTAGCCATTCTAATATCTGATAAAATAGACTTTCAACCAAAATTAATCAAAAGAGATGGGGAAGGACACTTCATACTCATCAAGGGAAAATTCCACCAGGAAGACATCACAATCCTGAACATCTATGCCCCAAATACAAGGGCACCCACATTTGTGAAAGAAACATTGATAAAATTTAAAGCACATATAGATCCACACACATTAATAGTGGGAGACTTCAACACCCCACTCTCAACAAAGGACAGGTCAACCAAACAGAAATTAAACAAAGAAACAATGTCTCTGACAGAGGTCATGAATCAAATGGACCTAACAGACATTTACAGAACTTTACACCCAAACAAAAAAGAATTTACCTTCTTCTCAGCACCTCATGGAACCTTCTCCAAAATAGACCACATAGTGGGTCACAAAGCAAGCCTCAACAAATACAAGAAGATTGAAATAATCCCATGTATCTTGTCTGATCACCATGGAATAAAGCTGGACCTCAACAATAACAGAAATAACAAAAAGCCTACACACACATGGAAACTGAACAACTTGTTACTAAATGACAGCTGGGTCAGGGAAGAAATAAAGAAAGAAATTAAAGTCTTTCTAGAAATCAATGAAAATGAAGACACAACATACCCGAACTTATGGGACACAATGAAAGCAGTGCTAAGAGGAAAGTTCATAGCACTAAGTGCCTTCAAAAAGAAATTCGAGACAGCTCATTCAAGCACCCTAATGGCTCACTTAAAAACCCTAGAAAAAGAAGAAGCAGACACACCAAGAAGGAGTAGACGGCTGGAAATAATCAAACTCAGGGCTGAAATCAATCAATTGGAAACAAATAAAACAATTCAAAGAATCAATGAAACCAAGAGCTGGTTCTTTGAGAAAATCAACAAGATCGACAAACCCTTAGCCAGGCTAACTAAAAGGCAGAGAGACACCACCCAAATCAACAAAATCAGAAATGAAAAGGGGGATATAACTACAGACACTGAGGAAATCCAAACAATCATTAGGACTTACTTCAAAAGTCTATATGCCACAAAATTTGAAAATCTAAATGAAATGGACAATTTTCTTGATCGATTTGACTTACCAAAGCTGAACCAGGACCAGGTAAATCAACTAAATAGACCTATATCCCCCAAAGAAATAGAGGCGGTCATCAAAAGTCTCCCATCCAAAAAAAGCCCAGGACCAGATGGCTTCAGCGCAGAATTCTATCAGACCTTCAAAGAAGAGCTAACACCAATTCTCTTCAAACTATTCCACAAAATAGAAACAGAAGGAATATTACCAAATTCATTCTATGAAGCCACAGTCACCTTGGTACCTAAACCTCACAAAGACTCAACAAAGAAAGAGAATTTCCGGCCAATCTCCCTTATGAACATTGATGCAAAAATACTTAATAAAATACTTGCAAACCGAATCCAAGAACACATCAAAGATATTATCCACTATGACCAAGTAGGCTTCATCCCAGGTATGCAGGGGTGGTTCAATATACGGAAATCCATCAATGTGATCCACCATATTAACAAACTGAAAGAAAAAAACCACATGATGATCTCCCTAGATGCTGAAAAAGCCTTTGACAAAATCCAACATCCATTCATGTTCAAAGTATTGGAGAGATCAGGGATACAAGGCACATATCTAAACATAGTAAAGGCGATATACAGCAAGCCTATAGCCAACATCAAACTGAATGGAGAGAAACTTGAAGCAATCCCACTGAAATCAGGGACAAGACAAGGCTGCCCACTCTCTCCATATCTCTTCAACATAGTCTTGGAAGTCCTTGCTAGAGCAATAAGACAGTTGAAGGAGATCAAGGGGATACAAATTGGAAAGGAAGAAGTCAAATTATCACTATTTGCAGATGATATGATAGTATACGTGAGTGACCCCAAAAACTCTACCAGGGAACTCCTACAGCTGATAAACACCTTCAGCAAAGTGGCAGGATACAAAATTAACTCAAAAAAATCAGTAGCCCTCCTGTATACAAAAGACAAAAGGGCTGAGAAAGAAATTAAGGAAACAACACCCTTCACAATAGCCACAAATGACATAAGGTACCTCGGAGTAACCCTAACCAAGGAAATCAAAGACTTGTATGAAAAAAATTTCAAATCTCTGAAGAAAGAATTAGAAGAAGATATGAGAAGATGGAAAGATCTCCCATGCTCATGGCTTGGTAGGATTAACATAGTAAAAATGGCCATCTTACCAAAAGCAATCTACAGATTCAATGCAATGCCCATCAAATTACCAACACAATTCTTTACAGACCTGGAAAGGAAAATTCTCAACTTCATATGGAATAACAAGAAACCCAGAATTGCTAAAACAATCCTCTACAATAAAAGATCTTCTGGAGGTATCTCCATCCCTGATCTTAAGTTGTACTATAGAGCAACAGTTTTAAAAACTGCATGGTACTGGCATAGAAACAGAATGGTGGATCAATGGAACCGAACAGAGGACCCAGAAATAAACCCACACACTTATGGACACCTGATCTTTGACAAAGACGCCAAAACCATACAATGGAAAAAAGATAGCATCTTCAACAAATGGTGCTGGTCTAACTGGATGTCTACATGTAGAAAAATGAAAATAGATCCATACTTGTCACCCTGCACAAAACTGAAGTCCAAGTGGATCAAAGACCTCAACATAAAACCAGACACATTAAATCGGCTTGAAAAAAAAGTGGGAAATACCCTAGAACTCATTGGTACAGGGGGAAACTTCCTGAACAGAACACCAACAGCACAGACTCTAAGAGCAACAACCAATAAATGGGACCTCATGAAACTGAAAAGCTTCTGTAAAGCAAAGGACACCGTCATCAAAACAAAGCGACCACCTACAGATTGGGAAAGAATCTTCACCAACCCTTTATCTGACAGAGGACTCATATCCAGTATATATAAAGAACTAAAGAAGCTGAAAAGCAGCAAACCAAGTAATCCAATTAAAAAATGGGGAACAGAGCTAAACAGAGAATTCTCTGTAGAGGAATACCGAATGGCAGAGAAGCACTTAAAGAAATGCTCAACCTCATTAGCCATTAGGGAAATGCAAATCAAAACAACCCTGAGATTTCACCTTACACCCATGAGAATGGCCAAGATCAAAAACTCAAGTGACAACACATGCTGGAGAGGTTGTGGAGAAAGGGGAACCCTTCTCCACTGCTGGTGGGAATGTAAACTTGTACAACCACTCTGGAAATCAATCTGGCGCTTTCTCAGACAACTAGGAATAGCGCTTCCTCAAGATCCAGCCATACCACTACTGGGCATATATCCAAAAGAGGCTCAAGTACACAAAAAGGACATTTGCTCAACCATGTTTGTAGCAGCTTTATTTGTAATAGCCAGAAGCTGGAAACAACCCAGATGCCCCTCAACTGAAGAATGGATGCAGAAATTGTGGTACATCTACACAATGGAATATTACTCAGCAATGAAAAATAAGGAAATCATGAAATTCGCAGGTAAATGGTGGGATCTGGAAAGGATCATCCTGAGTGAGTTGTCCCAGAAGCAAAAAGACACACATGGTATATACTCACTCATATAGACATACAACATAGGACAAACCCACTAAAACCTGTGCATCTAAAGAAACTAAGCAAGACAGAGGACCCTAACTAAAACGTCCAATCCCGATCCAGAAAGGCAAAGAGGATGGACATCAGAAGAAGAAGAAAACAGGAAACAACCTAGGAACCTACCACAGAGGGCCTCTGAAAGCCTCTGCCCTTCAGACTATCAAAGCAGATGCTGAGCCTGATGGGCAACTGTTGGGCAGAGTGAACGGAATTTTAGGTAAGAACTGGGAAATAGTAAGAGCTGGAGAGGACAGGGTCTCCACAAGGAGAGCAACAGAACAAGAAAATTTGAACATAGGGAACTTCCCAGTGACTCATACTCCAACCAAGGACTATTCATGGAGATAACCTAGAACCCCTGCACAGATGTAGCCCAGGGCAGTTCAGAGTCCAATTGGGTTACATAGTAATGTGAAGAGGGACTGCCTCTGACATGATCTGATTGGCCTGCTCTTTGATCGCCTCCCTCTGGGGGGGGGGGGGGGTTTGCAGCCTTACCAGGCCACAGTAGAGGACAATACAGCCACTTTTGATGTGAACTGACAGACTAGGATCAGAAAGGAGAGGAGAACTTCCCCTATTAGTGGACTTGGGGAGTGGCATGCAAGCAGAGGGAGGAGGGAGGGTGGGATTGGGATGGGAGGAGGGAGGGGCATATAGGGGGATGCAGAATGAATAAAGTGTAATTGATGAAAAATTTAAGAAAAAAAGGGAAAAAAATAATTTAAGAACCTTAAATGACTTTCAAAATGGGAGGAAAACATGGAGTTAGTCAATTGGCATGGAGCACGTCTCGCCCCTGGGGGCAATGGTCTCCTGAACCTACTCAGACCTCGGACACCACCACTGCTAGTTCTAGAACTGACGCAGGATGTTCCAACGAGGGGTTAAGGCTTCTCATAATATTTCCTATAAGCCCACACCTGTTTGTCTATATCCCCCATTTTTATTCATTATTAGCCAGATAGAGCCAAGTAATTGTGGTAATGATACTCGCTTTTTTTTAAACCCCAATGCTAGTAAAGTTAGGTATGCCCTGGTTACTCGCATGCCTCACTGGATGCCTATGCCCATTGATGCCCCTCACGCTATGACTCTCTTCAGACAGAAAAGGGATCTTGGAACTACAGCCACCATTGTTACTACCATCTCATTGACGGCTGTTGGAGCTACCACCAGGGCATTAGCCATGAGTCATACTGGGCAGACTGCTCAGACCCTGAATAATCATTCAGCCAATGTAGCTCATGCCTTAGTTGTACATAAAGGAATTAATGCTCAACTAAAAGGAAGCTTGATGGTGTTCAATCAGAGGATTGACCTCTTGCAGGAGCAAATTGATACCCTATGGCAAATCGCTCAACCTGGCTGTCAATGAAAGTATGCTGGACTTTGTGTCACTAGCATACAACATGAGAATTTTTCCTGCACTGCAAATCTGTCTAAACAATTGTCGAGCTATATTTTAGGTAATTGGACTGGAGAATTCGATACTACGATGGAGCAGCTGAGAGTGGCCATTGTCACAGTAAATTCTACCGGAGTGGACGCAGGACTAGCCACAGGATTATCAACATGGCTTGCTGCAGCCATGAATCATCTGAAGGAATGGGCGGGCATGGGAGCGTTAGCAGGCCTTCTGGTGTTGGTCTCCTTGGTTTGCCTGTGGTATATATGCAAGATTAGAGTCTCACAACAGTGTGATGCAGCCATGATCATTCAGGCCTTTACAGCCATTGAAGCAAGACATTCTCCCCAAGCATGGTTGGATACCATAAAAAGCTAAAATGATACGCTCAGGATGCGAGGCTAAGCACTGCACTCAGGGTCAGCCGCTTTGGACCCAGAGAAGAGCATGTCTGATTGCATGCGGGTTGATGCCCCAGGTCCCGCCTCTGAGAAAAAGGTATCGGACGGGTCCGATGCTCTTTGGGTGGATGACACCTAAATGAACATCTGTACAAAGTCCCAATTTATTTCTAATATCAGAGATCAGACCTCTACTCTTGCCTGATGCGTCTAAAACAAAAAGGGGGAACTGTAGAGAGCTGCAGAATGCTATGCCTTAAAGATGGAGCTGGTTTCCGCCTTCCACCTTCCCGATGGTGAGTGCTCTCTGTCAGGAACAACTCCACATTTGGCTAAGGCCGAGGATCTGGCTTGCTTCCATGTATGTGGACCTATCTGCATTGCCCCCGTGGCATGCCTGGGTTGGCTACCCAGAGGCTATTTAAGCTGTGGGCTGGCTTTCCCCGGGGTCCGAGGATTGTTCAATGTTCCTGAATAAACTGCATTGAAAAAAAAAAAAAAAAAAAAAAGAATCTAAACACAGCTGCCATTTTCTGCATTGGAGTTAGCTAAAATGGACGTTACCCTGAGTGTCTGTGTTAATAGCTGTATCCCCTTCACAATAAGACAAACACTTTGTCTCATTTCATTGTTTCAGTGAAAATGTTCAAACGTCTAAGCAGTAATTTTGAAATAGAATTTCGTGCCTCCTGGATTTGGGTGAACCCCAGTTATCACCATGAAGTTTCCAAGAGGAAGGTGAGCAGGAGAGGAGGCACTTTCATGGTGTGAAAGACGATTATTTTACTCAACTGTTTTCTGTCCCTTTCATATGTGACTGTTGTAGATGGATTTTTACCTTGTTTTTGGCACAGGGTCTCACTGTGTAGTCTTGCCTTCCCTGGGGCTGCTATGTAGATCACAGTGGGCTTCAACTCATGAAGATCTGCCTGCTTGCCTTCCTCCTGTGGGATTCAAGGGGTGTCCACCAGATCTGGCCTGAGGCTGTTGTCCAGACAAGGACTTGCTATGTCAGCATGGCTGACCTGTTACTCTGTATGTACTCTAGACTGCCCTTGAACTCTGTATCTATCTTCCTGCTTCTGCCTCTTGAGTGCTGGGATTATAGGTGTAAGCCATCAAGTTTGGGCTTTTTAGATTTATTATGTTTGTTTGTTTGTTTTTGTTTTTTTAAGATTTCTCTCTCTCTCTCTCTCTCTCTCTGTGTGTGTGTGTGTGTGTGTGTGTGTGTGTGTGTGTGTGTGTGTACATGAGAGTACCCATGGAGGCCAGAGCAAGACATTAGATTCTCTAGAGCTTGAGTTACGTAAGCCACTGGATATGGCTGCTGGAGCAGTATATATGTACTCTTTATCATTGAGACAACTCTTTGGTCCTTATACCTTTATTTTTTTAAGTAAAGTTAAATGCAACCTCTGTGCGTTGAATGGAGACAGAAGACTGAAGGAGGTGATGGTGATGATGTGTCTATGTGGAGAAGTGGAGACTTGAATCAGAGCAAAGGGGGCAGGGTGGAGAGAGAAGGGCCATGGCCAGTGCAGCAGCATCTGTCAGACACAGCTGTGCACAAGCGGGCTGCGCTGCCTCGGCGCTGGGCCTCTTGCATTTCTTCTAAGATCCTTCTACACTAGGAAACGATTTCGCCAACAGGATCTCACTGGGTACACCAACCACACTTCAGGGTAAGCCCGTGCCCAGCAATGATGGACAGCACAACACAGACTCACTGGTGTTTGTGTGGGTTCTTGTCTCATAGTGCTTTGTTTGAGCATTTTTGGACTTTTGCGTTTGTGTTTTTGCTTGTGAGTGTTATGGTTTTCTTTTTTATGTTTTTGTGGACTCTATGTGTATGGTTCTTATGCTCTTCTTATTGTATTTTTCTTCTATTTTTTGTTTGTTGTTCACCTGTTTGTTTTCTAAAGAGAGAGAAAAATAAAAGGCATGAAGTTAGGTAAGGAGGTGTGGAGGACCTGAGGCGAATTTACAGAATGGGAAACTGATAAAAATATGATCTGTGAAAAAATTTTTCAATAAAAATAGTGCTTTGCTTTTAAGTATGTATGTATACTTAATATATGATGTTTAAATTTTCTGGTTCTGTTGCTCTCCTTGCGGGGTTCCCGTCCTCTCCAGATCCTACTATTTCTCACTTCTTACAAAAGATTCCATGCACTCTGCCCAACAGTTGGCCATAAGTCTCAGTGTCCGCCCCGACAGTCCGCAGGGCAGACTGTCTCCCCCCCCCCAGGCCCTCCCTGGCAGGCCCCTAGGCTGTTTCCCACCTTCTTCTTCTTCTGATGTTCATCCTCTTTGCCCTTCGGGATGCGGATTGAGCATTCTAGTCAGAGTCCTCCCTCTAGATCAGTTTCTCTATATGTACAGATTTTAGTAGGTTTGTCCTTCTGTTTCTGGGACAGCTCACTCAGGATGATCCTTTCCAGGTCCCACCATTTACCTGAAAATTTCATGATTTCTTTATTTTTCATTGCAGAGTAATACTCCATTGTATAGATGTACCACAATTTCTGCATCCATTCTGCAGTTGAGGGGCATCTGGGCTGTTTCCAGCTTCTGGCTGTTTACAAATAAGGCTGCTACAAACATGGTTAAACAGATGTCCTTATTGTGTATTTGAGCCTCTTTTAGATATATGCCTAGGAGTGGTATGGCTGGATCTTGAGGAAGCACTATTCCTAGTAGTCTGAGAAAGTGCCAGATTGCTTTCCAGAGTGGTTGTACAAGTTTACATTCCCACCAGCAGTGGAAGAGGGTTCCCCTTTCTCCACAACCTCTCCAGCATGTGTTGTCACTTGAGTTATTCATCTTTGCCATTCTGATGGGTGTAAGGTGAAATTTGAACACAGGGGTCTTCCCAGAGACTCATACCCCAACCAAGGACTATTCATGGAGATAACCTAGAACCCCTGCACAGATGTAGCACATGACAGTTCAGTGTCCAAGTGGGTTACATAGTATTGGGAAGAGGGACTGCCTCTAACATAATCTGATTGGCCTGCTCTTTGATCATCACCCCCTGAGGGAGGAGCAGCCTTACTAGGCCACAAAAGATGACAATGCAGCCACTCTTGATGAGATCTGATGGACTAAGATCAGAAGGAAGGAGAAGAGGACCTCCCCTATCAGTGGACTTGGGGAGGGGCATGCGTGAAGAAAGGGGAGGGAGGGTGGGATTGGGAGGGGAGGAGGGAGGGGCTTATGGGGGATACAAAGTGAATAAAGTGTAATTAATAATAATAATAAATTTAAAAGTAAAAAAATATATGATGTTTAGAAATAATGTTTTGTGTATAAACACAATCAAAACAAATTGTAAATATTTTAGATCCACATATTATAATTATGAACTTATAAGCATATGTTATAGTTTGAATGTAAAATGCCCCCATGGACTCAGAGTTTTGACTTGGTCCTCTGCTGATTTGGCACTGTTTTGGGGAGTTACAGAAGCTCTGGGAGGTAGCACCTAGATAGGGAAGTGAGCCTCTGGGGCCAGCTTGAAGGAGCCCCCCACGTCCTACCTGCTATCTGTTTGCTTCGCTGTCCGGTTCTGGTGGAGAGCAGCAGCATGGAATCACCGGCTGCATAGCAGACTGCACGCCGGAGGCCCCCAGATCCTCCCACGGCTCACTGCTTGTCAGGTGTTTGGTCGGGATGGCCACTTGAGAGCATCAGATCTCCTCAGAAGCACATCCAGGAGAACGGGCCTGCAACAGGGTGCTCTGAACCTGAGTGCGGAGCAATCTGCAGAGCTAAGGGACGGTCTGAGTGAGCTCACCACACAGGCATGATGCTGTTTGAAACTGATGCCAAACCTGAGGTACAAACTACAAAACATGTTCATGTATTGCATGATGTTCCAGTAATATGTACAGTTTCATGTTTTTATAAGTGTATTAAAAGGAATTTTTTAAAGCCTCAAGTAATAATATTTCATTCCGTTGATTAATTCTGCAGTCCTATATGTTTGAACAATGGATCCCAAAGTATAGAATGCAGCACATTTTCATCCAGGCGCAAACACTTCGAGGAGTTAAGTGGCTTTTAAGAAGTGTCCCCAGAGTTAAACAGGTTCACTTTTCAGAGGAACAAAACAAAACAAAACAAAACACCCAAAAAACTCCTGGGCAATTTTTTAATGTTCTAGTCAAGGCTGGTGAGTCCAAAAGCAGCTTGTAGGGCGCGTTGCCCTGAGTCCTAGGAAATACATACTAAAATAAAATGTGAAAGTCCTTCCCCTCTGTGATGTCTGTCCCTGCCTCCAAATCTCCAAGGCATTTGTTTTGTAAAATCCTAAATGGAAACACATTTTAGTGCTGTAATTTCAAACAACTCATCCCTTTTGAACTCTGCAGCCTTGAAGCATGAACACAACAGCATATCAAGTTCACAAAATTTCAGACAAACCATGTTCAGGATATATATATGCACATATATAGATATTTATTTTTTTAAAGACTGGAAAAAAATCTTAATTTTTCCCACTTCTCGTTTCCTTTCTCTCAGCACTACCGTACTCTAGGAAGCTCTGAATGCTGGCTTCTCTTGCCCCTTTTTCCTCCCTCTTTCCCCTTCCCCAAATTCTATCACATGTTGGTGAAAGATCTAAACTGTGTGCAAGTCCCCCTTTCAGGCGTGAAATCATTGTGACCACATTTGCCTGTCTATGAGGCTCAGTTAACACCAGTGAGTAATCAAACTCTTCATACCAAGATGGAAATTGGTGAACGTTGCTAACATCGTTCCTCCAAGAACTGTCCTATCAACCGGGTGGGGGATTGTTTTGGTTTTTTGTTTGTTTTGGGGGTTTATTTGCATGTGTTGCCTTGAAATAGAAAGAGCAACAATGAAGATGGGAAAAATATCAGTTCTGAGGCTGAGATTCATAGCCAAACTTTGGGCAAAGTGCAGGGACTCTTACGAAAGAAGGGGAAATAGAAAGACCTGGAGGGGCAAGGAGCTCCACAGGAGACCAACAGAGCCATAAAAACTAATCCCTTGGGGCCCTGAAGAGAACGATACCCCAACCAAAGACAATGCATGGACAGGACCTAAAACCCAGGCTCAAATGTAGCTCATAGACTCAGTCTCCAAATGGGAGCCCTAGTAAAAGGAGCAGGGACTGTCTCTGATATGAACTCAGTGGCCAGCTCTTTGATCACCTCCCCCTGAGAGGGGAACAGCCTTGCCAGGCCACAGAGGAAGACAATGCAGCCAGTCCTGATGTGATCTGATAGACTAGAGTCAGATAGAAGGGGAGGACCTCTCCTATCAGTGACTAGGGGAGGGGAATAAGGGGAGAAAGGAGAAGGAGGGTGGGATTGGGAGGAGAGGAGGGAGGAGGCCACAGCTGGGACAGAAACTGAATAAACTGTAATAAATGATAATAAAAATATAAAATAAATTTTTAAAAAAGTTAAAGCTTTGGTAGTAGAAATGAAAAAGAAAGAAAGAAAGAAAGAAAGGAAGAAAGAAAGAAAGAAAGAAAGAAAGAAAGAAAGAAAGAAGTATCAGTTCTGAGTCTTTGTCTCTCCTGGGTATTTAAAACAGCCTCACAACACTACCACAATGCTTTTCGAAAACAATGGAAAATATCAATGTTCCAGAAAATCATCTGCTGTGATTCCAGTGTGATTTATTCAGAAAAAGATGAGTACCTTCATTTAATTTATATTTTAGGAATATAAATATAAACTAAGCTCGATGAAAGACCAAAATAAACAAAAACTGCCAAACAACCTGATAATCACATGAGAGAATGAAAGAATCCATAATAATTTCTCTTCCAACATGGACTGAACATTCCATAAATACACACATGATTTACAGTTACATTATAGTGGTCTAAAGTTAGAGGCGAAAGGTGCCAATCTCAAGGAGGGAGAAAGAAAAACGTGATTTATTCTGCTTTCCTGGCCTGCTAGCCTCCAGGTGGACCCTTTGATCCAGCCACTGGCAGTGATTTTCTGAAGTGGTTTCCGACAGTGTCTGACATCATTTATAGTGCTCTTGAACAATCTTGTAATGTGCTAAACTACGCCAAATTAAGTGAGTTAGTGGCCGGAAAAAAGAGTCCAGTGGGCCCAGGGGTGTTGGGAGGCTTTGGCTACTTGCTGCCTATTGTATTTACGGCTCAGAGGGAAGAAATGAAATGTTTGGATTCCCTAAGACCTAGAGTCGCAGACTTTGTTGAGAGCCACAGCAAAGCGGGCATAAGAAGGGATGGATTCCACAGTCTTGGGCATGTGGAAGTTTCCACACTCTTCTTGTAAAGTAACTCATATGCCTTTTTAAAAGTCACTCAATAACGTTTTCATTCATTCCATCACTCACCGGCTATGTACTGACTCCCTGTAACCGGTGGCTAAGTGTCTCACATAGGAGATACAAATGAGAGCTAATGCGAACCTTGTGCTGGGAGAGACTGCTATGGTCCACAGCAGAGATGTGTGCTGAGATGAACGGGCTCAGAGGCAGAGAATGTGTTGACTAGAAAATGATGCTCTCATAGAGCTTATATTTTATTAGGATATATCATTCATAAAGAAAGGTGATGTCATTTTAGATTATCATTGCGCTAGAAAAAAAAATAATGAAAGCATAAAAGATCATGTTAGGTTATATGCCTAGGCAAGTTTCTGAGAAGAGAAATATAAAACATGGGGTAATGTTACAACAAAAGACATTACCTGAGATGGTGTAGTTTGTTGATTTTGAAGACTACATGGGCCACCTGAATGACAGAGACAGGGTGGCCATGATGGAGGCAGGCAGATAAAGTTAGCCAACAGCAGGAACAGAGGGCCAGGTGCCCATTTCCCACTGTAGTGCTAAGACTTGGGCAGACTCTGGAAGATTTTGTTCTGGGATATGAATTTAAAACTCATGCTCAATAGCTCAAGAACAGAAGAAACTGGAAAATAAGTTATTTAAGAAAAGATGACTCCTGTGGCAACGGTAGCTTCAATAAGGAGTGATCCCTTATGGCCTTCCAGGAGCAGGAAGACCTGGAGGAAGAAGTTTGGGAAAGAATGTTAAGAAATCAGATTTGAATATCATGTGACATTCCTAGAACTGCAGTAACAACTTACATAAGCTTGGTAGTTTAATAATAGATATTTACAAGCGTTCTGAAGGCCAAACACCAGAATTAAGGTGCCAACGTGACCACGCATCCTTAGTCCTTGAGGGAAGAACCCATCTGTTAGTCCTCCAGGTTCTAGCGAGATGTAAACATGCTTTGTTTTGAAGCTGCATTGCGTGACCTCTGCCTCCACTTCACTTCCTTCTCCGTGCCTGTCTGTTTCTGTTTGTTTCTGATAGGGGCACTTGCCATGGGAGAGCCCCCTGAATAAATTTAGATTATTACACTTTGAGATTGTCATTTAATTACTTCTGTCAAGATCCTTGCTTTTCCCCCAAATAACATGGGTCCACATAAATTTGGGGGCCACACTCAATCTACCACATGTGTTAACTGGAGCAGTCTCACAGAGGGTCAGAGCAGGCTAAGAAAGAGCTGCCCGAGAGGCAGGGGAAACTGGACATGAGAGCACACTGCCTCAAGGCAAAATCTGTGGCAGATGACTAAAATCTATCAAGGAAAGAGTGGTAGATGCCTCACTCTCTGGAGCCACATGGTGACCCCGGTGTGTGTGTGCTGTGCCACCATATTGGTACAGTGTTCTAGGAAAGGATGTAGAGAAGAGACATCTGAGACTTGGCTATGGAGAAGGGTAGGGGAAGGAGCTCAGCCTGAAAGCTTGTTGTGGGTGGAGGGGACAGGTAGGGGAAGGAAGAGAGTGTCTAGTCAGATAGAACAAAAAAACTGCCAACAGGCTCTCCAGAGGACAGAAATACAAACACAAGTGCGAGCATAACCAGGCTAGTGGGGATATGGATTTGTAACTCACAGGCCAAAGGATACTGAAAGTCAAGAGAGTAGATGAGCAGCAAAGAGAAAGGGGGGGGGGGGGAAGAGTGGAAGGGCAGGGAACACCTGAAGGAAGCACAAAAAACAGGCTGCAGAGGAGTAGTGAATCTGAGCATGACAGCATCCTCTTGGAATCCCAGCATTCAGGTGGCAGAGACAGGAGAACTGCAGGTTTGGGAGCCGTCTGGGCTACATTGTGAGACTATGTCTTAAAAAAAAAAAATAGGAAAAACCATGAGCAGAGAGGAAGGATAAATTCTAGGAGCATAGGAAGAAGGTATGTCGTGAATGAGTAAGTGGTCAGAAGAGGGAGCCTTCCTAAGGTGACCAACAGTGAGAACAACTGTGAACCTGGCCACAGGACCTTCTGGGTGAAAGTGGAAGTCACACAGCCGGAAAGTGACAAAGAGGTGACAGGGTGGGTGGAGGCAGTAGCATTCAAAGGAAAGGGGAGATGAAAAAGAAAGTAGCTAGGAGTCTCAGCTAGGGTCACCCCATATACACACTGATTTCCTTTCTCTCTTCCAGTCAGCTGGTGCTTTCTCTGCCTCTCTAAGCTACCAGGTTTCACCCCAGCATCTGGCTCCTGAATCTTTATTGGTAAAATAGAACTGCTGGAATTTTCATTATTTAAAACAACATTTTGGCACCCAGGCTGGACATTGTGGAAAGTTTAGCAAAAGTTGTTTAATGTTTGTAAATAGTTTTACCGTATCTTTCCTTTTTATGTAGAAAAAAACCAGGGATATAGAAATAACATAGGAATGATCAGAAAAAGGGGTAGATTATTGAATCTACTGTTGCAGATATTTGTATGTTGATACAAAGTTAAGGTTATAATTGGTATATTAAGGTATACAATATACATTTGTATATTGATACAAAATTAAGGTTATATTTTGGTTACAGTATATTCTATATCAAATATTTTTAAGATATTGTACCTATATAATTCTCAAAAATGTAATTCTAGTGCTATTAAAAACTACTATCACAAACTAAGATAATTAAGAATTGCAGATTGTCAATCAAACTTCTGTGTGTGTGGAGAAAGGGGAACCCTCCTCCACTGCTGGTGGGAGTGCAAACAACCACTTTGGAGATCAATCTGGCGCTTTCTCAGAAAATAGGGAATACGTCAAGATCCAGCTACACCACTCCTGGGCATATACCCAAAAGATGCCCCACCATCCAATAAGGACATTCGCTCAACTATGTTCATAGCAGCTTTTTTTTTTTTTTTTTTTTGTTAGGTAGTAGTTTAGTTAGTCACAGGTGTTTTCTAAGTTAATCAGTCAGGAGATAGTAAGAAACAAGAAATTCAGACATACAAGAGATATATAGATGGTCTTCAAAAAACTTTAGAGATCTACAGATTATGGCATAATTTGAGAATTTTTTTGACAATGAGACATGTTAGTATCTGGAAGTACCCCTTTTGATTAAAAAAAAAAGAAAGAAAAGATAATGGGCATCAAAAAAGTTCTCCTTTAAGAGATAGCTTCATATGTGGCAAGCTAGCCACTGGACAAGGAATACCCTTGTTTCTGCAACAGACCATATTGGACAAACTGGATGCAGGAAAGTCAACTACCAAGCTTTACAAGGACTAGGTACGCAAGTCCTTCCCATTAACTGCTTCACAGAAGTCTCTCAGATATTCTGAGCCAGAAGTCTGAAGAAAATGCTCCAGTGTTACAGATATATCTTGGAAGACTGTCCAGGCAGCCAGCAGTCTCTCTCATTTCTATAGTTTTGGAAGCTGCTAGTTCTACACTTCCTGTTTCTTTAGATAATATTTATCCTTCTCAGGTCTCTGATGGGCTTGAAGACTAAATAGTTACAGTCTTGATGATGCTATCTCTTTTCCATTGTATGGTTTTGGCATCTTTGTCAAAAATCGGGTGTCTATAGATGTGTGCGGTTTTTTCCTAGGACTTTGATTTGATTCCATTGGTCCACCATTCTGTTTCTATGCCAGTACCATGCAGTTTTTGTTACTGTTGCTCCATAGTACAGCTTGAGATCAGGGATGGAGATACCTCCAGAAGATCTTTTATTGTACAGGATTGTTTTTAGCAATTCTGGGTTTCTTGTTATTCCATATGAAGTTAAGTATTTTTCTTTCAAGGTCTGTAAAGAATTGTGTTGGTAATTTGATGGGAATTATATTGAATTTGTAGATTGCTTTTAGTAAAATGGCCATTTTTACTATGTTAATCCTGCCAAGTCATGAGCATGGGAGATCTTTCCATCTTCTGATATTTTCTTCTATTTATTTCTTCAGACACTTGAAGTTTTTTTTTTTTCATACAAGTTTTTTACTTGCTTTGTTAGAGTTATGCCAAGAGATTTTATGTCTTTTGTGGCTATTGGTGCTGGTCTAACTGGATGTCCACATGTTGAAAAATGCAGATAGACCCATATCTATCATCCAGCAAAAATTAAAGTCCAAGTAGATCAAAGATCAACATAAAACCAGACACAGTAAACCCGTTAAAAGAAAAAGTAGGGAAGAGCCTCGAACTCATTGGCACAGGAGACAACTTCCTGAACAGAATACCAACAGCTCAGGCTCTAAGATCTACAATTAATAAATGGGACCTCATGGAATTGAAAAGCTTCTGTAAAGCAAAGAACACTGTCAATAGAGCAAAATGACAGCCTACAGACTGGGAAAATATCTTCACCAACCTGATTGGGGGCTCATATCTAGAATATATAAAAAACTCCAAGAAATTAGACACCAACACACCAAATAATCCAATTGAAAATGGGGTACAGAGCTAAGCAGAGAATTCTCAACAGATGAATATCAAATGGCAGAGAAACACTGAAAGAAATGTTCAACTTCCTTAGTCGTCAGGGAAATCCAAATCAAAACCACTCTGAGATTCCATCTTATACCCATCAGAATGACTAAGATCCAAAACTCAAGTGACAACACATGCTGGAAGGATGTGGAGAAAGGGGAACCCTCCTCCACTGCTGGTGGGAGTGCAAACAACCACTTTGGAGATCAATCTGGCGCTTTCTCAGAAAATAGGGAATACGTCAAGATCCAGCTATACCACTCGTGGGCATATAACCAAAAGATGCCCCACCATCCAATAAGGACATTCGCTCAACTATGTTCATAGCAGCTTTATTTGTAAGAGCCAGAATCTAAATGTCCCTAGATGTCTCTCAATGGAGGAATGGTACAGAAATTGTGGTACATATACACAATGGAATACTACTCCTCTATTAAAAACATGGAAATCAGGAAATTTTCAGGCAAATGGATAGGACTAGAAAAGATCATCCTGAGTGAGGCAACCCAGAAACAGAAAGACAGGCATGGTATACACCCACTTATAAGCAGGTATTAGCCGTATAATATAGGACAGCCATCTACACACCTAAACAACAAGGAGGACCCTAGGGAGGATGCTTAAATTTCATTCAAAATGGCAAACAGGATAGACAGCAGTGGAAGAGAGGGAACAGGATGGAGCCAACTATAAAGGATCCTCTGAAAGGAATCACCCAACAGGGGATCGAAGCAGATGATGAGATGTAGTGCCAAACTTTGGGCAGAGCGCAGGGAGTCTTATGGAGGAAGAGAGGGGTGGGATTAGAGGGACATGGAGGGGACAGGAGACCCACAAGGAAACCAACAAAACTAAAAGATGTGAGCCCAGGGGGTCCTGCAGAGACTGATGTACCAAAAGAGGACCATGCATGGAGCGAACCTAGGCCCCCTGCTCAGATGTGGCCGATTGGAAGCTCAGTCTCCATGTGGATCTCTGAGTGAGGGGAGCAGGGGCTGCCTCCATCATGAACTCAGCTGACTGCTCTCTGATCACTCGCCCCTGATGATGCAGCCTTGCTAGGCCATGGAGGAAGATCTGATGAGACTTAAGCTATGGGCAGATGGCAATAGCGGAGAAGTCCCCCTTTCAGTGGGCTAGGGGAAGGGAACGAGGAGAAGAGGGAGGGGAAACATTTTTTAAAAATAGTTATAATCTCACAATTAAGCTTAAGTTGTTTAGGATTTAAGAAAATTTCTTAGGTGTAAAAGAACAGGTTTTGGTTGGTATTACAAATTTTGATACAAAGTGATTTAGGTACAGAACTTTGGGCTCACCAAGATAGGATAGAAAGTAGGTTACTTTCTTCAAGGTTAGTAATTACATATACACTAGATATTGTGGATGTAATTTTTACCTGATAATACATAGTTTATTGATGTCAGAGAAAAAGTCATTTATTTAGACAAAAAAGAGAGAAAATGTTGCATGATATTTGATCCCATTGTGAGCTGTTAGACACTGTTTCTTCTTTGGTGTGGTTGAGCTCCATCACAAACCTTTAATCCAAGAATTTCTGTTTATTGTAAACAGGTGATTATGGTGTGGTTCAGCCAGCCCTAGCACACACCTTTAATCTAAGAGCTTTCTGTACACAGGATTTAATAAAGTTAACCCTAGGTCAAGAGGTGAAGCAAGAAACCAGCTGACAAGGATTAAAGAGTAGGCTGCTAGACTTTGAGTTGAAGGGTATTTAAGAGAGTGTGGAGAAGAAAGGGTGTTTTGAGCTTTCCTTTTTGAGCTGGAATTTTAATGCTTTAGTTCTCTAGCTCTCTGGCTACCTAGCCTCTGGCCTTGGGTTTTTGCCATTTTCCTTCTGGGTTGTCAGCTGAGCTTATGAGCCTTTTGAGATTTTTCCATACTGACCTGAGCTGAGAAGGCAGGCCATTTGGGTGCTTTCTCTGCCTCTCTGAGCTCCTGAGTGTTTATTGGTAAAATAGAATGGTTGGGATTTTCATTATTCAAAATAACGCCTCCCACCCCACTCTCCTACACCTGATCCCCACCCCTGTTACTCTCCTCACCCTCTCTCACACCCAGTTTCCTCCCTCTATGTACTTCAGATGTCTGTCATTTTCTCTTCTCAGTGAATGAGATTCAAGCACCCTCCCTTGCACCCTCTTTGACTTCTTTGGGTCTCTGGATTGTAGTATGGTTATCCTGTACTACGTGGTTAATATCCACTTATAAGTGAGTATATACCATGTGTGTCTTTCTGGGTCTGGGATATCTCACTCACTATATTTTCTAGTTCCATCATTTGCCTGCAAATTGCATGACATCTTTCTTTTGTTTTGTTTTGTTTTACAATTTTTTTTCTTAATTTATTTAATCGGTTTACAGCCTGATTCCAGTCCTCTCCCTCCTCCTCTCCCAATCGTACACTCAAGCCCCCTTTTCCCTCTCCTTTTTTTCAGAGAAGGGGAGGCTTCCAAGAGGTATCAATCAACCTAAACTTATCGTCTCCCATTGAGGTCTGGCAAGGCAGCCCAGCTATGAGAAGGGAGCCAAAAGCAGGCAACAGAGTCAGAGACAGCCTCTACACATCCTGAGTGAGCTATCCCAGAAGCAGAAAGACATCTTTGTTTTTAATAGCCGAGTAGGATTCCATTGTGTAAATGTAGATTTTCTTTAGTCGTTCTTTGGTAGAGGAATATCTAGGTTTTTTTTTTTTTTTTTTCCAGTTTCTGGCTATTACAAATAAAGTTGCTATGAACATAGTTGAGCAAATGTCCTTGTGGTATGGTGGAATATATGCCCAGGAATGGTATAGGTTGGTCTTGAGATAGATCTATTCCCAATTTTCTGAGAAACCTCCAGATTTATTTCCTTAGTGGTTGTAGAAATGTGCACTCCTACCGGCAGTGAATGTGTGTTCACCTTTCTCCACATCCTCTCTAGCATGTGCTGTCGCTTGAGTTTTTTTATCTCAGTCATTCTGACAGCTGTAACATGGAATCTCAGTGTCATTTTGATTTGCATTTCCCTGATGACTAGGGATGTTGAACATTTCTTTAAGTGTTTCTTTTCTGAGAAGGAGAGGGGGAGGAGGGGGAGGTGCATAAGAGTGAGACTGGGAGGACAGGAGGAAGGGGTCTGGAATCAGGCTGTAAAGTGATGAAAGAGAGAGAGAGAGAGAAAGAGAGAGAAAGAGAGAGAGAGAGAATTATTTAAAAGAAGTTGCACTTGCAAGGCTGCCTAGCACCGCTGGAGCGCTAAGCCACAGAGCCAACTCCTGCGGCATCAGTAGATTCCAGGCTTAGACTGAAAAAGCCTCCTGTGCCAGGCTCCTTGGAGGCTTCAAGAGAGGAACAACTCGACAGAGAAAGAGGTACTGAACACCTGGGAGGACAAGAGAATGATGAAGAGACTGAGACCCAGAGGAACTGGAAGAGGGCAGGTAACCCTAGACAGGAAGACTTCCTCTTTTGCAACTGAAGAGAGCCTGGGCAATCATCAGGGGTGTTTGCAGGTCCCTGGCAGCAGTTGAGGAGATCGACGCCTTCATGTTTGTATTTTCATAGCCACATGCGGGATGCATGAGTCTAGGCAGATGACTCACTCCATTAGGGCAGCTCTTGTCAAGGTCACCATGACCTTCAGCATTAATAATGGTCAACCCTCAGCCTTTCTCTTAGTCATCTTGTTCCTGTGGTTGTTTTATTCTTCTCCCTTTCTAGAACACATTCTAAAATAAACTGCTGTATACATGGACTTCTCTTTCAATCTTTCCTTAGGAAAAGATTAGGATAAGAGTCCTGTTTGGGGCAAAGCTACAAGTGTGTCTGTATCTACAGCTTCAGCAGGTCTCCAGAGAGCTCTGTTACTTCATGACAGATCCTGGGTCTGATTTTCAGCAGTTTGTTTGTGTTTACATGCCAGAGATTAGCTCCCCTCCCCCTACTTATTACTAGAAATGAGATTTGTACTGAATCCTACCCTGGGGTCTGCTTCCTGGAGTCATGGATGATACCAAGAGTCTTAATCTTAATTCCTCAAAAGAAGAGCCCTAGACAAAGGTCCATACATAGGTAGTTTGGTTTTGAATGCAGTTCTCCAGGGGGAGTATTAAGATGCAAAGACAACAGACAAGGAAGAGGAAACAAGACTGGCTCAATTCAATAAGATCTTTTTACATCTTATGAAGTGTGTCTCCCAACTTGTACTCAGGGAATAATGGGAATAACCCAGTGATGTCACCAGTTCAAGAGACAGGGTGAAGAGGACTGCTAACAAGCTCTAAGCCAGAGCAGCAGTGGAATGCCTGACTTTATAAGAACCGACGGAAAGTGACTAACCTCAAAGACTTAGAGTAATAGCAGTGACTAGAGAAGGTGCGCAGGCAGACAGGAAGAGGACACATTCTGCTGGAAGACTGTGGTCCCTCCCTCAGTGCCCAGATCCATGTCAGCTAGCATGCAGAACCTATTGCTGGAAGAAGGGGCCCCTAGGGTACTGGGTCTCAACCTGGGACATTTTTTATTCCCAAAGAGTGTTTCAATGCTGGGAGACACTTGGTTGTCTTGGTTGCAAAAGGCAGGGTCCCAGTAGGAGACCTCATTACAATGATAACAAACCTTCAGAATAAGCCTGGACCCATCTGCAAATGTCAACAGTGCTATCTATGGCTGAGCAGCCCTGTTTTAGAAGGTCCCTGTGACACCATTACAATGAATATGGTAAGTTCCGATTTCCTTTTTCGGAAGGACTTGCAGTCAGGAAACCTGGAGGATGGGAGACAGTGCCCTCTCTGCCCAGCTCCTCTGTCTAGTTCACTCAGCAATTAACCCCTAGAGAAGACTTGGCACATCTCCCTTCCCACCTACCTTCTCCTGAGACAGGAAAGACAGACACCCATAGGTGGAGTTGACAAATCCTCAGCCTCCAATTGAGGTATCAGAGTGGAAGCTGCAGGGACTTTAATAGCCTAGTTCTAGTTCTGCTAGAAGTCTCAGAACACAGGAAAGAGGAAGAGAAGGATCTGTAAAGTTTTAACATTTGTACAAGTGATGGGCTTCTCACCTTTAGGGCACTGAACAGAAATGATCTCATCTCTTTTAGAGGGAGACAGAAGTATGTCCACCACTCAATTCTTATGAACATCAAGTTCAAAAGGGAAATGTATTTTAAGTGCTCACTGGCTTTTCTGGCTCTCTTTGCCTAAAACAACAACAACGACAACAATAAATAATAATAATAATAATAATAAAATTTAAGTCTCATGTAGCCATGCTGGTTTCAAACTTACAGCTAAAAATTATCTTGAACTTTTGATCCTCCTGACCTCGGGTATTACAGTTGTGCAGCCATCCCTGATTTTCTGAGATGGTAGTTCAAGCCCAGGGCTTCATGAATGCTAGGCAGCCATTCTACTTATTTATTAGGACACCAGGCCTCTCTCTGATTTCCTGAAGGCTTCTCAGGACTGAAGAGTATTTTTGTTATGATGGGGAACTGAATCTGTGAGTCATTCACTATAGAATACCGGTTGGACTGAGTTCAAGAGCCTGTTTCTCTTCCTCCATTGCCCATTTACTTTCTTTCTATACTATGGCCCTTCTGTGTTTTCACTTTGCTCCACAATATATCTCTCTGTCTCTGTCCATTTATCTGTCTGTTGTCTGTGTGTGTGTGTGTGTGTTTATGTGTATTTGTATGCATGTGTTTGTGTGTGTATATGTGTGTGTGTGCCATGTGTACATGTTTAAGTCAGAGGGTCAGGGGACATCTTGAGGTGGCCTTGACTTCCACCTTGTTTGAGGTGGAGTCTCTGATTGTTTGATGTTGCTGCATATGCCAGGGTAGCTGGCCTGAGAGATTCCGGGAACTTCCTGTCTCCACCCCCCATCTTTCAGGGGAGTACTGGATTATAAACGTTTTCTGAGGCCTCCAGCTTCATATTTGTGTTAGAGACCCAAACATCGGTTCTATTTTGCAGCAAGCACTCTTTCCACTTAGCTGTCTTCCAAGACCCCCAAGATGACTTTGACAATATTAAAAGTTTTTTTTTTGTTTTTTTTTTTCATTGTTGCTGCAAAGGACCCTGGACATAGAAAGGCATCTGGGTTCCTTTTCTTCCTGCAAGAGTTATTTCACCAGGTAAGGTCAAGAAGATTTTCACTGATTCTACCACCTAATTAGTAGCCAGGCTTTTTGGCTATTTTATTTAGGTTCCTATATCTACCATGCTTCTCCAGCACCTCAATCCCTTCCAACCCCTGATAATAGGTGGTCAAGAAAAAAGGTGAGAGGGGAAAGGGCGGGTAGACCTATTTAGACTACTTCCTGCTGATTAGGGTGTCAGATTCCTCAGGGCAAGTCCGATCTTAGTCATTAAAATACTAACAACGAGGAATACAATAATCTAGCAATTCAGCAATAGAAAAAAGCAGCAGCAGGGCCAGCAGCACGGCCAGCAATAGTCACAGGCCATCTCGGAGCTCCTGCCTTTATTTATACCCACTCAAGAGTACCCAGAATTCCAAATGTTAAACTCTCTGCAGCTGGCAAAAATCATACTCCTCCCAGAGCATGAGACAAATCATAATTAGGGGTTGTGGACAATCTGAAGCAGCCCTGTATCTCACACCTATGATTAAAACAAAAACATATTCATATAACATAACTGGGTTTTTAAAGAAGCCAAAACTCTAATTGCAAAATGTGGTGTAGTGTACCAGAAATCTAATTTTGTCCTGTGCTCTGTCCCTGTAGTTCACAGACTGGAGGCATTTCACTGCAGCAGTCAGTACACGCATAGGGCCTTTTATCCTTCAGTTGCACACATTGAAAATGGTATTGGTTAATCATTGTTAATCATTTAATCATTGTTAGTTGATTATATTGGTAGTCATAGAGAAAAGGTCTAGTTGTTAAGTTTTGTAAAGACTTATGGTTAAATGTTTATGTGTGCTTATGTGTTTCAAATATATACAGATGTATGTAGGCCTGTATTTACATACATGTGTCTCTGTGTCTGAATTACACACCTGGCAGCAAAAAGGCTCGTGTTAATTTTAAAGCCTTAAAACCAGAGGTGCCTTTGCGGATGTTTCAACTAATCCATGTTTTTTCGCACTCGGAAAAAGAATTTTAGAGATTTGAATGTTTACCTGAGGGTTGGGAGTCAGCTCACTGGGTAAAAGCACTGGTCATGCAGCCATGCAGACCTGAGTTGGAGTCCTGGGACCCACATATTACCCTGCTGTGTAACGTCAGCCTCTGTAATCCCAGAGGGGAAGCAGATACAGAGGATCCACAAAGGCTCACAAGCAGGAGAATCAGACAGGAAACAGCGAGAAAACTACAGACACCCTGTCACCAGCAAGGTAGACGGTGAGAACCCACACCTGAGGTTGTCTTGTGACCTTGACACACATGCTGTGGCTCACACACGCACATTCATATACAGAAACACGTGTGTGCACACATACACACCACACTCCTAAATACATACATACAACATGCTCAGTTGATGTGTTTTACCTGCAGAACTATGTGTCATGTATCATACACATCATCCCAGGGCTGACTGCTTGGTATTGAGTAATCAGTTTAGGAGCTCTTCCCGGGAGAAGACTGTTCTGCCCACTTTCCTTGCCTATGGTTCTTTGTCTACAAAGGGTTGAGACACTGGGTGCTTTCCTCTCGATGCTAGCGTGCCCATTGGTGGGTGTTACGCAGACCTTTTCTTAGGGGCCCATGTCTTTAAGACCTCATAGGTGCACACTGACTGGCACTTCCTGAAGACACAATCTCACAGCAGCTTCCTGCTCCTCTGGCTCTTACAACCCCCAGCCCATTCTTCTGCAGTGACCACTGAATTTTAGGGGCAGGATTTGTGTTCTCGATGTATCCGTTGGGACTAGATAGTACGGGCCATCTTACTCTCTTCATTTTGATTGGCTGTGGTTTTATAAGAAACATAAGTGACTTTTTGAAGTAGTAGCTGTTAGCACAACTATTCCCCACCTGGTGACCCACTGGAATTACTTCTGCTTAACTCCCTTACTCAGTCATTCATTTACACCAGTGGAGTAGCTTTATATCCATTTAGACCATATCAGAGGCCAATTAGTTTAAGAGCATGCTCAATGTTGACCACTGTTTGGTGCTTGGGAAATAAGAGGAAGAAAAGGGGAGAGAACCCTTCCTGAAACTGATGAAAACCAAGGACATGGGGGAAGGGGTGTAGAAGAGATGCCAAAACCAAACCCAGTCTCCTGGGAACATTCAGTCCACCATTTTTGACCAATCAGAGGTTGGATTGACTTAACAGAGGTGGCGGGAAGGGCCACTCGGATTGAAGGAGTAGTCTGCTCCTCAGAAACTCAGGCAGCTGAGTTCAGTGACTGTGACTGAGATGGTGGTTATGGCAATGCTCTCTGGTAGCATTAGCTTTGCCCAGCCTTGGCCATCCTTGTGATTCCTGAAAACTTTCCAGAAATGTGGCATTCAGGAAGTTCAGCAGGTCTTCTCTGTATTCTTATGAAAGAGAGATTACAGTTATTCCCTCAAGCATATGTTACATCCTGAAAATAAACAGAGGATTTCCTGTTATGTAATACTAAATAATAAAAGGAAGGAAGAAATGTCTCTGCATTCATGTTTTTCTATTATTCTAGTCATTCATTCCATTATTTACATACTGACTAATTCTCCAAGAACAGTATATTATAAAACAATGTGCTTTTTAAAAACAAATTAAGTCCATACTGTATGGAACAACAGAACTTTCATAATCAAAAAACCATAAAAACAAAAATATCAATATGGAAATTAGGTTTTGGGACTAGGCTTTTGTGTGTGTGTTCTACATATATTCATACACACGTGTATATTCTGAACTATTTTATTTTTCAATGAAGAGATTGTAGGTGTACTTTCTTGGGCTACTTAATTGGGTTCTTATATCTACCACCCTTCTCCACTCTGGTCCCTTCAAACCCCCAAAACTAGGTAGGAGAGAAAGAAGGTTAGAGGGGAAAGGGGCTTAGACCTCTTTAGACTACTTCCTGCTGATTAAGGGTGTCGGGTTTCTTCAAGTGCAATCTTTGTCCATCAGAATATCCAGCAATCCAGCAATAGCAGGAGCAGCAGCAGCAGTGGGGGCAGCAGCAGCCACCATAGGCCCTCTTGGGACTCTCACATTTATACCCTCTCCATAGTCCCCAGAACTAAACTATTTGCAGCTGGCAAAAAAAAGTGCTCTTCCTAGAGCACAAGACAGTCATAGTTAATGGCTGTGAACAAACTGAAGCATCCCTATATCCCACGCCTGGAATTAAGATAAAAACATCTTTACATAATGTAACTGTTTTTTGATTGTTTGTTTGTTTGTTTGTTTCAGAAACCAAAACTCTCACTAATCTATTAATAAATAGATTAATAGAGGTAATCTATTTATCACTAATTTTTTAGAAAGCCATTTCTGACCCAAATGCATTTTTTTCATTCCTTTCCATTCTTCATGTTATGCTTGGGTAGCTTGAATCTAAAATGCCTGTACAGGCCGATGCCCTGAATTCTCTCACCCAGGTGGTGGCCTAACTTTGAAGGCTGCTCAGGCTTCGAGAGGAAGAGCCTGGGAGGTAGAGTTGTGTGATTGGTCTGGGCCTTTGAATACTGTGTGTAGCTCTGCTTTCAGCCTGCTAGGTCTGCTTCCTGTTCAGTGGCCCATGGACAGTTACTCTGGGTCACATCCTTTCCCCCGACTGGGCCACACTGCTTTCTG
Organism: Meriones unguiculatus; assembly: GCF_030254825.1. Classification (NCBI taxonomy): domain Eukaryota; kingdom Metazoa; phylum Chordata; class Mammalia; order Rodentia; family Muridae; genus Meriones; species Meriones unguiculatus. The sequence goes on from NC_083349.1 coordinate 73,985,563, forward strand.
GCCTCCCCAGCATGAGAGACCAAAAGCCCTCTGGACTCGGGAAGCCAAAGACACCTTTTCTTCATTAAGGTGTGTCTGTCAGGATTTGTTTGTTTGGTTGGTTTGGGTTTGGGTTTTTGGTTTTGGTTTTGGTGTTTGTTTGTTTGGTTTTTGGGGGGTTTGGGTTTTTGGTTTTGGTGTTTGTTTGTTTGGTTTTTGGGGGGTTTGGGTTTTTGGTTTTGGTGTTTGTTTGTTTGGTTTGTTGGGGGTTTGGGTTTTTGGTTTTGGTGTTTGTTTGTTTGGTTTTTGGGGGTTTGGGTTTTTGGTTTTGGTGTTTGTTTGTTTGTTTGGTTGGTTGGTTTTTGACTTGGGAGGTTTTTGCTTGTTTGTTTGTTGTTTGTTTGCTCTGTGTGTGGTAAGGTTGTTTCACTTGTGGTTTTTGGTCACAGCAAGGAGGAAAAAACTAATACACTTTCACATATTCTCACATCCAAAGCTGTGGGGCCTAGAAACCTGCATTTTTAAACAAGCGCCATGAGGTTTCCTGATACTGGCTAATGTTAAATGGACAACACTAGGTTTGCTTGTTTTAACATATACATGTGTGACTATGTGCACATGTGTGCAGGTTCCCACAGAGGCCAGAAGGGGTTGTAGAGGCTCCTGGATCTTGAGTTGCAGGGGCTTCTGAGCTGCCAGACACAAGAGCTAGAGACTCAGCTCTGGTCCTCGGCAAGAACAGTCGTAGTCCTAACCACTGAGCCATCTCAGGCCCTATGTTAAGTTGTAAATAACAGAAGAAGAAAGCTTAAATTCAAGCACAAGAACATCAAATTCTGTTCTGCGTAGAAAAGGCTTCAGACCAACACTTCCGAGGAGCCTACGAAGCGTCCGGTGCTGCTTGATTTCCTGCTGTCTTCGGCAGTCCAGCTTCCTTTTCCTCACAGCATTCACCAGTTAAAATAAATTATCCAGCTTGAAGATTCCCCCTAAGTTCCATACTATTAGTTGACGAAACGAGCCTCTGGCGGGCCAGAGGACTGACCTCATCTGGGAAGGCTGCTTGTGTCTACAAACACTCTATGAACTCCAAAATCAGATTTCTTTGACACTTTGGAAGGTTGCTTTATGATGTTTTCACTACTAGATATTTTGTGATATTATTCAAACCAGGCTTTAAAATTCTTCAGAAAATGGGATGTCTTCACAGTGCATAGCTAGGTGTGCTCAGGGATGCTTGGGACGCCCCCCTCCCCCCCGGACAGAAATGCAGAAACAGAATGCATCGCCCTAGCCTCCATCAGCACATCCAGCTCCAGCCTCTATTCTGACTCATGGCCCTTCTTGTCCTGGGCCTTTTTGGATTCTGTAGTTAGGCCAGTGTCCATTTCTTCACCTTCAGCTTGGAGTCCAGAAGACTGGAACTGACTTCAGAATCCTCATCTATGAACTTGAAGGGAAGCAGAACTGGAAATCGAGCCACAGGTCACTGGCTCATGCTGCTCCCCACATCTCTCCAGCACCACAACCTAATGTGAACCTGAGCTCAGACCCTCTTAGAAGCCGTCCTCACTTAAAAATCATGAGAAGCTGCACAGTGTTACAAATATTTTATTTCCGTGGCTCTGTCATGAGTGAACCTAGAAATATTTAATTGCCTAGTTGACATTCTTTCTCCATCTGAGAAAGTTTGGATTCCCCGCCCTGAGATGTTAACAAAGATTTTCCACCTTGTCTTGTTGATTTTCACTTGATCCCAGCACCTCAACTCATGTTGTAGAAATCTCCGGTAATAATTCAGTATGAAGAATAAGCCTGTTCACCCAGGAAAGCAGAATGCTATTCAGTTTCTTCAAAGAAATTTGGGACAGATGTGTTTTTCCTTCTTCTTCAACAAATCCAGAAGACAAAATATATATGTCTATTTTATTTCTTGTGAAATGCATTTTCGCGTTCATCTCAGTATGTGGGGCTGTCAAAGCCTATAAGTTTGGCAGTGTTCTAACATGGCCATTCTGTTCTCTGTTAGAAACTTATTAAATCTATATTTTTATGAAAAACAGAATGTGGTAGAAAGTTTTTTTTCATCTTTGACATTTACTTATTGACTAGTGTTTTCAAGTCACTCAGGACCTCAAACCAGAATGACAGCACCTCCAGGATTTTGGAGTTTCTAAGGCTTACTGGGAAAGCAGGAAGTATCAAAAGAGCTGTTGCCCACCATGTCTGAGCCATGCTTGGGGACCAAAGGGACTGTCAGAGTCATCAAGTAGCCCTTGTGGGTTGATGTCAGTTTCTCAGGCAACAGAAGATGACCTTTCTTCCCCAGCTCCTGAGGTGTCTCATACAGTAAGAGCACCAAAGTGGACTGCACAAGCCCAGTGGGCTTTTCAAAGTCTTGCTGTGACCTTGCTTAGAGGGATGTGGGCTGACCGCAGCGTTTATGGATCTAGGATGCTAAGAGTTTCCCTGAATCATTTCCTGGAACTTAACAAAGTTAAAACCACGAGGCTCCCCAGCAGCGGTCAACCAGCCTCTTCTGACTTTGCCTGCCTATTCAGCTTTAGCTTTTCAACTGTGCCAGAGACAGCAGGCATTGAAGTCCGATCAGAGTTTCAGCCTGTGCTCTAAGATGCTGCTCAATTATCTTCAAATTACTGCACTGGTTGACTAGATTTATTGTTAAGGTTCTTGTTCAATTCCTCTGTCATAGTTGATATTGTTTTATATTTTCATTTGCTAGGAAACTTTCTATGTCAGGGAAAATGGCTAACAAAATCATTTCCAAATTTGAGTCATTTTACACTTCTTTCTTGTTCTGTATCATCTATCTATCTATCTATCTATCTATCTATCTATCTACCTTATATATATGAGTGAGTGTGTGTGTGTGTGTGTTTAGACTGGCCACTGTGCAGGTGCCCTCAGTGGATAGAAAAGAGCGTCAAATTCCCCAGAACTGAAGGTACAGGTGGTTGTACACTGCCTGATATGGCCACTGGGAACCAAACCTGGGTCCTCAGTAGGAGCAGCAAGTGCTTTTAACCACTAAACTATATCTCTAGCCTTTGATGCCCACATTTAAATATTATGATTGGGAAATTGTAATTATTTCTCTGAACTGCATTAACCAAACCAGAGAATGTTATGTGTGATTTAGTATATCATCAGAGGAAATTCAGCCTTTTGATAGCTCCCACCTTGCAATTCCCCTCTGTGCTGGCGAGGCTAACAGGATGCCTGATAAAGAGGTGCACAAGGAGAAAAGAGGAACAATCCCCCATACACACCCATGTCCGAACACTCAAATGACAGAGTGCTATAAGCACTTTTCTGTATTTTCTATATTTTAATAAGCTGAATTTATTTTTACACCCCACTATTTTCCTGTTGGGTGCAGGAGAAAAAATAACTATTCTACAATGTTCACAAAGAGTAGCCAACAACTACAGTCACATAGAATGGTCTTATAGAAAAATTTCTAGGGCCCATAACTTGAATGAAAAACTCTTTTTTTCTCTCTCTTCCTTCTCTCTCTTTTTTCCACTTATGATGAGAAAGATTGTTTGACTCATACCAAACCAAATCGAGCATTTCTGTGGGCACAAAGAGGAATGTGAAGCAAAGAAATATTTTTCTTCCTAGAAAAAAAAATGTGTGCATGGAAAACAAAATTGCCTCAAATTTCACAACACCCTTACCATTAAACATGGAAGGCAGATTTGGGTCAGTCCAATTTCCTTTGCAGATATTTGGCTTTGTATGAAATGATATATAAAACGTCTCGTGGTATGTAAGTCATGATGAGTTTCAGCTTATACTTAACCTCCGTCTCTTCATCTTTAAAAGATGCAAATTGACTTCGGGCAGTGGTGGAGGTGTCTTGTGCGGCTCGTCCTGCTCCCTCCAAATCAACCTCAAGACACTCCCATTAGGGACTCAGAGTGGTGCTGGGATAAACGAGTTTCTTCACAAGGATGGTTGCCCCTGTTAAATTAAAAGCCATTGGAGATTTTTTTTTCAAAGAACCATCAGATAAGTGCATAGTTCTGAGTTCCTCAGCCAACCCTGTTAGCACATCTTCAGACCTCAAATAGCTGATCCTGTTAAGTGTGCAGCTAATTTCCAGGGAGAAAGCAAAGCTGCATCTAACTGGCCCAAGTATCATACACTTTCTGTGGCTCTAAGACATCAGATGGTGTGACTGTACTTATTCAAAGAATGTTGTGTATTTGGTTTTCTCTTCGAGAATGTAGCATTCCAAATATATTTTCAGTGTGATTTAGTTTGAGCTGCAATAACTCTGCACGCAAATGAGAAGCAGATATTGTAGGAGCACAGATGGGAGAGAATCCACAAACTGTAACAAGTATTGGATTACCATCCCTACACTTTAATCCTAGCTACCTTCTCGTGAGGCCACCATAAAGACTGGGATGGTGAAAATCTAGATTCCCAAGAGTAGAGCGAATCCTTGGATGTTCTCTCGGGCAACTATACAGCTTCCATGAAGCGAGAATAGGTCTGGAATGTCCCCATATATCTACTTGTGAAAGGCTTATTCCACTGTGTTGATATGTTAACTAACATATGAATATGTTAACGTTTTCTCATTGCTGTGACAAAATAGCTGACAAGAACAAAGTTAAGAGTGGAAGGGTTTATTGTGGTCCGTGTGACATTATAGTGTGTCCTGGCAGAAAAGTCATGGCGGTAGGAGCTTGAGGTCACACAGTCAGAAGGCAGAGACGAGTGAGGGTGCTCTGATCATTTTCTCCGTTTGATGTAGCTGGAGTTCCCAGCCCATAGAATGGTGCCATCCACATTTACAGTGAGTTTCTTTACATAAGTAGCCTGACCTAGTTTCTCACAGACATGACCAGGAATTTGTTTCCATGGTTATTCTCAATCCTGCCAAATTGGCAATCAATACAAACCACCCTAAGGGTGCTGTGGGGATGAGAGCATAGAAGGCAGAAGTTCCAGGTCACTGGAGGCATGCCCTCCAGGGGATTATGGGACCCCAGGTTCTTCTCTCCTGCTTCCCAAATGGGTAAAATAGAGTGGGTTTGCTGGGCTTCATGCTCTTGCATGATGTTTAGCCACAGGCCCATAGCAATGGGGCCAACCAACCATGGGCTGAAACCTGACAGAACAAAGGGAAAACCTTACACATTTGTTACGGTAATGAAAGGCTGAATACCGCTGCAGGAACTGCAGTGATTATTCTTATTTTACCAGTAGAGAAAACAGCAAAATAGCCCTTAGCACAGCAGAGGGAAGTGTGCCATGCAGTATCGCTGGGCAGAGAACCAAGGAGCTAGCACCATGCTCTCCTCTCCAACCCCTGAGCTCCTTCCAGAAGGTGCCATGAAATTCCTCTATAAACTTAAGGCGCCTTCCAGATGGGAGGCATTACATGATCAGAGCCTTTTGAAATTTCTCCTGACGTCCTAAGGCCAAAGCCAGGAACAAAACGGGAAAGATTGGAAAATGAAACCACTGGGCTTTCACTAGCAGCTCAAGAGAGTCCAAGCAGATGCAGTAGCAATGCGCAGATACGTCAGTCATGGAGCAGAGAATCAGAGCAGGAGTGATGAACAGGCAGCAGAAGAAGGAAAGGTGCCTTGAGGGTTAAAGGGCCTGGAGGAGGAAGGACAGGAGAGGTTGAGCAGCGATGTGCTCAGCTCTGGGCTCCACTGGAAGTGATTACAATTCTTCAAGTGCCAGTCTCCACAGTGGGAGAAGACCTGGGCTATTGTCCTGCCCTGACATTGTCTTTGTCTTTCTAGTGACAATCCTGGCCCCTCTCCCCTTGAGGGTCTCTCTGGTGCACAAACCCACTCCACTAAGCACAGCAGGAAGGAAGTGCTGACAACTAAGCACTGAACCTGAGGGGAGCCAGCACACAACCCCCTACTCCTGCCACCCGGGCCTGTCACTCAGCATTGACTACCAGCTTGCAGAGTTCCTCATGGTTTTGAGGTCCAGGCATTCGCTGTTTATTTGCTTGGCAGCTCATTTTTTGGTTGAATTACCTCTGCGTCTCTTTTCCCCACTTACTTATCTTTCAAATAAACTGTTTCCATTTCTTTGTTTCCGTATCACATGAGAAATACCTTGATGAGGAAGACAGACAGTTTGGAACTTTACTGTGAGGCTGGAGTCTGCAGATTGACAGCTGATTGGGCTCCAGAAACATTCTGACTGCACAGAGTCAGAAACCACAAGACAGGCAAAGCAAGGGGGACAAGAGCTGTGTCATCCTCCAGCAAGAAAAACTGAAGCTCTGGGACTGCTTTGTTTTGTTTTGTTTTGCTGCAGCAGAGTTTCAGATAAGCCAGGCTGGCTTAAAACTCACTATGTAACCAAAGGTAACCTGGGACTCCGGGTGCCCCTGCCCTGAGCTTCCAGATGCCCATAGTACAGCTGTGTACTCCCACAGGGTAGGGCATTCGGGGATTGTCCGAACCTGCTGTGACAGAAATTCCTACATTCTTGGGAACAGGAAAATGTTTCTGGCCACCATGACTGATGCAGAGCATGGAACAATGAGAAACTCGCTGCTTGCTGAGCCACGTGTGGTCTTAGCATGCCACCTCCCCTCTGCAGCAGATGAGGCATCGAGGGTCAGAGAGGAAAGCTACCTTACCCCAGCCCCAGACACAGAATGTACCACTGATACTTTTCTATCCCACCATCCTGCTCGGGAAAGTGATTAAATACAAACCGGGGTTCTTAAGCTTAGCAGGTATTTTGAAGAATACCTAGACTTGTAGACAAATTAGGACAGAATTTCAATTTCCTCTGAGAACTGACACCCACATAGAGGGCGGATTATGTGGCGGGAAGACCATCTGTTTTAGGAAGTGTTTATAATGACCCTGCAGCGCTGCTGAGGGTTTTAATTGCTGTTCATTAAGAGCATGGACGCTTATTGAATGTTATAGATGAATTTCCTGATAGTTTTATCAGGCTACAAAGGATTGTCAGACACGAAAGAGGGCAGCCACTTGGTCTACACTTAGGCTGTTTTGTTGTTTACATTATATATAAAACAGAATCTGGTGGAGAAACAATAACAAATGTTATATTGTTTGGTTGATCTTTTGATTCAAAGGAAAAGAACATTTACCCTTGAGGGAAAACATGGATCTCTCAGTCCTAAGTCTTTCCTTAGAGTGAGGGCTGCTCTGGGGAACCCCAGAAACAGGTGCCCATTGGCTTCCCTTCCTCCTCGTAAATTACTACAAAGGCTTGAGGCACATTGTTCCTCTGAAGACCTTTCTAGTCCCTGAATGCCTCTTATTGTACTATCTATAAACTTCTAACTAAGGCTGCGCTAGAGAAGAAATGAGGTGGGGCTATTTTTGACTATGCCATTAAGGGTAAATATGTTCTAAAAATGAAGACTGTTTTAATTCAAAACCTTAAGTGCTAGCAAAGAATAGTGTAATAAAAGCAATCAGAGCACTATGAGGCAGAAGGACCACGGCTTTGAGGATGGCCTGGAATACATTATGGATCTGAAGACAGCCCGGACTAATAGAACTTGTCTCTAGCCAAACAAGAACAAAACCCACTAACTGTTGAAAATGGAAGGAACTATGAACATCATTTCCTTCAGCCACCTGTGGCTAAGAAGACACTGGGCTGGAGAAAGAACTTGCCCTCAGCCACTCTGCTCATCACTTGGGGCCAGATCATCAGTCCCGGAGTCCTTCAGGGAGGTTCACTTGCCCAGAGTGAGTGTGCCATGTCCTGTCTTTCTGAAACTAAGAAACTAGCATATTGCTCACAATAACATTAGCATGTGTTCTGAGAAGTGCAAGTTCTCCGGCCCTGTTGATACAACTTTGAATATATCTAAGAACTAAAAGAAACATTTTCATGCATAAAGATAAAACATCTTGCCAGGATGAAATGCAACTGAAAGCACTTTTCAATATCTGAACACCAAATTGAATCTCTTAAGCCAGTGGAAAGATGGCAGCAGCTTCAGGCCCAGGAAGCTAGCCATGCTTCTCAAATTATCCTAAAAGGTTTCTATTTACAAGCACAAAATACAATAACAAAACCCCAGTGACATTCTTCACAGAAAAAAAAACACACAATATAAAAATCCAAACAGCAGGAACATTCCCAAGCAGAAAAGGCCATGTCGAAGCGTCATAATACCTAATTACTTCAATTATGGCAGCAAAACAACCTTATGCCCAGCCAGCTACCCCATTTTCACCACAGACACTAAGGTAGACAGCCTCTTCAGCACACAGCACTGGAAAGCTGGAACTCCATATGTAGAACAATGAAACTAGACCCCTATCTCTCACTCTGCAGAACATGCTTCTCAACCTTCCTAACGCTGGGACCCTTTAATACACTTCCTCATGTTGTGGTGACCCAGCCTAGAATTATTTTTGTTGCTACTTTATAACTGCACTTTGCTACTGTTATGAACTGTAATGTCAATATCAGATATACAGGATATCTGATATGTGACCCCAAAAGGGTTTCGACCTACGGGTTTAGAATCACTGCTCTGGAACAATCCATTCAAAGCGGACCTAAGACCTTAATGTAAGCCCTGAAACTTTGAAACAGCTAGAAGAAAACATGTGGAAACACTTCAGGACATAAGCACAGGCATGGACTTCTGAAAAAGACCCTAGTAGCCCAGGAAATAAGAATTGGCAGATAGGATTACAAAACATTAAAAAGATGTGCACGGTCCATGAAACAATTAATAAAGAGAACGTTTGAAGAACTAGACAAAAGCTTTGTCAGTTACATTAATCTTATAAAGAACACAAAAATTAAAAACTGAAAAAGCAAACCATGAAATAAATAAATATATAAATGAAATGAATGGTTCTCAAGAGAAATACAAATAGCCAATAAATATATGAAAAATGATCAACATCCTTAAGCCATCAGGACAATGCAAATCAAAACTACATTAAGATTTCCACTAATGCCAGAATGACTATCATCAAAACAAAAATAAAGACAAAACCCAAATGACAACCAATGCTGGTAGAGAGGTGGGGAAAGAGGAGTCCCAGCACTGCAGGCAGCCACTGTGGAAATTAACATGGAGGTTTATTCCCCTAAAAGTGAGCAAAAGAACTGCCACAGGACCCAGCTACAGCCCAAAGAAATCTAAGCATCAGACACGTGCCCACATATGCAAGTTGCTGCAACAGCCAGCCTCTCAGGCCAGTTGTCAACCACGGAAGAAAATATAGTGTGTGTAATGAGTTGTAGTCAGTCATTTAAAAAAAATGAGATTATGTTGCTTTGGAAGCTCACTGGAAAGGCGATCAAGTTAAGTTAAGTAAACCAGACCCAGGAAGACAGATACTTCACGTTTCTACTCATATCAGGGATCTAGACATTCAGATCTCTAAGAAGGCTGTTTAGGGGAAGGGAGAGGACCAGGGGAAAGGGGACAAGGAATAAAAGGTCATGGGAGGTACATACAAGCAAAGGCATGTTATGCGTGTATGAAAACAAGGAAGCCGTTGTTTGTAAAGTAACTTCAAAAACTAAAATTAAAAGTTGCAGGGCTTCAGGGAAATCATGCCATAGCTGATGGTCTTTTTTTTTCTGCACGTGTGCCCTCAGGTTGATCCACACACAGGAACAGCCGGTCTTCAGGGCCCGGAGGAAGCCTGTCTATCTCCCTCCTGAAGGAAACCCTTTAACGTCTATGAGGTGATCGGGAGCTTCTTTCACTGTCTTCACAGCCCTGGTTAAAGCAGCCGCTGACGACATTATTTTCTCCCTCGTGCTGCATTGGGTTTTGGAACACGAATCTGAAGAAGAAGAGTTAAAAAACAGCAAGGGGGGAGTGCCCCTGAGCCAGGCCCTGGGGTCCTCTGGCAGAGGGGAGATTGGCTGCTTGGGGAGGAGTAATCCCGGCGACTCAGCGCTGAGAGCTGCCTGAAATCTGGACTTCTGGAGTGCGCTTGGCCTGTTTGGACTGCTCCGTGTGGTCTGCAGGTTTAGATCATGACAATCTGACGAAGTGGCGATCGTGAGTAAGCTCCCTGAGACAGAGCACTGAGGCAGGCAGACAGAACAGTCGCCCGTGCTCACACAGCTGATAAACTGCACACTTTCAACCCATGACTCCTGGCTCTGGAGTCTGGCCCGAGCAAGTGTGATGAGTTTTTGTATGTCACACTCTTGTCACTGCAATGGCCAGGCTTAGTTACTTTGTTTTCCTCACCACTGAAGTGGCTCTAAGCCTCTTGCTGATCCCTATCTGCCTGAAGGGATGTGTTTGGTATTAAAGGCCCCAGTGCTACATTGCCCTATTGACTCCTCCAGCGTCCTTATGCCCCAGGGCTCCTCTGTGAATCCAGAAGAAGGCTGAGCACCTATTCAAATGGATCTCTCAACAAAGAGCTGAGAAGGTGAGAGACAGGCCAGGTGAGCAGACATAAGAAGGCTCCTTGTGTATAACAGATGCCCTGAAGGCTGGGCTCTTTTTGTCGGCTAAATACTCAGCCCCAGACCCGTAACAAGATTTTCTCATCTCTGTGGATGAGTAAGCAGCGCCCTGGTTCTAAGGGACTGAGGGAATGGCCTTTACGTTTGAAGCACATGAATAATACAGACCCTGGGATGGGCAGTGCCTCAATCCAGCACTCTCCACACACAGATAGAAGACTGGGGATTCTGAGCCACTCAAGGTAGCATTTTCACAAATATCACACATAAATAATGTAAGAGGCAATGTTTAAGAATAGGAAATACAAAATCCCAGGTGCCCCAGCCAGCCGCCTGTCTCTGTGTGCCCAGCGCCTCACGAGTCTCTGTGGGCACATGGTGGGCAGCAGGAGGCTTTGAAGTGCTCTGCCCACTGACACCTCTTTAAATTCTCTTAACTATGTGTGTTCTGGGGTTAGTGTTTTGAAGAGGGTCAAATAATAGAAAATGGGTTTCAAAGGGTTTTTTTTTCTTAAGTTTCTTACTTTAACAAAAAGATGAATACCAAAATGTTCAGAGTTTAAGAAGAAAAGCCATTGCTGTATTGCATGTTAAATGTACTTTAATCTTTCCTAGGCCCCACAAAAGTAGAGAATGGTCTAGTGCCGTGCAGAGCAGAGCAAATGATTCACTGCAAAAGCCACTTATTTTCACAGGGGTGGTATTTATTAAGCCTCTTGACTTTAACCTCTCTCACAAAACTATTTTCACATGTAGATGTAATTATGAAATTGAGAGACCTTTCAATTTTGCTAAGAACTCTCAAGTTTGAAATTAGCGATAACCTTCCTTAGCCCCAGATCTGGCCAAGGTGTACAGCTGAGTGATGAAATTGGAAGCAGGAGCTTGGCCCTGGAGTTTTCCAGTTCAGTAGGTCAGATCTGCTGATAGCCAAGATGGCTGGGCCTGGTCAGTTTCCTGAAGAGCCATTTAAACCTAAGGTGACACGCATGTGTTTATACAACCCATTAGTTATCTGATATTCAAGATAAGAAATTCAAAGATGTATCAATGATGCTGTACCTGCTAAAAGAGAAAGAGTCACAGGCTTTCCTGCAGCAAGGGGTCTAACACAATCGTGTCTCCTCAAAGCAAATGTGGCAAGAAAACAAACCTCAGGCCAGTGTGCCTGATTATTTCCCTCCACCAGCAGATTTTACAGCTTTGGTCCCCTTCTATTCCATATGACTGATGGGATCTTCCGGCAAAGTCTTCAGTGAGAGCACAGGCACAGAAACAGTCCTGTTGTAGAATTTGCCAGATGAATCTCTTTGCCAAGTAAGCAGAAAATGAAGAAGGCAAGCGCTCCCTGATGGGATTTTAGGGAAAAGCTAAAGACAGGGTGGTAAGAATTCTCAGTGTTTCCTAAACTAATTTTTTGGAAAACAAAACAAAATAAAACACGAACCAAAGTGTGTCAAAGAGAAGTGTAGCTGGGCTCTCCGCTGCCCTCAGCAGACAGAGTGGCTCTGTCGCCTGTCTGGGCAGCATGAGTTTATCAGACCTCTGCAAAGCAGTCCTGATGTGGGGCGGTCAGCTGCTCATCTCTGCTGTTTTCCCAAATGGCCCATCTGGCTACTCTGGAAAGGGGGGGGTGGCTTCTTGAAGGACTCCGGCTATTTATAAAACAAATATAAAACCTAATATCTATTCTGCACAAACAACATTGTGGCAGAGCTCCAGTGGCTGCATATTTGCTGAGCATCAGTCTCCTATGAGTATAAATTGCCCCGTACTGTGGAGAAACACAATACAGTTCGCCAGAGACTCGGCAGCAAGGTGTAGCTGCTTGTCTCTGGGCAAGTAATGACTTGCGTTTTCAGCTGCTTCTTGGTAAGAGCCTTAGTAATTGGAATCAGTTATTCAAAACATCGCTAAATGTGATTTAAATGGCAAGGATTTAATAACAGAGAAAGAAGCCATTAAGGGGGTTCAAGCAGGGGAGAAGGGAATTCCGTTTTTTAGAGCAGAGGGAGAAAAATAAAGCAATTACTTGATGTAAAGGCCAGAAACAGGACTCCTGCTGTCAGGGAGAAATCAAATCTGTCAGCAATTAGTGAGGTCTTAGGAGGTAAAGAACTCTCCAGTGCTGAGCAGTGAATAAGGGTTAGCAATTATATGAACTGATAAAAGTGTTCTGGTTTCCAAACAGCGGGTTAACAAGCCTTCCTTCTCCATAACTCGATGCAGATGTGACGGTCACACTTCAGGGTGTGTCTCCAGCACCCTTCTCTACGAAGCCAGTCTCAAGCCTCTGTCCTTCTAAACCACATTCTCCATCTTAGCTTCAGCCCAGAGCAGTAGATTTGGATAGCACAGTTTTCCCCTCATTTAAAAACACATCGACTCCCCTGAACACATAATTAGAAACACAGTCAAATGGGAGCTCTCTACCTGCGTGCATTCTCCTAGGAGGGTGATGTTAAACAATGTCACGTGGGTGCAAACTTGTACCCGGATAAGCAAGGGGCTTCATGTTTGTATATTCTTAGCAATACACTTCATGTGTGTATATTCTTAGCAATACACTTACACACTTTCAGCCCACAGATGACTGCTGTAGCCAGGAACTCTGTAAAAGTCTTGGGAATTGATGGACACTAGCTCAAAACTGACTGTAAGTGAGGTCTTATTGGGAAGAAAGATAATTACTGTGTCATAAAAATTTACAGGGCTTCAATTTGAGAAGCTCTTCAAAAACCGAGATTTGAAAGGAGGCCATTTGAAAAGACGCTGCTAGACTTAAGCTGCTTTCACTATGCGGGTGACCTGTTTATGTTTTCTGTGGCTTGTGTTCTGTTTGAGAGTCATGCGCCACTAGACCTTGGCAGCAGAAAATCAATCACCCGGAGTTTGCTACTGATCTCTCCATAGGAGACAATTAAGCGGGTCTCTCTCCTCTTTGTATCCACACTAGAAATCCAGTCCTGAGCCACTAAGGCGCTGAGCAACTCTTCTGCATTTGGATTATATGAAGTAAGTATGAGATCATTTAAATTCTTCTAATCAATGTGTCTTGAAGGGATTTATCACTTTGGACAAAACTCCACTGACCAGGAGACTCGTATGTGCCCCTGTCTTCTAGCAGATGGGGGCTGCAGCGCTCCTGTTACTGAAATAACTCTGTGCCAGAAAGGACTGAGGCTCATACTCATGAAAGAAATGCTAACCAGACTCAGAGTAAAAAAAGACATGAAAATAGAAGCAGGGGTCTAGTTGAGAAGAAGGAGGCTAACAGAGGTGAGAGGGCATAAGAGCACGGACGTGGGCACAGTCCATTACATGACGTTTGTGTGAGTGTACTTTGTGTGCGTCTATGAAATTGACAGAGACCCATTTCATGTTACCTCGCTGGGAGAGCTGAACAAAGATCTTTAAGTGAGGCCTACACTCAGTCTTATGCAAAGCGATGTGGAAAAGCTCAAGTAGGCGTGGGACAGCCCTGTGCATCTGTCTGTAACTCCAGCACTGTACTTCAGAGACAGGAGGATTCTCAAAATTCAAGGCCAGCCTGGCCCAGCTAGCAAGACTCTGTGCCAGTAAGTCATTTAAGCAGCAAATAATGCATAAAGAAATACTGTATGCAACTAATGTCAGGTGCAATTGTGGCAATGGTGTCTTTCCTAGTGGTTGGGTCATAGACGGTTGTTAGCTGGAAAGTAATGCACAGAAGTTGCTCGGGAGGAGAGCAGGTACCCATATCCCTGCAGCATGCCCTGGCCTCAGAAGCAGCTTCCTGAGAACGAGAAGTCGGGAGGACACTGGCATCACGGCTACCAAGGAAGCTGCAGCCCTGGGTCAAGATGAAGATCTATTTCCCTTCAGGTCTGAGCAGCACTGGGTCTTGGTGATTATTTAGTTTGGCCCTGGGCGAAATTCAGGATGGCCCCAGGAGAGATCCTAAGAAGATAGCTGCCCTCGTTTTCACCAGACTTGGGTCTATTCCTGGGACCAGTGCTGCTGTCACAAATTCAGCTAGTATGTGTTTGTGCAAGAGCCCACCCTATCACCAAATTAAAAGCCTAAACAATCCTACTGGGATTCTGTGTGGATTTTGATATGCCCAGATGAGTCCTAGCAGCATTCTGCCAGAGCTGCCTTTCTCAACAGCATGTGGGGAAACTTGGTGAAGTACCTTTCCTGTGGATGATGGGATTAGAGTGCCTTCAGCCTTTGGCATGAAATGGCTTTCTAAGAAACTTCTAGATTTGTGGAAGATGGCCTTCCATACTCAGTTTGTAGCCTATGTGGGGTACTTAGCAGTCAAGACATTACTTTGGTTAAAGGGTGTGACTGAACTCCAAATTTCATGATTTTCAGCTATTGAAATGACTAAGTAATCAGCCTAATAGGCCAGCCTGTGTGGAGCAAGAGAACATCATTCTGGTGCTGCCAGGCCACACAGCTGGGCTGGTTCTTCCCCTTAGACCTGCAGGCCGGGACAGCAGGAGGAACAGCCAGGTCACACCTCAACTACGTGGACTTTCCAGCCTTCTCAGCAGCCTTCACACAGGGAGGCCTCTGCTTCCTTAGAGCAATTTCAACTTTCATGTAACTGTGACAAGCTAGTAAAGTGTATACAGTGAAAATGGCTCCCTTTGATCGATCATTGGCAAGCCAAAGGTAACCATCCAAAAGCCATTAGTAGCAGGAACTTTCCAGAGTTTTACGAAAAGTGGAATATCTTGACTTTGAAAACACTATTCACCGATTTTATAAAAACAATCCTTCCTGTGGATCAGCTTCAAGTACAATGTCAAACATCCATGTGTAGGTTTGTTTATCTTCCCCTAAAACAAACACTGGTCTATATTTGTGAAAATGGCAAAAATATATGAGGTTAAACAAAGAGAGAATCGAATATCATTCGTTTCAGCTATTTTTTTTAAATCAAAAACCTGGACTGCTAGCCCGTCTTTCTTCCTTGGGCTATTTTTCTTTTAGTGTGGCCCTTGGTGTGTTCTTAGTGGTAACATATTCCTGCTCAGCCTGCCTACCCTCTAACTACAGGTCTGACTGCTGACAGAGTCATTAAAATGACTTCACTGCTATAACTAATAGAAAATGCTCTGAAAAATAAATGGGAAAATGTTGATGAGAATGCTTGGAAAATGAGCTTGCTAAGGTCACAGAACCTGTTGAGAACAGTAGCAAGTGGAAGTGAAGTCACTGACACGACCAGTGAGACCAGGGTGCGTAATCTCTCACTAGTTCTGTAACTCAGGGTTTCCTGTATTCCATCTGGCTCGTTGCTAGGGTTTTTCTCTGCAACAGGGATGGATGCCCTGAGTTCTGTAAGTCTTCAAATCCAGAGTGTAATCGCTGTTTCTGCTCTACTTCCCCATGGCAAAGCCCGCAGAGAACAGAGCAGAGACAAATGCATATTGTCCCAACCCACAGTCAGGCCGTGGCGGTGAATGTGACAAGGTGCCTGAGCAAGGCTTGTTACAAGGCTTTTGAGTGCATGTTCAGAAATAGCTTACCTCGTGTCATAAGACAGTGGTTCTCAACCTCCCTGATGTTGTGATCCTGTGATACAGTTCCCCATGATATGGTGACCCCAACCATGAAATTATTTTGTTGCTACTTTGTAACTTATTTTTTGACTGTTTTGAATCATAAACTAAATATGTGAAATACAGGATATCTGATATGTGGTCCCTGTGGGTTCATGACCCACAAGTTGAGAACCACTGTCACAGTGAGCCTAGGAATGCTTCCGACCAAAATGTTGCAAAAAAGCTTGTTGCACTTAGTTTTTTCAAAAAGAAGAAAATGCAAACCCACGCTATTCATCAGTCCACTGCAGAACCATCAGAGAAAATGGATATCACGTAGCCAGATACAGACTGGGCTTCGCCACAACACATCATGGTGCAGATCTGGGTCTTAGGTCCGTAGAGCTGTTGCGCCTTTCTATGGAGAAAGCCTAAGCCTTCTTGGGTTGGAGCAAAGATAGCTTTTTCTTATGTGAATTCTGTCCCAAGTGTTGACACTGCAAAGAGCTAGGTTGGATGTAAGGCAAGTGCCTACAGGATAGAAATCTGGGTGGAGCAGGTAACAGTGGCACTCGCGGCACAGTCTCCTCTCACTCAAGCCATTGTATTCCCGCTCCTTTAGGATAATGTGGCGGCTTTTACTATGAAGATTCACCACCAGCCTGTAGGGAGACAAAATTATTTTAATGTTTTCTTTCCTTCATTTACAAAGTAAAGTTTCTTCTGGTCTTGCTTTTAAAAACTGTTTTGTGAGTGTGTGTGCACAATGCCTGTTTGCATGAGCGGGGCTTTGCGTGTGCCACAGTGCACATGGGGTCTGTGTGCCAGGCTGGCTCATGAGCTTCCAGACATGGCCCTGTCTCCGTCTCCCGGTAGGAGTGCTGGGACTGTGGAGTACACCACAGCTCTGCATGGATGTTGGGCCTCTGAGCTCAGGTCTTCAAACAGACGAGCTTTCCTCCCCGAGCCATCTCCCCAGCCCTCTTAGTGTGAGGGGTGTATTTATAAAGGGCTTCAGGAGAGTAAAGACATGGTCTGCAGACATGCCCTGGAGCGAGGCTGCTCATTTCTTCCTATAGTTCAGCTCACAGCCACTGTGTCCCTGCCCAGTGTTGACTGTGTTCTAACAAACAGCCCAGGGCAGTGGTCCTACGTTTGGAGACTTTGTGCTCCAGCTTCATCTTCTATGGATGACGATCACTCCAGTAGAAAGAGGAAAGCATAGACGAGTTCCCGGTGCATGCACGGGGAGCTATCCATCATACTGCACCGTAGTTACCCCCAGACTGGGACAAACGAGTGAGCAGTGAGACAACGGTATTAGCAACATAACACAAGCCATGAGGTGTCTCATATGACGGTTCAGATCGTGGAACTGACAACCTTATGCCTAACAGAAGGTTCACTTCATACAGCCCTGCAGTATAACATCATCATTCTGTGCTGGTGGTGGGAGGGTATTGGGTAAGCATGCATGCATGTGTGTACGTGCGTGTTGAGGCCAGAGGTCATTGTCAGGCATCTTTCCTATTACTCTCCACCTTTTATTCTTTTGATGCTCACTTTATTCTTTGTTATTATTATTTACAGTTTATTCACTTTGTATCCCAGTTGTAGCCCCCTCCCTCATCTCCTCCCAGTCCTACCCTCCCTCCTTCTCCTCTTCCTATCCTCCTTCCCCAGTGCACTGATAGGGGAAGTCCTCCTCCCTTACTATCTGACCCTACCTATCAGGTTTCATTAGGACTGCCAGGATCCTCTTCCTCTGTGGACTGGCAAGGTCACCCCACCAGGGAGAGGTGATCAAAGAGCAGGGTCCTGAGTTTATGTCAGAGACAGCCCCTGTCCTCCTTACTAGGGAATCCATATGGAGACTGAGCTGCCTATGGGCTACATCTGAGCAGGGGGCCTGAGTCCTCTCCATGCATGGTCCTTGGTTAATACATCAGTCTCTACAGTACCTCCTGGGCCCAGATTTTGTGGCTCTGTTGGTCTCCTTGTGGAGCTCCTGTCCCTTCCAGGTCCTTCTATCTCCCCCTCTTCTATAAGATTTCCTGCACTCTGCTCAAAGTTTGGCTATGGGTCTCAGCATCTGCTTCAATCTCTGCTGGGTGGAGTCTTTCAGAGGTCAATCCGGTGCTTTCTCAAAAAATTAGAAATAGCACTACATCAAGACTCAGCTATACCACTCCTGGGCATATACCCAAAAGATGTTCCACCATACCACAAGGACATTTGCTCAACTATGCTCATAGCAGCTCTATTTATAATAGCCAGAATCTGGAAACAACCTAGATGTCCCTCAACTGAGGAATGGATAAAGAAATTGTGATACATTTACACAATGGAATACTACTCAGCTATTAAAAACTAAGAAATCGTGAAATTTGCAGGCAAATGGATGAAACTAAAAAAGATCATCCTGAGTGAGGTAACCCAGAAGCAGAGAGACACATGTGGTATATACTCACTTATAAGTATTAGACGTATAATATAAGATAGCCATACTAAAATCTACAGACCTAAAGAAACTAAGCAAGGAGGAGGACCCCAGGGAAGATGATTAATTCTCATTTAGAAGGGCAAACAGGAAGTGGTGGAAAAGAGGGAACAGGATAGGAGCCTACCATAGATGTTCTCTGAAAGTCTCCACCCAGCAGAGGATTGAAGCAGATGCAGAGACTTACTTTATTCTTTTATTCTCATTAACCCTGAAGCTCATAGGTTCAGTTAGCTTGACTAATCAATGGGTTCCAGGAATTCATATCCCCCACTCAAGCATGTACCACCACATCAGGCTTGTTTACATGGATTCTGAGGGCCTGAATTCAGGTCCCCAAGACTCTGTCTTAGATGACAGTCAAATAAAAGATCCCGCGTTTCCCAGTCCTGGGAGCTTCTTAAATGTATGGTGACCATTTCATTTTCTGTTATTATCCTTTTCTCCCCTTACATCAAGTCCATAACAATTTTTTGTTGCTAATGTTTTTTAAAAGTGTTTTACAGTTTATTTCCCAGCACATTTGGCACTTGTGCATTGGCAACCACCAAGCTCTAGTCTACAGTGATGAGTTTTGTGTCTTTCTCATTGTTATTCCCCCGGCCCTGGCCATGTGAATGTTCAATAGACCGGGCCTCAAGTAAGTGTCAGCTCGAGGTCTGAAAGGCAGCCATTTGCAATTTATCACACACCATGTCTCCACACTCCCGCTTCAGCAACAGATTGCACAAGCATCCAAATTTCCTATTGGCTGGGTAGCAAGGCCTGTTCTCTGTCTGGATGCCCAGGTCTCTTTCTTTCCATTGTTGTCATCAAGGAATGAAGAATACTTCACATGCTAAAAAGCAGAATTGCACTGAAGACTCTTCCCACTCACCACAGAGACAGCCGCTTGCTTTGGAGACCTATTCATTCATGACCTTTTCCAAAATGTAAGTTACTTTCCAGGGAATTGATGCTCTCCCATTTTATGCTTGTGAGCCATGCTTGAGAACTACAAGAAAAAGGGTGAGTTTCTTCATGCAAAATAGCTGTAAATAAACAACTGTTTTAAGGCTGCTGCACTTGGTTGACTGGAATTATACATAAAAACAGACCTTTTCCTCCAGCTTTTCTGAGCTCTCTCCACCAGCGTGTAAGTAAAGTATGCTGAAACATGGATGTCCTACACTATGCCTCGGTATTTTTTATTGGTAAAAAGAATTCAAATAGGACGTCATTAGTTTAGTTTGTTAGCTATTGGCGAGCAGCAGTGTTGCCAGTGTCAGGAAGCCCCAAGTGCCTTCACTTTGTAAGTGTGGCATACCTAGAGAGCGTGTCTGTCAGCCATTACTGCCTCAAGACAGCAAATATAAGCAGTGAGCTCAGAGAGGATGAAGGCAAAAGCATTGTGTCCCTGATCTCTCTCTCTCTATCTCTCTCTCTCTCTGTGTGTGTGTGTGTGTTATTTTTCACAGAGAGAAGCTAATCTCTTGGCTTAGATCCCCCTAGTATTAGCCTCAATGCTTTTTCTCTCTCCCCTTGCTCTAAATCATTATTGAGTTTATTACTTCTTTTTCTCTCTTGCTGGAGAAGATTAATCGCCTTCCCTGGGCAGAGAGAATGCTGCAGAGCGTGGTGGCTCTATAAATAGCACCTGCTGCTAATTCTCCAGTGCCCAGTATCTCCCCAACACATCTTGGTCTTTAAACAATTTGTTCAGAAGAAAGCTATGGGTCACTGTGCACTTTGGTGTTACTCAAAGTGTGTTTTATGGATAGTGAATTTTTCTCCAGGAAGTTTGGCCTGCAGAGACATTAGAAAACCCAGACGTCTCACCCCTCTCTGGGGAGGCAGACCTCACTAGCCAGACCTGAAGGCTGGCCCAGGGCTGGCTGGACCCACTGAGCATGCCAGGTAAATCTTTTGCCTGTGAACTTGTTTCTTATTTCTTCTTCGGTAGATTATAGGCTCAGTCACACAGTTCCATTAGCCCGGAGAAGTCACCTCAGTGAGTTATAAAACAGAAAAAGAAGAGAACTTGGAACTGTGGAATGCAGAGGATTGGTGACTTGTGGGTGCAGAAAATAGGATGTTATCTGGAGAGCAGAGATGAAAAGGATCACCAATAACTGACATTAAAAATCCAAATTCAGTTTTCTGGGTGGTAGTGGGAACAAACGAGCACCTACCCATGTGCCCCACCGTGGGTGTTTATCAGATCCATGCTGGATGAGGGGTAGATGGAGGGACAGAGTTGGGCATGTAGGTGGATGAGTGGGCATATGAAATGTGGACAGATAGGTGAGTGGATAGATGCATAATGGCTGGATAGGCAGATAGATGAATGGGTGGGTGGGTAGATGGAAAGATGATGGATGCACAGATGAATGAAAATACCTCAGCTGTTTAAGACAAGACAGCATTTCGCAACCACAGCACACATGGCAGTGCCAGATTGCTGATTCCGTGAGTGCGGTGGTCCCGCTCCACCATGGAAGTCCAGCAGCACCCTCGCCTGCCTCCCTAGAGCTCTCCCTCCTCATGCATGACAACCAAATGTCCTGACAGATTAAGATGCACCATATGTGGTGCCACAGGGCTGAGGAAACTAGTTTTTTTGTTTGTTTGTTTAATTTCAGAGAACTATTTGCAGATGACGTCACTTAAAATACACTGTTCAGAGTAGAAATAGACCATTATATTGCTTGCATATAGGAAGCTAATAATTTAATACTGACAACCACTAATGCATTTTATTTCCTCATACGCTTGATTTTAGCCACTAATCCAAGGTGTGCTGGAGTGGGAAAATGGTGATCAATACAGCAAGCATCTCAAGGTCTTTATTCTCTTCAGCTGTGGGCCCAACGTTGCCCACAGTTCTGGGGCAGAACAAAATGGATGCTTCATTCTGTCATTATCTGAAAGTTGAGCTGATGTGTTTGTTACCTTTGTGATCACTGTGACAAAACACCTTCGAAAAGCAGTATTTACGTTGTTTGAGGGGTGAGGGAGCATGCTCTCAGCTCACAGTTTCAGATGCCGTCCTTAGCTCTGGGCCCACCCTGAAGGACATCACAGCATGGATGGGTGGAGGGGGAAGCATGTTGCTTCTCAGATGATAAAAAAGAAAGATGGAGAGGGATGAACTTAGATGTACAGTAACCTTACAGGTGTATCTCCAGGGAATTCCCCCCTCTAGCCGGGCCCCACCTTCTGAAATTTTCATAATCTCCCAAAATGGCACCAAGTGAGGACTAAGCACATTCAATCCATATCTTCAAGTGGTTGAGTTGCTGCCTTGTCTTCTGGCTTGAGTGTTTGAGTATGTGGTTCCCAGCTGGCAGTGCTTGTAGTAGGTTGGGAATCAGGGTTTGAGAAATGGCTCAGCCTTTAAGCGTACGCACTGCTTTTTATACAGGAGTGCAGCTTGGTTCCCAGCACCCAAGTCAAGCAGCTCACAACCACCTGAAATTCCAGATCCAAGGAGATCCAACACTTTCCTCTGGCCTCTGTGGAACCCTACACAAACACATGTATACATATAATTAAAAGTGAAAATCAATGTGGTTGTTTTTTTTTTTTTTAATATGGGTGTGGAACCATAAGAAAGTGAAGTCCCGCAAGAAGGTCAACGGTAGAAGGCCTGCTGCCATTCCTGTCCCTCCCTGCCACCTGATCACACAGTGTGACCAGTAGAGCATGAACCCATCATTTTCCCTGCCACCATGTCTTTTCCGCCATGCTGGACTGGACCCTCGCATTTTGAGTCAAAACAAACCCTTCCTTTCTTTAACTGCACTCAGATATTTTATCACAGTAACAAGGAAAATAATGAAAGCTTTTGTGGGTTTAAACGAATGACTTGATCATTATTAATATAGCAAAGTCATGAGACTTAACGACTCCTGTCTACACTGTCTTAGGTATCACATGATAGCTTTTTCATCTGAGAGGAATAAAAGACCATTAGATACTTTTGCTCACTTATAAAACCATATCTATTTCAAATGTGATTAGAGTATAAAGAACCAAGACAAGCTATGTGTTTTCTACTCAGAAACAGGTGATCAAAATTGAGAAGTGTAAAACAGTTTTCTAGGAGAGCCACCCTCAGCTGCTCATCTCCTCCTCATTCTTAGCTTCATATTAGTGGATTTAAAGTTTCTAGGTCTTAGCAGTTGATTTCCTAGACATCCCCAAGTCTTTAACGCTCCTGGAGAATGAGCTTAGTGACCCAGCACCCTCCCAGCCAAGTGCAAGCTCTTGGGAGTTACATGCTCCCTTCCAGTTGTTCTGGCATCCAGTTTCTCAGTAGAGCTGTGGCTCATGCTCTTTTTCTGAGGCTGCCTGTTCCTTCTGGACTCTCATCACCAGGAGTCCTTAGGCTGCTGTCCTTTTTCTGTCTCCATCTCACATAGGACACTGTCCATTTCCAGAACTGTACCAGCTCACCATTGTTGACAACATGGGCATATACAGAGGGTTGGTAATAGCTGAAGGTCTGACAAGTGTGCCTAACTTTAAGCAGAAGTCAGCACTTAGAATACACTGCTGGCTGCCTTCCCCTCAAGATCTTCCCCTACAGAATACACAGTGTTCAGCAGGGAGCTAGTTCAGCAAGGTCTACATGCTCCATCTCTCTACCAGGCACTAGCAGCTTTCTTTCCCTACATTAAAAAACAATTACCTCCCCATAGCTTCTTTCCTTTCTAGTTTCTGAGGGGCATCTCCTCATTCTTTATGATGTCATCTGGGACTGTTGTGGTCAATCATCTTCTTCAAAAGTGTGAACAGTAGCCCTGGCCTTTCACTATCTAGTTCTTTTGTTCTATTCGTATTCTTTGTCAGAGCACTTGGTCAATTCATCAACCTTCATAGGGAGGAGAGAGGTAGCCAACCATTTAGGTTTCACCCACAACAGAGGGCCCAAAGGAAACTTAAAAATTCAATCCCATTACACTGTTACTGAGGGTTTCTTTCTTCCTCTCTCTGGCCTAAAAACAAACAAACAAAACCCCTGATAACGCTCATTAGTGCCAATTATGCAAAAGAAGCACTTTGAGCTAGGCCACCTGGGTTTTTTGTTTTAGTAACTTTAATAGAAGCTTTCATGGAAAGTGTATTTTAGGGGTAGATCAGAATGGAATGTGTTGACTCATTCATTCTATTCTCACCGGAGACTGGGGGGAAAGAATAGATCAGCTCATATTGGGAAGTATAGTCCTGCCAGAAAACAACAGCAACAATAAAACAACCACGGCCACTGTACTGAGCACCTGGACAATCCTTACAAAGCTCAGGCTGCGCAAAGTGTTTTCTCTATGCTGATGTTCTTGCCAGGGTTGACAAAGAACAACACAGGCAGATTCCTTTTAGGTATAAAATTGAAGGATGTCAGAGCAGAAGTATCTGTGATTGAAAAGCTTCCATTTAGATGAATTGCTTTCCAGGTCAAAGAGGTACTAGAACCCTCCATTTCGATGTGTGTGATGGTAGGATGTCTATCCATCATCTACCTCTCACATATATACTATTATCTATCATCTGTTCTTACCATCTATTTATTATTTTTCTATCATCTATTACTTATCACCCACCTATTGTCTGTTAATCATCTACCTATATCTATCACCTGTCCATTTATCTGTCCTCCCACCATTCTGCACATGTATGAGATGAATGCATGAATAAAACAGCTGAGCAGTATCAGAAACCCTTGTGCCTGTCAGCCATGTCCATTGACTAATATAAGTTAAACAGGAAGTAAAACAAATCCCAGCATTACGATAAAGCCAGGCGTTGTCTGTATTAGATACTTTTGATACCACACTTCTTTGTGTGAATCAGTTTTGCTGCCAATCTTGTTTTCACAAATGAACAGCATTTGCTAGTACCAGCTGTGAAGCAGGCGCCATCCTTGGTGCTTTAACCACCACAGCATCTGTGTGCTTTGGGACTTGGGCAGTAGCTCTTGTCTAGCATGAAAGAAGTCTTGAGTCAGATTTCTAGCACCACAAACCAAAACACTGTGACCTTTGCTAATTCACATTCCCTCCCATGAAGTGAGTTCTATTTTGGTTTCATTTTGTTGTTGTTCTGTTTTTATTTTCTGCCTGACTTTTAAGCCCAAACTGTGGTTCGGGACTAATTGTCCATTTGACAGAATCAAAAAGGGCTTAGGAAAGAAGCCTCTCAAAACCCCTGTGGGGATCAGCTGTACTAGGTCAGCCTCTGTGCATGCCTGTGGCAGATGATCTTGACTTTATTAATGGAAAAGGAAGACCCACCACTGTGGATGGTTCCATTTCCTGGGATGAGATATTGGATGGTATCAAGAGTGAGCAGAGCATGGATTCTTCGCTCTGCTTCCCACTGCGAATGTGAGGTGACCAGCTTGGTTTAAGGCTCTGCTTACTTGACTTCCTGGCCACAGTGGGCCATACCCTTGAACTATGAAGCAAAATAAACCCTTTCTCCCTTAAGTTGCACTTGTCAGAGTATCTTACCACTGCAACAAGAAAGGAAACTGAGACATAACCATATTTGTCACTGTGGTAAATTACGTTGTAGTCTTTAATCCAGTATTTCCCATTGCAAGCAAAGCAGGAGTGATAATGATAGACGCACGCCATCCTTAGATGGAACATCTGGGCACATTCAGAGCCCATACTTCTTTGGCCAAATAGTTCTTTGTCCTCAACACAACTTTAAAACTGGCACTCATGAGTCCCAGTAGATGTTTTGCACATGCTGGTACTTTTAAACTAAGTTTTACTAAAGTAAACAAGCACATTATAACTTCTGAAGAATAAATGCAGTGCAAGAATCTTTAAGATCTGTGAAATTTTAGAACAATTCAGTTCCTGAAATAGCCTGCTAGCTTTTTTTATGATTTGGTGAAAAGCAGAGTGATGAAATGGGATTCCAAGACTTTTTCCCAAATCTGGTCTTAAGTTCAGAGACACACCGAGTTGTTGGGAGGCCACCAACTTCCCTCACTCAGTGATATCAAGACAACACGAAGCTGTCAGTGTCTCTCATGCCCATCACTGAGTCGGTACTTTGTGCTATTTTTATAAGTAAGCCTTGTAGTGACCTGCTGCAGTGAGCATGCCCCACTGGCAAATGACACAGACCCCTAGAGTGTTACTGTGCAAACAGAGGCCCACACCTCTGCAGCGTATTTCTAGAGCCCCGTCATGGTCTTTACTATGGGAATAATAAATACTTCTTTGGGGAAATTACTGAAGTGAACGTGTTTGTATCCTCCAAAGTACCACAGAATGGGATATTTGGCTATTTTTCTTTTGTTTCTCACAGAAAGGATAGTAATGGAAATGGCTTCAGACTTCCTTTATCCTGAGTAGATTCCTTTCTGCAGGGCCACCCTGCTGCCAGCATAAATGTAAGGCAAAAATTACATTTTTAAACTAACTTTATACTAATGCTGTTTCTCCTGGGATTATGACAGGACAAAGGAAGCTTTATTTGCGTGGTGTGGTGACTGCAGGTTCCCAAAGGTGTGCCCTAGTCTTTGGAATCAAAAACATTACATTGCTAAAAAGCAAATATCAATACGTGAAGCCAAAAGAGCATATTTAAATTAAAGATTTTGATATGTTCTGCATTATCTGGTTTAATCCTAAATGCAATTAAATATAAGGAAGGTAAAGGGAGGATTTCAGACAGAAGAGTGACCTTAGGAACTGGAGTGATGTACCCACAAGCCAAAGACTGTCTGAAGGAGCTAGAAGCTTCAAGGTAAGGGACAGATTCTCCCTTGTGGTCTTCAAGAGAAGACCAACACCAGATCCGTGT
Source organism: Meriones unguiculatus (assembly GCF_030254825.1). Classification (NCBI taxonomy): domain Eukaryota; kingdom Metazoa; phylum Chordata; class Mammalia; order Rodentia; family Muridae; genus Meriones; species Meriones unguiculatus. The sequence continues at coordinate 74,011,840 of NC_083349.1, forward strand.
CTGGTGTTTGATTCCACTGATCAATCATTTCCTTATGGCAGGACACCAGTACCTGCTTATGTCACAAAACATCACCTCGTCCTGTAACACTGGCACAGGATGTTGACAGTGGCCACACTGACTTGGCTTAAAGGCAAACTGACGAGGCATTCCCAAAGCAACACCAGCCTAGATGCAATTCTCAGAGACCATGACATGAACGTCTCCTTAGATCTGGAGACCTCAGGCTCCTGCGTGAGTTACAAATATGAAGATGAGGCTTCAGGAGAGGGACATGGGGGCTGGGAGACAGGGAGGGAAGGGGAGAAAGAAGTGACAGAACAAACACAAAGTGTGGGACAGAGAAAAGTGAAAATAGGTACCCTCCTTGTAAGAAAAACAAGGATTTCCCCGATGCCAAGTAAAAACTAATTTTAGCATTAAAGCACAACAAAGAGAAGGAGGGTGCAGGCTTGGGCTCTGGACGGTTAGCAAAACTCCAAGTGGCCTTGTTCTGAGATCATCAGGATACAGGATTTCAGCATAAGATAGAGCTATGGGCCAATGAGTGACTCAGCAGGTAAAAGTGATTGCTGCACAAGTAGGAGGATCTGAGTTCAAATCTCCAGCATCTACATAAAAACAAAACCAAACCTTTGGAAGCCAGGTGCACCTACACTCTTGCTAGAGCAGGAAGCATAGACTAGATCACTGGGACTTACTCTTCACCAGCCTAGCTCCAGGTCCAGCGAGAACCATGTCTCAAAGGGTAAGGTAGCTTGATAGAGCAAGACACCACGTATGCTCCTCTGATTTCTGTACAGGAACCCAGACGGGCACACACATCCGCATACAAATGCACACATGTCCACATGCACATATACTCTCACATGGTGAAACAAAGAGAGAGAATAGTTTCCCCATGGCTTAGAACGGAGCCTACTTCTGTAGAGAGGCTCCGAAGAGCCTCATAATCCAACCCCTGAACCACCACTAAAATTCCTCACACCACAGCCAACTGACCTAGCATCGTCCATTCATTTATCCGTTTATTCACTCATGCGCTCAGCAGCTGAGTGTCTCAGTAACCAGGCTGTGATGGTGATAAAAGCAGACATGCACGCTGCTTTGTGATAAGCCGGAGAGAGGAGATGAATGTCAAGTGGTGCACAGTGAGGGTGGGGCCTCACACTGGCATCGGAAAAGCGACATTTGAACTTACCTCAAAGAGGTAAAGAGCACTTGCCTCCAAGGCAGCTCATTTCCTTTGTTTTCTTGCGTGGAACCACACTGTGTGGATCATTAATTTTTACCCAAACTCTAAATGGTCCTTGTAACCCAGGCCACTCACTCCTGGGAACTTTGAACTCCATGGGTGGAAAGGCACCAGGAATGTGTAAAGACTGCACTCGCTGGGTCTGACTAATGGAGGAGTCCCTTGAGAAAGGACAGAGGTCTCATTTCTTGGGTAATAAACCCCTGAATAAGAAGTGTTTAGGGTCTATATTGTTGTTTTTCTAGTTGTGATTAAGGACCTGACTAGAAGCAGCTTGCAGAAGGAAGGGTTGATTTTGGCTCACAGTTTGAGGATGTCATTTGTCCTGACAGTTTGAGGGAAGCTGTGGTGACAGGTCCACGGGAGAGCTGGCCATGCCTGCAGTCCGAGGGCAGAGAGAGCTGTGCTGCTGCTCGGCCTCACGACCACCTTGCCTTGTAAGAAGTCTGGCCCACATTCAGGGCTGAGCATCTGCGATGAGTTAAACCTTTCTGAAAATGCCTTTATGGACACAGAGACACCTTCTAAGGGAGTCCAAACCCTAGCAAGTTGACAGCAACAGTTAACCATCACAGGGTACTAGCAAGGTGGTATTACTACATGTTTAAATTCTTGGGCAAGTGACCCAGTTTCCTGCTTTATGTGTCTGCCATGTGAGCTGTTTCCAAAAGTGGTAGAAAGATAAGGAGACGCCTAGTGAGCAAGATGTGAAGAGCATGAAACTCTCATGTCTTGGCCAGAAGCGAGGGTGACGTCAGGGACCCTCTCATATGTCATGTGTCATCCCTTGTTGATTCTGACACAATCCCTTCCCCAGGATCTCCCCGTAAGTGATGCAACATACCCTTGCCTGCTCTGTGCCCATCTGTTCACTCACAGGGTGGCTCTGCACCCACTCCGTCTTCTGTAGCTGGTGAGGTTACAAACTACAATTTTGATCACACTGTCCCACTGCAGCCCTTCAGGCCTTCCTGTTTCCTGAGGACCCAATCTAGGCTCTTCCACAGGCTCACAGTGAGTGTGGGTCTTGGCCTCGCCGGTCTGCACAGCGCTTTTCAAACCAGTGCAGTTCGTGCTGCGTGCCGCCCAGTGCTGGGCTTCCTGCAGCAGTGTGAAAGCCATGGCCTCCGCCTTATGCCCAGGGCTCCAGGCAGCTTTCCTCTTCATCTGCTAGCGCCATTCCTGCCACCAGCCTTTAAGCAGATCATGTGCTCTTCCTCCTCAGCTGCTCTTCTTCCTTGCTGGACTCTGTGTTGTGATCTAAACACCCCTTCCTTCAGAAAGTGAGTTCTCAAACTTCTCTGGCACCTTGCCCACTTTAAGCATTCCCTTCTTCTGAACTCGTGTCTATAGTATCTCCTCTGAAACTTGCTTTCCCCAAATAGGAAATCCTTACAGGAAAAGTTGAGTCTGGGTTTCATGTGTACCTTCCACAGATTGAATGTCATGTAGCTACATAAGTGTGTGTGTGTGTGCGCGTGTGCGCGCGCACACACGTGCACACATGAGTGTAAGTGTCCAGGCAGGAGAGAAGAGGCTGCTGCAGCAGCTGCAGCTGGAGTTGCAGGGGGTGAGAGGTGGCTGTGAGCTGCAGGCACCAGCGTGGAGGTCAAGAGTTAGACATTTCGTGGGTGTTTGGTAACAGGTTGGTCTAGAGTTCTTTTATAAGAGAAAAATAAAGCTTATACCCACTTCTGCAAGGAATTAAACAATTTAGGCACCCAAGGCTGAGGCTTCCAGCAAGTTGTCAATTAGGTTATTTAAATTAAGTTTTTTTTTTACAACAGCTAATTGGAGCCTGGAGTCTTTTGTCTTTAAACAGCTAATCCAAAACAAAAAAATAAAATAATTAAATATTTCTTAAACAATAGGATTCAGACTTAAAATATAAGATTTAATTAAATTTGAGGTGTTAATCTTCCTACAGAAATTAATTTCAAGTTCACTCAGAAGACAAAGAGCACACAGACCTCAGGACTCTGGCCGGGAGCATCGTTCACACAGGTCTCCAGGGCTTGGGGCAAGAGCCAGGACACCCTTAACGCTTACAAATGGGAAAACACGGGATTGGCACCTTGGCTTCGCTGTTGTGTCATTTTTTTCAGGTATTGGAGCTTTTCAGATGTAAATATGCCAGCCTCTTTGTTGTTTTCAAACCTTTTGCATTCCTGTAAGAAACCATTTCATCCAACTTTTCAAATTTCTTCATGTAAAATTGCTTACAGTATCTTTATGTCATTTTAAATATCTATCATAAATGGATACTGTTTCTAAAATATTTTTCTTGTCATGTATGCTTTCTGTATTGTCTTGAACAATTTGATAGTAATTGACCTAGTTCATTCATATTTTAAAATTTTTGTTTCATTAAGAATCTTAATTCTTTCATTTGTATGCATTTCATTAATTCTGTTCTTGCTTAAAAAAAAGAAAACCAAAAACAATCCCCCACACACAACTTATTTAAAAAAAAAATAAGTATATTTTTCAGTATGTTAGGCTGCATTCCACATATTTTGATATAATGGGTTTTGCTATTATTTCATTATAAGCATTTCTTCCATTTCCACTGTGGTTTCTTCCTTAATCTTGGGTGATTTAAGTCTGGGATTTTCATTTCATTTCTAAAACCATCTTTTCATACTTAATTTATGACAATTGCTTTGTGATCTGATAACAGTTTTTATGCTGTTGATTTTTTAGCTTTGGGTCTTGAGGAATCCGTATCTCGTATACTATTTATCCTCTAAATAGACTGATTTTTATTTTAAAATTTCTCCTTTGGTTTATTTTCAATCTCGCTCTCTTGCCCATGTTGAAATTCTGTTTTATGCTTTGTAAAATGTCTTTAACATCTTGACTATTCTAAAAATATTTCAGATCTTACACCCAGGGTCTGGAGCCCCCGTTTCTACCGGTGTTCAGCCAGTGCCCCTCGCTCGGGGGTCAGATCTCTCGTAGTTTGTATTTTTCTGAGCGAGCTCATCTTGAGCATTTGTTTCTGCTTTGTGTGCTCCACTCCTGGTTGCTACGCTCGCTGACACAGCGCCTTTCTTTGTTTCTGGACACCTCTACAGCCCTAGTGGGAGGGTTTCTGCTTCGCGGGGTTGCTCCTGCATGGTGTGTGGAGCCGGCCACCAGCGCGTTAAATTGTCCTGGCCTACTCGCTAAGACGTTTCTCTACCGACGGCCCCACAGAGACAGCCCATCCTGACTGTGCCCAGGGCGGTGGGGTCAACTTTTCCTGCCTCCCTTTCCGCACAGTAGCTGCACTTTGTTCCTGTTCTCTCCACTCACTAGCATCTCCTCCACCCGGGTTTGTGAGGCCTGCCCTTCACACTTGCCCTGTGGAGACAATGAGGTCAGGTTTACAGCCGCCTCAGATTCTGCTTCCGCTTTAACGCGCTGCTGCCACTTCTTTCTCTCTCTCCTCCCTTCTTTCTTTTTCTTTCTTCTGTGAGTGTGTGTGTGTGGATATGTGAACTGTGTATATACACGTGTTTGTGGGTTCTCCTTGGGACCTCAGAAACGATAAGTATGTCAGGTGCCTTGCTTTTACCACTCTGACTTCTTTCCTTGAGACAAGCCATCACCAACCTAGGTGGCCAACAAGCCCCTGGAATCATCCTAGCTTTGCCCCTCACAGCACCTCACACACACAGGGTTGCAGGCATGTGTGTGCCATATCTGACAACTTACGTGGGTGCTGAGGATTGGAACCCAGGTGCTCACGCCTGCACAACAGGCACACTTACCGACTTTGAGAATTTAGAATATAGCTGTTTGGTTTTTTTCATTTGTTTTGTCTCAATTATGCATTCATTAATTTTGTTTTGTTTTATCAGACTTCAAATAAATGTCCTTGAAGAGAGTGAATTTTTCAGAGTATTTACATATATCATTTTATAGGAATGTAAGTTGTAATATAATTTGAAAATATATGTTAAAAGCCTTAGAAGAATATGCATACTTTCAGAACAGGTAATTATACCTTGTAACTGTATTCCTAATTATTTAAATAAATAATTAAATGCTGGGGCAAAGATGCAGTGCCTATCACTGCAATATTTCTGAAGGATGGTAAATTGTACTAATTAAAAGTATTTTTAAGTATAACATATGTAGGGTTTTACATTACTGAAGTACTTAGGATACATTTTCCCAACAAAAACATATTTATGTCTCCTGGTTATTAAAACTCTTATTTAGAACAATTTAAATTTATTTATTTGCCTAATAATGTAAGACAATTATTATATTCATATAGTAAAATTATTAGCCCTATCAATATATTTTAACCAAGATGTTAAAGTACATTTCTCATTAAAATATGTAATATATAATGATTATGTTTTGAATACTTATAAAATGTTAATGTTTATATACAAAATGTTAATGTTTATATACAAAATGTTAATGTTTATAATTTATGTTAATGTTAATAAACATTCAACAGAATGAGAAAGGAGGATCAAAGAGAATATGAAAAAGACTGTGATGCAAGATTGCCAAATCAAAGGTAAAAATGTTGATGATTCTATGGGAACATGAAATCACCGTCTTTAGGCTTCTCATTTCTTTTGAATAGAAATAATTTCTTTTTCTACTAGCAAGAAAAATTACTTCCAATTTATAAGTCAAAATTCTCACAGGACTTTACTATAGACGCTAATTGACAGTAAAAGTAGGAAGTCAAATGAAGTTAACCATTTCCTGGAGAGATGAAGGCTATCTGATCTGCCAGGACTCCAATAAGGCATTAAAATGAAGCTAACCATTTCCTGGAGAGATGAAGGCTGTCTGCCCGGACTCCAACAAGACATGAAAACTAGCAGCCCCCTGCCTCACCCTCCCCAGTCCTGGCATCTCAGGAACGAGTCACCATGTCTAGCTTAGGCTTTCAGCAGTGTTTCTGTGTGGGGGTGAGTGTCTTATGGCATTTAATTAGGATTGCTTGAAAGACCATGGGTGAGGGGTTATGAACCAAGCAAAGGCAACTTACCATTCGTTGAATCAAGGAATATGACTCCCCTTCCCCAGAAACCATTAACTTCACGTCAAACTTTCAGTGTCCATCTTCCTCCATTATCTAAAATAAACTTCAAGCTCCATCCTATTATCTGTATCTCTTCACCATCTTTCAAACTTCATCTTTAACTCCAACTCTCCCAAACTCCCCTCTGTCTGTAGCTTGCAGCCTGCTCCTTATCATTCTGTGACTGCTGCTGGGCATCTTATCTTCCTCACTATAGTCCTTTCTGCTCATTATAGTCTTCAGTTCGAAAAGTGCCTCCCCTGCCAGCAGCCCTTCAGACCTCAGCCCTGGTAGCTTCCCTCCTCAACTCCGCCCTCGTGCTTAGAGTTACCATCTTGAGCTCATTTTTCTTTGTGGTCTTATCATCACTTGCTGTATATTGCCTTTATTAGGTGTGTTAAGTATATCTCTGTCTCTCTCAGTAAATTATAGGCTCTCTGATGGCTTGCCTATGACTTGCTTTCACTCCTCCACACCCTAGAATAGCATCATGTCCTTACTGGATACTTGCATGGCATGGTTAAAGAGGCTGTCTTCTGAAGAAGGGCTGGAATCTGGAGGGGTAAAAGAAACATTCAAGAAGGCACAAAGGGAGGAGACAAAACTATCTGACGCTCTGAACAGGTCTTCTTTTCTCCATCTGTCATCAAAGAGGAGAAGTTTTTATAGACACAAAGGATGACCTCCCCAGAGCATATGGCTCCAAAGCCTGGGGAACAATGCAGCGTGAGAGGACACAGTTGTCAATTTGTATTTTACAAAATGATTTATTTATTCAATGAGTTATGATTTTTTTTAATTTCTCAAATGCAAAGGATGGTCAAACTAAAAAGATGTTGAGGTTTTTTTTTTAAATCTAAACATTGTACAGAAGGCATTTTAACTAGTCAAATTAAAAGCAGATGTCTTAAATTAAAACACATAAATTATGTGAGCTTAAAAATTTCATACATCTGTGATGAAAATCTATCATTCAGGGCTTAATGAGATAGATTTTGAAAGCTTACATATTTGTGTGTTTAGCTAATTGATGACATTTAATTAAACATCACTTTAAAAGAACATTTAAATTTATATGCCACAATAATTATCTTGTAATTACATTATGTCCATTTGTGTGTTTGTTAATATTGTTTAACTTTGGAAAATTTAGAAGTTATAGAAAGGTACATAGAAATGAAATGATAACTATAGTTCTATTAATGAAATTATTACTAATAAAAGTAACAAATTTATTAGAAAGAATTTGCATTATTTCGAGATGTACAAAGAGAAAGTGTTGTTTTCCTCCAGATGTTAATCTTTTCACCAACTCACGTACTGTTCTTGTCAAGTGTTAAGTGATTCTTTGGAATATCAGTTTTAATGGACATGTTTTTGCTGCTCAAAAGAATATGTATATTGTTTTGTGGGGAAATATAAAGTTATGATTTAAGTTTAATGGATAATGTGAAATGCAGTTTTAAGAGTTTGTGTGACTGTTTTTACTTTGAAGGAACAAAGTCCTTTCACTGGTAAAAGACAAATTCCATTATTCAAACTGAGAAAGACTGTGGAATAGTTACTTTCTTCATTGCCCTGACCAAGCGCCGGAGGAGATGCAACATAAGGAGAGAATACTTATTCTGGCTCGCAGTTCCAAGATGCAGACCATGTGTGGGTGCTATGTGAGAAAACGTAGCTCTAGCTACGGCAGCAGGAACGTGAGGCCGCTTGTTCACATTACAGCAGACAAGGAAGCTCTTCAGGGTGAGACGTCAGCCTGACCTATAACCCTCACCCCAGGGATGTGCCTCCCTTCCCAAGCGAGGCTACATCTTCTAAAATTTCTACAGCCTCCTTGTCACCAACACTTGGAGCAAGTGTTCAAACACATGAGCCTATGGAGGATATGCTACATTCAAGCCATAACAGACTACCAGCCTTAAATTTTAGCAATGACTCCTAGATGCCTGGAATGGCTCAGCCAGAAGGTCATTAATATGTTAATTCTCCTCAGGTGTGTCTTTTTTCAGATGAAAAGATTCTTAAGAACATGTGGTGGTTTGATGAGAAATGTTCCTTCTAGGCTCGTGGGTCTGAACATTTGCTCTCCAGTTGGTAGCCATGTTTGGGAGGTAATGGAACTTTCAGGACATGGAGCCTCACTGGAAGACTGCATCACTCATCACTGAGGGAATGGGCGCTGAGGGCTTGTAGCCTGGCCCCTCTTGTTTTGTTTTGTCTGTCTTCTCTATAAGGTTGAAGACAGAGGCTCTCAGCTTCCTGCTCCAGGTGCCTGCTGCCATGCCTCCCTGACATTATGACTCTCCTTCTGGAACCTTAGACCCAAGGAGAGAAGTAACTGACAGATACTAGAAACAGAAAAGCAACGGAAAAGTAACTACTTAGATACTAGTAATAGAAAAGCAATAGAAAAGTACCGCCAGGTAGGAGAGAGAAAGGGTTAGGGGAGGGGGCACAGTTCTTTCTTAGCTGCTTCCTGCTGGTCAGGGTCCTCAGGTTCCTTGGAGCCAGTCCAGTCCTCATTTCAGGAGTCTCTGTCAGCAATTAGGAGCAGCATGGGGGAAGCAGGAGCAGCCTTGTTCTTTCTCCAGTCTCCACTCTCTGGGCTCTGGCATTTATTCTCTCTCCAGAGTCCTCAGATTCAAACTATCTACAGCTGGCAAAGAGCCCTTCTCAGAGCCCACAGGAGACAAACAGTCTGCTGCTGTGGACCATCTGAATCAGTCCCACATCCCACACCTGGGACCAAAACAAAAACATGTTTATACCCACAACATTCTGCAAACTCTAATACTAAATGTTTCTGCCCCCAAACTGGGGCAGCAAGAACAACAACAAAAAAAATCAAATCACTCGTCTCTGGCTAGAAGTCCATGTGCACATGCATGCACATCCAGCTGGAACTGGGGCTCCACAGAAACTTGCCGCTTGAATCTGCAATGAACACAGGAAACTCACACTCGCTACTCCCCTTACAAGAAAATGCCACTTGTAGGTCACAGAATGGCTCAGTTACTGACACACTAAAAAGAGAAACAGGCTGGTATGAAGTCACAAAACTCTACTGCTCAAGAAGCCCCGCTGAGGAGTTAGGGTTAGGCCATTCCTCTTCGGGTGCTGAAGCCCATGGCCATGATGTGGGGTTCCGTTTCTGACAATCTAGTGCTCTAGGGCAATCGGAGACTCACCTTTTACAACAAGCCCCCGGAAAGGAGGGACAAGTGCAGAGTAAAACAACAAAGAACTACAACCGAGAGCACACCCGCTAATCTTGAAATCAAGAACAAGTGAAAAGATCTGACTGCAAGGAGTGAGGTGGCCGGGGGGGGGGGGGGAAGAGGCCTCGGCGGCCCGAGCTTTGAGTTTTTGAACTGAACAGGATCGGGAGTGGAACTGAGATCATCAGATGGGGTTCCGGAAAGGAAAGATCTGGATCTTAGGCGATCAGCCACGAAGCGTCTGCCTGTTGGCGGCTCTGGATAGGGCACTGAGGGAGTTTCCCCAGGAGCAACCCAGAGGAGGTTGCCACAGACAGACATGAGGCTGCATTTGATGGCTGTGACTGCAGGCTTTCCACTTCAAGAGACCACTACAGAAAGGCAGCTGCTCTGAGAGGCACGAGCAAGATGGCTCTGCAACAGAGCTCTTGAAGGGCAGGGCCAGAGGAGCATCAGCTTCACTAACGGTAGCTCTCTTCTTAATTATGCCACTAAGAATGGGTGCTGCTACAAAAGTTTCACTAAATGAATGACTTCCTTAGGTTTGCCATCCCAAGTCAAATATTAACCCTTTGGGAGGGTTCTCTTATACTGAAGTAATTGAGTTACTAATTTAATTTTTATCCTTCTAATTAATCCTTCCTGATATTAATTTATAGTACTAAATCTAGAAAGAAATAAGCTTAAGTTGAGAAAAGAAGGAAGGAAGGAAGGAAGGAAGGAAGGAAGGAAGGAAGGAAGGAAGGAAGGAAGGAAGGGAGGGAGGAGGGAAGGAAGGAGGGAAGGAAGGGGGAAGGAAGGGGGGAAGGAAGGAAGGAAGGAAGTAAACAACCAAAGCTGTTAAAACTTTTGAGCTTCATTGTTGGTGACTTTATAACACTGGCAACTAGGAGGAATGTTTTCTTTAGCTCTTTTGATAATGTCTGTAGAGCAGAGTCCCTGTGATTTGAGTAGCTTTTTATTATCTTCCTACAAAACTTAATTGACAAAAAGTGTCAGCTCGGAGATTCTAGGAGTTTAGAGTTTACTGACCTTGTGAGGCAACGGGACTCTTCTCCTTGCGGGGACACCCAGAGCTAGGAGGGTGGCTTGTTTCCTCTCACTGCAGCCCCCACCCCAGCCTGCTGAACCTGCAGTGGCCTCCTTTGACCAAGCTCCTCACCCGAAAGGCGGCAGTGCATCTTGCGGCCAGATGTGTGTCCCCACACCCAGGGTTCCTGGGCTCAATTCATAAATCCCTGCTACCTGTGCTGACGGCCTCCTCACTGCTAACAAATGCTGCTCTGGATCACTGCTGCCTGACCCAACTCCAAGGCAGGGAGGTGAATGGCCATCTTTTAAATGACACAAGATAGATGAAGTGTCATCATTCCCAAACCAAAGAAGTTGGCATGCCTCCTGCCCAAGTCCTCTTTCTCTTCTCTGGGCAGCACCAGGCGGGCGGTGGCATCCTGTTCCACCATTCCCCATCCACACAGGCCAAACACCACTGTGGATTGTCCAAGCCTTTTCCTTTCAGCCAGGATCGATGTATTTAAGTAGCTTGTGATGATGAGAAAATGCTGGCACACAGTGCATTAGCTCCAGGGACATGAGGATGAGCCACAACTATTTCAGATGCATCTTTGCTAGAGAGAAAGCTTTGCGTTGTTCAGCACTTACTTTCTGCGTGCTCACTCTTCACTTTTCCTGCCTGGGGACAAAAGCAAGGTACTTTCCCCCATTGGCTCTAGAATATAATCCTTTCTATAACCCTATGAAATTGCTGTGACTGGCACATTTTGCCAAATAAGGAAAGCAGGACAATTGAAGTGGAAAGGTGTGGATTATCATGTAGCCACAAATGAGAGAGTGGCTCTCCAACCCTCGGCCATCCATAGCCAAGCCCCAGGGAATTCTTGCTGCACCATCAGAAAGGCATTTGGTTGGTGCCATTTTTGCTCTGATGAGAGAGCTGAGCCCGTGACGTCCTGACATCCATCTACAAACAGATCATGATAGCAATGGACACTGAATTCCCTCTGCTCTTGTTTTCTATGCTCCATGCTCCTCTCCATGACCTCCCGCCCACTCCTCTATGCACCAAGCTGCCTCTTTCTCCATGGATTTCAGGCTGAGCCCAGGACTCTTGTACCCACAACAGAATAATGCAGGATTGTGAAAAGAAACTGCCACTCTCTGTCTCACCTCCTCCAGTGCTGCGGCTTCACTTGTTCTTTTTCCAGTTGTTTTATCAAATAGAGGATCAAGTTCTAAACACTGAGTTACTGGCCATAATAACGAGGTCTCGATATAGCAGATGTGTGAGAAACTGTTATTACTATAATCAGTGCCTTATTTCATTTTTTCTTACAAGCTTGCTCTCATGATCTTTGTCCTGTAAAATGGAGGCATGCCTGTAAGTGTAGCTTTGACTCTAAAATAGGTTTTATCTACCATCCATAACTCACCTCACTTTAGAAAAAAGGTTCCCTCTAAGTCTTTATGCTAGCCTAGCATGGTGGCAGACACACGTAAACCCAACAGACACAGATGGATCTCAGCAAGTTCAAGGCCACCTGGTCTACTTAGTAAGCTCGAGGCTAGCCAGGGCTACATTGTGAGACCCCATCTCAGAAAAACAAACAAGTCTTGTTGTTAAGATACCCCTTTTTCTATTACCAAGATTTCTTCACCAAAATGCCAGGGGAACCTAGTACCCAACATTGATTAAAGAAAACAGTAGTTGCCACCCCCAGTTTGATAGTTCTTTACCTTACAAAATTCCTTCAGGTCACAAAACTGAGCCATAGAAAAAGTAAAAAAAAAAAAAAAAAAAAGAAACAAATTGTAATATGAAACCACAAGTCCAGAGTGTACAGCAGTGCCTGGTCACCACTGCTGTTTGTGATACAGTGATTTACATGCCACCAGCAACAGCACAAAGATGCTACGTACCACGTGGAATCTCAGAGACACTGAAAAAGAGTTCAAAGTGTTTAAGAACCACCAATATTTTCTAGGAGGCACCAAAAGGTATTTTTAAAAATGACGAGATGTGGTCTTTCAATGAAGTTGAGATGTCAAGGCCGACGATTGATTTCAGGCAGTGTCAAGTCCCTGAATGACTGTATGAAGCACCACCAACTGATGTGTTGGGGGGAGGAAGAATTTCTGACATGTCACAGATGAAATGTTCATAGTGACTTTTTATCCAAATGAGCCAAACCATCATTTTCTAATACACATGAACCCATGCTGTCCAGCATGGAGCCAGAGGCAGCTTTAGCCGCCCAGGTGTATGCAACCAAGACCCGAGCTAGCGGTTTCCAAACCAGCATCAGTGAAGAAGAAAGCACACCTGCTCACGGATTTCAGCAGAAGCCTATATGCTCAGCCTAAGTTTCCCAGTCAGGTGGCCTCTGTTTCCATCCAGGTGAGGCAAGGAGGAGCACCCTGGTGAAGTGTCCAGCATGACCCATGCCTGGCACAAGGCTGCGCTGCCTGTCCCCCTGCCTTGTTCTCTGCTCTCTCTAGACTGACTCTGGGTATGGTGCTTGGACATGGGCCCTATGCATGATGCCTGCATAATCTACGTGAACAGTGCCGCAAACCACACATTCTGAACTTATACCACACTTTAAATAGTTATTTAATGTTTCCTGTTTAAAAAAAAAAAAGTCCATTTTCTGTCATGTAAACATTTCTCTCCAACATAAATAAAAACTGAACTACAGTTCTGGCACCTTCGGGACTTCTGTCCCATGGGCCCATCCTGTAGAATGTTCCACGCCTGCCTTCAGTGGCCACACAAACTTACCCTGAGTACTCACTTCTACTCTTAGATATCAAAGGCTCCCATGACCAGTTTGGCCATCCACACCCACAGGCGCGGGAATAAGAGTGGTGTTTGAACTTCACTCTTCTTGCTCCTGTGGTTCACTGTCAAATTTTTCAAGTGGAGAAAGTCTGAGAAGGGGATATTGAAATGCAAATGAAGTCTGGCAGGCTGAGGGGTTGGCAGGCAGCTCCCAAGCAGTCTTCCGTGTCCAACCACAGGAGAAAAGGTGGTGGGGTTGCAGCTTGAAGCAGGAGTTTCTTTTTCTAGGTCAGGTGTTTTTTGAAGTTGGCAGATGGCAATTTCATTTGCATTTAATGCCCTTCAGATTATTTCCTTTCTGTTGTGCTAAACACCTCTCTCAGTTGGGTCTAATTTGATGAGGTCATGCTGTCACCCTTGACCCTTTGGATCTTAAATGAAACCATCTGACCAGAAAGGAGAGAGAGAACTTTCCTTCTTGTTCACAGACATTTGATATTTGCAGATGTATGACCGGCTTCCCTAACTATACACTTGACAGTTTAGCTCTTGATTAGAAGTGGAATTGGTGAATTGCCTGAGAGTCCAACATTTGAAGGATAAATGGGCCCAATTAATCCTTTGTCACATTCTTGTCAAAATAAAAGCACCATGCCAAAGAAGAAAAACAGCTGCTTGTACCTACACTGAGTAATTTGGGATATTAGCAAATAATTAATTTGAGAAAACACCTAAACATCATAGTGTACAGAACACTTGCAGGGAACTCTTCCAGTGACGTGACTCACAGTGTAACAGCAGACGCAGAAGCTGGGAGATGGCCCGGTGCATGAGAGTGCCTCCTACACAGCGCTGCAGCCTGAGTCTGAATCCCCATGTACAGAGTCGGGCTGTGAGTGCCTGGAACCCCAGCACTAGCAGTGAAGAGGCACAGATAGAATTTGGGAGCTCACTAGCCAGAAGAGCAAGTGAAAGGCAGTGTCTCTAGGGAATATGAGCCATGAAGATACCCCAAGTTCTCCTCTGGCCTCCACATGTGCAACCCAGGCTCACAATAACTGTGAACACACTAACAGTCATGAACCACACAAATAAACAAACAAACAAATAAATAAAGTACCAGATAAGGACTCTCCCCTGACTTACAGGAAATGTCTAGCCCAATAGGCCCTGCATGTCATATGTTGGGAGAAAGCTACCTTTCTAGCTAAAACTCAAAACCAAGATCGAGAAAGCAGGTGTGCAAACAGAGATGTTCTCAGAAGGCTCACAGTCATATGTGAATGTGTGTGGTCTATGCGTGTGTGTGTCATTCAAAACCATGTGTGTGCAGGTGCGCGTGTCTGCTCTGAGCCTGGGCACAAAGGCCAGAGAAAGACTTCAGGTGCCCTGCTCTGTACCTCTCCACTTCTCTCATTGACCCTGGAGCTAGCTGGTGGCCCACAAGTCTCAGGGAAGCTCCTGCTTCTTCTGCTCCGTCATGCTAGGGTTTGAGGGGCATGAGGGGCCAGACCCAGGTCTTCTGTGGGTGCTGGCGACTTGACCTCAGATCCTTGAGTCTATGCAGCAAGTGCTCTTCCCCACTGAGCCATCTCCCCAGCCCTCAAAGACTAATGTTTTTGTGTTTGTGTAGATGTTTGAGAGGCAGCTTTGTGCCATCTCTGTAAGCACACTTACATGTGTGTTCAGATATGCAGAGCCTCATCTTTGTTCTTGCTATATGATACAACCTGTAAAGTGTTTTGGGGGGGCAGATATCGGCATTTCAAGTTTCTTCTCAGAAAATATATCCACACCCCCTGAATTAAATGTAAACTTCAAATTAAACTGCATTAAGCTGTGTCTTGGGGAAATATTGGTGAGAAAAACTGTTTTAAGTCAATTTCATTTTATAGTGTGTCAGACATAAGCAGTTTGATTAAAGCTCACTATTTATTTCTAAAGATGCGGGCTCTGCTGGGGTCCCTGGGTGAGGCCAAGGTCTACATGGACTGGATAAAGATACGCGCTGATTAACTTGGAAGCCGGAAGCTGGCTGTGAGGCAGATGCTGTGGCCCAGGTCCCTTCCCGGCACATGGTGCTTTAAGTTTTGGTGGTTACCACCACTGACACACCGGATTTCTGGCTTCTCCTGAGATGCTAAAAGAACCAGCATTTCAGGGTCTGTCTCTCTTACCTCTTCCTTCCAGGGCAGAGATGGGCTGGCAGAGGATCACTGTCTGTTATGGCGGAGAGAGGTTCCGGGACATCTGAGTTCTAATTCCCTATTTCCTTACCTGACGGTGCCTAGAGCAGCAATTCTCAGCCTTCCTAACCCTGAGACCCTTCGGCACAGCTCCTCACGTTGTGGTGACCCCGCCATAAAGCTCTTTCATCGCTCCGTCACAAAGGTAATTCTGCTAGTGTTGTGGACTGCAGTGTGAATATCTGCTACGTGACCCAAAGGGTCGCGACCCTCGGGCTGAGAAACACTTGCCTGGAGCGTCAGCCTGTGTGACTTCTTGGGGAGCAGAATAAGTGTGGCTTCAGCATCTGCTGGGCCTGATTTACATTTGGTTATTTTCTCAGCTTGTGTGTTATTGAAACAAGATCAATATCACCTTTTCAAAATAAGAATGTATGCATCTTAATTTTAGAATGAGGAAAGGAAAAGAAGAACATAAGCAGAGAGAGAGCTCCCCACTGAGCGCCACAGCGGCTAGGGGAGCGGCACCCTTTTTCTCCTGGTTTAACGTGGTGGCCGCTATAGCGTGCGCATTATTCTGTGGCGACTTCCAGTCAATGCCATTGTAGCAGAACTACACTAACAAATAACATACTTCATACTTGCATTACATTAACAAATAACATACTTCATAGATGCATAACAATACATTTTGAAGAGTATATGTAAGCATTTATCTTGGTTTTTTAGTGGTCATTTACATTACATTTTTATTCTTTTCATTACTATGAATAACACTAAGATGAACATCTTTTTCTGTAAAATTTTACTTCCATTTAGATTGTCCACGCTTATACACGGTGAAGCACGTGCTCTAACCACTCTGAGCACAGCCTCAGTCCTTTCTCAGAACGGAATTATATACATTCTGATTCCGCACCAAAATCCTGAGCAAGCCCATGGAGCACATTGCCAGGTTTCCCTCCAAAGAGCCATAGCCATGCTAACATTCCTGTCGGCACCATAGAAGGCGTCTCATTGCATTCCTGCTATAGAAGTTGGCGAAATTTTGTGAAGAAAGGAGAAAATTTTTTAGGTTTTTTTTGAAATATAATTACATCATTTCCCTTCCCTTTCCTCCCTCTAAACCTTTCCATAAGCCCCACCTTACTCTCAAATTCACAGCTTTTTTGGAAAAGCATTTTTAGATGCACTGGCAGCGTTGGGCCAGGACTGTAGCTCAGTTGCTGCACTCATGTGGCATACAGGGGGCCCCAGGTTTGAGCCCCAGCACCACATAAACCAAGCACGGTTGAACACACCTATGACCCAGCAGGCAGAAGGTGGGAAGGTCAGAAGCTTAAGGTCATGCCTGTGGCACAGTGAGTGCACTCCGGCTATGAGACCCCTCTCAAGACAGCAAAGTAAAACAAACCAATGTGCCATCTTGCTGGCATTTGACAGTGGTGGATTTCATTAGCTGTTTTTTTTTTTTTTTTGTTCTTCTACCATAAATTATTTCTTGCACAGGCTATATGCTTTTTCTCAGACTGCTGATCCTCACTTGTAAGACAGAATCATAACACACCCCTTAGTTTATGGGTTCAAGGGTTAATTATGCTGCATAGGTGAATCTTCAAAAGGGCCCAGAGTCAAGCGGAGTCTGCAGATCACACCCTGGACCACAGAGCCCTCCTTAGTAAGGTGGAAGGACTCTGCAGATGATCCTGCAATCCCACCCCCAGGTACCAGCAACTTTACACGGAGGCATGACTGTGTATCTATAGAGACTCAGGGACCAGGGACACAAGGCGAGGTCAGATACGCATATGCCATACAAGCATGTACAAATGTTACTGTGTGTGAATGTCACAGCACAACATAGAAGCCACACACGTCTGTGTGAAACAACACGTTCAAACACTACAAAGCAGTTCTCACCTCATTCCTAGAAGAGGAGGTTCTATTTAGGGGAGATGCTGAGGTGAGCTGTAGGCGTGTGCTCTACCTTCTCTAACAGAAAAAAAAAGGTTGCCCTAACGGATCTAAGGAGCTCACTTACAGGTCACCTGTGCCTAATGGAGCTGAGGTTCAGCAAGAGACCCTGTCTCAGGGACTAAGACAGGCCTCTGGCCTCTGTGAGTGGCACATACACAGCCCCCAACTCCACACACACACAACCAACATGCACACACAGCCCCCAACTCTACACACACACAACCAACATGCACACACAGCCCCCAACTCTACACACACACAACATGCACACACAGACCACAAACACTACACACACATTCAACACAAAACACATGTAGACATACAAACACACTGTATACACATAGTCAACACAGACACAACACACACAGACTCACTATACACACACCACAGACACTCAAACACACTGTGCACACAAACACACACTGTTTAAAAAGGTTTGTTACTTTAAACAGCTCAACACTAAAACCATCACTTGGACCTGAGCATGTAGCTCTGATAACTGTGACCTCAACTGTGACAGCCCTATTGAGGAACAGTCCTGCGCCATGTACCGCCTCTGTAAGCAACTTAAACACACTTCCCTTCATTCTTCCTCCAAGGGAGATTGCAAACTGAGTGCATGGTGTGGTCCCAGAATGGATATAATTTTGGTTTTTATTTTACTCAGTTAATAGTATATCATAAGACCTTCTGCTCTGCACTGTCACTAAGCACAGGGTCGAATTATATTAAGTGACTCATCCATAATTCATATTCAGAGTTGACATTATTTCAAGTTTTCTTCCCAGTGATAAATATCACCATAGTGAGCCCATTTATTCATGTAGCATTTTCTTCTTATTTAGGACTGTCTTACAAAAATTATTTTAATCCAGAATAATTACAACTTAAACTTCTAAAGAAGACTATTCTGAACTTGAAAGAGTAAGTCTGCAACGTTTAGTGCTTTAAAAATATAATAATTTGGTTATGGATACTGATGGATTGATAAGTGATAAATACATAAATAATCAGCTAAGCTGAGTGTTCAATAGCCAAATTTGTACAAATAACACAAAGAAGATGTTCGATTGCCGTCCCTTTCAAAGTGCCGTCTCTTAACTGTGATTTTTAAAAACAAACAGAAGGCACTTTGTGCCACCACCTCCTTTGCGGTATAGTACTTCTCCTAGTCTGATGAGAGCACTCATGTTTCCTGACACCAGACCTAGATGTTCCCTAGAAGCATGAGAAATGGGCAGTCTTTGAAGAAAACATATTTAACCGGATAAAGAAAAGATGGAGAGGGGACCGAGTCCCAGACATCTCTATTTGCCTGCTTCTGAGGAGGTATCTGGAGTGTGGAACTGGAAGCGCCTTTGTTGGGGTGTTCCTGGAAAAGCCAGGGTCATCCCAGCAGGGAGCTGCTGCTTACTTCTTGGAATGTCCCCAAGAACAAAAGTTAGGATGAGAAACGTTTCATTGCCCAGAGACAGTGTCTCCAAATTAACATCAAGTGGCATTTGTGAGTGCAGTGAAAAGGACAGGTTGGCCAGTCTGAACAGCCAAGAAAAAAGCATGGCAACCACACCTAAGTGTGAAGGAGAAGGAGGCTTTCATTTGCTGCGTTTACTTCAGCCCGTAGTGTCAGGACTAGACTAGAAGGCTTCAGGTGGGCTTAGAGTGGAGCTCTTCAGACAATGAGAGTGTGAGGGAGGCCACAAGCAGATGGCTCTGGCACCACAGCATGTGTGCATTCCTTGGGCTGCACAGACTCTCCACCAGTAGGTCTGAATTGGATCCTGAGATCTCCCACTTCTAAAAACTTCCAATGGTGATGATGCAGATGGTTTATTGAGCCGCTCTAGCAGCAACTGGGTATGAAGGAGAGACTTGGGCACCCCAAAGGATGCACAGAGATAGGAACTAAGAATCACATGAAGTGGACAATTACCAGGGCACGAGGGGCTGTCCCAACTGTAAAGACTCTCAACCACAATGTAACTCTTTACAGATGTTTTGAAATGTAGACTTGGCTTTGAAAATGAAACACCAGTTTTAAAAGCTCTTGACATATCATCTCACTTATACTGAGGTGCATTACAGAATGTTTGGGATCACTGAGCAAATTAAATAATTCAAAGCCTAATCTCTTCAGTTAGCATACCGTGCCTTGTCTTCATTTCTCAAAAACAAATGAGGAGCGTTGTTGTCAATGGTTGTTGCAGTTGCTTATGTACAAACAGGGCTTTACTTCGAAGTGCAGACAGAGCACTCTGGGAGGTGCTGGTTCTGCATCCAGATGAGGGCGTTCCCTTCCATGCACGTTGATTCTCTCTGAACGTGGAAGACCCAGACAGGAGAAAGACGTGGCTACCATCGGTACTCTTCTCTTGGACACCAGCTCCAATAAAGAAAAGAGTAGATATTCCTGGTGCTGTGAATAGATGTTTGGATAGGTGTCATTAAAACCATAGGGCGTCTTCCTGCAAAGCCTCACAACATGACTTGGTGTGACCCAGACTTTTTTTTTCAATTTCACTGTGTCCAGAGTATTGAGAGCATAAAGGTGTATTTGGCTCAAAATACTGGAGACTAGAGAGCCAGGAGCATGGTGCCAGCAGCTGTTTGGCACACGGCGAGCGCCTTCTTCCTGTGTTAGAATGTGGGCTGTTTCACTCAGGTCTCTCTTCCTCCTTACACAGCTGTTCTCTGTGTCCTGCAAGTGTACCGGTCTCTGTCTGGGGAGTAGGAGGATGGTTATCCACAGGAAGGCCAGGTTCAGAGATACTAGCTAGTCATCCAAGATGCGCCACTAACAACCAAAGTCGGTCACAGAATTCGTTCGAGGTTTACGTTTCCCCTACTGGCTCCATGTGCCACACGTGCTGAAAGCACTAGCACAGTGGCGGCTTTTCTCTCCAGAGGCACTTATGAAGACAGAGATCGATGCAGAAGTCTGTTCCACAGAAAGAGCCTCCTGTGGGACTTTGAGGCATTTTTCAAAGTCCTGGCAGGCACGGCCCCTTTAATCATGCCATCTCCCCGAGAGATGCTTTCCAGGGCTTTTGAGCTGTCTAAGAGGACTAGGGATGGGTGTTGCTGGGGTCCTGTCCTGATGTCAGGCGAGATGTCCATGAACACACTTGTTGTCACTGTCTCTAGGACTTAGATTTGCACTGAGCCTGTGGTCACAAAGCTTAGCAACTAGACTTCCCTCAGTGCTCTGCCCTTCCTGTCAGCGCCAGCTTCTGAGGAGAGGAGCTCTTATCAGTAAATCTATGACAGGAGCGGGACATGGATGCTGCCCTCAAGGCACTCATGGGACAATGAAGATGCCGATGGTACACAGTTCTTCCACTGTAGGTGGTGGTCTAGAGGGAGGACGACAAGGAAGCCAGAGGACAGGACCCCACAGACAGCTCGGGTTTATTTCAGTGCAAGCAGCTGGACATCCAGCATTACTTTTATCTGTGTAGTATGTAAATTCCTTCAGATTTGGGAAATACCATGTGTTTAGACAGATACATCTCAAACCTTATCTCCTATAAAAGCTCCAAATGCCAGATCCCTGCTTGCAGTTTCCTCTGTACTTCAAGCCAAACATATGGCTGTCTCCATGATGAGGTGGCAGAGACTTTCAGGCTCCATCAAATATGCTACAGGGAAGACTCACGAGCTTAGCAGCAGTAGCAACTGCATCTAATTCCCAGAGGTGACCCTGCAAGCTTCCAGAGGGGCATCTAATGTCCAGCTACAATGGTGGTCACCTTGGAGTTGAAATTGCAGTGTCCATCTTTGTGACAGCCATAGTCCTATCTAACAGCTGGGTTGTGTCATCACTGGGATCTTACTGACCTCTAGGCACATGTTTGAGCCTCTAAAAGATGCTATGAGTTGCTCAATACAGCACAGAAGACCCAGTGTCCATCCATCCCCACAGATGGAGATGGCCCCTGAGAACGGAGCTGTGCAGTGATCTCCTGTGTTTGGCACAGAGCAGACAGAGAGGGCAGCTCAGCTCCATCCTCCACATACATGAGAGCCACGCAGTAACTAACCCACACCACCAGAACCTGTTGACCACAAGAGGACACATACAGGTGCATGCATGTGTGTGTGACAGAGGGCAATGTCAGGTGTCTTCTTCAATCACTCCTCACTTTCAGCTGACTTAGACCAAAAAATAAAAAAAGAAGAAAAATGCTGACGAATGGCATCTCTACACGGGGAACATTAACACTCCGGCCGTGAGGGGGGAAACCTGAGCAGATGGCACCTCGGAGTAGAAGGCCTGCATTGCCTGTTCGTAAATGTTTATTTTAAATTTGGTGCTCAGGACAGAAGAAGGAAGGAAGGAAGGAAGGAAGGAAGGAAGGAAGGAAGGAAGGAAGGAAGGAAGGGATCAATGAAGATTTTTGAGGCGGGATCTCTCACTGAACCTTGAGCTCACGTGTTTTTCTAGACCAGCTGGTTAGTGAAGCCCAGGTTCCTCCTGTCTCTGCCTCCCAGGATTACTTTTATTTATGATTATTATTTTTGCTCGTGCTGGTGCATCCTCGCTCAAGCCCTTACATGCTTACATGGCAAGCACTTTACCCACAGCCATGTCCTCAGCCCCCGCCTCAGTTTTTCTATCATAAATTCTGTGTGTGAGCTTTCCACACTTGCTCTTTTCTTGTTGGAGAGTTCACTTGACACACATTTAATGTGTAATTTAGTAAAATGGGGGTGAAGGAAACACATGACAGTCTGCACACAGAAAACCTGCAAGACTTTTCTGAGATGCTCAGGCATGTGCACATGTCAAGATAAAAATGCAGCTCCCAAAATACATGTTTTTGGAGTAATACAACAGAAACAACTAATTGTGTGACGTCAGCAGGTAGGTGAAACTTTCACATTAACAGCTAAACTCCGCCCGGGCTTGCTGGTAAGGAAACCTCGCCATCACCAAGCCATCAACCTGCAGAAGTAGTCACGGTCACACCCTGAGAGTTTTGTCTTTATGGCTGCTACTCCGTGAAATGATGGGTAACAACCCCACAGGACGTAAGCCACAGGGAGATGAGCATGGCTCCATTCTGATGTTCAAGGTCTCACTCTGACCCAGACCCTAATTATCAGCTGACCACCAGTGTGTCATTCTTAGAGAGGCTGAAGCAAATGTGGCCCTGGATGGCGCCATCAACGGACTTTCTTTCTTTCCTTCTTTCCTTCTTTCCTTCTTTCCTTCTTTCCTTCTTTCCTTCTTTCCTTCTTTCCTTCCTTCCTTCCTTCCTTCCTTCCTTCCTTCCTTCCTTCCTTCCTTCCTTCTTCTGTCCTGAGCACCAAATTTAAAATAAACATTTACGAACAGGCAATGCAGGCCTTCTACTCCGAGGTGCCATCTGCTCAGGTTTCCCCCCTCACGGCCGGAGTGTTAATGTTCCCCGTGTAGAGATGCCATTCGTCAGCATTTTTCTTCTTTTTTTATTTTTTGGTCTAAGTCAGCTGAAATTCTCTGAGTACAGATGCCTTGGGGTTCACAGTCTCCTTAGTCACCCCCACACACATTGAACAGAGTTTCTTTCCTTGGCCTTTCAAGAGAAGAAATCTAAAACTGCCTATGGTTGTACAAAAACATTTTAGAGGGGGAGCACAAGAGTGCAAGGGATCAGTCCCTCCAGGGCAGTTGGTATCTATCTTTCTGATTAACTTTGGTGCGACTTAAATGAGTTTTAAAGGCCCCCATAAAAGAGCAAGGGAAAGGCAGGGTAGGAGGAAGAGCGTGGGCTTCCTACTGCAGCTGCCAGGGCTCCCAGCCCCTAATGAAGCCCTGATGGGGTATAAAACATCCCAGCTTTTACAAATGACTCTGTCAGCTAGACAATATGCAATGCTTAAATTCCCACTAGGTTCATGTTCATTTTCACTAGCGTTTAGTGAAAGGAAGCATATAAATATTCCCTCCGACTAGTACTTCACTGAAAGGAAAAAATAATCTATGACTCATTTTAGTACCAAAGCAAACAGCCCTGTTTTCCTGCAGTCTGGCTCTGGCTCTTGAACTTGCAGATGAAAGTCACAAGCCATTGCTGTAGTCACTACTGTCATTGTGAAAGCAGCTGTTCTCCCTTCCTGTATCTCCTAGCCATCAAGCAGGTATGTGCCTTTTTTATTCTTGCCTGTATATGTGTGCATGTATGCATGTGTCTGCACACGTTCATGGGTGTCTCTGGACAGCGTGCCTGTGGAGTCTGGACATTGACACTGGGTGCCTTCACTTCTCCAGGTGATCCTTTGAGATAGTTTCTCCCATTGAACCTTGACCTCACCACACTGGATAGACTAGCGGCCCAGCGAGCGCTGGGGACCCTGTTGTCTCTGCTTCTGCTACACTGAGATGGGATGTACACCTGTTCTTATGTGGGCGTTGGGTGCCAGCTCCAAGACCTCATGCTTGCATGTGCTCTACCCATTGGGTGGGTCTCTTCAGCCACAGGTATGAAGCTTTTTAAATTAGCAAATCATTGTTTTTCTCCCGCCCAGTACATGACTTAGCTGAAAGTGTTTGAAAGTTTTTTGTTTTTTTTCCAAACACCAATGGTTGGCATTTTAAGGTTTCCTTCAATGATGACCCAGTCAGGACCTTGGTACACTATTAACAGTTTGTTTTCACAGTTAAGGTATTTAATCACCAGCTCATTGCCAATCATAAACAGTCACATTGATATTTCCAAAGATAAAAATAATAGGAAGCAACCCTCAGTAAAACAGAAAGGCACAGGACAGCATGCTGAGACACAGCGGTGTCTAAACCAGGGGGCAGGATTATCTACTTATGTAAAATACACAAAGGTGCAATGCTTCTATGCTCTCCCTTTTAAAACAACTGCCTCATGCTGGAGAAGAGACAACAGTCTTACTACAAATGACTGGAATGAGCCTCACACTGAACCTGCTCCAGCCAATAGGAATGTGCAGTGTGGGGACCCTGGATCCCACAATGCTTAACCTGCCGCTGAGGTAAGAGAAGCAATCTCCCTGCTGCAGATCGCTCCTTGGCCTTGCCCATGGACTGAACTCAGAGATCGGCAAGATTGCTCAGGTGCGGTACACTGGGATGTCACGTCCTGCGGTTTGGAATCCACCCCTGCTCAGTCTCTCAGGTGGGGTCACAGAATGGCGTCAGCAGCTGTACAAGTCCATAAAGTGATGGATGGCCACCCTGACTTGCAGCACTCGGCGCTGGCCTCTCGTGAGTTGTGAATGTGGGGCAACCTCTAAAAACTGATGACCTGGAGCCCCTCCCTCTATAACTCTGTAAGGTCACATTTGGCTACTTGAGTAAAACGGCTTTCCAACTGTGGCAGCTGCAGTTGTCTGAGCATCAGACTTGTTATGGTCATTATCTTTCACAAGGCCAGTGTATTTGAGATAGTTTTTAAGACATTAAGAAAGGCCTGTAATTCCAGCTACTCAGGAATCTGAGACTGCAGGGTTGAGAGTTCAAGGCCAGCCTCTTAAGTTCAGAGCTAATCTGGGCAATGTAGTGAGACTCTGTCTCAGAATACAGTACTTGCTCAGGCCACGAGTTGCCAGCTTGATCCAAGCTGGAGTCATCTGTGAAGAAGGAACTTGGACTGAAGAATTGCCTAGATCATGTTGGCCTGTGATCACATCTATGAAGCATTTTCTTAACTGTCAACTGATGCCACAGAAGGGCACAGCCCACTGTGGGCAGTGTCATTCCTAGCAGGTGGGTCTGGACTATAGAAGATGGGCAGCTGAGAAAGCCAGACAGAGCAAGCTGGTAAGAGCATCTTCCACAATCTCCACTCCAAGCTCCTAAGTCCTTATCTTGGCTTTCCTCAGTGATGGACTGTAACCTGTAAGCTGAAAAAAACCCTTTCCTCCCCAAATTGATTTTGGTCATGGTGTTTATCCAATGACAAAAAACCAAACTAGGACACTCAGTAAGCTTGAGGTCCTAGGTTCAGTCCCAGAGGGAGCAAGGGCTGCTGCAGGGCAGAGACAAGGAGAGAGTGCTATGAGAATTTTTATTTCTTAAAAATCCCGGTTATGTGGATGTAGTTTTGTTTTAGTCCCATGTGTGGGATACGGGACTGCTTCAGATTGTCCACAGCTGCTAACTGTGATTTGTCTCGTGCTCTAGGAGCAGCATGATTTTTTGCCAGCTGCAGATTGTTTACATTTGGAATCCTGGGAACTTGAGTGGGTATAAATGTGAGAACCCCAGAAGGCCTGTGGTGGTTGTTGCTTTCCCTGCCGTCCCTGCTGCCCCTGTCCCTGCTGCCCCTGTCCCTGCTGCCCCTGTCCCTGCTGCCCCTGTCCCTGCTGCCCCTGCTGCCGTCCCTGCTGCTGTCCCTGCTGCCATCCCTGCTGCCACCCCTGCTGCCTCCTCTGCTGTCCCTGCCTGCTGTCCCTGCTGCTGCTGTCCCTGCTGCCCCTGCTGCCACCCCTGCTGCTCCTGCTGCTGCCCCTGCTGCCGTCCCTGCTGCCGTCCCTGCTGCCTCCTCTGCTGTCCCTGCTGCTGCCCCTGCTGCCCCTGTCCCTGCTGCCCCTGTCCCTGCTGCCCCTGCTGCTGCCCCTGCTGCTGCCCCTGCTGCTGCTGTCCCTGCTGCTGCCCCTGCTGCTGCTGTCCCTGCTGCTGCCCCTGCTGCTGCTGGTTCCTGCTGCTGCTGCTATTGCTGGATTGCTATTTGCTGATTTTCTGGTTGCTGGGGTTCTGATGACAAAGAGCGGATTTGCCCCAAGGCACTCAACACCCCTAATCAGCAGGAAGTCGTCTAGAGGTCTACACCCCTGTTCCCCTCTAACCTTCTTTCTCATCTACCTAGTGTTGAGGGGTTGGGGTGGAGAAGGGTGGTAAATATAGGAACTCAAATAAAGTAGCCAAAAGGCCCAGCTACACTAGAGTCCTAATCCTGTCTGGTTGAATGTTCTAGAAGCCGTTGGTTTCTGGGACAAACAAGCTCTAGAACCCATTTGAGAATGTCTACAATATTTCATCTCAATGTTTGCTTCATGTTTTGTTTTATGGTGCTGAGGCTTGAACCCACAGCTTTTCACATCCTACACAAATACTACACTTCAGTGTTTTAAAATTATAACATTAAGTCACAATAAGCTTAAATTAAATTAGGCAAGATTATAAATTATATAAGACATAAAACACTGATGCCAGAAACATTACTGAGATGCTTATTTTGAACAGTAAACCTAATTCTGAGCTTCCTGGTAGCTGAGGAGAAAAGTAAAGACCAGCAAGGCATGCATTTCTCAGTGTCTGGCTACTAGTACTGTGCATTTCTTCAAGAAGACCAAATTTTCCAGTACTAAAATCTTCACACTGATGGGGTCACCCCATCCAATGCAAGACCTAGGCATGGCATTTAGAGTGAGGTTTCCAGACCATGATTTGGGAAGCAGACACACTGCTGATAAGGAGAACCATGCTAAAAGGCATGTCTGTATTACTGGCTGATGCTCCACCTTGTCATCAGGATAGAGCATGAAGGACATCCCCTGGGCATCTCCATCCGTCATGTGAACCCCAGGCATGCTTTTGACAGAGCAGCCATTCAGAATTGAGCTGTCTGCTGAAAATGGATTGAAAGAGTTTGCGTGCTGATGAAAAGGAGATGTATGTCTCATGGCTGTCAGTTTGGAATCCCACAGAAAGATTGATTTCTCTTGTGTTTATTAAGAAGACCAACATGAAGTTTTGCCCGGCAGACGTAACATTAGCTGTGGGGAAGAGTGCACTGACGTGTCTCCACAGCCTACGTGGCTGTCACACACTGCTCCACAGAATTAAGGCAGTTTTCCTACTCAGAAACCTAAAGAGAAAGGTTTAAAGTCATTGTGCGTGCGCATGTGCACATACATTCCATATACTCATCGCCATGTGTAGGTGTCTGTGTGTATTTTGTTTCTGCATAGATTTTAAACATTTTTCCTGCTACAAAAGCTTGTAAGCTACTGCTTCTTATGTTTTCCTACAACTACATTGTCAAGGTTTAATAAATTTAATGATACTTTAATTACTATCTCCTTGAAAGGCATTTATTCATTTATTGCATTACAGTAAATTTGTGTGTGTGGTTTATGAGTGTGTGTTCATATAGGTGTGTGAATGTGGGTGTGTGCATGGGTGTGGGTAGGTGCATGTGTCAAAGGCTGATTCACATGCCTTCATTTCCTCCCCACCTTTTTTTTTTTTTTTGAGGCAGGGTCTCTCTCTGAACCAGGAGTTCACAGATTAACTAGACTAGTTGGCCAGGGATCATTCCATATATTCAGAATGGGATTTTGCTTGTTTCCACAGCCTTTTGGCTTTGATGGAGAGATCACAGGATTCTAAGGTAAAGGGTATTGCATTGGTTTTCTTTAAGATTGCCAGTATGGGGTCTAACTTCTGAATGTGGAGCCAGAACAAGTTTTCTGAGTTGTCTCTGCAACCTAGGGCTAGAAGAACCTACCACAACCAGGGAAGAGGGAGTGTGTGAGCAGCAGTCATGGCACTAACTAAAACCAAACTCTAACTTTCCTCTTCTCTCATACTTGGTGATAATTCACTTAGTGGAATTAGTTCTTTCTTACATAAAGCAATGCTCTTAACTCACGGATGTTTCCTTGAGCCAGATTTTATGGTCTATGTCAGAAATCTCTCTAAATCCTTATAAGTTGTGTTTGGTTCTGTGCAGTGCATTTTTAAATGCTCTTGGGGCTTATCCATAAAAAACTCTGTGATGCCTGAGTTTCTCCCTCCACCTCTGGATTTGAAGAACACAGATCACTTTCCACACTGGGCTAAATCCAAAGCATTTAGTGCAGACCATAGAGTTTTCGTGAACATGAGCTCTCCTGGCAAGCAGCAGCTCACTACAGCCACTGGCTCCACCCTCTCTAAGTGCCCTCTTAGCTGCTTCTGCTGTGTCCAGCTCTGGTCTTTAGCACTTTGGTCCTTTGTGGGAGCTTGTTTCTGTCTCCGTGAAGCTCTTTCCTTCTGGCTCTTGGCTGAGAGAACAGCTGCCTCTCAAGTCCTCCCTGATCACCACCTTCCCCTCCTCTCCGACTCCTCCATAACCTGTTTATCTGCTTCCTGCAGAGTATTCCCACTACTCATCTCTGCTAGGTGGATATCCTGCCCAGTCTTTCCAACTTTCCAAAAGCAATTATCTGCCTGCCTGCCTGCCTGCCTGCCTGTCTGTCTGTCTGTCTGTCTGTCTATCTATCTATCTATCTATCTATCTATCTATCTATCTGTCATCTCTCTATGTATCTCTTTCTTTTTAGGCAGATTCTCATGAGCCTAAACTGACTACAAATGTATACAGCCAAAAAAGGAACTCCTGGTCTTCCTGCTACCAAATCTCAAGAGCCAGGGTTACAGGTGCATGCCTCATGCTCCTCTGTGCTGTGAATCCAGTGCTCATGCATGCTAAGAAGTGCTCTTTCCACTGAAGCCCAGGTCCAGCCCCAGTAGCATCTCTTGAAGGTCTGCGTGTCCTCCTGTGATTCAAGTGGCCCAGACTCACTCCTCCCTGCCAGGGCAAATGCAGACTGAAGCGGCAAAGCAACCGTCTTCTGTTTGAGTCAGTCCAATAACAAGACGCTGGTCAAACTAAGGTTCTTGAAACAGTGTTGCTGCCAGTGTCCCTAGGCCCCTAGTACTTGCAAATATTCTAGCAAATTCCTAAAGAAACCACAAGCCAAGCAACTAATAATCTTAAAGTTAATTTACAATCTTCTTTGTTCTCATACAATGCACAAAGTAAATTCCAAATAAGGGAGATTTAAGCGTACTATGTAAGAATAAGCACATATTGGGAGAGGAGGAGACTATGGGTGAGTTTCTTATGTAACTTGGATGTGTAGAAAGCTTTCCAGCTGTGACTCAAATGAAAATATAATGAGGGGGAATAAAACTGTGCATAAACTTGATACTGTAGCCATGCAGAAGTAGAGGCAAACCTAACTTTTGAGTATATCCACTCAGTTTTAAAAAGAACGTAAAATAACAGCAAGGAATTCGACAGGAGCGAGGTTGTTGATAATCATATTGATAAATGGTGTCAAGAGATTTATCACCAGGCTAAGTATAGAACTAAAAATATGGATGCTTTAAAGAGGCAGGGTCTTTCCTGAGACAATGGCTATGGAAGAGACAGAAACATACAGCTGGATTAGACTCAGAAGTGTAAGATGCCTGGGTGCACATGTATGTACACCCATGGGATAAAAGTACACACGTGTGTTTGTGTATGCACTGTAGGGGTAGAGAGGCAGCGTTGGACCCAGCCAACTTCATGGGAAATAGGATCCAAGCAGGATGAGAGAGCAGGTTACTCCCTCCCCTGAGTAACGGGAGAGTTGTCATCTGTGAAAATTAAACATGGAGAGGCACCAAGTCACAGGAAATGAGGCCCTGTTTCCAGAGCCGTGTGGAGGTTGCTCAGCCAAGTCAAAGGAGAAGGGGCTCCAGAGACCGAAGAAAATGACTTCACATTCCAGCACACTGTGCTCCCCACTGGAATCCCCAGTGCACCTTGGAGCTGCAGGCCCCCTGTTTGTGGGAGGAGTTGCTGAGAGGACTGGAGGGAGATGTGTCTGTGGGCAGTGGGGCACAGCTCAGGGGCCCAGTGGGCATCGATTAGCATGATGGCTGCTAGGAATAAAGCACCGATCATGCAAGCTGAGGGAAGTATCAGTATGTCTGGAAATCTGTACTAAATCTGAAAAATGGATACTAAAACTGTCTTTGAATCAGGCATTCTGTTGCTCAATATTTATCCAGAGGAAGGAAACTAAGTGTGCACAGGGAGATATGAATGATTCATTTCAACATAAAACATACTTTAAAATTGCAGCAGATGAGGCATAATTAAACTAGCACTTTGATAAGTTGACACAGCACCCACTGCCTTCTAGATACTCACCTGCACACTGCAGATTAGGGCAGTTCTCAGCCCCAGCTGAAGAAGCTTCTTTCTGCAGAGCACTGAGGTCATTGCCGAGACCCACAACAGGTCAAAGTGCAAAGAAAAGGGGACTATGGACCGTCCATCTCCAAATGGTACATCAACAACACAGTCCTCAGGTGCAGGATCATGGTGGAAGAGGGGTTAGAAAGACTATTAGAGCCAGAGGCCCCCAAGGGACTGCTGTGACAGAGTACAGGCAGGAAGCAGTGTTCAAGAACAGCCATGGGGTCAGCCCCACACCCGTGTGTATACAGGCAACATTCACTGGATTCAGCGGGTACACACTTAAAAGACTAGAAGAAGGAGACATGAATGTGAGAGGAGGAGGGAGGGCGTGAGGAGCTGGGAATGAAGAGTGAATATGACCAAGATGTGTTGTGCTGGTTTCAGAAGCTTTTTGACATATTTGCTTGATCTCTGAACTCTTCCAGGGCTCTCTGTTCTGTCCCCCGTGGGGAGTCATCTCTGAAGCCCTTGTTTGTTTCACTGGGGACTTGGTATTTAGAAACCAAAATCTGGGCACTTATTACTCATTGCTACTGTCACAATCTTTCCATAGCAACTCTGCAATGCTGGGTTGCTAAGTCAGAATTTCATCTGGCTTCTCATCTCCAAAGAAAAAAAAAGGTTTATGCATCAGGGTAAAAGATACAAAAATGTAATGATCCATACTAGCCTTTTCTGTCACCTCTGAAACTCTGCTGTGCTAAAGAGGTAAAGATGGAGAGCTGGAAGAGTACAGAAAGAGAATGCTGACTTATGACTCTGGTGCTCCTCTAAGGGAAGTTTATGCCTTGTGTAATGGAATCTTCAGTCTGACGGATCTGAGTGAAGACATCTGTCACTTCTCAAACCTTTGGAGGCTTATTTGTGTTTCTTTTTACTAATGATATGAAGCAGAGGAATCTGAAGACTTGGAATTATTAAAGCATCACATCAGTAAGTAAGAAACTAAAATCACCAGCTCTACTTTCAGAAAGGTGGGATGAAGAGAAATGTGTTCTGGGGTTAGAAATCATTTTCAAATCAATCCCACCATCTCAAAGAGGTTCATTCTTAGCTAAAACATTGAACTTCCTTGAGTTTCTTTCCATCTGAGAAAACTGTAGACGACTTGACAATGGATGGGATTGTTACCGTCCCTTCAGCTGGGCATGTTTTGAACCTGAATCTCTGGTAGTTTGCCACTACCAAAACAATTACCTATGTGATCCCAGCACTTGGGGAGGCGGAAACAGGCAGGTGGATCTCTGAGTTTGAGGCCAGCCTGGTCTACAAAGTGAGTCCAGGACAGCCCAGGCTACACAGAGAAACCCTATCTCAAAAAACCAAAAACTACAAAACAAACAAACAAGTTTTCTAGCCCAGAATAAGATTGAGAACTCCTCTGAGGCAGAAATAATCAGAGACAGAAACAATAGAATGAACCATGTAGGGTATTTTCTACATGGGCTGCACGCTATGGAGTAGGTGGTCCAATAACGGCTACATCCATGCCAGAGAAGCCAAAAAGCCAAAAAGCTCACTCCATGAATGTGAGGCTTCAGCGGTCCATGCTGGAGACCTACAGAATTCTCAGGGCCACCTGGTATTTGCTTCATATTGGAAGGCCAAAGAAGCTATAATTTGATGGCAGGAGCAGCAAAACGTGAATGGACAAAAGCAAACGTGAGTGGACAAAAAGAGCATTACGTTTCCCTCAGACCTTTCTATGTCTGGACTGTCAGGGAAAGGTAATGTTTACTAAGAGGGTAAAACATAACTTTTACCCCTCAGTTATGTTTCCAAGAAATGTGTTCCCAAACCCACCCAAAGACATGTCTTTTACTTGATTACAGGCTCAGCCAAGTTGACAAGATTAATATCATGGGGGCATATGGTTATTTGGAGTCTTCCCTCTCACGGTCTTTGAATAACTTTTAGCTCTGTAATTGCAGAAAAGTGATAATGCTGCTGACGATTGTCATCTATGCAAACAGAAACAAACATGTCACTGGCAGAAACACATGTGAGTATGGCTGTAATAAGCCCCCAGTCCTTAGCACAACTGACTGCATGGTGGAAGTTCCACGCAGGCCATTACACTTGGTACGTAGACAGTACTGCTTGACAAGATTAAAACAAACACATAAAGTACACAGTTCTGAAAAAGTCTCTAAATGTGCTAACCTTGATTTTCAGCTTCTGTAGTTCCACTCCTGCTAAATTGATATTATTAACTGAAGTATTTCAATCCAGAACATGTTTTTGTGCTTAGATGATCACCCTGAAAAAGGCTCAGTGCTACACTGGAATCCTAAACACTCAGGATAGTCACCTAAAGACCTAATGACTTAAGCCTGTGTCTGAGTAGTCGTCTACGGTGGATATCCCTCAGCAACGGCCATACAAACAGACAAGTTTGTATCCATTGGTGAGCACATTTTTCCATTCTTTTATTTTTTTTTAATTGTGTGCATGCATGTGTGTCTGCGTGGAGATACATGAACATGAGTGCAGGTTTTCAGAGAAGGCGGAAGAGGGAGTCAGACTGCCTAGAACTGGAGTTACAAGTTATTTGGAGCCACTTGACTTGGGTGCTGGAAACCTAACTCAGGCCTTCTGCAAGATTAGTGCATGCCCTTAATTGCTGAGCCATCTCTACAGCCCAGACATTTTACATTCTGGACCACTTTTTCATACCCCGCTCTTCAGCTCGGCTAAGTGTTCTCATGGCTTTATCGAGCAGACGGTCTAAGCAGATACCTCACTTTACTGGCTCTATCATTTAAAAAATCTTTGACCAGCATGTGTTTGTGTAAAAGTCATGGTTTTATCAACGCCAAAAATCTATGGTTACAGACGTTGCTCAAAGACAGAAAAAAAAAAAAATCTTTCATTAAAAAAAATAAAGAGAACACCACCACCAAAAAGAAATCTATGGTTTAGTTCCACATTGTGGGAAAGCGAAAGCCGCCTCCGTGCTACAAATCTAGTCAACAGGGCTCTCGGCGCAACACTGCTGACTCCGTGTTCACTGGTGCGAAGCTACTCTTTTCCCTGTATTTTTCCCTAAGCCAGAAAATGGGCCCCAAGGTCTCCTCTCTTGATGCTTAACCTTTCCCCACCTTCCTTTCTTTTTTTCTTTCTTTTTCCTTCTTTCTTCCTTTCTTTCTTTCCTTCTTTTTGTTATTGTTCTACAAACTCCCAGAAGTACCAGATCTCTGTATCTATCCAGGAAAGCCTTAGCTCAGGAAGAAATCTAAGAAGATTCATGTACTACTTGGAATAAACGTGATGCAAGAGGTCTAGTTCAGAGAGGGCTGGAGACGCGGCTGGGCCACTGAGGGTGCTGCCCTTGCAGAGGATGGGGGCGTGGCTCCCAGGGCTCACTTCACGACTGCCTGTGACTCAGCTCTGGGAGTGGCAACCCTCTCCAGCTCTGTAGGCAGCCACATGCATACGGCATGCACACATACACATAGCATGTAAAAATACCAGAACTTTTTAGAGGGGAGTTTAGAGGCTGGGAAGGTGGGTCTGCCTCAAAGGCGCTTGTCCTACAATCACATAAGGTTTGTGAGGGTTTAGTCCCCAGCACCAATTATTTCCAGGTATGTGCTTGCAATCCCAGAGCTGGGGAGGCAGAGGCAGGTGGATGCCTCGGCTCACGAGCCAGCCGCCCTAACTAGATCAGTAAGCTCTGGGTCCTAGTGAGAGATCTTGTTTCACAAAACAAATGCTCCTGAAGAGCAACAACCAAGGTTGTCCTCTTACCTCCACGTGACCATGTTATGTGTATACATAAACACCTACATACATGTACAGACACACATTTACACATTTATACATACATGTACATACAATTTACACATTTAGGAAGTAATTTCTCCAGGACGAAGGTTTCCCAGTAACCCAGACACTGCCCACTAGCCTACCTTTGAGCCAGTGCAGGATCTTCATTTTCTCTGGAAACTGTTGGGATTGACAGGAATGACGACAAGTAATGGATGAGCCTAAAGGATCCATAAAGCCTAAATTAGGGCTTAACGGAACAAAGTCTGTGCATCACATTTTTAGAGATCACAGTCATTGACAGGAGAGCTGAAGAGGAACGGATGGGAGAGATTTAGCTTTCAGGAATTCCACGGCCTTTTGAAAACACTTGAAAATGTAATATTTTCTAAAGGATTTCTTAATCATTCCTGTCTTGTCCACCATGGGGAGAAGAATGTAATGTTTGCATTTTTCTAGATTTCTGAATCTCTGCCATTTGGACTTATTTAGCAAACTCTCTAGAGATGGCCTGTGCTGTGAAGAGAACGCAGGCAGACCCATAGCAAATACAAATCGTATTCATTTGTCCTTCGGAGCACAAACTTCAACCGTAACTAAACACAATGTGCTGGCTCTTCTTGTGCTTCTTATGAACGTTTGAAGCAGGTTTGTGATGAATAGATTTTACAGGATTATGCAGTTATACTTTGCTTTTAAATATTTCAGAAAGAAATCATAAACATGACCTCATATGTTAATAAATCAATTATGGAATGCTGCTCTCTACATATGTTCAAAATATGACCCTAACCAAAACTCCTTAAACAAGTACTAAGAAATAACTTTAAAATCTTATTTAAGCAGTTCTGGTTTTCAAAATACTGGATAGAAATCTGCTGTTCCATATAAAGGAGGAGGAGGAGGAAAATGGTTTCTTTGACCTGAATGTATTTTGTTTCTAATGTAGTAAATATTAAAGCCATGTTGAGGGTACTACATTTGCTCTGTGTTAGACTTCCTTCCTCTTTCCTTTCTCATTCCAAGTTGAAGCTAAGAAATCAAAGCAAGAAGACAAGGAACTGACTTGCTAATGATGAACCGGTTGCAGGCAGGTTTCAGGAGAGGCCCAGCCTCAGGACTGAGCTGAGTGTTTGAACCTTACTGCTGATGTGGAAGACCATGAACCATGGACAAAGGGACAGCCCTTGGGACTGGCCTAAAGGTCTGACACCTATTTTATAAGGATGTTTTCTGCCTTTGTGACAACTAAATTTTGAGAACAATTATTTATTCATTTCTCAGTGGGGTATTCAAATGTCTATGATACATCTCTCTGTATGTGAAAAGTCAAAGATTACATCATTATCTTGATACACGTGCATGCGTGTGTTCATGTATGCATGAGTGTGTCACTAAGAATGTGTCCCTTTTCCCCAGTGGCAGAAACATATGCTACCTCAAATGTCTGTCCATGTACTTTATGCTCACAGATACCAGAGGACAACTTGTTACAGTCAATTCTCTCCTTCTACCATGCATGTCCCAAAGACTGAATCAAGGTTGTCAGACTTGGCAGCAAGCACCCTTACCCACAAGCCATCTCTCCAGTCCAGCACCAGAAATTTCTCAAGCAAACAGTTTCAAATGTTTCAGGATAGCAAAAGAAGTAATTATGACACCTTCTAGGAGAGAGGTCCAGCCACCAAGAGTAGACAGAGAGCAGAGGCCAGAGATTGCAGCTTCCAGCTAAGGCATTCTGGTGTTATTTTGTTTACGAATGCTATGTTGGTGAGTGAATAAATGACCCGTGCTGCCTGTCTGATTCAAACTTTGATTCATTTCTTGTATCATCTGCAAACATTGACTCAAAATTGATCACCAGAAGCAAATGTGAAATCAACTATAAAACCTCTAGAGGAAATAACAAAACAGTATGATCTTTGGTCAGGATGAGATCTTAGATATGATACCAGAAGCATGACCGAAGGAGAAAAAATGAACTTCCTTGAAAATGAAATGCTTTGGTGTTTGAGAAGCATCATTGGGCTGTAGTGCAGCTTAGCCCATGGAGTGCTTGTCTGGCATGCTGGGAAGCTGGGAGCTGGTCCCCAGCATCACATACAATAGACACAGTATGCACATTTGTACACTTGGCACTTGAGATATAGAGTCAGGAAGATCTTTCTGCCTTAAAAAGGAAAGAAATGAGGATAGAAAGAAGGAGGTGAGGGAAGTATAGAAGAAAGAAACTAGTACAGAATAAAGACATCAGCCACAGGTGGAGAGAGTGCCTTCACATGTTACATCTGCCTGGCAGGAAGAGGGGTGTCACTGGGAGTAGCTTTGAGACACACTGGGGTGTCTTTGTCAGCTTGGGATGTTAGCAGCTACCCTCAGGATCTTAGCCACTAAAGACTACTTCTCCAGCCTAGACTCAGAAAGACATGCCTGGCATATGCTCACTTATAAGCTGATATTAGCCATACAATACAGGGTAACCATGCTACAATCTACAGACCTAAAAAAGCTAACTAACAAAGAGAACCCTAGGGAGGATGCTTAATTCTCACTCAGAAGCAAACAGGATAGACACCAGAAGTGGTTGAAGATAGGGAACAGGATGGGAGCCTAACATAGTTGGCCTCTGAAAGATTCCACCCAGCAGAGGATCAAAGCAGACACTGAGATTCACAGCCAAATTTTGTGCAGAGCACAGGGAGTTTAATGGAAGAAGGGGGGACAAAGGACCCAGAGTGGACAGGAGCTCCAAGAGCCAACAAATCTGGGCCCAGAGGTCCCTGCAGAGACTGAGGTATCAACCAAGGACCATGCATGGAGAGAACCTAGAACCCCTGCTCAGATGTAACCCATGGCAGCTCAGGCTTCATGTGGGTTCCTTAGTAAGGGGGTCAGGCTCTGTCTGCCATGAACTCAGTTGCCTGTCCTTCAAGCACTCCCCCCAGGTGAGGCAGACTTGCCAGGCCACAGAAGAAGAGGATGCAGGCAGTCCTGAAGAGACTTGTTAGTCTGGGGTCAGTTGGTAGGCGAGGAAGGCTCCCCCTTCTGAGAAATAGGGGATGAGGATGGGGGAAGATGGAGGGAGGGTGGGACTGAGAGGTGACAAGGGAGAGGGCTACAACCTGGATGTAAAAATGAATAAATAAATAATAATAATAACAATAATAAAATACTTGACTTCTCCTGGTGCTGTTACACTTAGAGCCAGCTTCTCAGCTTTTGAGTCTGAAGGGGACACAAACAGTCCAATTTACTGTGGAGTTTAATGTAGAAGTTAAGAAAA
Organism: Meriones unguiculatus; assembly: GCF_030254825.1. Classification (NCBI taxonomy): domain Eukaryota; kingdom Metazoa; phylum Chordata; class Mammalia; order Rodentia; family Muridae; genus Meriones; species Meriones unguiculatus. The sequence goes on from NC_083349.1 coordinate 74,049,344, forward strand.
TGTAACTAATCTATTAGAAAATACACCAGGGAACTGGAAACTTGGGAGTGGGTAGGAGATATTAAAGAGAATATAAAGATACATTGTTTGTCCTATCTTAACTGTGGCGATTTCATGTGTTACATATGTCTAGCTGTCACACTGAATACTTTAAATGTACACAATGCATTTTAGGCTACATTATATCTCTACAAAGTTTCTAATCCAAAAAAAACAAAAACAAAAACTATTGCCTGGGATGTGGCTCAGTGGCAGAGAACCTTCCTAGCACCAATTCAGGTGCTAGACCCAAACCCAGCTCCTCACAACCAAGCACAAAACAAAACGAAATAAGATGAATGTCACTTTAAAGAAAAAAAAAAAAAAAAAAGGAAGTTTTCCAAACCAGTTAAACACATCATTGCTAACAAGAAAAATTGCCTCATGTCATAGAGCTGAGTTAGACTGGATAGTGCCACTCTGAGACCTGCGGCTGCCGGCCTGTCTTTAGCCACCACAGTGGGAACCTATGCTGTACCGTCCCTTCTTCGCTTGAATTACGAATGGTTGACTCTGCCTGATAGGGTCGAGGTGGATCTAACTTGAGCTAATTTCACTGGAGGCGGGAAGTAAGTTCCTAGCATTTGTTCACATCTGTCAAAGGAGACAGACCATCTTGTACCAAGACTCATATGTTGCTATCTGTGTTGAATGTGTCCTGGTTCAATTTGGTACCTGAGTAGACATGGGAAGGGGTGAGGAGGGTGTCTTGGAGATTCGTGGTCACATGCGTCCGACCAGAAGGGCACGGAATAAGAGGTGAGCTATCCCATGGTACTATGGCTGACTTAGTTATTATGCCTTCTAACGGGTAAGAGGCCCTTTATGGATGAGTATCCTTGAAGATGCAGTGTCTCCATTGGCATCAAAAATTAAGACACCCAGGCGTTTCTGAATGGCTACACATGCCATCAAATAACATCCTGATATGCAAAGGAGAAAAACAAAAACAAACAAACATGGACATCTTGTCCTGAGCATAGTAGAGTAAGGTACAATGAAGAGGGCACCAAGGCAAAGAATGACATTGGCCAGTCCACTTCAGCTTCTCTCTGGAATATACTACCCTTTCCTAAGTAAGCTTCTGCCTAAGCTATGTCTTTCAGCTGAATTCTTTCCTTCAAGAACATGAAAACACAAAGAGTATCCTCTCATCCACACACTCCATCTTACATGGTTGAAGCCATGTCCTCATCACTTTGCAGTGTCCACTCAGTCAGGGCTCAGGCAGGTACCTTAACCCCTAGGCTGGAGTGAGACAGGAGGGAATGGACAGGAAAGGAAGAGAAACGGTTGGATAGGGTCCTCTGACAGGGAAAGGAGGGAAGGAAGGGGAGGAAAGGATGAGAGGAAAGGGAGAGGGTAGAGTGTGATGGGAAAGGATGAGATGGGATGGAAAAATGGAATAGCGCAGAAGGAAATGGGGAGGGCAAGGTAGGGTGGAAAGCCTGGAAGGGAGGGATGGTTGGATAAATGGGAACTGGTGAACATGGTGAAAAGAGGGAAGAATGGAAGGGGAGGAAAATAGAGAGAATCGAATGAGTTGAGGTACGATGGAAGAGAAAGAACTCTGGATAACTTTCCCCTCTTAATTTTGCTCCATTTAGAAGTGCTAAGAGCCTTATAAATCCCTGTCAGCCTGGAAGACCTGGCTGCTCTCTGAGTCCATACTTGAGCTGGATAAAACCAAGCTGTGATTTGTCTGTGCTTGGATGTAAGAATCGATAAAGGGAACAGCAAACAGCTGTAAGTTCTTTACAGCTCCTGAAATTGCTCGCCAGAGCAGGAGAAGCTCAACACACGAGGCTTTCGTGGCTTCTTATTGTATTGATTGTTGAGTATGTGCATGGGCGCGGGTGCAGCACCATGTCTGGATGTCAGGGGACAATTTTGTGGAAATGATTTTCTCCTTCCGCCTTTCGGTGGGTTCTGGGGCTTGAACTCAAGTCACTAAGAGCCTTTTTCCACTGAGCCACCTCACCAGGCCATAGTCTTGAAGAAGGAACACCAGATGGGCTGAGAGGCTGAGCCAAGAACCACCTATTTAGAGAAAACGAACATGGAGGCTCCGGCCAGTTATCAAACCTGCTACTCTGTCTATGTGAGCTTAAACATCTGTCTTACCCAAGTGAAGGTCTGTTTACCCTGCTTCCTAGTTTCCACATGTCACTCCTCTGGGAAACATACCTGGATTCCCCTTGTACCCATTTCACCCTCACTTTCAACTTCTTAGCCTCCAGAATCTTCATTCTTGGCTCCATAGGAAGTACTTGGCCTAGAACTGAGTGAGCCACTTGGCCTATCACATCCCACACACATGATCATTGCTCTGAGCTGTGCACACACAATAAAGCCATTGCTTCCATCAGCAGCTCCCAGGTTCCCTCCTGTCTCTCCTATTTGTCCCCATGTGTCCCTCCATGTGGCTGTAGGGTACAATATCACCCAAGACCCTGGGGAGATTTCTAGCATGGCTCTGGATTGGGCTTGGACCTCTATGGGGACCTGAGCCTTTCTCTCACGTGAGGGAGAAATGCTTTTGCTGTGTGCTGTAGAACAGTGCTCATTTCAGACTATTGGTTCCAATGTGAGGATACCTAGGTAGATAGTGGACACCCTGTGCCCAAATCCTAGCGCGAGCTTTGACACAAGGCTGCTGTCAAGTGACTGATTGATGAGTGAGTGAGCAAGTAACTTTTGATCCTGGTTTGCCCCCTCTGTGCCCCACCTTCTCCTCATAGTCACCAAAGAGGCTGCCTTAGTTCTGAACACACCAGTGGAGATGTCTACAAAGACACGGCCAGTAACACTAGCCCTTCACAATATAATTATACCTTAATATGACCATTTGGATTGCCTCTCCCTTTTCTCAGTCATATCAAGAATGTAACTTCCTCTAGTGTAATTCTGAAGCCTTCTGGGGTGAATAAAATATAGGATTCTAAAACAAAGAGCCCAAGCTTTTATCTGAGAATATCCCCTATGAAGTATGTTTTCATTTAATTATTTGTTGACTAAAATCACAGTCTTGTCGATATACTGTCTGAAGAGCCCACAAAATGGGATGTGACTAAAACTACTATTTGCTTTTGGCTGTACATGGCAAAATTTGATTTACAGTGATAGGATTGTCAGTCTGATAACACAACTGCAATTTCTCTAGTTATTTACCTTTAAATCTCAGTATTACACTTGCTACAGATGATATATGAAAGTAAAATATTTACACAGCAGTGTGATTCAGTCCAGAGCAGACGTGGTTCTGCACCTAAGGGAGAGGCAGGGGTTTACATGCACATCATCTGGACCAACATTTTTGTAGGTGAGAAGCAGCTTTAGTATGGTGTGTACTCTGGGAACGCGTCCACGGTGAGGTCACTGCCCTGGCAGCCCTACTGACACGTCCTGTGGGTCTGCGGCATAATCAAAACCTCAGCTTTGGTTTGCTCAGGGTGGGAAGGCAGCTAATGAGCTGGTTCTTCAGTGCATTCAAGTTCCTTATCCGTGCTTCTGGTTGGCACAGTTGCCATCTCCAGCCTGAAGTCTCCCTGAGTCATTGGCATCTTCAGGTAAGTGGGGAACATCGACAAATCTGCCTTCCTTTGCAAAGATGTCCAGTTTCCTCTTTAGCGGACGAGCCTGGTCTCTGTGCCTCTCATCTTCCTTCCTCTCTTTCCCTCCCTGTACTTTACCTGTCCCCTCCCATCTTTTCTCTTTCCTCCTTCCACATCCTCTCCTTCCTCTCTTCTCCTTGGAGTAGGGCCCTGCTGTTCTGTGTGAAGGGTGGGGCGGGCTCTGTGCTTGCAGGAAGACTCTGCCTATCAGATTGTGATAGTTTTAAACAGTTTGTTAAGGAAAACCAACTTTAATTTACTCTAAGAAAAGCTCATTTTGTTGCTAATTTAATTTGAGTAAAAGGCTTTCTGTAGAACGTACCCCAGGAATTTCTATAAGATCTATTTATCCAACCCAGGAGGATTATCTCACTCTTACAAGTTAATCCTCTTGAGAAGTATGTCTTCATGAGGAAACATGTGATATTCTGTACATTATGACTGAGCTTCGTGTGGAATAAATGAGGCCCACTGCACCCTTGGTCCGTGACTCAGCCTTTGGAGTAACCTGTTGGAGAGTGGGGGCACACCTTCTGAGATTTCTTGTCAGTCTTAGGAAGTCAAGCAATGAAGCTAATGTGATTGCCAGGTTGACATACAGGAAGTTGCAATTAATTCAATCAATAGATATTTGAGTTTTTCTGTGTGCCAGGGAGAGTGATATATGCTAAGGGAGGATTCCACAGCCTGGTGACAGAAAGCAGCCCAAGAAAAAGCAGAAGTCAGATGTGGAACAGTCAAAGAAAACTAAATGGAAGTAGAAGCAGTCACTGATCCAAGCTACAGAGAAATGTCAGGCAGGGAGGAGGACTGCAGAGATCCAAAGTGAAGCTGACATTTTCTATTACATTTATTTATTCATTCACTTTACCTCCTGATCACAGCCCCCTTTCCTCTCTCCCCAGACCCACCCTCTTCCCTCTTTATCCTCTCCCTTTCTCCTCAGAAAAGGGGAGCCCCCTCCCCTGCACCAACCCATCTCCACACATCAAATCTCATCAGGACTAAGCGTATCCTCTTCCGATGAGGCCAGACAAGACAGCCCATCTAGGCGGAAGTGATCCCAAAGCAGGCAATAGAGTCCATGTCAGAGACAGCCCCTGATCCACATGCTAGGGTACCCACATGAAGATCAAGCTGCCCATCAGATACATATGTGTCAGGGGCCTACCTAGGTCTAGTCCTGCTCTCTTTGGTTGGTGCTTCAGTCTCTGTAAGCCACCATGAGCCTAGGTTGGTTGACTCTGTTCATCTTCTTGTGGAGTTCTTGTTCTCCCTAGGTCCGACTATCCTTCCCCTCGTTCTTCCACAAGACTTCTCAAGCACAGCCTAATGGTTGGCTGTGGGTCTCAGTATCTGTTTTGAACTGTTGCTGGGTGGAGCCTCTCAGAGGACAGCTATGCGAGGCTCCTGTCTGCAAGCATAATAGAGTGCTACTATTAATAGTGTCAGGGGTTGGCTCTCTCCTATCAGGTGGGTCTCAGGTTGGGCCAATCATTGGTTGGCCATTCCCTCAATCTGCTCCATCTTTATATCTGCACACCTTGTAGGCAGGATAAATTTAGGGTCGAAGGTTTTGTTATAGGTTGGTATTCCTCTTCCTCCACTGGAAGTCCTGCCTGGCTAGGAGTTGGCCACTTCTGTCTTCATGTCCCTTGTTGCTAAGAGTCTCAACTAGAGTCACCCCCATATCCTCGCAGCAGCCCACTCTGCTGCATCCTCCAGTTTGTCTCAGAGATGCCCTTCCCACTTGCTGTCTCTTCTCTCTCCCAGCCTCTCACTCTCCACCCTTGCTCCCCTCCCCATACCCTCTCACAGCCACTTTCCTCATTTCATCCACTTCTGCTGTCTATTCTGTTTCGCCTTCTAAGTGTGATGCAAGCATTCTCCCCTTGACCCTCCTTGTCACTTATCTTCTTTGGGTCTGTAGATTGTAGTATGGTTATCCTCTACTACATGGCTAATATCCACTTAGAAGTGAGTACATGCCATATGTGTCTTTCTGGTTCTGGGTTACCTCACTCAGGATGATATTTCCTAACTCCATCCATTTGCCTACAAATTTCTATATTTCCTTGTTTTTAATAACTGAGTATGTCAGCGTGTAGAAGAATGCAAATAGACCCATTTTTATAATCCTGAACAAAGCTCAAGTACAAGTGGATCAAAGACCTCAACATAAAATCAGATACACTAAATCTAATAGAAGAGAAAGTGGGGAATATCCTTGAACTCATTGGCAGAGGAGACGACTTCCTGAACAGAACGTAACACCTCAGACACTAAGATCACAATTAATAAATGAGGCCTCATGAAACTGAAAAGCTTCTGTAAGGTGAAGGACACTGTCAATAGAACAAAACGGCAGCCTACAGATTGGGATAAGATCTTCTCTAACACTACATCAGACAGAGGGCTAATATCTAGAATATATAAAGAACAAGAAATTGAACATGAACAAAACAAATAATCTAATTAAAAAATGGGGTGCAGAGCTAAACCAAAAATTCTCAACAGAGGAATTTATAATAGCCAAGAAGCACTTTTAAAAATGTTCATCTTATTGCTCTAGAGAGGACTTCCAGTTTTATGTTGAGAGATATAGAGAGACAGTCTTGTCTTCAGTGACTTCAGTGGAATTGATTTAAGCTCTCCATTTAGTTTTATATAGACTTGCTGTATATTGCCTTTACTATGTTTAGGTATGTGTCTTGTATCCCTGAACTCTCCGAGACTTTAAACATAAATGGGTGTTAGAATTTATCAGATACTTTTTTGGCATCTAAGGAGGTGATTGTCTTTTTTTTTTTTTCTTTCAGTTTGTTTATATGGTGGATTGCATTAATGGATTTCTGTATATTGAACCACCCCTGCATGCCTGGAATGAAGTATACTTGGTCATAGTGGATAATATCTTTGATGTGTTCTTTGATCCAATTTGCAAATATTTTATTGGGTATTTTTGCATCACATCAAAAAAGAAGAGTCAAAGTATCACTATTTGCAGAAGATATGATAGTAGACATGAGTGACCCAAAATTTCTACCAGGGAACTCCTACAGCTGATAAATGCCTTCAGCATAGTGGCTACATACAAAATTAAGTCAAAGAAATCAGTAGCATTTTGTATACCTCCTGTATACAAAAGACAAATGGGCTAAGAAAGAAATCAGGGAAATAACAACCTTCACAATAGCCACAAAAAACAGAAAGTATCTTGGTGTGAACTCTAACCAAGCAAGTCAAAGACTTGTATGAAAAACAAAACAAAACAAAACAAAAAACATCAAGTCTCTGAAGAAGGAAATAGAAGAAGATATCAGAAGATGGAAAGCTCTCCCATGATCATGGCATGGTAGTATTAGCATAGTAAAAGTGGCCATCTTACCAAAAGCGATCTACAGATACAATGCAATTCCCATCAAAATACCAAACAATTATTTACAGATATTAAAAGAAAAATTTTCAACTTCATATGGAAAAACAAAAACAAACAAACAAACAAAAAACAGAATAGCTAAAACAGTCCTGTACAATAAAAGATCCTTTGGAGGTATCTCCATACCTGATATCAAGCTGTGCTACAGAGCAATAGTAATAAAAAAACTGCATGGTACTGGCATAGAAACAATGATGAATCAATGGAATCAAACAGAAGACCCAGAAATAAACCCATATTCCTATGGACACCTGATTTTTTACAAAGATGCCAAAACTATACAATGGAAAAAAGACAGCATCTTCAACAAATGGTGCTGGTCTAACTGGATGTCTGCGTGTAGAAAAATGCAAATAGATCCATATTTATCACCCTGCACAAAATTAAAGTCCAAGTGGATCAAAGACCTCAACATGAAACCAGACACACTAAATCTGTTAAAAGAAAAAGTGGGGAAGAGCCTTGACTTTATGGGCCCAAGAGACAACTTCCTGAACAGAACACCAACAGCTCAGGCTCTAAGATCAACAATTAATAAATGGGATCTAATGAAACTGAAAAGCTTCTGAAACCCCTGCATCCAACAGAGGGCTAATATCCAGAATATATAAAGAACTCAAAAAATTAGACCCCAACAAACCAAATAATCCAATTTAAAAATGAGATACGGAGCTAAATAGAGAATTCTCTGTAGAGGAATATCGAATGGCAAAGAAACACTTAAGGAAATGCTCAACGTCAGGGAAACGTAAGTCAAAACAACCCTGAGATTTCACCTTACACCCATCAGAATGGCTAAGATCAAAAACTCAAGTGACAGCACATGCTGGAGAGGATGTTGAGAAAAGGGAACCCTCCTCCACTGCTGGTGGGAGTGCAAACATATACAACCACTTCAGAAATCAATCTGGTGCTTTCTCAGAAAACTGGGACTAATGCTACCTCAAGACCCAGCTATACCACTCCTGGGCATATACCCAAAAGATGCTCCACCATTCAACAAGGACATTTGCTCAACTATGTTCATAGCAGTTTTATTAGTAATAGCCAGAATCTGGAAACAACCTAGATGTCCCCCAACAGAGGAATGGATACAGAAACTGGGGCACATTTACACAATGGAATACTACTCAATTATTAAAAACCAAGAAATCATGAAATTTACAGGCAAATGGATGGGACTAGAAAAGATCATACTGAGTAAGGTAACCAACCCAGAAGCAGAAAGACACACATGGTATATTGTTGGTATAACGTTCTTTTAAAATGTATACACCTTACCCTTGTTCATTCAAATGCTGATTTCCCCACTCTCTGGTTTCAATCCGGATATTGCATTGTGATACTCATTCTAAGCATCCTATCTCAACTTGGTGTAAATTTCCAAATAAAGCAACTGGACACAATGTTGAGCTGAGAGGAGCCAGAGGACAGGAAAGAAGGGAGGAGCTAGAGGGCAAGAAATGAGTGGATGGAGAAGGTGGGAGGGGAGAGTGAGGAGAGAGAGCTGGAGGAGAGATCTTGGAACTAGGTGAAGAGATGGATTGGACCTAAGATATCACAAAAAGCAAGTATAATGTGGGAAATCTGAATGTTAGGAAACTATGAGGGCCTGGAGGTTTAGGATAGAGCAGCTATTGCCCAGCATTGTGTTCTAGGTTAACTAAATAAACCCAGTGTCTGTGTGGTGATTTGGTTATACAGCTGCTTAGGACTAACAGCAGGATTACTAAAAAAATATTAATTACCAACTACAACAGTATATACTCAGTTATAAGCAGATATTAGCCATATAATATAAGATAACCATACTAAAATCTACAGACTAAAGAAGCGAAACAACAAGGAGAACCCCAGGGAGGTTGATTAAATCTCATTCAGAATGGCAAATAGGATAGACCCCAGAAGTGGTGGAAAAGAGGGAACAGGATGGGAGCCTACTATAGAGGGTCCTCTGAAAGGCTCCACTCAACAGGGGATAGAAGCAGATGCTGTGACTTATAGCCAAACTTTGAGTAGAGCATAGGTAATCTTATGAAAGAGGGGGTGGAATAGAAGGGGGGTGGACAAGAGTTCCACAAGGAGACCAACGAAGCTAAAAATCTGAGCCAGGGAATCCTTCAGAGACCAGCTAAGGATCATGCATGGAGAGGACCTCAACCCCCTGCTCAGATGTAGCCATTTGACAGCTCAGTCTCCATTTGGGTTCCCAAGTAAGTAGAGCAGGGGCTGCCTCTGTCATGAACTCAGTTGCCTTGTCTTGATCACTTCACTTGCCCCTGGTGATACGGCCTTACCAGGCCACAGAGGAAGAGGATCCAGGCAGTCGTAATGAGACTAGATAAGTAGGAGCAGACACAGGGGAGGAGAACTCCCCCTTTCAGTGGACTAGGAGAAGGGATAGAGGGAGAAAAAGAGGGAGGGTAGGACTGGGAGAACTTGAGAGAGGGGGCTTCAATCAGGATATAAAAAAAAAAAAGTTTAAAAAAGTGCCCAACATCCTTAGTCATCAGGGAAGTACAAAACAAAATGACTTCAAGATTTCATCTTATACCAATAAAAATGGCTGAGATAAAAACTCAAGTGACAGCACATGCTGGAGAGGATGTGGAGAAAGGGGACTCCTCCTCCATTGCTGGTGGGAGTGCACACTTGTATAACCACTATAGAAACCAATGTGGCATGTTCTCAGAAAAATGGCAATAGTTCTACCTCAAGATTCCTGTTTGAAGATAACAAAATCTTAGTAAAGCCAAAAGCCTGAAGACAGGAGGGATGGGCGCTACGCTACCTGCAAATACCCAAACCACTCCAAAGCAAATACCCGAAAGATGCCCCACCATTCAACAAAGACAGTTGCTCAACTATAGCAGCTTTATTTGGAATAGCCAGAAACTGGAAACAACTCAGATGTCCCTCAACCGATGACTGGATAAAGAAACTATGGTCATCTACACAGTGGAATACTACGCAGCTAGTAAAGTTGATATTTTAAGGCTAGGGTCCAGGAGAGCCTTCCTGGAGATTATGTCAGTCAATAGAATAAAGTGATGGGAATCAGGCGGGAAGAGAAGATCTTCCCAGGAAGAGAGAACTGCGCAGGCCCTGAGCAGGCCAGAGTAGTGGGCTGACTCTTGCAAAGACTGAGGTTGGGGAGGAAGTGAAGAATAGGGACACACAGGGACATCTTGTACTGTTGAGGACTTGGGGTTTGGATCTAAATGATATGAAAAAGAAATCAGGAATAGCTCCAAATAAGAAAAATGGGCTCACATTGGGAAAATGGGCTCAGCGTGAGAAACTGTTCAGCCGTGTAGGGAGACAGGCACAGTGGGAGAAACGCGGCTAGGACCGGAGAGACAGGTGTGGTGTGACTGACGGCTTCATCCTGGAGAAGGTGAGCTACGGTGCCTGGCTTGCTCAGTTCTGTACTCAGTCCACAGCAGTTCTAAGTTCAGAGCAAGACTGAAGAGAGTGCGGAGAGAGTTCCCTTAGCTATTGCCCACATCATGACCCTTTCTGAGGGCAGTCCTACCACACAGGCCCATCACCTGCAGTCCGTGAATCTATCCTGTCCTGTCATTGCCATCCAAGGCCCCCAGTTTACACTGTTTCATTGTTAGTGTGATCTACAGGCTTGGGAAAATGCACACGTACACACACATATACATCAGTGTAGCATCACACAGAACAGCTCACTGCCCTAAAATTCCCCTGTGCTTCACCTATCCACAGCTCCATTACCCCAACCATTAGCAACCACTGGTGTGTTTTGTTTTCTCCATAACTCCAGCTTATCTACAATGACTTATAGTTGAAATTATACACTATGCAGTATCTGAATAGTTTCTTTTCTTTTTTTGTCTTGTTTGGTTTGTTTGATACAGGGATTTTCTGTGTAGTTCTGGCTGTCCTGTAACTCGCCCTGTAGACTAAAGAAAGAGCAGGCATCTGTGTATCAGTCTCCTGTCTGAGCATCACATTCTTGCATAAATGGCAGAAGGAAGGCATGGCTGTGTGGCTTTACCACACAGGCTTTCCTTTCTTTAGCACACACGGGCGAGCAGAACTAGCCCCACACTAAGAAGTCCTTGAAAGGGAATGAGGTTTCAATTTTTCATAAAGGCATCTGTCCATGGAAATAGTGTCTGACACATTTAAGGATTTTTAGGTTTCCTTCCAAATATAGTACTCTGTGACAGACAGGGCACAGCACAGAATGAGAGAGGAGATGTAGTGAGGTGTTCAAAAGTCCTAACCTGTCCCTGTAAGGAAGTCAAATATTCAACTCCATGTTAGCAGAGTCATGTCAATGAGTTAGACCATTCATTTCAGGAACTGGTATAGCAGAAAGATTTTTAAACAGCTCAGCAGTCCCTAAGTTAGATGCCATGACCCCCTTCGTTGGGACATGGTGCACTTTGAAGATGCCGCATATATGAGGAGATCCTATATGAATGAAGAGTCCAGAAGATGATTCACCTTTTGACTAATCAGCCTGCCATACCAGTACCCAGATGGCAGACAGGAAAGGCTCTCTCAGTCTACTCTGCTGGGACACCGCTCTTCACCAGCTGCACAGCACTGTCCCCTGAAGCATCCTGTGTTCACACAAATTCACCCTGCTCAGGTGGCAGATCAGGGTGGGAGGACTTGGGAGGTTCTGGGCATTCTCCTGCCCCTCTGTGTGGGGTGCACTTGGAGGCCACCTGAGTTTGGCCATCACTGAAGAATACATTTACTCAAGTAGCTTCACACCAGAGGCCATAAGCAAAGCACATCTCTGTGCAATCAGCTTAATGATGTCCCCTGATGCCATAATGATTTAAACTGCTTAAAAAGTCAAAGCAGGGGATAAGAAGATGGCTCAGTTGATAAACTGCTGACTACACAATCATAACAACCTAAGTTCAGATCCCAATGCCACATACCTAGAATTCCAGTTCTGGGAGACAAAAACAGGCATAGCCCTTGGGCTTGCTTTTCAACTAGTTATGCTGAATTTTGTTGGATTTGAGTTCGCTGAGTTCAGAGAGAGAGAGAGAGAGAGAGAGAGAGAATGAAGTGGAGAGCAATAGAGGAAAATGTCTGCTGTTGGCCTTTAGCCTTACCATATGTCTACATGCGTACACAAAGCATAGCCAGTGAGATGGCGCACACCTGTAGTTGCAGCACTTACGAGCCTGAGGCAGAAGGATAATGAGTTTGAGACATCCTAGGCTTATAGAGTAAGTTCAAGGTCAATCTGGGTTCTATACAGAAATCTTACCTCAGAGAGGACAGCCCAAGATGAGAGTGCTGCTGCTAGGGTGAGCTCTCTAACACACTCGGCCTCCAGGAAGCCCTGTCGTCCTCACAGTAGAGAAGGCAGGAGTACCGCAGATGTGCCATTAGTCAAGAGGCTCAGGGCACAAACTATTAGTTTATGTGCTCAGCTAGTTCAGCAGCTCCTCCTGAAAGCCTGCGATGTGGAAGACAGTGTATAGTTTATTGAGGCCCTAGGATTTCCAAACATCTTGTTGCTGCTCTCAAGAACTCAGAGTCAGCACAGGCTGAGAACGGACCCTAAGCACTGGCCCGTCCACAGCGTGTAAGGGAAGGCCGATTATGGACCATGGGAAGGAAGAGGCAAGAACAGGGATTGCTTTTGGACCAGAATGGGAGGGTGAGAATTCTGGAAATCTTGTGGAGGAAAGAGGGCTTACACAGGGTCTTGAAAGTGAGTGGGATTGTGCAATGTGACAAGCAGGAGGGCGTAGCCGAGGAGACACTCAGTCTGTAAATTGCTTACTATGCGAACCTGAATTTGGTCCCAGAACTCACATCAAAAAAGCCAGGCGTAGTGGCCCACATTCATAATCCAGCAGAGACAAGATCTCTTGGATTTATTGGCCAACCAGCCTAATAAATGAGCATACATACAAACTAAGCATGCACACACACAAACACACACAAGAGAAGAACAAAAGTGTCAGAGAACCAGGGCCATAGCACATGCTGTGTAACTACCACTAACTGGAACTTACTGGGAGGCTGTTGGAAGGAACCGTGACTTGGAGTCTTTTCCCATAGTATGGTCTTATTCAGGCAGTTACTGTGAGGGTGGGATTGCAGCCAGCTCCAGCTGTTCGTCTCTCTTCTCAGAGTTCAAATTCCTAGGAACAATATCTTGGGAGAAGCGAGTGGTCTGTGGTTCAGGGGAGCAGGACTCTCATGACAGCTCCATCATCAGTCTTCTTGAGAGGGGACAATATCGCCTTTTAGTCCCGTATTCTACAGCACTGGGGGCCACCCCAGCCAGCTCTGCCCCCTGAAGGGAATTTCTGCTCTTGGCTAAAGTGGAAAATCTCCCAGGCGATGCCTCTATACTGAGGAGAGATGATCCCGAACACTCTCTGTGGCCCTGAGCTGTGTCATCATCTGATGTGCCTGCTCCCCTTTCCAGATCCCTGGGAGTTGTGCCAGTTAGAGCTCAAGTCCCCAGAACCCATGAGCAGTGACACCTCGGCCATTAGCCTGGGGCAGGGCTCTACTGCATTATTTGTTTATACAATACACAAACCCCTCCAACAGCTTCAGAGCAAAATAGCAGAGCCAAAAGCATGTCTACAGTACTTTCACCATAACCCTGCTGCTCCTAGACTTAGAAAACAGACCAGCTTTTCCTGAAGAGGCGACAAGTTCACTTGTGACACATTATCAAACCCTTCCCCAGAGCCTGGGGGTCCTTCCTACTGGAGCCAGTCCCTCTTAAAACTGCTCATCAAAATCCTCATCAAAGCAGCAGCCAGGCTGGCCACAAACACAGCCTCTCCCACAGATGAACTTCAGTAAATACTGCCAACAATGACTACTATGACAGAACTCACTTGCAAATCCACAAACACCATTTCAATCCATTTCTGCAGATGGAAACTTGAATAAGTTAGCATTCCCCCTTCAGTGAAAACACCCATAACCACATGATCACCTTCCTCAAAACCTAGTATATATTAGATCAGGGAAAACAAACAGATCATTCCCAGAAATATACTACTGAGACATCGTGTGTCTCTATGGAAACTATCATCACAAGTTGGTACTTGCCTACACGTGTTGAATAATTTTCTTTTTTACTGTACAAAGAGCTGTTGGCACATGATTGCATTTTACTCGGAGAACCTCCAAATGGATGTACCTTTCCAGGCTTCCACATAATGCAGTGTTGGTTCAAAGCTAAAGGCACCTAATATACTTTCCCATGAGAGTCTGGAGTAGCCTGCTTCCTCTGGAGTCACCTGTGCTCCAGGATGAGAAGCCAGGAAGTACAGACATCAGAAGTATGTTTCCTGGGGGCACAATTTACCTAGCAATAGTGGCCCCCTCCCTGTGAAAGTGGATCTGTGGACCTCTCTGGGCCTGTCTTTCCAAGCAACTAGAAACTCTCCAGGCTTCTGAACCAAAAACCAGGTTATTCACAGTGTAAGCTCCAGACACCTCTAGAAAGGCCTTTCCCCTTCCCACAGTCATTCTCGTTCTTTCAGGGGCTTCACCTGGGGAAACAGACATACCACCCGGACTCTTAAAACATGCTAGACTATTTTTATCTGAGACTTGTAGTTTTTCCTCTATTTATTTATGTGTCCCTTGGTTTGGAAATGGATGAGACCCTGGGACACGTTTATTTTTGAAGTTATAGGGATATCCCGGGCCCTGGCGCATGCCAGGCAAGCAGGGTGCTCTGTTTTTAAGGTTACATTGTCGTCTTTTCCCAGTTATACAAGCTTTGAAGATTGAATTTACATGACTCTATATAATTTTCTAGAAATTAATATAATAATAGAATTCAGCTGGTTCAGTTTCAGATTATTCCTTCTGAATTCATGTTCTCACTGTCATCACTGTGGCTATCTGTATGAAGTGGAGGCTCACATTCCTCAGGGTGTAGCAGATTTGCAGGATCAAGAGGCAAGGGATGGAGCTCAAAGACAGCACTTGCCGAGCACCTGCTTCTAGTCCCAGCGCAAGAAACAAAGCAAAGACGACCAGAAGAACAGAAAGCAGTTCTTGACTGATTTTCCAAGCCCAGATTGTGTATCTACAGTCCATGTAGCCAAATGCCATCCTAAAAATGACACAAATTGACAAGGAATTGTAAAACAAAGTCTATAAGAGGCTATTGCCTTATCACATATCATCAGCATATACCTTGATAAGATTGTTTCTTTTGTCCTTTAAACACTTTCTAAGTTGTAAAGGAAAATTTGATAGCCCTGGCTCAATGAGATGGCACACACTAGTCACATAGCAGGACAAGCTGAGCCTGTGCCCGGGAGTTCACCATCAGCCTGGGCAGGCCGAGCAGCAGGGTGGACCCAGACCTGTCACAGAAACGTTATTTTCATTTCTTCATTGTTGGTGAAATAAAATATTTTTTATCTTAAAAAAATATATAGTAATTTGAGATCATACAATGTATTTAATTCACCTCCTCCTCCAATTCCTCCCAGATCTTCCCATTTTCTCATTTAAAACCTTATATTTTTAAACCTTTTTGTGTGTAATTGGGCTATTCATCTATTAAACTTTTAATGTTTTTATATCAATGTAAATGAACATCACATGATTACCATATGGTTATAATGCACAACATTACAGATCATATTTTTGTGTTTATGCTATGTAAATTCCGCAGCTGTTGCTTCATGTTTCAGGAACGCTTGCACTGGCTGTGGTGATTTGAATGTTAAGCTTCTCGAACAGCCTCCATAGGCGCCCAGCTGGCGGCACTGTTTGGGAAGGAGCCTCAGTGGAGGCAGTATGTTCACAGCCTTGCCCATTTCCACTCTGCTCTCTCCTTCCTGTGTATGGTTGAAATGTGATCTCCCAGCGTCCCGCCCAGCCATCTGCTGCCATGCTCCCCATCATTATGGACTCTCCCTTGGGAGCCAAAAGAAACTTCTTTCCTCTGTAAGTGGATTTTGGCCAAGCAATTTTTATCACAGCAAGAGGAAGGCAGCCAGTACATGGCTACAATACATTACACTCATTCCAGGCCCACAGTTCAGATGCATTTGACATACAGGTCAACACACTTGAACCAATAAAACAATTTACAGCCCCAAAGTGTTTCTGTAAGTTGTTCACTTCTCATCCTCAAGGGCCCAAGGGCTCACAACTCTGTAGGTTAGCGCTGTGGAGAGTTCATTCTAGTGGAGGCACAGGGTTCAGTACTTGCTTTTATTGTCTTCACTGTAAGATGCCATCCTACTTCAGAACTGCCACTGTCTTCATTGGATCAATTCTTACTTCCCTCATAGGGGAGGGTGGGGTCAGTCACTGGCCCCCCACCTGCAGTTCCAGCCACTCTTCAGCAATTGGGCTGCAATTCTGCCTCCGCATCTCAGGGAAGAACTAGAGCATTCAGGCTGTGGAATAGCAGGGAAAGGGGGTTCCAGCTGTACAACTATGAGGAAGCCATCATCGTGCTGGGTGTAAACTTTCCAGTGTGGCTCCTTTAGGGGCGCCCATGCTCGCCCATGCTCCTAAGTAAGCCCAACAAACTCATTAGTTCTCTAGGAGTAACTCATTTTGGTTGGGACCTTAAGAGGAAAGAGCCAAATATTTCCATTTCCCCAGGGCAGGAATATTAGTGGCAGTCTTCCTTCATTCAGTATTGTTTTGGAATCAATCCCTACTGTGTCTCTTGTTCATTCCCTTTGTAAGTACTTCATGGCATAGAGACACCATAACTGTGTGTATGGAGACTTGGGCTGTTTCTAATTTTTTGCTTTTACAAAAAAAAAAAAAATATGCTCTGAATAATCCACATACATGCTTTCATTTTCTTTAGGTACCTAGTGGTAGAATGGCTAAATCATACAGTAAGCAGATACTTGACATTTTCAAGAACTGGTGAACTTCAAAGTCTTTCTACTATTTTACATTCATAGCAGCTCCTCCGCTTCCACACCAGGGCTTGGTACAGTCAGCCTTTTAATTCAGTCACCCTCAAAAGTGTGTACTAGTGTCTCGTGCCCAAACTAATTTGCACTTCCCTGCTGTCTAATGATGTCAGCCTTTTGTCTATTTACCAACATTTTTTTCAACATTTCATTTTTTTTCAACATCTTTTCTAATCCTTTGCTTATTTTTTGTTTTCTTATTATCGATATTCGAAAATCTTCATATATCTCATCCATAGCACTTGACCAGATATGGAATACGAAATTCTTTTCATTCAGGCTGTGGGAGTCTGTTCATTGTTGGGAGAGTGTCTTTTAAATGACAGGAACTTTAAATATTGATAACATGAGGTATATCATTTGGTTCCTTTATAGACTGTGTGTTTGTACCATATTTAAGTACTGTTTGCCTAACCCAAAGTTACAAAGATTTTTCTTATATTATTCTCAAGTTCTGTTGTTTGTGAGGAGATGCTGTTTAGTCTGGGCTTCCTGAAACCCGAATCCTCCTGCTACAGCATTCCAAGTGCTAGAAGTACAGATGTGTCCTAGTATGCCAGGTTTCTCAAAAATATACAGCTTCAGATTTTATTTACTCATACTTGAAAATGAGTATTCAAATTGTTCTGTAGAGAGTGACTATCTGTATGTCACCCAACTTTTGATCAGTGTCTGTCTATGCATGGATTCTATGCTGTTCCACTGATGACTTTGCCTAGCATGGGCAATACAGAAAGTTGTAGCAGCCCAAAGTGCTAGGAGTACGGACAGTGAGCACTCAGACCTGCTGAGACATCTATGACAGCCCCAGGCCAAGGCAGAAAAGGGACAGCCAGAAAGTAAGAGCCAGAGGGCCGAGGACTGCTAGGAGGAGCTGTCCTCATGGTATGGCGTGGCAGTTCCCTTCATAAATTCACAGCACTGTGGCTACCTGCACACAGTGATGAACTCCGAGCACAACTGAGGAGGAGCTCACAAGGTCGTACCTCTGCTGAATTCATAATCAGTATTTGCATTGAGTTTATAGACCAATTAATGAAACAACTATTATAAAATTTAAGTTATTGACAACTGATTGACTAAGGAACAAAAGATATCTATATACTTCAGTTGGCTTAAATAACCTTAAGCAATTTTTTTGTAGTTTTTAGTGTCTTCCTACCCATACATGGTAGTCAGGGTTCTTTTTCAGGATAGACCTTTAGTAATATCTATCTCTAAGTAGTTCATGTTATATAATGCTATTATATACATTTTGATAATTTCTACCCTGCCTGCTTGACACTACTATGTGTATATACTGATTTTCACATCCTGAGCTTGGAATCTGGAAACTCACTAGATTAACTTTATTGGTTCTAGTAGCATTTTGGTAGATTTAATCAGCTTTTCCCTGAATGACTTTTGTTTAGCGTGACAGCTGTTTTATTCCTGATAGAAGTTGAAGAGAAGGGGGCATGTTCTGTCCTAGTCCAAAAGCACTCAGCCTTTGCCACAGTGTGCAGTGTCCTGTGAAAGCGTATTTATTCGCTCCTGGAAACTCCTGTGTTCATAGTTTCCCAAGAGTTTTCAGTAGGAGTGTGGGGGTTGCCACATGGTTTTCTTCATAGGTTGTGATCATTTTGTAGGTTTTCTTGACCACAGAGTGCTCATCTCTGCAAATTCACCAATGAAGGGTGTTTGTGGCTCTGATGTTAGACCATTACACAGACGGTCTGGATTATGTTTTCTCCTGAAGCATCTGATTCAGTTGGCTGAAATTTTTGTTCATAACATGCCCTTCTTGGTTCACAAGCCATTGTTTTATAGTTTACCTTTCTTTGATATATTTACCTTGCTTTGTCTCTTGAGGTGATGCAAGTCTGTGGAATGATCAGGGAAGCATTCCTTCATTTTTAATTGTCTTGGAAAATGTTGTGAGGAATGGCTTTTTCTTCTTAATAAATAATTCACAAGTAAAGTCATTTGGACTTAAGAGTCTTCTTTGAAGTAAGACTTTTAACGGAAAATTCCGTTTCTTTTCTAGGCATGGTATTGCACACCTGCAACCCAAGGTTTGGAGGTGGTGAGGCAGGATAGGAAGTTTGAGTCCATCCTGGACTTCATCATGCAATCTTGTTTCCAAAAACTAAAATTCATTTATTTAGTAGACAAAGGCTATTCATGTCACCTTTGGATATGCATGATCTATTGTAACCTTCCTAGGGCTGAATCCCTGAAGACACCTAAGACTTCCTCCTCTGGCAGCCATCAACATCAGTTCTCAGCTTGTGTAGAACTTCTCACTGTCCTATAAACGATTTGTACTAAAAACCCCAGCTTCTTCACTCCCCCAAGATTCTCAGTTTTATCCTGCCAATCTATGGTCTGGTAGATTACATCAAAATTCCCCTCCCCCAGGACAGGGGAGACTCTGTCCTTTCAGCTGGGGCATCTGTGGGACTCACCTCACCCTTCAGTTGAGTTCCAAGAAAACAAGGACCACTCTCTCATGTCTTGTACTTTATCTTCTTTATACCAACAAAACAAACACACAGAACATTTCAGATATGTGTTGAGTGAGTGAAGCTATAAGTGCAGTTTACTCGCAGGAGGATAGAACCTGGGTCTTCTTTATTGACCAGTCACTCAAATGTTCTCAAGAATTTATCTCCTTTAGCAACTTGAAGTAAAAATACATTGTGACTCCCAGATCATAGAAAGGAGGGCAGCTTACCTACAAAGAGAAACTCCATAAGTCCCCCATCTCTGTGGAATAAGAGTGTTTGTCTAGAAGCAGAGCCAGTGTCTACATGAACCAAACATAGAAAGAAAGTTTAGAAGTCAACAATCTCATGCCTTTCTTTGACAGACCAAGATGGAACAAGGACAAGACCTACTGAGATCACGTGACAGTTTGGTGGTAAACCCTCATTCTCTAGGCCATGTTCTTCCCATCTACCCCTCATCCTACAAACAGTTGGAAAGATAGCCTGAGAACACCATGCAACTGGGACTCAGAAGCATCCTAAGTATGCTAAACACTAATAACAGTGAAGGTCATGATCAAGTCTCTACACACAGCCATGTGCAGGCACAAAGAAACCTACTTTTAAATGACAAAAGCACACTGTTCATGCATGTATGTTATATACACACAGACAGATGATACATACATCTACTTACACATTAAATTCAGTGTATCACAGAGCCTCCCTGACTCTAAAATTTGACTTTCTGGATTCATTTCAACTGTCCAAATTGTCACCAACATGTGGGAAAAAAAAACAAAACAAGTTAACCCACTATGATGTCCCAGCAACATAATTTCCAGTGTTGAACTCACTCATTCTGGGATTGTTTTCACTAGCTAAAAACTCTAGCCAAAATATATTGTTTGTTCTTAATGAAATCCTAATCAACTTTTTACGTAAAGTGCTTAGCAAGCTGATTACCTCAGCAGGCTTCCACCTGTTTTCTCTTTCTGTGACTCTACCTTCTAGCTCTTCCTACTCCAGGTATCCATGTGTTATCCAGAGCACTAAAAAAGAAGAAGATAAACTTAGTCTGCTCCACGCTGTTCATATCTGAGCACAAGCTAGACCCTTCTTAATGGGGAGGGGTCATGTGGTGCAGACCACACACTGACTTTGAAGTTCTTGTTCCCCAAAGTAAAACTGTGGCTCTAGGAGTGATCACCTCTCCGAGCAGATACATACCCATCTGCTTTCTTATCGGTAAGGCTCTGCTTCCAGAGATGACACATGGCTAGGAACTGACAAGCTAAGGAGCTAACATTAGCCAGAGTCTTCTCAGATAGTCTTAGGTTGGTTAAACCTCGCTCAAGGTGGCTCTGTCCACCTTGTGTTCATGAATGAAAGAATGCTTTTTCTTTTGACAGTATGTTCAGATTACCCATTGAAATGCGGAGAGAAGGAAGGCAACACAGCCTTTTCCCCAGGCTCCAGCAGAGTCAACCTGCAGAATCAGGGAGATGGCAGATGCTGAAGACAGATGCCCACATATCCAGCCGAGAATCAGGCTTAATGAACTGACACAGGAAGAGCAATTAGAGAATTCATTAATTATACTCTAGGTTCACTTCTATTGTTAACTCTAATCCTTGATTTGGCTAATGACTTCAGCTTTTCTTATAATTTGTGCCTATCAGTGAATGATAACATCTCCAAATTTCCATAACTGTATAAAATTCATACTATATGTGCAACTCTTTCTAGTTCTAAAAAGGGATGTAAGGGTGCCTAAGAAACTTGGGAGAGCAAAAACTGTGGAGCAGGGACTAAGAAAATAACATGAAACAAGGAATGGGGAGGATGTAAAATTATACACAACAAACTCTTACAAACTTACTTCAGACTATTTATTTCATAAGTAAGAGTACTTCAGACAGCTCAACCAAGATTTTTTTACTTACTAACACTTTACATATATTTGTTAAATCTTGCAGATAACATTTGTCATAAAATCTACTCATGATCAATAGTTTTCCACTTGTCTTTGTTTTCTTGCATAATAAAATAGTATATACTGTACTGTATTTCTTAATAGTTTATTATAGAAACAAAGACAGACATTGCTCTGTGAATGAACCACAAAGAAAATAATGCATTTTGGGTGGATATCTCTACATTTTGGGTCAGCTTCTGAGAGAAGGAACGAGTTCCTGCTCTGCTAACCTTTAAGGTGGTTGGCACCAATCTTGAAGTAATACACGTGTGGCATCTGCATACTTGCCTTCCCTCACTCTCAGGCAAGCACACTCTGACACCAGAGCCTCCTTCCTACGCATGGAAACTGTTTCAAGATGTCTGGAGAGACAGCCACCCCACCTGCACACATTCCCTTGAAAACCCTGAGATCTCACACCGCCCAAGTCTTCCTGGGGAAAGTTCAAAAGGTGTTTGTCTGAATCATTCATGTTTTTGTTATCCTTGACCTCCAGCAATCTGGTGGATTTCAAGGGAGAGAGAAAGTCAAGCTTTTATCGGTGTTTTTACTTTATATGCTCTACAATGCTTCAAAAATATATAGTGTTTGAGTTGTTTTGTTTTTTAAAAAATATTTTGTGTCCTTTGTGTTACATATAAGCTAAATTCTAACAAATATGATATAAGAAAAACTTATTGTTTATAATTATCGCAGAAAGACATATATATGAATTCACATAAAACACATTTTTAACCCCACGAGATGTATTTCCTTTTATTTACACAAGCTAAAGTCACAAATAATACTGCTGAATTCACTCCTAACTTGCTTAAATTGTCTGTTTTAGAAAGCAACAATGACAGTGGAACTCTATTTTTACTTCCTAGCAAGGAAAAACTTGCTAAGAAATTTCAGGACCAGAAAATACATGACATATGAAAAGAAATAGTGTACAACTATATGGTAAGAAATATGCAAAACAACATCAAACCTGAGCTGAAAGGGGAGTGTGTGTGTGCATGCGTGCACGGTGTATGTGTGTGTGTATGTGAGTGTGTATGTGTGTATGAGAGAGACTGAAAGACAGCGTCACATAGTGGAGGGGTCATTTCACCTTTGCAAGCTGGGAACCATTAAGTAATGGCTCCCTCCACTCCCCCAGCCGCCTGTGGTCAAATACATCCTATACCTTAGGCCTATACTTCCAAGAAGAATGTGCTTTATGGCCCCGGGAACCCGCTGCATTCGGGTGCTTTAGTTAGTTAATGATGGTGCATTTGGACTCCAACATCCACTCCCTCTCATCAATCATGTCTTTCTAGACTGTCAGGTTTCAGAGCTGTGATTACACAGCTTCCTCACATGAGGAGCCTTAGAGAAAGGCCAGACTGAATACAGATCTACCCAGCATTCCTAGGAACTCCAGTCTTCAACACTTTTCAAATGAACAGAATCAGTTCTGTGAAAGAAGAAATTCCGCCAGAAAATTGATGCTGGTGACTGAAGTGTTAATGTAGAAAGTTTTATTACTCAGTGCTGGAATGGGTTAGGGTGGTTCTTTATATAAAGCAAACCTGAGGAATACAAAACACTGTCAACCATGAAAATAAGATTTAATTTAGAGTCACAACACACAGGGTTTTTTCCACTTTAAATTCTTCTTATTCAATCTTATTTGTTATAAATATTCAATAGAAGCGCACTTTTCCAGGACTGAAATAGTCTTTAATAAAGCAAGCCATGTGTGGCTTTGCAGTCAAGCATTTTCATGCTTGGTTAGCTGTCAGGATGTTCGTGTTTCTTTCCTCAGAATTATTATTTGTGATTCTGCTTAGGTCCCTGAAAAGTATCTTATTCTCTGGAGATTCCAGGAATCATCTACACATCTCAGTTCCATCCACATCAAATGCATGAAGCATTTCGGATGTGCTTTAGGAAGGCAGAGCTTACATTTGAAGGGAGCCAAGCATCCCATGTCATTATAATTAATTCATTCCAGGGTGAATGTTTGTGTGGATACTGGAAAGGCCAGATTCAACTGCAGCTCAGCTGATTACATTTGAATCTGATGCCTATCCAACCTTGGGCACATATGTGGTGTTTTTAAAAGAGGCCTAAGGTGTCTTATCATTAAAATACGAAATGTGGATTTCACAAATGATCATTAGGATACTGTTAGTGGGCCAAATCCACTACACTTTTGAACCTAAAGTTTTATCAGAACACAATGGTATCCACTATGGCAGCAGGTCATAAATTCAGTAGCTATGACAGAGATCCTTAGTGCACATCCTATAAAATATGCATTCTCTGCTCACAGACAAAGTAAGAATGGGAAGGTGGTAAATATTTCTTTACTTGACAATTCTTGGGTTCCTTTGGTTATAGAATTCTTTCCTGAGTGTATTAATCTGTCTGGTCCTTCTGTCTTTACTGTTTCTTCTCCAAAGTAAAGTTCATGAGATAACAAAGAATACAATAACAGAATTTCATGATAGTTTCTTTTCCTTTCTTGATAGGATTTAAACGATGTTAATACCTCTTGGAAATAACCAAGGTAAAATGTGGAGCAAATGTCTTATGATTTGATTATCATTGGTAAATAGATATCTTTTTTTCCTACTAAGAATGTTTAAGAAGTTTAAAAACAGCATGAGAGACTTATTGCATTAAGACATCATTTTAACAGATTGTTTAGTTTTTGGTAATATAATTTGACATCTAAACATAAGCTGAGAGGGATCTCCCTCAAAACCTTTGATAATCTAGCTCATTGTCAAATGTTTGTTTTGCCTATCTGGCACTCATTAATAATTCTTTTTAATATAGCTTGGATTTACTGATTTGGAAAAAGAGAATTATTCTTATTGATGTTGCTAAAATATCCAGGTGGCTTGAATTTCACCCACTAGGTAGTTTAATCTAGCACATTTGTGTAGCCCTGATCAAATCTTTGCCAGCAGATGTGAGAAGCCCTACACTGATGCTAATGTTTGTGTGTCAATGATAATTAAATTAACTCAATGAGAAAAATAAATGAACAAATAATGACCAAAATTTCCCCCTAAACTTTTTTCCTTATGGAATCTTTAGGTAATTAATAACTTTTCACGTAAAGGTATATTTATTTTTCCAAGAATGGGTTCTGTATAGAACTGCTTAGAATTTTACACCAGCAAAACTTCATTTACCAACAAGGGAAAATGTGCAGCTAAGCCAAAATTCAAATTTAATAAGTTTTTCTCAATGTAGGCACAATAAAGCTTGGTTTTCATTTCTTTTGACTAATAGTTCAGGAAGCTTTTTAAAAATATGTCATCTTTGCAAAATCTTCTAATTTGTAGAAACTATTTTTTTTTTTTTTTTTTTTTTTGCATTGGATAAATGTGTCCACACTCCTGCTTAGGATGGTGCTGGAATGGTGCCCTGGCTCCGCACACTGACTTTCCTTCACTGTCATTAATCATCACTCTTACTGAGCCTTTGCTTCAAGGCAACATTCTCAATGCAGGCCAAATAACTTCTCATTTAAAGGCAATTTGTACAGAAAAAAAGAAATCAAGAATTCCCATATTCTCAGGATTGAAGAGTTTTCACAAAGCCAAAATAAGACATCATAAAGAAGTCAGGTTCACGGGCGGAAGATGGTTAATGGGTGAGGGCAGATGGCTGCCTAAGGGAAGCCCTGGTGTTACCACCATGGGAGGCCAAGTCCCAGCTGCAGAGCAGAGTCCCCTGGTCACTGCCTCTGTGAGAACATGGACACAATGACCCTCTGTTTCTGTTCCTGGTGCTCTGACCTTGCTTGAGGCAAAATGGTGTCAGCTACACTTGAAGGATGGTCAGTGTTGGGGACAGGGCCAGCCAGCATGCATGAAGCCCCCATCACCCAAACAAGTGCTTGCAGGCGTGGC
Organism: Meriones unguiculatus; assembly: GCF_030254825.1. Lineage (NCBI taxonomy): Eukaryota > Metazoa > Chordata > Mammalia > Rodentia > Muridae > Meriones > Meriones unguiculatus. The sequence continues at coordinate 74,074,722 of NC_083349.1, forward strand.
CACCTGTGTTTGTATTCTGCTGTATTTATTTATTTGCCTGGCTAATCAACTCAGGGTCGAATTCCCAGGCTAGCAATGTCAGTTTGTGAAAGACAGGCGGGAAGGAAGGAGGGAAGAAAAGAAGAGAAAAGGGAGGGAGTATGGGGGAGGGGAGTGGCAAAGAGAAAACAAAAGCTAGAAAGAAAGGGAGAAAAGAAGGAGAAAAAGGACTTCTTGGTTGTTTAATTTTGCCAACACACATAACAGCTGGTAGAAGAGGATTAGAAACATGATAACCGGAATTTAGTTCTATTAAAAATGTCTACTGCTGCATTCAAAGAAGATACACTCTCGTCCCTGTTCTATCTTCTTATTTAACATATCCCCTAGTTTAAACCAAGCCAACCTAATGTTGTGTTTGTTTTTCATTCCTAGAGGACACCTAGTATTTACCTTGATTAGAAAAGCAGTAGGAAAAGATGAGCTAAGTTGATTTGAAACTAGATTTTATCCTAATACTTCCCTAATATTCCAAGAAAGTCCATGATAACTAGAGATTTTGCCCTGCCCCTAAACACTGGACTGTCTCCTGGAATTCACACGATGAGGACATGGGAAGTTCATGCCCCTGTGACCAGAGAAGACAACCAAGGCTGCTGCAAATGTGTGTTGCAGGGGGATCTCTCCTGTGCATTTGGAGTGTGGGTGAAGGCTGATCTGACAAGTAGTCAGGTAGGTCCCAAGTTCAGGACAGAAACAAGGAAACAGGACTCACAGGCACAATATTCTGACAGGCTTCATTCAAAAATGAGTGTTTCGTCAGTCTAAGCAACTCGCTATGGCTAATTTCTTTAAAATACCTAATCTAACTCTGTATAGCAGTAGTTTCCTTTCTTTCTTTTCTTCCTTCCTTCCTTCCTTCCTTCTTTCCTTCTTTCCTTCCTTCTTTCTTTCATGGTGATCATTTTACTGGGACAGAGATGTATATACACAATGAGCTAATAACCATTCACCCTGATCAAGAGAAGCAGAGCCGCTCAGAAGCCTAGATCAACAGGCGTTTGTTACACTGGGGCCTGTAGATAGATGGGAGATCGGACTGGACTATACAGAAATCCCAGTGGTTCTCAAACCGTAGCTCATAACGCTTTTGGGGGCAGATGACTTTTTCACAGGGTACATCTAAGACCACCAGAGAACACGGATATTTACATTACAATTCACGACAGCAGAAAAATTACAGTTATGAAGCAACAATGAAATAATTTCATGGCTGGGGCTCACCGTGTGAGGAGCTGTGTTAACACCACAGCACTGGGGAAGAAACACTGCTATGGGAACAGGAGACTCGTGCAGGGGAGAGCTAATACACCAGCAGGGCAGAGCACCAAAGAGCTAGATGAAGTTCCAAAGATGCTGCAAAGTAAATCCGTGGGACAACAAGGGGGAGGGGGAGTGAAAAGTGTCTCTAAACTAGAAGATAACACTGAACAGATGCTAAGTTCCTGATTATGCTGACTGCGCCATGGTCATGGGAGAAACAAACACCAAAGTCTCAGAGGGTGAAGGAATACTATATTATCCCACTATTTATTCTCAAGTGGTTCAAGAAAATTTATCTGTGTATCTCTGTGATCAATTGATCTATATCTATTCATCGGTCTCTCTATCATCCACCTATGAGAAAGACTGAAAATGCAACAGCAGCAAATGTACAGTCTGACAATCAAGGTGGACTCCAGAAAAACTTTTTTTTTTAATTTTTGTACCTTCTCCATATGCCTGAAGTTATTGCAAGGTTGAAAATACATCCAGGAATACTACCATGATTTGGATGACAGCCTGGGCTACAGTGAGGATATATCCGAAAAATTCAAAATCAAACCATTTTGCAGAGTTGTAGTTCAGTTGGTAGAGTGTTTGCCTAAAACGCTGGGCTCTATGCCTAGGAGTTTAAAACCAGGCATGGTGGCACACTGTAATCCAAGCATCTTGGAGGTGGAGGCAGGAGGATCAAATTTTCAAGATCATCTTCAGCTGTACAGAAAGTTCAAGCCCAGCTTGGATTTTACAAGAGCCCATTTCAAAAATAAAATTGGGATTGAACAAAGAGAACTTTAAAATTCTGGAATGGGTTTTTGATCCTGTGAGACTTAGAGATGAGATGTTCTGAGAATGGCCGCAATGAAGATGCCTTTCTCTGCACTTCACCAGCCTGTTTTCTAAAAGCCAAAACGCTCTCAGATTCCTGTTTAAAATACAGTTCCTTACCCCAGAATACAACCGGAAGTAACTGCTTTCTGAAATAATGGTGACCAACATTTTAAAAAGAAGTCTGCCTTCAGGTTAAGTATTCCAAGGTAACATGTGTTAACACTGATATTATTTTCCTTACAAACACGTTTTTGTGGGTTGGGCTTACAGTTATCAGTGCAAAGTATTGAAGTGTTCTGATAAATGTAGAATTTATCCCTGTGAAAAAGACTAAGTAGCACTCACAAAAGTAGACATTCTATCTAAGGAAAGAGCATGAGGCCACCTCAGAACCAAGCTTCTGTAGAATCACAAAATCTAAGAAGTGAGAATGGCAGACTGGAGGGAGGGCACATTCACCCTGTAGCTCAGGCCTTGCTGTCCTGAAAACTTGATGATATCTATCTATCTATCTATCTATCTATCTATCTATCTATCTATCCAAGATTCCTACCAGTACAAGTATATTTAGAAACCCAAATAGAGGAGGGTGAAATATGAACAATCCTGTGTGACTCAGAATGGACATGAGCACTTTCATTTAGGAACTATGTCCTGAACTTGAACCGTGGAGTAAAACACAGTCCAGTCCTGGATCTGTCATGTACCAGGCACCAGTTGCTACCTTTCTCTGGTCCTGTTTTCCCATCACTAAGATGAGGACGTTAGTGTACAGTACATCTAAGGCGTCTTGTGGCCATCTGAGCTGCTAAAGCACTACCCTTGCACTACCTTAGTGGATCAACCATCACCTACAAAGCATGTAGGTCTAGAGGGAACATTCTGGAAAGGGTTGAGTTGGATGTTTTGTTGTCCCAACATACCACGTCCCTCCAGCTAGAACTCAGAGATCCGGCCTTGGAAACAGTGCTGCTTCAACGAAATCTTCTTTATCATGGCACACAAGCAAGACTTTTGACCTTAATTTTAGGCTCAATGTTAGAATTAGTTACGTAAAAGCAATTCATTTACCTATAATTTCCTATCTATTTTAGATATCTATTTTAAGGCTCTGGATGCAGGTCAGCTGGTAGAGTGTCTAGGAGGTGCAAGTCCTGGCTTTGACTCTCAGAACCACACAAACAGAGGATGGTGGTGCTCACCTTAATGCCAGCAGGAGGAGGTGAAATCGGGAAAACCAGAATTTCAAGGTCTTCCTCAGCAACATATCAAGTTCTAAGCCAGCTTGTATATGCAAAGACCTGTCTCAAAATGCATACCTACAGATAGATTGATGATAAATAGGTGACAGATAGATAGATAGATAGATAGATAGATAGATAGATGATAGATGGATAGATAGATAGAGTTAGATTCTACATTAAAGAATATTTTCATGAATAGGAAATACCAATGTACACTTTTGTGTATCCATTTTTCTCAATTCTCTCCCAAGAAGAGTTTAAATCTGGAAGGATCCCCTAAATGGAAGGCTTTTCCATGCTACTTCTATCTTTTTTACATCCATACCATGATTTATTTAACATATTTCTTCAAATTAACTCATTTTGGGGACCATAAACCCCTGTAAAGCCTCAGGCACGGGAGGCACAGAACATCCTCTAGCACAATCTGCTGTCTGGTTAATAATAATAATTGGTATTTATAATTGTCAGGTGCATATCTACAGACATGCATGCATACATGCTCATTTGATCCCTTACAATAAACCTCCAGTTTGGCAGGTGGCAAACATGGGGCCTTAAAACAAGTCAATAATTTGCTATAATTACAAGATGATTAATTAAATAGACTTGAAGTTCAAATCTCCGAACGTTTTCCACCCTTGCTCTGTCAGCTGCCTCACTGCAAGGCCTGTGTTTGCATTCCTGGCCCTGAAAGTATTTCCTCCCCACTGTGTTCTCTATCCGTAGGGCTGGAGAAGTGGGGAACACACCGGTTTACAATAAGGCACCCAGCGTGTGGACCATTGCTCATCATATGTTAAGCCACACTGTGTGCTGTATACTTATGCTAAGTAGAAAACTCCATATATTTAGCCCTGTAATATCTGTGATATCTTAGGCAGGGTGTTAGGAACTCATCCAGAGCTTCACACATTCGAGTTAAGGGCTCTACCACTGAGTCATCAACATTATGTGTAATTTTTTTAAGATGTAAAGTTGTGACATCTTGCTTTGATATTTGCCTCAATCACTAATGAACAGAACTGCTCTTTAACTTTTATAAATTGAGCTTATTTCCTTGTGAATTCAGGCAAACACAAAATCCCCCCTTTTGTTTAAAGAAATCAGATAAATTGCTGGTTGGAGTAGAGATTATGATTCTCATTTATTTATTTTTGGTGTTAATCGTCTCAGCTGGCAAGTGTATCTTAGTGCAAGAGGAGTTAAAAATACAGTCAGAGGGATTTTCTTTCCTCCTTTCTTCCTGTGGCTCGTGACCTTTGCTTTTTTCAACTTCCTCAATTTAGATCCAGTAAATTGTCATAGGGAGCCACAGCACCAGCCTCAATACTTGAGAAATTGACTTTTCCTGCAAATTACCCTGATCAGTGACCTTGTCTTGACTACCAAAGGTTCTGGAGAAGGAGGGCAGCTGTATGTGTGGCCAAGGCCCAGCCCACAGTTGGTACTTAGCTCTTTGAAGTTCCCCATTATCTGTTTCACATTCAGACATCCTAAACAAATACATTATAACCATCAACCAGACAGTCAACTCACATTTGATCTTGCAGGGGATGGACTGGAAATGTAATTTAAAGCCCCCAGTTTAAGCTTCCCTGAGGATGGCATTTGGTACTCACGACTTTGCGTTGCGAGTGGCTGTCTGTTCAGTCTCAGTGTGAGCAGCTACAGAAAAAGTCACACTGCTGGGGGTGGGCAGCTACTAGCTCTTCATTGTTTGTGTCTTCTAAAGATGATTCTCTGTGAAGAATATTGAAACTCTGTGCTTCCCATCCCAAAGGCGCTGGGGAAGATCAAAGGCCACTTCTGGAAGCTGAAGAGGTAAAATTATATTTTTTATGCTTTTAGCTTTGATTGCTGGCAGCTTAACATATTTTTAAAAGAAATTAATTGCTCTGTCCAGCCAACAGGTGTTAGCCCTCAAGTGCAGGCCAAGGGCCGGGTTCCATAACTCACTACAACCTTGAGCACCCTTGCATGGGCCCAGGAGAAAGTTCTGAAAGTCCTCAAGGCCAGATGACATGGGAACCTGTGTCCCTGTCAAATATCAAAGAAAAACAGTTAGACTGTAAAAATGTAAACTTATAACGCATGCACTTAATTTTGACAAGCTTTTAGTATCAAGTTACAGGCTTCAGCAATAAGCGGCTGAGGCTAAAACTGTGGAAAGCAGGCTGAGAGCTCATTTAGAGTCAAACAGGGACATACAACTCATGTTTTTTTCCACATCTTTTTACTTCAATTCAACAGAAGGGTTTTGATGCACAGTTCACAGAGGCAAATTTACTTTTTAACTTGTTGTTCTTAGAACTCCCAAGAACCAAAACTGATATTTTTTTCTCATTTTTAAGTTTCGTAGGGGTTTGATGGTAACGCACCAAAACACTTGTTTCAAATGCTGTTTCAAACACTGTCATGCTATAAGTAAAAACACAAGTTCTTTTTCCCTTCTTAAGCAACTAAAAGAGCAGGGCTTAATAAAGTATTTGACCTCATCCTGAGGCAGCACTGAGTGGCTCTAAGAAGTCCTGTTTCCTCAGCACATCTGCGCTGTGTACTTGGGCCCAGAGATCACAAAAGCTGTAACACAAAGAATGTCCACCTGTCATTTTGTGATGAGTAAACCAGCATTGCCGAGGGACTGAAGCTCCCTGTATCCTGGGTGTGTGGATACAGGCAGAGGCAGTTTAATGGATGAACACTGAGTACCAATTTAGCTTTAGGGTGGGATGCCTTATAGTCACTTTTATTCATTCCACCAACTCACTCTTATTCTAACATTTATTTGAGGGTGAAGAATAGGCACATATCATATCAGAGTAAGAAGACAACTTGAGAAAGTTGGTTCTTACCTTCCCCCATGTGTGTTCTGAGGATTGAACTCAGGTTGTCAGATCCGACAGCCAGCACCCTTCCCTTGCCAGCCTATCCCCCAACACTTCTTACCCATCACACACATGATCACCTTCTTCCACGGAGACATATAATATTGTAACCTTCCTACCAAGTAGATACCTCAGACTCATATCTCCCTGGTTGTAGAGAAGGAACGGGAACCTGTGTACAAAAAGGACAACCTGAACAAAAAAGGATTGACAGGACATACACTTGTCACAGAAGAATCCCAAGATGGCTTGTCATAAACTTGAAAAACCAACCAACCAACCAACCAACAAAACCTAACACTGCCTGAGAAGACCACACTTCAAATCAAAAGATGACTGTTAAGTGCCAGAAGTTGCCAGTTCTCAGCTCCAGGCTGGCTACTCAACCTAGGGAGCACCAACCCCTGCCCTGCTCATCCCAAGGCCCCATGGCCAAGGCAAGATTGGAGGACGGTTACACAGGAAATTTAACTCCCTGAAGATTTCCGGGTTGGAGGATCATCCACAGCCCAGTGGATGGTGAGGATGAGGACATGAAGAGCGATTCTGAGCTCCTCAGGGGCCAGGACCAACAGTGATAAGGAGCAGCTCAAGGGAAGGGAGACCTTCTATAATTCCCTCTGGTTGGGTGACCACAGACAACTTGAATGACATCTTCCCAGACCCAAATTAGACAAGAAAGCAAGCATCCCTGCCAGCCTCACCAGCCCACGGAGAACCTGTAAGTGGGGAGTCCAGTGGGCTGCACTGAGCCTTTCATTGCAAGCTGTGGGCACTAAAAACAAAAATAACGACTTAATTAAAAAGATCCTGGTTGAAGGGTGAGTTCTACTTCCTCTCTTCACACCTCCACTGTCCCGGAACACTGGCTGGGTTGGCAAGCTGCTGAAATCTCAATATGTTCTCTCACATGGGAAGAGAGCACAGCTTAACATGTGAATTACATCCCCCCCCCAACATATGGTGGAGCCCACAGACAGTGGGAAGGGAAGTGATTTGTGACTGCTCACCCGACGTGCGTTCTATTGTGTTGCCAAAAATGATAGACTTAAATAAATTGCTCTTTTTGGAATTTATACTCGTGCCTTATTCTCATTTTTAAAGAAAAAAATGAAGAAAGAAAAGCCTCATGTCTACGTGGAAATTCCCATTTATTTATGTGGTTCCCAGCCTGCCCTGCCTCCCCTGACTTCCTTACCCCAGCAGAGCCCTGAGCATTTTGGATATGGAAACTGCATGTTCCCGGAGAAAGGAAAGGGGGCGAGGTAAGGGGGAAGGAAACATAATTAGTGCGGAATCCTCAGCGCCAGATTCTTCTCAGAAAATTTTATGGCTTTTCTGAGGCAGCCAAGGAGTGGCTGGATTTACTTAGAGAAACTATTAAGCCTGGTGCAAATTAATTTTTTGTTGGTCTACATTTTCTGTTTTAATTTTGTCAACTGCAGAGCCTATTGTTGAGAAAAAATTAGTACCTTAATGCTGTCTAAACATAAACCTCATCTTCAATCTGTTAACATTCAGCTGTGGAAAAAACAATTAGATGAAGCATTTTTTAAGTATTATTTACAAATACATTTGCAAAACTGAATGATTTAAACAGGCATTTTAGTCAATGGATTTAAAGTCACTCGACTGAAATTAATCAAGAAAGTCTTGCCGTTCTTAATTTTATGGTTTGTAGCTGAGTAGGGAGAGCAGCCTGCTACATCCCTGATACATGCAGTGCCAGAGCCCATCAGGATGCCCTGCTGAGAAGGAAGACACAAATTAGGACTGCACAAGATTTAGGGTGCCTGTGGCCACCAGACACAGGCTGGAAATAATCCAGAGGTCAGAGCATACCAGACGCACAGGCACATATATAACCCAGCTTACAGATAAGGAAGTGTGGGGGCAGAGGCCTGCGTGACGCGAGGCTGTAAAACTCAGCATTTGGCACGGAACATCTGAGCTAAGTGTTCAACCTGGCAGTGGGCAGTTGTGCTTCCACTGAAAGGAATGAGGAAACGGCTGAGACACATCAAAGCAAACCAGGATTTACAATGGGGCTGAAACCAACAGGCCCAAGGAGAGGCAGGCACAGAGGACTGCCCAGGTTGGCTTAACCTTTTATAGAGACCAAGGAATGCCTCTCCCTCAGGGGACCCGACCTCCTAGGGCCCACACATAAGCTGGAACTTTGGGCACAAGTGACCACCTTCACCCTGATGTACACTGCCTCCCTCAACTATCTTTCAATTATTTCTCTCTCTCTCTCTCTCTCTCTCTCTCTTTCTCTCTCTCTCTCTCTCTCTCTCTAATTTTTTCCACTTCATATAAGCTCTACTGAACCCATGTGCTCAAAGCCAGACCTGCTGATAAACTGTAGCCATAGCCCAGAACATGTCAATTGTTCCAGTGTCCCTAAAGCGTTCCCTAAGTTCTAACCAGACCCCTTGCCTTTTGGGAGTTTTTAATACAACGTTGTGCTGTACAACCTTTAGCATCTGTGACCGTGACCTCACCTAGTCAGCAATGCACGGCTAGCTCTCACTAAGAAGAAACAAGTATTCTCATACATTTTCATCTCACGCCCTGAAAACTGCCATCACATCTTACAGAGGAAAACGGTGCCGCAGAACGTGGCTGAGCTTGCTCACGACCCACGCTGACAGCGTTTCTAGCAGTCAAACCGTAAGGGAGCCTGCAGGTCTTAATGTGAGGTGTCCCTAGGTAAGGAACAGGAACCGCAGCTGTCCACTCTAAGTATTTATCTGTAAACCATGGGAGGTTGTGCTTGTAGAAGGAGGGAAACCTGAGATTGAAGCACAAGGCTCCACATCTGTTAAAGGCCAGGGAACCATAACACACTAATCCTAAATCCCGTTCACAAAGAAACCTCGGGACACAATCACCAACCAAATGTCCTGCCTGATGCCATCACCTTGGTGAGTAAACTCCGACCTAACCTCTCAGCGTACTCCCTCTTGGCCCGTCCTTCCTCCTCATTCCTTATTTTCTCATTGTAATAAGATGAACGGCGTTCTTCCGGAACCTCAGAATGTCATCTTATTTAGAAAAAGGGTCTTTGACTGGGCTGTTGCTTAATGGTTGAGCCCTTGTCTTTAAGGTTAAGTCCTTCTCATTTCAGGAGAAAGGTTCTTTGCAAATACAATAACAAGGTCACACTAGATTAGGCTATACCCTAAACCCAGCTATTTTATCCTCATAAGAGAAGGAGGCGGGGCCTGAGGAGATGACCCAGTTAGCAAAGTGTCGCCATGCAGACTCGAGGACCCGAGTTTGATCCCCAGCATCCACGTGGACCGCCTAAAGTGCAGGGCATTCCTGTAATCCCAGCACCGGAGGGGCAGAGGCTGGAGGAGCCCTGGGCTCAGTGCCCTGCTTCTGTACTGCTCACATGTGCTTCCGCCCGGCTTAGCCTTCGGCCAAGCTGGACCCCTGCCTGGCATGTTATTAAGTACTGGCCATGTCTCCTCCTTTGGGACCGTGGACATTTCCTGTAAAGTGTCTTTCTCTTACCTCCTCCGCACTTAGCATGGTTTTCACTACAAAGAGATTCCCAGAAAAACTGGTTGACTCATGTGTTAGGGCAAAGAATGAGAGGCACTTCTTTTTATCTCTTGGAAAAAGACGAAACAAACACTCTCTGCATTTGAAATGAAAGGGGTTTAGAATGCTTGTCAAGCCTAGCGCTCTCCGCGCCACTGTCTCTTCAGGATTTCCAGTATCCAAGGCCCCAGTGTACCACTGGTAGACAAGATCTTGATCCATGTTCAGAAGAAACAAGCATGAGCCAGAAAACCAGAGCAGGCTTGGGATGACATTGGGAATGGACTCACCAAAGAACTGGGCTCTGGGGAACATAGCGAATGTGCTGCCCCCTGAACCGAGGACGCGAGGTTCAAATTTCTCATCTCACAGAAGCGGCAGAGCCGGGAGCGGCCTGAGCCGTCTGAGTCCCTGGCAGGAAAGCTGGGAAGCGGGACCACAAAACCAGACCTTCGGTCTTCCACAGCCTGCCCTGCACTGCAGGGTGCCGTCTTCAGCACCCACAGTAGTGCAAGCCCCAAAACCCAGCCAAGCACTTTCTAACATTGCCTCTTTTCCTTACAGAGCTGGAAGCCAAGGCACACAAGGTTTTTATGTTGACAGAAAATGTTACAAAATTGAACAATGTTGAGCAGAGATAGCATTTCAACATTGTGAAGTTTTTTCCTTCTCTGTGAGTAAAGGCGAGAGGAGAGGTGCCTGTCTGCAGCGGCGTGGACCACATCTGAGTGTAATCCAGCCGAGGCTCGGAGGACGCTTGCAGGATGTTGACTAATGACGTCGGGATTACATTAGGGAAATCCCGAGGGTTGACAAACTTTGGACTTGGCTAAATTTGGATGTTGGACATTTATTTATCCATATTAATTGTAAACAGCTCAAGAGGATTCAAACTAATTATTCCCCCTTGGAGGCCTGTTGTTGAAACGCGAAGGGCACATTTCTTTCAAAATAAATGACCTGTCACCACGGGAAGCAGGTCTCTTCTTTGCAATTTTCTTCTGCTTCAGTGCTGGGCCACGTTCCAAAAGCTCTCGTCCCTCATGTCACTCCTTATCCACCGACCACTGCAAGCCAAGTGGGCTCAGCCTCACATACCCTTCCTCCTGGGCCTCCTTTTCCACACCCTAGAAACTTCTTTGGCAATGGTCACATTTCTGCTTTGTCCCTCAACATAGGGTGGAGACCACCCTTGCACCCATACTCCTTGATTTCTGGTGGGAACCTCTTTCCCTCAGGTGTCTCAGGGTCAGCCTGGTCCAGACTTCACAGAAGCAGTGGCTGCTATGTGCACCTGCTTCGTGGCTCCCGTCTTCTCATTGGGTGTGGGATGCTCAGCTGGGTCAGAAGTTCTTTTAGGGTGAAGATGGTGTCCTTGCCCCAAGAAGTGGCGTTCGACAAAGCTGTTTAGCATCAGTGAATAAACAAAGAGTCTGAGTTTGCTTAGTTAGGGAAATGGGTTTTCTGCAACATTCCTGGATTTATGGTGAGCCGTTACAGAGTCCCTCTGCTAACTCACTGTTGCGTTCTGCCAGCCTTTAATTCCTTACTCTGAAATACATCCTTCTCTATCATGGCTTTTGTTTGTTTGTTGTTGTGGGGTTTTGAGAAAGGAACCCTGGTCCATGCATATGTTGGCAAGCATTATGCCATTGGGTAAACCTTTTCTTACTCTAGCTAAAGGCATGGTCTCTCTAAATTGTTCATCTTCACTTCAAACTCACTCTGTAATCCAGGCTGGCCTTGAATTAAAATCTTGTAGCTTCAGCCTTTTGAGTTACTAAGATTACAGGCAGGTAACAAATGTCTCATACTTTAAAATAATGGATTGTTTTGTTTAAATTTTCCTCTTTAGTAGTTTCTATATTTGAGTCTCTTAAATTTGCACACAGCAACTAATTAAGCAGGGATTCTCCATTCTGTGTCTTTAAGAGAATGACTCGCCTAGCTCATCTCTATGTCTTTTGCAGGGTGATGTAAACACTCAGATCCCAGAAATTTTCCCATCCTATGAGATCATGCTGTACCCAGGAAAGATTCGACTCCAGCACGCTCCTGTCTTTAATTCAGGGTCAGACTCGTGCCATCTCTTTGCATCATAACACACTCCTCAGAAAGGGCCCCGCGTCCTGGTGCCACATGTGCTCGGGCAGGTGGAGAAAGACGCTGGGGGGCTTGGCCTCAGTTGCACGGAAAGAATCTGAAACTAAAAAGAGAGGCCATTCCTCCAGCTTGGGTCCAGATGAGGATTCAAAATACAACTCAAGACTTTCAAAGCATGATTCATGAGTTGGAGGAGTTATGGAGCCGTGTGTTTGAAGGGGGCAGAAAAACAGTAAATCCCGGTCCTCTCTCTTGATTCCAAACAAGTGTTCTCATGGTTGCAACCTGGAAGCATTCGAGCAGGTAAAAAAAAAAAAAAAAAAAAAAAAAATCTGGTTTTAGATGATAGGGAAGAAAGCTCTGTGAACATTTGGCTTTATGTTTTTCTACAAAAGAGAATCGCTCATTTCACAGTAAGAAAACAAATATTCCAACTTTTAAAGGTAAATATTTGATAGAACTTATGCTTTGTTTCTGTTTATACAGCACGGTTCCCTTTTCTGTAAAATTAGCATCACATTTGCCCTCTTCCTTCACAGCATTTCTGGAAGGATCCACTAAAATGAAAATGAGAATGTGCTTGAAGAATACAGCTGTCTACCTGCGAAGCCTCACCATTAATGCTTAGTGGGGCTTGAAGGTCAAGTGAAGGAGAAGTTTTCACAAAGGGCTCCAAAACCATTAGCACCTGCATTCACATCTACATTTGCTCCATTTTTGCTTTGCTTCATTTTCTTCTGCAGAGCTTGTACCTTCAAATTTGTTTTTAAAGAAAAGTCTTTGTTTCTCAAAAAGTAAAGATTAGTAAAGATGGGAGGTGAAGCAGAGGTATCTCTTCCTGTTCCTCCTTCTGAATGAGACTAAAATCCCTGAAACTTGCATGAGAAACAAAAAACCCTTCAAGTCTGAGGGAAGGAGGCTGGGCTGGGACTAAAGCAGCCCGAGAACAGCTCAACTGGTGAGTCTGTGGCTTTCTTTCAGACTCCACACTCAGACTGTGTGCTGGAAGAGCCGGCAACCTTGTAAAGCCAACTAGCACACCCCAAACCTGCCCAAATAAAAAGCTTGCTCTCTCAGGAGACAGGGCTGAGAGAACAAGCAAGCAAGAAAGGAAACTTCTGCAGTCACTCATAGAGCTGTGCACCACGGGGAAGCAGCAGACGGTGAGTGGGAACCAAGACTTTGCTGCTCACAGACCATAGGAGGAAGCCGCCCTAACCTCTGACGGGGTGGCATGCCTGTGCTCATGGAGCTGGACCTTGATCCCTGCAAGGCAGCAATGAGCTTCCCACACTACCAAACCACCATGTGTTGGTAGTGTCCTAGAGACCATTCCAGAAGCTTTCATGCGACAAAAACAAGGGACTCTACTTCCCTGCAGAGTGTCAGAAGCCAACTGAAGATTCAGCAGGATTGCAGCCTGGGCTGGGTGACCAATGAGAGCCCCATCCCCATCCAGTATCAGCAAGGGGCCTTTCCCTCAACGTGGTACAACAGGCAGAAAGAGGGATCTGAATATACACTCCTGCCTGTCCCTGAGCTGGTGTGCCTGCCTCCTGTCCTCCTGCCTGTTCTGTGCCAAAGAAAATTAACCAGGTAAAAAGTGAGGACCAGGATAAGAGATAAGATCCAGTTTCATCCTCCACACATCCAGTTTTCAACAAGATCATTTACTGAAGACATCTTTCCTCCAGTGTGTGCTCTGAGTATCTCAGTCAAAGCCAGATGGCTCTCTCTTCTGTGCCGTTGCTCTTTGTATCTGTTTCTGTGCAAGTATCATGTTTTTTTTATTACACTAGCTCTGTAGTGTGACATGAGAACAGGTATGGTAACCCTTTGGCATCATTCTTTTTGCTCAAGATGGCTTCAGCTGTCTGAGATCTTTCATGCTTCCATAAGAACTTAGGGTTTTTGGTTTTTGTTTCTGTTTTTTTCTACAGAGAAGGTCATAGGGACTCCTATAGGGTTGTATTGACTCTGTAAATTACTTTTGGTAGGACGGTCATTTTCACAATATTAATTCTACCATGCATGAACATTGAGAGTCATTTCATCTTTTAGTGATTTCTTCAATCTCCTTCTTTAGAGATTTTAAACTTTTCAGTCTAAAGGTTTTAAAATTCTTGGCTTATATTTATTTCTAGATATTTTGAGGTTATTATGAGTGGAGTGTGTTTGTCTCTTTCTCAGCATGTTGTTAATGGTACATGGAAAGTCTACTGATTTTCATGTTTCCTGTTGTATCCTGAAGCTTTGCCGGCGTATTTATCAGCTCCAAGGGTTTTCTTGTAGTGATTCAGAGTCTTATACCATTGTATTCAAAATGTTCAGATTCCAACTCAAATCACTCCGGATGCCAAGAATCAGACTGATACCAAACTGAAGGAGAAAGACAGTCAACAGATGCCCATGCTTGGCGGCAGGACATTAAAAATTATTTAAGATTTTAAAGCAGCCATCACAAAAAATGTTTTGATGAGCAATAGTGAAAAACTTGAAACTATTAAAAATGTCTCATCCAGGCAATAGAAGACATGAGGAATTTTTGGTAACTGAACTGTAAGATAAATTAGGACTTTTTCTTCAAGAAACCCATACCCATGCTCTTCAGTGTATCTTTCTCTATTAACTCTCATGCTTAAATCTATATTAAAATATTTCTAATTATAACAGGTGTGATGGCATACACCTTATATCTGAACACTGTAGAAGAGGGACAGAGATCTTGATCAGTTTGAATCAACTTGATCTACACAGTGAGACCCTGTCTCTAATTTAAATAAAATAATAGATACATTTATTTAACCAAGTACACACACACAAAATCAATAACAAAATGAATGGAATATAGGGGGAAACTCACTGGTATAAAGGATAGAATATTACGAGAACTGAGTAAAAGAACAGAAGGAACCTAATCTAAACACTAGGGGAAAATGTACAGGGTCAGCCCCTGGTGGTGTTTATTGGGAGACTCCCACTGTCTGCTGAGGAAGGGTCTCTCCTTGAGGTGGCCTCTTAGACCAGCAGGCTGCCCAGCAAGCCCCAGCGACCCAGCCTTCCCTCCTCCCCACTAAAATTACAAGCGTAACATATACCTGGCTTTTTTATATGGATTCTGGGAACTAAGTTAGGTCTTCATGCTGACTCTATTAACTGAGACATTTCCCCAGTCACCACAGTCAAATTTCTTAGAATTAATGACAAAAAAACAGCGTGGTGATGAATGCCTATAATCCCAGCCCTCAAGGGATATCAAACAGGAAGGTTTCGTATAGCACTAAGCCTGTGCTATATGGAGAGTTCCAGGCCAGCCAGGAATAGGTGGCAAAAAAAAAAAAATGAAATAATAAATATTTTTAGAACTTAAAATGAAAGAAAATCTAGATTATTTGGGGTGTTTTTTCTGACACTGGGAACTGGACCGAGGACGTCACATATTCTCAGAGGACACTCTTCTCTCTCTCTTTTTTTTTTTTAGGTTGAAAAAAAATTTATATTATCAATAGCCTTCCCTATTGATAAAGTAAATACAAAAGAAGGGGAACCTCACAATTTTTATGATCGATATTATCATGTAAGTTAAAATATTATTTTCATCATTTTTTTTTCAATGCAGTTTATTCAGGAACCTTGAACAATCATCTGACCCTGGGGAAAGCCAGCCCACAGCTTTAATAGTCTCTGGGTAGCCAACCCCAGCGTGCCACGTGGGCAATGCAGATAGGTCCACATACATGGAAGCAAGCCAGATCCTCGGCCTTAGCCAAATGTGGAGAGTTCTTGATAGAGAGCACTCACCATCGGGAAGGTGGAAGGCGGAAACCAGCTCCACACTCTTCTCTTAAGCTGTACCCCCACACCTCTCTTTAACTCTTGAGACTGCATCTTCCTAAGTTGGCCAGACTGGCTTTGAATTCAGTCTGTAACCCAAGTAGGCTTTGAATTTGAAATCTTCCTGCCCTGGTCTTCTGAGCCACCAGGCCCAGCTAGAGAAAACAAAATCTCAAGATCAATGAGCAAGAAAAGACACCACTCTTTCAAAAGGGGGAAATTTTCTATAAACAAGGAAAAGCCACAATGTCAGTGGCACGCTGAGAAAAATAATGTTCAGGGAAAATATCCTCCGGGTATAAAGGGAAACTGATACATTTTCAAGTGAAATGAAATGAAGAGCAAACCTATGGTAAAAAAATAGTTAGCAGTAAAGAATGACAAAAGAAGAAATCTTTGAACACCAGAAAAAAGAAAACTGTGGTAATCAAAAAATATAGATAAATACAGTGCCTTCTCCTCTTGGGTTCTTTAAGTTATGTTTAAAGCAAATAAGTGAAAGAGCGAAGAAAGAAAGAAAGAAAGAAAGAAAGAAAGGAAGGAAGGAAGGAAGGAAGGAAGGAAGGAAGAGAAAGAAAATCTTCATTTTCTTGAAGAAGGATAGATAGATAAAAAAAGGAAATACTATTTCCAGCTTTACTGAAACTGGTAAAAGGAGGCTCTGAAAGGCTGGTAATTATCCACATACAATGCAATGCCCAAGACAATCAGAAATGCTATAGGAAGAGACAGATGCATACAAAGTACCAAGATAACTCAAACTTACTCAAAAAAGTAAGTTTAAAGCTAATGAAGAAATGAAAACAAAACCAAGCAGAAAAGAAAAAATTAAATCAATATGAAATGGTAGATGTAAGATCTATCATGGCAATAACCATTCAAATGTAAATGACTGAAATACACCAGTAAAAGGACAGAGATGGGCAGAGTAGATCATAAACCAAGACTTGAGTATTCTCTGTGCACAAGAATCTCATCACAGCTATAAGACAGGCATATGCAGATACAATAAGTGAATCCAGGATTTCAGAGTGAAGAAAATGACCAGTGACAGAAAAGAGCATTATATAGCAACGAAAAGGGCAGTTCAGCCATTGTAAGTGTGTGCAGACCAAACAACAATCTGAACAAGATTTCAGCAACAAGAAGCAGTACTAAAAGGGTGGATCTGCTGATGTAGTGGATATAAATGCCTCTTCCAGTATTTCATGGAACAGCCAGGAAATCAGCAAGAGCACAGAGTAACACACCGGCATCAGGATCTAATACCCATGAAACATGTCCCCCAGGTGTTTGATTTTGTCATGTAACCATGAAACACACACCAACACAGACCACCTCTTAAGTCACTTTGAAAACCACAAATATAAAGAAAGGATTGAAATTAAACAAAAGATGTTCTCTGACCATATTTGGATTTAAACTAGAAAACAATAACAAATAAATAAAAAACAGACCTTACTGCAAATGTTTGGAAAAATCAAGAACATGTTTCCAAATAATCTGTAGGTGGAAAAGGGCACATTAGGAGAAGGTAACAAATAAACTGAGCAGAAATGAAAATTAGATCAAGTCTGGGAGACATGAAGAAAGCAGTCGGCATGAAAATCAACAGTATTTAGTGCCTACATTAGGAAAGACAAAAGATTTAACCAATAATCTGAGGATCCATATGAAAAACTCAGAAAAAAATTAATAAACCTAAATAAAATTTCAAGGTGAGTAAAAAGATAGTTAAATTAAAACAGTAAAGACAGAAGTACAATGAAACAAAAACATGTGCATACACACATACATGCACAAGCACATAGATAATAATAAATTATTATGCACAAATTTGACAGCTCAAATAAATAAAATTGACCAATTGCTTTCAAAAACATCATAACTTCGTGTGAAATAGATGCTTTAAGTCATAACCACCCTTTTTCATAAAGAAAACGTAATTTGTAGACCCGGAAGTTCAGCTGAGGTCTCTGCTCAGTATCTTACGAATGAACAGGGTCTATGCCAGCGTAAGGAAGAGTTCACACTTGAGCAGAGGCTGGCACTACAGTGATGGCAAATGTTAACAGAGACTGTACAAAAAAGAGAAATTCATAGACAAATGTTCTCTATGAGTACGGATGCAAAAAGTCTCTTAGAAAAATATTGGCAGATATAATTGAGCAATACGTAAAGGGAATTCTATACCATGGTGAAGGCTTGGTTCAGTATCTTAAAATCAATCAATGTGATATGCGATATTAACAGAAAAAATGTATGATCATAGAATCACAATTTGATAGTTCTAACAAATGTGGCACTCACTCATGACCCAAAAACTAAACTTAGAAAAATAGGAATCAACAAACTGCCTCAACTTGAGAAAAAGGAGCTGTCAAAAACTGACAGTTTCTACTTCTTTTGCACACTGAGGTAATATTCATTCCTTCTCAGGTCTCTGATGGGGTTGAAGATTAGATAGTCATAGTCTCGCAGTTAAGTGTAGGTTGTTTAGGATTTAAGAGAATGTTTTAAAAGATATTTTTAGGTCTGAGTAGATATTTTGAGGTGATAAATACGAGCTACAATAGAAAACGTAGAGAACTCTGAACTCGCCAGGACAGACAGGAGAGTACTTTCTCCTAAGCTGCCAAATACAAATGCACTAGACATTTGTTCTGACTGGATGTGGCTCATCATTATGAGAGAAGGAGCCTCTACTGGACAGAAGCTCATCTCTGTGCCCCAAGATCAGGTTGCAGCCAACAGCTCTGTCATGATCATTGAAGACTAGCCTGTGTCAACGTTGTATAAAGAATGCTCCCCAATTATCTCTGATTAATAAAAGCTGAACAGCCAAAAATTAAAAAAAAAAAAACAAACAGTTACCACTGCGGTTAACAGTAGAAGGCAGAGGTCTGGCCTGACTGCTTGCCTGCTCATGCCAACAGAGTGCTAGAATCCCTGTTCAGTGTAAAACTGAAGAAAGGAAATACACCCTGGAAAAGAAAAATTAAAGCTAGCCCTATTTGTGGAGGACTGAAGTGTTTAAAATAAAAACTTCTATAACTAGTAATTCACCGAGGTTTCAGGCCTCGAGAAACGACCATGTCCTGCTTGCACACTCCTGTGAGGTCACTGCTGTGGGAGCCCAGGCTAGCCACATGGAAAGCCTGTGTGCAGGAAGGACACTGCATGCTCTCACATGACCTGGAGAGCCAGGGAACAGAAACGCCAGCCGTGAGCCAAGACCACGAGGCTGGTATGTATCCCGATTGTGAGCTGTGCTGACACACACCATCTGCCTTCTCTACCAAAATTTTTGCCTGATAATCATGGTCATAATATAATAAAATAATAAAATAAAAGGGCGCTGCTCTACCTCACTATTGCTGGAAGGGTTTTCTATGCAACAGTAGATAAATACAACTGATATTTCCAGGCGGGCTAGGTAACTCAAGTCTCTTTAGATGATCAAAAGGCTAAACCTTGGGGTCCAGCTGACCAGAGTTTGGTCTAGACGAGCCGCCGCGTTAAACTCCCGTTGTCTACGAAGAGCACGAACGGAGTCATGTCTAAATGCTGACACCTTTCTTTCTCTCTCTCTTTTTATTTTAGTTAGTTGGTTAGTTGGGTGGACAGTGAGCAAGGCCTCCATACCGCTCTACAGTACGAATCCTCACATCCACTGGCATACCACCTAACAGGAACCGCGTGACAAAAAAAAAAAAACAGAGGATCCCAGCAAAGTGGGATCCAGAGCATGGTGGTGGCTGCTTTCCCTGTCTGCATGGCGGTTCTCTCGGGGGCTGGCAGGCCTGGCACCTCGCCGTAGTGACAGTGGGATGGCTGACTACCCCAGAGCGCCTGTTGACTCACAGCGGTCCTAACGCTGTATAAAAATACTTGCTGTTGTGTGATAAAGATAGATACTCAGCCCAGTGCGGTGGTGCACGCCTGTAATCCCAGCACTCAGGGAAGCAGATACAGGTGGATCTCTGTGAGTTTGAGGCCAGCCTGGTCCAGGACAGCCAACACTACACAGAGAAACCCTATCTTGGAAAAAAAGAAAGAGAAAGGAAGGAAGGAAGGAAGGAAGGAAGGAAGGAAGGAAGGAAGGAAGGAAGGAAGGAAGGAAGGAAACAACACAGATGTGCACTGGTGCCGAGCTCCAGAGTCTGTCTCCTGGCTTGGGGACGCCCTCGCCCTCACTCCTCCCTGGATCCCAGGTCCCACATTTTATGACTAGTTTTCTTTCTTATATTCAGGCAGCAAATTGGACTTGAGATTTAAATTTTATCAACTAACTCGGAAGGTTTCATAGATATTAAGTAATAGATATAATTTTCCAAGACACAGCTCTTGTCATATATCATATTAACGTAGCTTACCGTAAGTGCCCAAAAGGTGGTGATAAAGCAAACACTCTTCCTGGATGTAAGCGGGGAGGGTCTCCAGGCACAACAGACAGTGAGCTCCAGGCCAGCGTTTCCTCAGGCCATCAGAGTAGCTCTGAAAGACTTTCCTTTCTTTGGAAAAAGACATGCCCAGCCTGCCGTATGGTAACGTGGGTTGAGGAGAAGAGAGAAGGCTTATTTGTGGGAAGAAAAGTTCCTGAAATGCAAACACCCAGGATTTAGTTACTAGTTAATAGATACCATCCATGTTGGTTTCTAAATGGGAACAAACGAAGTAGGGTAACGAAGGAAGCAAACAGCAAGGACACAGGCCAGGGTATATGTGAAACTCTCAGAGATCTCTTCCATATTTTCTATTCCTCTCAGGCCCAAAAAAAAATTTGGGTTGTTTTAATAATAATAATAATAATAATATTTTTCCCACCCTTTATAGCTATTTCTCCTCTCTAGGATTCAGCCAAGGTATCCAATGAGTTTTATCCCTTATCAAAAGCATGCCTTTAATCCCAGCACTCAGGAGGCAGAGGCTGGTGGATCTCTGAGTTTAAGGCCAGATTGAGTCTGGCCTACAGCTCAAGTTCCAAGACAGCCATGGATACACAGAAAAACCCTGTCTCTAAAGGAAGGAAAAGAGAGAGAGAAAGCTTATAGCAGGCAGAGGTAGCAAAGTGAGGCAGAGGTAGGACCCACAGGTCCCTGTATCTCATGAGTTCAAGGCCAGCCTGGTCTACAGAGTGAGTTCCAGGATAGCCAGGGCTACACAGAGAAACCTGTCTTGAAAAAACAAAACAAATAAACAACTAAGTTTCACTTCCAGGACTACAACATGTCTCATGGTTCTACATTTCAGAACTGTAAATTGAACACCTTTCTTTCCATCTAAAGACAGTTTATTTTGTTTTAAATGGACTCTGTGCTGCCAGTGTCAATTCACTGGTCAACTTGATGTGATCACCCTAACCCTAACCTTCTGGGCAGGCCTGGGGGAGAATACCTTGATTAGGTTAATCTTGGATTTATCTGTGGGGAGAAAAAAAATGAAATGCAAATGTCTAGGGTTTAGTTAATAGCTAATAGATACCACTCTAGTTCGGACAGGGTATTCACATGCAACTTAAACTGAACCTCCTGCCTCAGTTTCCTGTGCATTGGATTACAGAAGTGAGAGTGAGTCACCACTAAGCCCTACCTTGAAGACATATTTCCAACCAAGAGAAAAATGGCTGAGAGAAACTTCTCTTTAGGTAGGAAGATGGAGCCTCCTTTGTATATTTTTGCTTTTATACTGTAACTAATCGTCTGGTTTTTGGTTTGGGTTTTTTATAATCAGCAGTATTCCATAACATCATTTAACATTCTTTATTCAGATACAGAGAAAAGTCCCAGGCAGGACAGAACTTTAAGAACAGCAGGCCTCCATTTGAATTCATTCATTCATTCACTCATTCCACAAGTGCAGTGCAGCAAGGCACCCCAGTCTCAGACACCCAAGCATGTGGCTTGTGGGTGCCAGCAGCAGCAAATGGAGCCCACGAGGAAACGTTAACCTCACCTGTGGAAAAGCCCCAGGGAGAGATAGCTTGTACTCGCTGCTGCATGGGGTCCTAGGGACTTGAACTAACATTTAAATCACTTAGTGCCATTTAATCTAAAAAAAAATTACTTACTCATCTTTTTTGTCTGTGACAAGTTTTTCACTCTATCTCTCCAAAGCCTCACTAAACATATTTTTACCCTTCCTTAGAGGACTTTTAATGATAGAGCATTTTGGTGATTTCTTATTTCTTGCTTCCTAAGAAACACCTGTATGTATAATAGCTTTCCTGTGCTCTGGACTTGCCCCTACATGCCCCACCCCAGAAGACTCAAATAGAATTGTTAAGCCAATGGCTAAAGCTGGAGAAAAAGTGTGACAGTGCTTGCTTAGCCCTGGATAGGTGTACCTAGTTGTCTGGTGCTGGTAGGTGGCGGGAAACAGGATCTCCCTGCAGAATGAAGTTTGGGAGGAGAGCACAGTTCTTCCTGTCTGGGTGTTAGCACCTTAGTCATGTCCTGCCACTACTGTGTCAGCCTTAGAGCAGTGGGCAGGTGGGGGACACAGGCCTTTGCCACTGCTCAATGGACTTGAGTTGTGTCTTTAGCATGGGGACTAGAGCTCCGCTGCAGCACCTGGCTTTCCCCTTTCCCACTGGAGCCACGTACATATCGATGATCTCCAGCCAAGCATCTGGTTTTCCCAGAGGTCACTGTAGTAGGAACAGAGGCAGTTCCCCCTCCATGGGATGTCCAGGGGCTAAGCGGAGAACCCTTAAAGGACAACCAGAGGGTGCTGTCCTCTCAGGGGTATTGGCTCACTTTTTGTTAGTAATAAAGTACACAGACAAGATAAATTCTAAATAAATTATTCCAGCTCAAGAAGTCTGTTTTAACTCAGAGCTTGGAGGACAGGTCATTAGCCACACCTGATAATAGCCTTCTTTCTGGAAAAGTCTCAAGGAGGCCTGTGATATCATGTGATGGAAGATGGGACAGATAGTCTCTTCTGTCTCTTATGGTCTTGGCTCCACTTATAAAGCCACCAGCAGTCAAGTCTACAGCTCCACCCTGATGACTCTGTCCTTGTCACCCTGAAAGGCCCACTTCTTAATTCTTCAGCTAGATTGCTTCCACCTTTGCAATACTTCTTAGTGAAGATTAAACTCCAGGGTGAGTTTGGGAACGGGACAAACCATATTCACACACAGAAAGACTTCTACATGATGCAGGTGGAGCCAACAGCCAGGGCTGTATGGCTGACTCCTCAGGGAGAGGCCTTTTACTCCTTCAAGCTCCTTCAAGGCCTGAGTAAACTGAGGCTTATATACATAATTCATGTTATTATATTATGATATAAGTTTATTGAATAATATATTTCCATATCTTTATTGAATAAATATCTTTATTCAATAAATAAACGCATGAAATAAAAGATATAAATACATGAAAAAGGCAGAAATCAGAGCCTCCCCAGGCTCTATTCCCAACCCCTTTTAGAGACAAGGTCTCTCACTGGCCTGGAACTCTCCCAGGAAGCGGGAAGCGAGGCTAGCTGGCAAGTAAAGCCCAGGGCCTTTCGCTGCCTCCAGATTGCTGGGATTGTAAGCATGCCCTACCACAAATAGCTTTTTCACAAGTGCTTCGAAAGCAAACTCGGAGAGTCACACTTGCACAGCATGCTCTTGAGCCATCTCTCCAGCTCTAAAAGGCCTTTGAAGATGATCCCTGAGCCTGGAAGGCAGAAGTGGTAACAGGGAGTCTATTCTGAAGAATTTTGAGAATAGAAAATTCTCATATGAAGCCACCATGAGGAGAAAAAGCAGCAAAAACAGGGACTAGGAGGCCAGCCTAAGTGCCATTTGTAACTGGGAACAGCACAAAGCCTACTCAATACCCATGGTGGCTTGGAAGGAAACACCATTCCCGAGTTAGAGAAGCAACGTGAAGCAACGTGCAGAACTATATGAATGGTATCCCTGCTCCTCCCCTTCCTCTCAGGAGCCACAGCACTGTTCAGCTGACCCCTGGGACCTTTTCTAAGCTGGCCCAAAGCAAATGGGAATTTGTTTGCTGAAAAGGGCTGAGGTGCAGATCTTCCAAGAGGCAGTTGCTAAGGGGAACCACCCTCGTGGAGTGTTTGTGTGTGTGTGTGTGTGTGTGTGTGTGTGTGTGTGTGTGTTTGCTGAACACCAAGACTTGAAAATGATCCAGTCAATGACAAAGCACTGTTGGCAACAGGCTGGTTGGCTGGTTACAAATCGGTTGAAAACAGACTCCTCTTCCTCTGAGACACCCCTGGCCACCTGGGTCAATAACTAGGGAATTGTCTGGCCTGAAAAGTTCTTCTCCTGGGTCAGCAAGTCCACTCTCAGGCACAGGGGTGGGATCGGGTTCGTTAATCTAAGCAGCCCATGATGGAGAAGGTCCTGCACACTCAGGATGGCCCCAGGGCTGCACATCCCACGCTCTTTGGCAGTCCATCCTCTCATTCTGCCTGTTCTGGACAGTCCCCATTTTAATTTTATTTTTATAAACTCCAAGCTCTGAGAAGCATGTTTTCCCTCCTGTAACTTAAGCCATAAGACAGCATTCTGTCCCATGTGGTCTTCTTACCTACTGTAAAGCTGCGGGGGTTGGGGTGTTCTCTTGTCTTCCTGAGAGAACAAGGGCCTGGCTCTGAACAGCTCCAAATCCTAATAGGCTGATTTTGTTAGTTTGGGGTTTTCTCCAACCCTTAGTCAAACTCCCTACATTCACTTCAGCTTAAGAAAAAGTTAAAAACCTCACAGAAGTACCTGCTGAGAGGAAATGACACAGTGGATAGCCAATTCCCCTTCTGGCTCCCCTCTAGTGTGGGATATTTGTGTGGCTTTGAGAACTGTATGCACAGAGAAGAGATCAGATGCACTGTTCATCTAAGAATACATTTTCTGTGTAGAGACCCAGGGGATTATCAGGACAGCTTGACCGTTGAGTGTTGATGAAAACATAAAAGTGGAGCCAAGGAAATGGTCCAGTCAGTAAAGCGTTTGTTTTACAAGCACAAGGACCTGATTCTGCTGCTTTTAACCCAGGAGCCAGGATCCCTGAAGCTCACTGGCCAGCCAACCAAACTGAACTGGTGAGTTCCAAGTCAAGAAGAAAAGTAAAAGTCCATGTTGATGTCTGCCATCCACACCCACATGAATCCATGTGTGTGCACACACATGCACACTTCACATACATACATCTTATAAATAAGGTGCACACCCAAGTCTCCCTAAATATCCCAACTCTCTTTCCCTGCTTCCCAACTCCTTCCTCAGTCCCTGCAGCTCCCCACCTACCCAGAGATCCACAGCTGCTCTTGAATAAACCCTAGGCTTCTTTTGAAGCTGTTTCCATCCAGACCCCTGGACTCTAAGCTGAGTGAGTCACCCCTGAGCCGCCTCCCGGTTGGGCAGGATCCTGGCTGCTTGCTGGAGGCCTCAGAGCTGACTGGGCTTCCTGGCATCTTCCCAGGCATCAGCTGCAAAGGCTGCTTGGCCTGAATTGGTCTCTGCCTCTTCTCAAAGGTGCTCAGACCCAAAGAACAATGGTTTGTTTCTGGAAAGTGTGAGGGCCCTGGTCGATAAATATATATCTCCCAATGAATATATATAATGGCTCCCCTTCTCTGGGAGCATCCCTAAGCCACCCCGCCCACCCTGAGCTCTGCCTCCTTCGGCCTTCCTGCCTCTCTAGAGGTCCATGGGCTCCCAGGATCAGGACTGCCTGAGAAACTTAATAACAGAGCCAGTTCCCTGGCCTCGCCTGGCCAGTGAGACAGTTTCTCTAGGAAGGGAGCTCAGAATCCTGCCACTTTTATCCTCTCCTTCACAAGCAACAGAAGCACGCTTGGACCTGAGAGCAGAAAAGCGTAAGTCCTGGGTTGGTGTCATGTGCTGTTCTTCTGTGTGGATGTGGACGTGTTTTTGTGTTGGTCCCAGGTGTGGGATGTGGGGCTGATTCGGATGGTCCACAGCACCAGACTGTAGTGCAGGCTCTGAAAGGGACTCTTTGCCAGCTGCAGATAGTTTAATTCTGAGAACTCTGGAGAGGGAATAAAGGCCAGAGCCCAGAGAGTGTTGAAGTAGCTCAAGGAAAGAAGGCTGCTGTTGACGCAGTGTGACCCGAAGCTGGTGATCTGAAAGGTGGTTTGTACTTACCACAAGGAACCCGACAACCCTAACCAGCAGGAAGTAGCTAAGAGAACTACAACCTCTCTCCCCACTAACTTCCTTTCTCTCCTACCATGGTTTGGGGTGTTGGAAGGGACTGGGGTGGGGAAAAGAGGAAGAAATATAAAATAGGGTTAAAAGTCCACCTACATTCTTCTGTGCCTTTTGCCACTAAGTGTCCTCTGCTCACCCTTAAAGACAGCTTCTTAAGAGCCAGGGACAGCTGCACGTGACGCCACCCTCCCGTGGGAATCGGCGACCTTGGCAGACCCCGCGGCTTGCCAGGTGTGGTGGAGCAGCAAATCCACAGCCCAAGCTCCTCTCCCACCAAAGGCAAGGCACAGCGGGAGCTCAGCTGTGAAGGTGCGAACGCTGTAGGAAACAGAGCCTCTGTGACAGAAGTTGATCATTCTGGGCAGAGCTAGAAGTTTTCTAGCCCAGCTCTCCTTCCTGCTCATTCTGTTTCCTGAGTGGCGGTGTCATGTGACCTACCAGCTTCCTGCTCCTCCCACCAGGCATTCCTGACTGGCAGAGATTGTATTCCTCTAGGACTGTGGGTCAAAATAAGCCGCCCTTTCTCCTGTAACTTGTTTTTGTCAGGGTGTTTTTATCAACTAAGGCAATGGCTGAGAAATTCAGCTGAGATACAGGAGTCACATCCCCGGGTCTGCACCAAGGCGGGCAAAGCCGACGCTCAGATGAGGGCATGCGTTCTCCCCCTCTGGCTGCAGGGCCACCAGCGTCCCTTCCTGCCTGTGAACACTAGAATGGCCCCAAGAGGACGTATGGGCCTCATCCATGCAGGCGGAGGTGGTGCCTTCTTTCCAGACCTGACCACAGTAGGATTCGCTCTGCCCTGGTTGGTCAGTTCTGACTCCCTTTTCACCAACCATGACTGGCTTTGATTGGCTGCTACAAATTCCCCACCCCGTGTGAAGCCTCAGGGTTCCATCTTCTACCTCTAGCTGAAGATCTCAACTACCTCAGGGACAGTCATCTCTCACAGAGCAATGTCAATACTGTCACATCAGCAAGGATTCTTCTCTAGAGATAGAATTTCAGTAGATAACCATTCTTACATGTCAAACACAAATGTTACATTTATGTATCTATGGCCAGTGCTGAAGGACACATTCAGCAGTTTTAAAAAATTAAAAAATAAAAATGGAGGGAGATGGCTTAGTCAGCAAAGCGCTTGCTCTGTGAATGTGAAGACCTGAGTGTAATCCCCAGAGTCCACGAAGCAAAAGCTGGAAGCAAAAACAGGAAGGCACTCTCTGCCAGCCTGACAACTGAGTCCAACCCCTGCAATGCGCACGGTGGAAGAAGGAAACCAGCTCTCACCTGCCACATTCTCACCCTTGCGCCTACGACATGCATGACGTATGCCCCCGCCCCAACAAATAAATAATCTCAGTACTAAGAGGCAAAAACAGAAGGAGCCCCAGGGCTCGCTGGCCAGGACAGTGAGCTCAGAAAACAAGGTGAACGATGGCAGATGAATGATACCTTCCCTTTGGCCTCCACACAAATACACACACCAAAGAAAATTAACAAAAACCTTAAGATTTCACAGTGGTGAGGAAAGAGTCATAGGTACAAGGCCTGTTCTCTGCCTAGCCAGCACCACTGAACCTGGCCACCTGTTGAGTGCATCATGGAGAAATAGGACACAGGTCCTAAACATTTGTTTAATGTCTCCTAGAAGGTTTGGGGCTGGACACTCTGACATGGCACATGGCAGTGTAAGTTCCTTGCACGTTCCCTTGGTGGCTGACACTGAGCAGTGTGATTCTGCAGTCACTGTGGACTTGCAGGGCCATGCTTCCCACATGAGGCCAGACATACATGTGAAAATTCTGGAGTCAACATAGGGGGCAGGTAGACGGAGGGGAAGGGCCTTACCTTCAAGAGACAGTGCAGAAGCCCTTCTTAGGAAGTAATCGTGTGTGCATGTGTGTGCAAGTGTGTGCATGTGTGTGTGTGTGTGTGTAATGACTTGTGTCCAAGTATTCTTTCTGCTATTAAAGCAAGCACGTACTTCAGCACTGGAAGTGCCCTTGCCCCCATGGTTTATTAGCTAGCCCTGGGTACAAGCTACAGTCATGACAACTATGCTGTCCTCTGCTTTCAAGCATGCAAGACAAAGAGGACGTATAGCAAGGAAGGTGACAGCCTTTTAGAACTAGACAGCAGCTTAGAGGGTGTGTTCTCTTTATCTCCAGATGTCCATCCACTAACCTACACGCAGAATCGCCGCTGCTGTTCAGGAAGGGAGCTCCAGTGGGTGGGAGGGGCTATTGCATATCCAGAGAAGATAGAGGAATGGCACATACCTAATATTTTTTAAAAGTTTGGCTTCCAAGGAAACAATGGAAATTTGAGATTAAACTGATGGACTATGTCAAACTGCAGAGTATTGCTAGTCAATAGTCTATGCCTTTCTAGTCACAAATTTTCCTTCCAGTTGCTCTAGACTTTGTTCCACCGAGCCCTGCCCCCCAAGCTCTCAGAGCAGTGTGTAAGTGGTGAATTCAGAAGAGAAAGAGAGAGAGGGAGGGAGAGAGAGAGACAGGCAGAGACAGAGAGGTGGAGAGAGACAGAGAGGGAGAGGGAGACAGGGAGAGAGGGAGAGAGACAGAGAGAGAGGGAGAGAGAGACAGAGGGAGAGGGAGAGGGAGAGAGGGAGACAAAGACAGAGAGAGACAGAAGACAGGGAGACAGAGATTAGTCTTCCAGGGGTAGTTTCCTTGCCCTCTGGTGCCTAAACAGCTGTCTGCTTTATCCCTCAGGAAAGCCCAGACCTGCCAGCTCCCCTGGACACAGGTCCCCAGCAAGGCCACACCCCCCTTCTCTCCCATCTGCTTATAATTTAAGGCTCTGTGCGTTTTAATCATTTCATTAGGCATGTCCTTATTTTGAAATGCAACTAATTCTTTAGTTTAAACAAATAACTAGTGATCTAAAAATGAGACCATTCATGCTTTGGGCTCGAAGCTGGCTCAGAAGAAATATCACACCTATTTTGAGGACGATGAAAAAGAACTGATTTTTTTTTAAGCCACTGACTTTTAGTAAACATATTTCAGACTTTTGAGTCCTCTTTAAAAGTTTAAAATCAACTTCAAGATGTTTTCTTGTGAGGTTTCCCCTTGAATATTTATATAAGATCTGTTATTATTAATGCTTTATCAAAGGATAGGTGCAGAAATAATGACATAGTTTTATTTTTGATGACAACAAACACAAAAGAAAAAGCTGCTTCCACTATAACCTTGTTCTGTTCAGTATTTTCTTTACAGAAGTTTACATGTATTAAGGCAAAGGGTTATCCTTGGCTCTAAGAGGGGAAGAGAATTATAAGCTATGTCCTGAGGTTTTTGTTTTGTTTTGTTTATCCCTGAAATTCAGATTTGCTCCACTGGAAAGATTGCTCAGTGGGTAAGCACTTGCCACTGAAACCTCATGATGTGATTTCAATCTCCAAGACTTAATATGCTAGAGAGAAGCGACTCCTTTTGCCTTCTGACCTCCACATTTGTACAGTAGGACATGGGCTCACACATGTTGAAAGAAAGAAAGAAAGAAAGAAAGAAAGAAAGAAAGAAAGAAAGAAAGAAAGAAAGAAATAGGAAAAATTAAATTCAGCTACTGAAACTCCAGAGCTCTATGTAGGTTTAGCGTATCTGTGGCCTGACTGTACAACAATTGAAGGTGTCTTTCTTCCCTGATACTTGTATTTGTTTGGGGTAATAGAACGTTCTTTTAGCATTTAAGGGGCATAAGTAACATTCCCACACAGTAGACGCTTAGCAAACTTTTGCTGAAGCCTCGGTACTTATTAGGTAGATGATACACATTGTCCCTTTCAGTCTTCGTCCGTTTTCTGACTTAACGCAAATTTAAATGCCATGTTCACTAACGGCTACTTCGCAATCTGATACAGGATATTCTGTGGAGGTTTCTCCTACAGCCAACAAGCAAATCAGGACCACTTAGGTTTCATGTAAACTCTGAGACGATGATTAGAAAAGTTGTTTGGGAGGAATTATTTTCGTATTCTTTGGTACGCTGTGAACAGGCCTGACCGTTTGCGTGGGTGCCTGGCACAAATGGTTCTCATGCGCCATCTAGTGGCTGCTGGGAAAGTGTGCTGCGTCGTGGGAGAAGCCTCCTCAGCTCACTGCTGCGAATTCCTGTCCGATCGCAGCCTCTGGACACTTGCCCATCTTTCAGCCTTTAAATTGAAAGGAGCCACTGAAGAAAGCATGATGCACGGTGTCTCCCAAAAGTCCCGTGTCCTCGGGAACAACCAAGACGTAGCTGGTCTGAGAAATGGTTCTTCCTGTGTCCGTGTGAATCAAACTGTCGTGTGATTGGAGATACTTGTGCCTGCAGTGTGGTTACAAGCAAGGTAAGCCGGGTGACTCTGAGCCCTTTTCCCGTCAGGGACCACTCCTGAGTGTGGAGCCCATGGCCTGAAGGCGATTTCTGCAGCTCGGAGAGCTTGTTCTGACAAACAGAAAGCAAGCCTCGCTCGACTCAGCGTCCTGTGCTGGTTCCTGCCCGCGACATCTTAATTCTTACCACCGGCAGGAGGCTGCTCAGCTGCGGCCGGTGACGCGACCGTCACAATAATCAATAATCAGACGTTTAACTTTCTGATTTGGGGCTGTCCCAGGAAAATATTGATCTCGTCAGAAAGGAGTGATAGAAAATAAAGATCTGCAGGTTTATTCTTGTTAAAAGTCCAAAATGCAGAGCAGGCTCTGAGAGCTCTTGCAGAAAACATCAGCAAAAAGTAGTATCAAGTGATGCAAGACGTTTAGCTCTGGATTTCACAGAAATCATTAACTGTGCCTGGGCGTGGTGCAGTGCTGGAAAGAGAAAAATCACTGAAGTTTAGATAAATTTCGCAGGAGCTCACAGACAGGGGTCCTTCACCCCAGTTTTTCTATGCTAGCATGCTGCTGCCTTTAGACACAGGAAGCTTCCACAGCTGTGTTAATGCTCTGGAAAACAATCAGGCACAAGGTGATTTACTCTCTTGCTTTCAAAATTAAAAATCGCGCGATAGCAGGATGTTAATCACCATTAGAAGAGCAGGCTTTCAACAGATGCACTCGTTTGTCTTCTGAACCCTGGTCTTGCTCCTGTGTTGGGACTAAGGTTCACAACATTTCCAACATCGTTTCTCAGGCCTCAGCAAAGGGCTATCTATTTCCATGGGAACACAGATCAACTTGAGATGTCTCCAGTGCTCATATTTAGCAAAGGCTGTACAGTGACAATGTGAAGAATCTGGATTTTATCAAGGGAAGCGCTATATCCAAATATCCTAAGGATCTTTATCTCTTTTTGCATACTTGTTCAAAATTTCTAAGATCCACTATCTGGAAACTAGAAGACTAAAAATTTCTGGTTCATAAAAAAATAGATTAAAAATGTGGGCTTGAGTTTCTACTGTGGCATGCATGTTAAAACGTCTACAAAGTAAAGTTCAAAGATTCCTGCTTTTCTCAATCTTAGATGTTCGAAGTGACTGCAATTTACCAAATACTGATCAAAGTTAAAACTGAAAGGGAAATTTGGCTAGTTTTTTGGTAGACCCATGATTCATCGAAAATCTTGTTTGTACCATGAGAGAAAAGAAAATAAAACCTTGCAAAATTCTAGTGTCTGGCCCGTGCTGTTTTCTAAGCTCCTTCCAATACAACATACAAGCCACAGCTCAGCCCACGCAAAGTCATTTTCCCATAAACCAACAAGACACCTTAAAATACAGACCGAAAACAAAATAAATAACGTCCAAACCCTGCTCCAGCCGAGGCCAAGCAGGAAGGAGCGAGCTGGCTGCCGCGGTGTTCACCCTGGGCCAGAGGAGACCACATAGTCCTCTGAAATGCCTGCAGTCTTCCCTCTGTCTGCGTTAGACGTTGCTGGGATAATGCAGACAATCTCGGGAAGGTTCTGTGCTCAGGGGGACGCACAGGGAATGCTTTGTTTCTCCCAGTCTGGCCGGAGGGTGTAGCACATGGTAAATTAAGACCTCCTCCTCCATTGTGCCGCACAGTTGGGCCGTTTGATCTGTGAGTCCTCGGGTAATTAGAGTCTACACAGCATGTGGAATCTGGGACTGAGTACCCCCCCTCATGCCCAAAGCCCTGCCCGGGGCAGCGTCCGCTCTCTGGCCAGATTCTGCTTATGGCGGGGGTTCTGCTTTGACTTAGGCATTGTTTGCAAGCTGAGAAAATGAGGACATGGTGGAGACGAAGCGGGAGATAGTTTGTTATCAGATGCACAGCAGTGAATAGAACCAGGCTTGGGAACGGCAGGCTCCTGCAAGGGTGGAGCGCGCGATCACATTCCACAATCTCCAGATGACGGCAGGTTTCTGATCCAGATCCCACCCATGCCCGCCCCAGGTTCATTTTTCACACCGTATTTCCACGGTACGCCTGTGTGCAGCAGGCCACGAGGGCTTCTCCCACCGCTGAGCTCTACGGGGCCAGCGCTTGGTTTCTACTCCTTGCATTCAGTAGCCCAGGCTGCGCCAGGCGCCCTGCGCTAGCGGTTCCTTGCCAGGAATCACTGGAGCACGTTTCTGTCCTCTGCGGCCAGAGTACCAGATGGACGCAGGTTGCCCAGGACCAAGACGGGCGGGTGTTCTAAGGCGCTACAATTTCCCATCTCAAAGAAGCACGAGCCTTAGGGAAAAATCCCCACATAAACGCTCTGTACCCAAAATTTCAGACTTCCCTTTTGAGCCAGGCAAGGCTGCTGCAGTTTGCCGAAGCCGCTGTTTCCTTAGGAGGTAACCTTGGGTGGATCAAGGTTCGAGGGGCCTGGCGTCTAGAGAGCCGTTTTAAGAATCCGAGGACAAAATTATCAGAGCTAAATACAAGGACACAGAGGAGGACACGCCAGGCGAGGAAGCTTTTCAGCTTCTCCGGCAAATCCTCTTCAGAGAAAATAACCGTAATTAGCAGTGAAAAGCCGTCCACTTCTTTAACTCTCAGGCCTCAGAAGCAAGTGGGGTCACTTCCCCACCTTACAGATAAGAAAACTAAATTGCAAAGAGTCCGGGTCCTGTCTATGCTTTCCCCACCAGATCTTCTCCTTAGTTCTGCTGTGTCCAAAACACTGACAAGTGACTCTGCCTCCCCTAAAAGTAAAATCAGGGAAACCCAGTCAACTGCCTGGGATTTCTACACACTGTGGTGGCTTAAGTTAACCCCTAAGCGGCCTTTGACTTAGGTTGAATTCTGTAGACTCAGACTCTTGATAGAAGGAATCTCAGAAACTGTGTGTGTGTGTGTGTGTGTATCTGTTTGTATCCCTGTGTGTGTCTGTCTGTCTGTCTGTCTCTGTGTGTGTCTGTATCACTGTGTGTGTGTCTGTCTCTGTGTGTGTGTCTAGTTGTATCTGTGTGTGTGTGTCTGTGTCTCTGTGTGTGTTGGTGTATCTGTCTGTGTCTGTCTCTCCGTGTGTTTGTGTGTGTTTGTGTCTCTGTGTGTGTCTACATGTGTGTACATGTTGAGGGAGAGGGGTATTTTAGCAACAGGGTTTCTCCAGTTTACTCCATATGCTTTCTCTGAGTAACAGCAAGAATTCTGACCGGTGTTTTGTGTCTGTGTGGGCCTTACGTTGTGTCTACTTTTCCTCTGTCAGTGGAAAACAATGACTTCTTCCAAGTCCTTGGCAAGTCTGTGAGAACTCGTTTTCTTTCCTAGGTTCTTAGCACAATCTTTGGTGTGCCTGGGTTAGACACACTGTGAAAGTCCCTTAGGCCATAGCTCTGCATGGAGCTCACTAGTCAGGAACAATAATAGTTGTGTGTGTGTGTGTGTGTGGCACTAGCGTGGAAACCTGGCTCTGGAGCCTTGGACGAGCCACTGAGCTTCTCTGCGGCTGTGAAGTGGGTTGATAGAAAACCCTCCTCACAGGAATGTTGTCCTGTGATTGTCTGTGCAGAAACCAGGTGGAGGCTGGTGCTAGAAACTGGTGAGCATTCCGATGGTCACTCCCTCCAGAGCCAACTGTAAGCTGTCTTTCAAATCTCCATTCCCTCAACTGTCTCCCTTTGGAGTGGTCTTATGCACTGGGTCTGTCTGTGGTACCACACTTTAGCCTAGAAATGGCCCATTATATAGCACTCTCAGGCTTCCTGGCAATTGCTAATTAAAGTGGCATTGACCCTAATGGGCTGGAAAGCAGGACTCTTGTTTCCCACTATGGTTTCCAAAGGCTGAGCCCTGGCACCCACGTCCCCATCATAGGCCACTCGGATCATCCAGGCCTGGACCCATGTGGTGGGGTGCATTAGTGAGGGAGAAAAGGGGGTCAGGGTGAAAAGCACCAGGACCTCAACACCTGCCTGTGTGTGCGTCCTGATGGACAATGGCAGCCAGGCAGAAGCGGCCCACCAGCCAGTCACAGGTGCTGGTGATAGTTCACCTAATTACTTCATTATTTTTTGCCACTCCACAGAACAGTTTGTATTTACAATCCTGTATATGGTTCTATTACTACCACTTATTGTGACGACTCCAGCAATTCCGAGGAGTCTCCAAGGGCTTGGACAAGTAAAATCTTGTTTTTCTTGATTTCCCCTGAGGGTGGGAGGTGGAGCAGGAGGGGGAGAGGAGAGGAGTTGGGAGGGAAAAACATCCAGCCGGCGTAGACCCACAATTGTTCAGATGAGTGATAAATGATGGGTGATTTTTGAAACACTAGAATTCTAAAACAAAACAAACAAATCCTAGCCTGTGAGTTCTGAGGCCAGCCTGCAAGCTGGTGAGAGGGAAAAGAGGCCGTGATTGAACAGCCTGGAATCCACGTCCACCTGTGCTGGGAAACACTCGGACCCCAGCACTGCAGTTGGAAGCCCAGGCGGAGGCCATCCCTCGGGACCTGTCGCCCTAATCACTACCAGGCTGCGAATTAACAAAGCAAGCTTAGAAAAAACACTGTGAATTTCAGTTACTTGGGCATCCGTAAATCTCCAAAAAGTCAGGACTGGTGTTTCCCAGCATGCTAAGATGTTGAGTGTTTACAAAGTGTGCCTACCCTCTGAAAGAGTGACCACTTTCAGGCTTCCTGTCACTCTTCAATGGCTGGGGTTGCCCCTGCCAGGATCAAGGCTTCTTGTTGCCAGCTAACCTAAGTGGCACAGTGCTCCATTTGGGAAGTCCGATGCCACCCTCTGCCACTTCTCCCCTTCCTCCTGCATTTTAAATGGCCCCAGCCTCAGGCACCTCTCCAAGCAGAGTTCTCACACAGGCCTGGATTCCCCAAGACCTGGTCTTTTCTCACTATCTTGAGAATCCTGGAGGAATAGGTGTTGAGCATACCAGGGCCTCCCTATTTTTGGTTCTCCTCCCCTTCCATGAGGCTTCCAGAACTCTGTTCATTCTCAAGGCTATGAAACAAAGGCCAGCCAAGATAAAAGGGACTGTCACTACAAAGGAGAACCAAAACCAGGCCCTAATCCTAACCCTAACCTGTAATCCCACTCCCAGAAGTCAGAAGCAGGAAAGTGGTGAGTTCAAAGCTAGCCAGATTTTCGTCAAAAGCCAAACATAACAACAAAAGCTGACCACGCCTCAGAGTGTATGCTGAGTTCCGCCTCTGACAGAGCAGTTAGATAGCTGCTGTGAAGCACCATTGTGGCTAGAAATTGAAAGGGTAAAGACCAAGCCACCAGCTTCCTGTGTGTACAGTACCTCACAACAGCTGCTGGCATGTTGAAATCACATCTCTCAACAAGTCTATTCACCCAGCCACCGGGTAGCTGGAGGACCCTGTTTGTGCCTGGTTGGTCCTAGAGCTCCAAAGATGCTTTCAGGGGCAATGAGCACAGCTTTGGCTTAGCCACCCAAGCCATTAGTCACCATTGCTCAGAAGCATCAGCTAGTGGTGTCTCCAGCTCTCAAGACCAAGCAAATGGCCCCATACTGAATTTCCATCCTACATTCCAACTCCCTCATGAAAAATAAGAAAGCTAGCACCCGAGGTCCCCTACCCTATCCTGTGCAGAGAACCCAGGGCTGGGCTTCCATCCCCTCCAGCTTCTCCCAAGATTTTCATTTCCTTGTTGCAAATTAACATAACTAATTATTTGGGTCCATCCTGTTGATCTGCCTTTTAATGAGGTTCTGCAGGCTTTTGTTTTTTAACCTGGTATTTCCTGACCCAAGTACCTTATTTTATTCACATTTGGAAATGTGCTGCTCTCTCCTTACTGTTTCGAAGTCTAATTGGCTTCATGTGGAGAGAGCCTGGGCCCCCCAACACCATGCAGAGCCCCAGCTAGTCTTCATGATCCATCATTTTGCACTTTCACCAAGACACGCAGGTGAGAACAGACACTGGCTTCCAGCAAGTCCTCCATGAACCCCTGAAAGCCTCCTCCTCCTCAGGACCTCCGTAGGCAGCCTATGTGTGAGTTAAAAGTTCTGCTTGCTCCATTTCCACCTGCCTGCTTTCTCTTCACATTCAGGAGAGCTCATCCTCTTTCCTTGTGTCCACATCCTTTGGCTTCAGCTTGGACACTGGGAGAAATAATTAAATGGGTTGTTGCTTATCCTGAGGATGAAGGAGTTAGGGAGTTAATACTGTTGAAATTTGGAAATAAAAAAAAAAGGATTTTAGTATGTTCCTTAAAAATATTAGTCCTTAGCCTGCCAAGGCAGTACAGGCCTGTAATCCCAGATAGATGGATCAATCAGCTGAATGATTAAGATAAAATAATTTCATAAGGATTCATCTCATGTTTGTCATAGCCTTTTCCACTTGGTGGGGTGACTTTCAGATTGACCTTTAAACCAAGTAGTCCTCTCTGCCTCTGCCTTTCTCTGTACACCCCTCTTCCCTTGAGGGACCCTAACTCTTACAAGGTCTGTGTTCCTAATGAATGAATTTCACACAGTTTATTGCCATGTCTATAAAGGTAAGAACAACTGTGCTGTTGTTACTTCAGAGGCCTACAGGTTTCAATGCACCTCTTAGCTGCAAATCACCCACTTACAATAATGAAAGCCTAGCCTAAGTGTTTCCCCACTGGGGGGCCACCCCTACTTCAGAAGGCCCAGGGTGCCCAGAGCACTGCACCCTGCCTGCTGGGATGGGAGGAGTTAATTAAATTACCTTATATTTAGTGTTAATTTTGTCCCAGGCTTGTCAGGTAACAGCCTGCAAGCCCAGGCTTGACCAAGAGTGCCAGCCTGGGCCTAGGCACCGTCTCTGGAGTATTTCTATTGTCAGATTAATTAAAATGACATCTTGGTTGTGATTAGTTACAAATATGGTTCCAATATTTTTTCAACAGGTGTCAGATTGGGGCTGTGGTCAGACTCACACAACAGAAGTGTATCTGACTAGAGGCAGGAAGTGGAGTTTGGGTGTTTCAGAAGAATTAGAGACATTTTGGTTAAGATGCCGATTTGGCACTCACCATTGTTCTGTCCAGCTTGCAGTTGGGAAACCTTTTGTTGTTAGAAGGGAATATGAGGGATTCTTGCGCATTTGGAGAGAGTCCTTGATTGCTGATTAAAATCTGCATCGCTGCAAACCTGAACCTTTCAGGAAGCAGGCTGTGAGAAGTCCTAATTATTGTGAAACTATATTTCCCAGAGATGTTGCCGCCCTGATCCACACAGACCTACAACACCATAATTCCCTAGGAAGGCAAGTGATCCCATGGATCAGGCATTTGTGATCATATGGGCATGAACTTAGGCTCACTCCCAACCTCTGAAAACCACTTTCATATGAGAGACATTCACAGCTTTCCCCGGGTTTTAGAACAGGTCAGTTCCTCATATGCCTGTGAATTCATCCAGAGGCAAGTAAAGCAAGTGTTTTTAACAGACCAACAGCTGTTATCAGACTGTAGCCCTGGGGGAGGGTGCATCTACGGCTGCCAAAGAATGTCCCGTCACATAGGGTCACTGAACGAACCACACAACAATGTGCGTCTTGGAGAAAAATCAAGAAAGTCTCCAGCATTTGAGAAAGCCACACTAATTCCTTCCACTCACATCCTGTTCCTGTATGAGTTGCACATGCCAATTGCCAGGTAAGAAGCTTCCTGAACAAAGATCCTTCTTCCTCTGAAGCTTCAAACACTGATGCCAGGTCTCCGAGGAAGTGAAAATGGAGCTGCCCAAGACCAGACAGAATTAACACAAAATATAAGAGGGTGTTCAAACTCCTTCAAACTCCTTCTCCCAAAGATCAAACAAACCAAGGTGACACAGAGCCATCACCACTATCCTGGTATGGAACATGCTGAGCGACCTACAGAGACCCCAGAACAGCCACTAGAACCTGCGGTCACACCTAAATCACAGTGCCAAGTTGCTTTCACCATCAGCCCGGGAAGTCTTCAATTGTGCAGCCTGCCTGCCACATCCTTCAGGAAGCTCTAGGTCCGTTTCCACAGCCCACCCTGAGCTTCCGTCCTGTCCTGGTCTCAGAGCAGCTGGCAGCAGGCCATAGCCAGAGGAGAGCGTGGTGAGAAATTACAGTGCCCCCACCCAGCCTTCCACGAATGTCCTGGCATCAGGATTGCTTATAAGTGAGCAATTATGCTGAAACACCTGGCTTTGCTGCAGCCTTCTATGCCTGCCACAGACACTTTGGACACACACAATCATATGTTGGGTGGAGGAAAGAAAATCACCTGAAAATGTTTCTGTTTATCATAACAAGACAAGGAAGAGAGCTGGGACACAGTGACT
The DNA here is from genome assembly GCF_030254825.1 of Meriones unguiculatus. Classification (NCBI taxonomy): domain Eukaryota; kingdom Metazoa; phylum Chordata; class Mammalia; order Rodentia; family Muridae; genus Meriones; species Meriones unguiculatus. The sequence goes on from NC_083349.1 coordinate 74,113,357, forward strand.
ACCATTTGGAAGAGCTCCACCCGGGCCTTGTTCTTCAGACATGAAATGCCATTATATACAAGACTGGAGGGGGACAGGTGGCCCCATTAGGAAAGGATTCACAAAGCTTCACTTCTGATAATTACCTGGAGGCTGAAATATAATGATCCCATTTAGTCCATCAGCAAGAGTTGTCATGGTCTCCTTACAGGAAGAAGGAGCCTCCGCCCTTTGCAGACTCAACGTGAACTTATCATTTACACATACTGTTTGGTATAGTTTCCACATGTTAATTGTTCAATAAGTTACTTCCTGAACAAACATCCTTCTCCCTCCTGAGCACTGAAGTTGATGTCAGGTCTCTGAATACTGTACATGCAAATCAAAGCTGTAGTCTGTTCCTTCAGGAACACAGGGTAAAATAACAAAGATCAAATAAATCTCTGATGGAAATGACCATTGCTGAATACCTCTGTAGAAAACTCTTGAAGCAATAATACATGGTGCTTTCTGGCTAACAAATGGTGCTCATGGATAATTCCCTTGATATTAGCATCCTCTCAGATGCAACATACCAATTTTTATGTCTATGATTCACATGCTCACAGCACAAACATGATATGCATACATATATGAAGGTAAATATTAGCCTTTATTTCTGTTTTCTTTTGTCTGTATTTTTTTTAAGTTTGACTATGTAGCCCACCCTAAATAATGAGCCTGGAACTATGCACACCAGGCTGACCTCAAACTCACAGAGATCTAGCTGCCTCTGCCTCCTGGGTGCTGAGATTAAGGGAATAAATCACCACACTCAGCTAGCCTTCTATTCTTAAATATTCAGAAGTCAGATCTTCATACCTGGTTTTTTACTTATAAATATTAGATTTGTGTGGGAGCTGAAAAAATAACTCAGTGGTTAAAATCAAATACCGATCTAGCGGAGGTACCTGAGCTAGTTCCCAGCACCCATGTCAGGCAGCTTCATGGATCTCCAGCTCCAGGAGGTCTAATTTCCTCTTCTGGACTCATATACATACATTCCCACACAGAGAAACACACTTATACATGAAATTAAAAAATAAAATGGAAACAACGTTTATCTTTGTGTGGGTGAGATATTATATTTCCAGCTGCTCTTGGGGTTGGTGGGTGAGTTAGGGAATAAGGGAGCAATTCCTGTGTGCTCCCAGCATTGGTTTCTGTGCCCAGTTTTGAGGGCTTTTTATGCAGAGTCATGCCCATTCCCTACTTAGACTTCCTTCTGCCTCTTTCTCAGCACATCTGTAGACATTGTCCAACAGCAAAATATGGCTCCGAGAAGCACTGTTTGAAAAGTAGTTAATGATATTCCCTGAAGTTACTTGGCCAAATACGACTGAATCTTTATAACCCAGAGAGAAAACAAAATTATTTACTCATTCAGTATTTATTAGTTTGGAAACAGGGACACAGTACCTAACACACAATTTGCCGATGTTTGTTCTATGCTGGTACCTACCGTGCAAGCTCCTTTCCAAGGTTTGAAGAGGAGACGTACAGCCCCAAGATGATGTTGACTCTTTGTAGCACAATTCTTTATATTTTAAGGAGCAATTAATTCTGATAATTGCTGTTGGTACACCACAGATTTTAAATGATTTATGAAAGAGTTTTCAGCTCTGCACAGGCATCTCTATGAGCGTGCTTTCCCATGGCTCCCACGCTCCATGGAATGCCACAGACAAAGAGCATCAGAAAGCAAGAAAAGGTGGGAAGGGTAGCCTGGGCTTGAGGACAGCACAGTAAACCCAGAGCACCATCCTCACTCCTAATCTGAGGTTGTAATGTAGAAGGTAGACAGCTCTGAGATGGACGTGGGGCATCACGCAGAATGTGAGACCACGGAGCCTAAAAGGAGCTTCTGGCTGGAATAGCCTATGGCCAGAAGAGCTAAGGCTGCCCACTCTGAGGGACCATCTGCCTGAACTGGGGGTCACCACTATTGACCCTCCCTCACTGGGCTTCTACTCTGAGTAGGTTAGAATTTTTCTTTCAAAAGGCAAGGACAAAAGTTGCACGCCTGTAATCCTAGCTCTAGGGAGGTGGAAAGAGAGAGAGGTCAAGGTCATACTTAGCTACCCAGCAAGTTCAAAGACAGCCTATGATCCATGAAACCCGATCTCAAGCCAAACCAAAACATAACATAACAAAAAAAAAATGTATTTTGATGTCAAAGACTGGGAGCGGAAGTAAGCTTTGGCCTTCTATTCTTCTTATGAAGTAAGACCCTTCCCAGACCCTGTTAATCATTACAGATCATTAAGGAGTTGGGCCAGAGGGAGGCTCAGAGCTAGGACAATAAAGGGAGCAGCCAATAAGTTAAAAGAGAAATCTAGATATTATTGACAAGCGCCACTACATGGGCTCCATGCTCATGTCTTTAGGACTGCGTTGTTTCTAAAACTCAGAGCAGATGGGTATAGCTCTCGCTGTCTTTAAATGCAGAAACAGAGATTTAAAGTGTTTGAGCCACTTGCTAGTTGCATCCCTAGGGAGGAGCAATGCCAGAGCAGCTCTCTCTCTGTAGCTACCACAGGGAAACAGCAGAGCTTCTCCACATTCCCAACAAATCCAGTGTTGATGAACGCCCACCTCTGGTGTCTCATCCACAGCTCCAAAATGGCTTTGTGTTGGGTCCCACATGACCAAGCACAACATCACAGCAAGTCCTCTAGGCCTCCTGACTGGACTGGACTCAGACCTGCTGCCTTTGGAGCTTCCTTGAATTTACTCACACAGACGTCAATGTCTCTCCAGTAAGCACTGCCTGGGTGGCAGCAGCCATTCTGCCCTGGCCATCTAGGGTACAGTAGCTGCCCCATAGGAATCTCGCCATATACCAGAGGAAGGAAGAAACAACAGCAGAGCTCGGCCTAGCTCTACTGAAATGGAAGGAGCCTGGATCACGGGAGTGGAAGGGATGCTCCAGGATCCTCCCTGCTTCTTTCTGTCCCCACATATCATTCAACTATCACCTAGATCCCAGAAAAGGAGAGCAAAGAAAGTAGTTGTCAAAGGCACATATGAAAAGAGAGTTGTGTTTTCTTAGAGCTTGAAATGAGAGTGATTCCTCCCCCTGCAAGAAAGCTCTGTGGAAAAGAGCTAAGAGAAGCACAAAGGCCAAGGACCCAGTTGGGGTTGTCCATAACTCATCACTCAAGAGCTGTCTGGGACAGACTGAAGTCATTAGCCAGGCCGGCTTGGGCGGGGGGAACCTACGAGGTGCCTGGCACTGCAAGCCCGGGGAAGCATTGACATGGGCCAATCTTAAATCTCTGAAATAAAATGACTAGGGCATGTTCCCTGCTCTTACCTCCTCCTCACCTCCCAGAAGCAACATGTGACCTTAAAAAAAAAAAAAATGGCACTTGCTCTGATAAAATCACATCCATTTACTGCAGTGTCTTTTCCATGGCCGCAAAAGAAAGGCCTTTATCATGCCCGAATTAGATCTGTGATTTTCTTGAATGACATGTATAATAATTAGACTGTGAAGATGTGCAGTTAATCCATTTAAAGGTGTAAAGAAGTCCATTTAATGAACATTATAGTCATGTTAGACTTGGAAACAGCCAACTCTTTTGTTGAATAAAAAGAAGTTCAATGAGATTAACTTCTCTGAGTTGGTTTTAAAGAATAATCAAACATGTCTCCCTCTGATAGTGTACTGTGTCTTCTCGCATGGCTCTTGCATACCAATGTCTTCTATCCTGAAAGACTAAGAATAAGGCCGCTGGACCTCACATCCAAGTGAAATAATTACAAATTAAAAAAGATCACTCCTACATTCTAGACTCAATATGAAGTGATAAGAGGCTGAACTGCTTGAACTTGTAATTATTCACAGAAAATGTTAATCTTCTGGTACGGTGTTCCCACTGGCTGCATTAAATGTATTCTGACAATTATCAAGTTTACAGTTTGACACACAGATTTTTCTGCTGGGAGTCTTAGGATTGATCCTCTCGGGTTTGAACCACAAAGGTGTCTCTAGATGAAGTCCTCCTGCCCAAACCTATGGGGCTGTAGAACTGGCCTGAGCACAGGCTGCATCTGAAGTCAGAGTGGGTCAGAATCCAGGTGTCCCAGCTAGGCCCTGGTACTATGTTTAAACAAACAAAATAACAAGAACACCCAGGCTGCAGGGCAGAAGTATTAGACAAGATTCAAATAGTTAAACCCAACCTACTAGGCCAGCCGTCCCTTCCTGCTGGGACTTCCCATTCTGTTCACACACAGCCTTCTTATGCTGACCCCACAGATGGGAGTGGTCAGAAGCAGTCTTTTAGTGCTGAAGCTGCTCTCCCTCAGAGGTCTGACTTCCTGCCTTTACTGTAGCCCAGAAATTTAAACTTGACTTTCGTCATACATTCATACATACGTACATACATACATACATACATACATACATATATACATATTTCCTCTCTTATGTGCAGCTCCAAAAAATTTTAAGGCCAGCAAACAATTGAGATATGTAACAGGCTGCATAAGATCAGAGAGCTGCAGGTTAGATTTCCTTTTAGAAATAAAACAAAACAAACAATAACAGAATAAGAAGCACCAAGGAGTAGAAGGCTCAGACAAGTAGTTTTAAATGTGGCCTGAGCCTCCACGGTGCTTGGCTTAATCTGGTTAACCTAGGAAGGGGTGGCAGGCAGCAGGGTATCTCCTGCCAGTCAGTGATGGCGGTGGGTGGCTGTAGAGGCCATCTAAACCAAACTACTAACCAGGGCTGCTTTAGATCTTTGCCGTGTAGGAGGCAGGGATGGTACAACCAAGCGACAGCAGCATCTCCGCTAAGGCAGCATGCTCTGTCATACAGCGTCGCTGGGCACTGTGCAGACCACTGTGCCTTAAACAGTGACATTGTTGTAGGCCTGGAGAGGGAGAACTCCAGCTCTGAGAAGAGTGTTTATAAATAAATAAAATGCACCTTCTTATGGGTGAGCCAGCCATGAGTGGCCTACTGCTGGCAGATGACCCTCACTCAGAAGCTGGGTCTGAAGACTCAGCTCTCAGCCACAGTCCCTATGTTCACTTCTGTTTTGCTCTGATCCATTTATAATCTCCAGAGACAGTCCAGAAGCTAGAACAAGTTGTTTCAAATGCTCAAAATTAGGTTCTTGCCCACTGAAGCTACAGCCTTTGGAAAGGATGAGGGGGCAAGGCCATGGCCCTTCAGATACCCTTGGAAAGGAGATGGAAGAACATTCTGACGTGTTCTTTCCTGCTGTGATGTTTCTCTCATTTTCATTGTATGTTTAGGACACTTACGATTTGTGATAGGTGAGCAGAATGTGCAGTACACATACACACATGCACACGAACGGGGTAAAAGCAGAGCAAAGCTCAGATGTGGCTGCAGTCTACCACCGACACACAAAAGTAAAAAAATAAACAGTCTTTTTTGATGACTGTCAGGAACTTTCACATAGAAGCTGCCTAGAGCATAGGTAGCCCTGGCGAGCTCATCACCAGTCACAGTTGCTAGCAACACATCAGTTTGAAACTACTCAACAATCGCTTTATACAACCTGAAATTTAAAATTACAATTCCACTAAGAATATCTACAAGATCTTAAAAAAAAAAAAAAAAAACAGGCACACACAGTAAAATGCATTCATTCATATGCAGAAAAATGCATCAAAATGGTTTTTATCTAAGCTCCTAAGCATCAAGTCCTTCTTCCCCCTTCACTGAAAGGATCATTTAAATGCGAATACATTTTTAGGTTAGGTTATTAGATTTTGTTCAGATTGCACAAATAATTACCATACTTGGTTCAGATGAGAAACTGCTCTAGAAATTTCTCAATAGGATGGAAAATCTGATGAACAGAAAGCAGAGGCAGAGGAGAGGAAAATCATTTGTCAAGATGTTGACCCAAACTTACCCAAAGATAATCAGCATTGCCTATAAATACATGTGTGAGGCTTGCTGAAATACTTTTTTTTTTTTTTTTTTTTTGTAAGAAAGAAAAAAGTTCTTATCTTGGAAAGAACTGAGGAGCCAGAGAAATCGCTATCATGGTCCAGAATGAACTAATCATTTTACCGTCTTCCCGGAGCACATTTACCCGCTCTCTAATTCCTCACCCAATTAGAGGGAAATGCAAAGAGCTGTCCCGGTCAAGGAGGTAGGGATTAGGGTTAAGAAAACACTTGTGTTTGGGACTCCCTACCTCCCCTGGTCAGTGTGAAAGGTTCTCAAAGAATCTCCCAGCCTCGCTAATCCGTGACCCTCAGCAGGGAGGAAGTGTTAACGATTTAGTTTAAAACTCACACTCTCACACACATGCATCAAAAACGGCTTTTCTTCTTTGATTTGTAGGTATTAGTTGTTTTTCCAGGCCCCATTAAGGACTCTTCATCCTGTCCAGCAAGAGGCATTAAGCTTTCGCGAGTTAAAGTTGTTCCCAGCTCGGTGTTATTCAAAGGCAATTTACACTAATTATTCGAGTCCACAGCGTTACCCATATTAGCGGAATGAACCATCTCAGCAGGTAAAAGTACTTTTGAAATGTTAATTTATTACGAAGGCACAAAAATGGCCCTGAATTCGAGTTTTTTTTAATTTTGTTTTGTTTTTGTTTGTTTTATTTCTTAAGCCATTTTAGAGGCTGAGACTGAGAGAGACCTCGGGTACTCTACCTTTTACTTACGTAAACGCTTTTGTAATTATTTGTCTTTTAAACACTCGGTTGCTAAAGCTAGCGTGTCTTCCAGCCTGTGGGGAGCACAAAGATGTCTCTCATCTGGGTTCATAGTTTTCGTCTTGCCAAGGAAAGCCGAAAGAATCCCCAGCCCTGTTACATGAAGAGGTATCCATGGAGGGGGGTTCTTGTTCGGGGTTGCTGCTGCTGCTGCTGCTGCCGCCGCCGCCGCTGCCTCCTTCTGCTCTAGGGCGCTGGATCGTAATAATCACTAGCGTTTTCAGAAGCCTCTTTTATATGCCACTGCTTGCCAAAATAGGAGCTCTGGTCTAAAGCAAGCCTCAGGACCCAGACAGCGAGTTTCCGCAGCTCATTTGTGGTCCATCCCACAAGGTGTTCGCGGGGGTGGAAGTGGGGGTAGAGGGGGGCTCCCGTTTACAAAGCATTTCATCAAGTCAGACGCTCTGGTTTGCCTTTGGCCTTTGTTAGTCTCTTGCCCATTCCCAAGCGATTGGAGAGAAGGGGAAAAGAAGAGGGAAAATGAGTGAAGTGAAACTCTTCCATGTTGAGAGAGGTCGCTCAAAAAAAAAGAAGAAAAAAGAGAGAGAGAAAGACAGAAAGAGAAAGACAGAAAGAAAGAAAGAAAGAAAGAAAGAAAGAAAGAAAGAAAGAAAGAAAGAAAGAAAGAAAGAAAGAAAGAAAGAAAGAAAGAGAGAAAGAGAGAGAGAAAGAGAGAAAGAGGGAGAGAAAGAAAGAAGAGAGAGAAAGAAGGAAGGAAGAAAGAGAAAGGAAGGAAGGAAGGAAGAAAGAAAGAAAGAAAGAAGGAAGGAAAGAAGGAAAGAAAGAGAAAAAGGAAAAGAAAAAACCCAACGGCCAAAACCTTTACAGGAAGCTCCAACAGCGACCCCTCCTGGCGACCCAGGAGCTTACAGGGTACAAAACAGCGACTCCTCTTGGTGACCTGAACAGTAACAGGGTACAAACTGCCAAAACTGAGTGCGCCCTTCATCTCACTCTTCCATCCATGAGCTCCACAAAGCATTCTTACACACATGCACAGGTACGGGCTCCGCCTTCCAGCCGCTCACACGATGAAGGGGGAAAGATCTATTGAGAGGGCTTGGAGAGGGGCCCTCCAGGAAGGGAGGTTCCAACTGACCAAGTGCAGTAAGCTGTTCACAAAGGTAAAAATATAAAACCAAAAAGCATGGGAAAAGAAAGCCTAAGGCTGGAAAACAGCAGGTGTAACGACTGCAAGGCACACAATGAGGCAATGCATTCTGGGATTAAATGGAATACCCTGCGGTCCACCTTTTACAGGGAAATGAAGGGGACAGAGGCTAGAGACAACACATGGACTCTCCACTCACCTGTCTGGAAAAGACTGTGAATCCTACCTCTCAGAGGTCTCCAGAGTCTTTGATCAGCTCTCCACACACCCCTGAAAAGACGCAGGTTTTAAGCCCCGCAGTGCTGCCAAGTATTGCTACCTCTGCCTCAGATGGAAACCTAATCCCTCTAGGGTCGTGTTCAGTTCACAACAGGAGTTGAAAATGTCCTTTTGAATCAGGTTGTCTCATTCTGTGTGGGGACTGAGTGAAGGGTCTGATGGATGTAGAAACAATGCTGTCTGAACTAGCCCTGGTTCAGTTTTCAGGGCTGCTTTTCCTGTAGTACACAGTATAAACGAATGGGGGATAGATGAGGTGAGGGTATACGAAGATGCTCAAAATACTTGGAGAACAAATTGCTTTCCATAGCCTCATGGTACACCTTTGCCAGAAAATAATGGATATTCAATCACAAACCAATTTAATCCTGTTTCTTAAAGACCTTTGCAGTTCCAACCCAACTTTAATTACAGAACACCCATGAGTTTCAGAATAGTACATGCCCATAAAAAATCTCTTCCATGGTTCAAAGTGTTCCCTAGTTAATGTGGCTGCCCCCCTCACCACTCCCACCATTTAGTTTAAGTTAATGAGGGTAGAGTCCCTAATGAAAGCCAAGAGTCCTCTCCATCCTGATGAGACAATAGAGACATTGGGAGCGACTCTTTAACTGGGGTGCTGGGAGGGCTGAGGAAATGGTGCTGGGCTCAGGACTGACAGCCAGAAAAGACTAAAGTTAAGTTAGAGTTGAGGTTCCTTTTCTTCTAATTTAAAAAACAAAACAAAACAAAACAAAACAAAACACAAAGAGCCAGCACTTTTTTTCTTCCTATCAAAAGAAACATTTAAAAATACATGATGATAAAAAAAAAATACATGATGAAGTTAAAGGCCTGAAAATCTCTATGGAGTCTTTCATGAGCTTGGAACCAATACAGAAAGAACACCCTCTATGTAAGAATAAAAGTATATACACAAACAGTATGAAGGCTTAATGATAAAGGTTGTATGAAGTCAGCATTTTGTGCTTATGTGCACCTTTACGATGGCTTCCATTGGTAGTTGCATGGATTTCCTAGGAAACCGCATTAAATAGTTTTAGTTGCTGCTTTCAATGCCTTCAAATATTCCCCATTTAGAAAGACAGCAAAGTTCAGACAGTGGAGGAGCACTAGGATTGGGGGCTTGGAGGTCCAGCCCTCTGCTGAGCCACTACGGAGGTGATAAGGAAACTGTTAAACCCCATCAGCCCCTGTGAGTCCCACAGAAAAATAAAGATTCTACTAGATTGGTCTTTGCCTTCTGTTGGCTATAAAACTGCCCCAACATCATAGAAGCATTTGGTATAACTATCTTAGAAAAGCTGTGTGCAAAGGTAGTTTCCAAAAACAAAGATCTTACTGAATCTGAATTCATCATTTTTGGCCAGTCTGACTGGCTAGTGAGCCCCCAGGACCACTGTCTCCAAAACTCCTAACAAATGTTCCACCACTTGTGGCTTCGAACAGATTCTGGGAATCCAGATTCAGGTCTCCATGGGTGTTGAGTGAGCACTTTAGACCAAGCCATCTCCCCAGCTCCAGGATTTTTTAATATTTGAGTGGAACACAACATGTATACACACACAGGCTCACAGCACATACACTCCATAAGGCCCAGGAGTTGTGTCTTTTCCCTAGGTGAGTAAATGAGTTTTTGCAGATCCTGTTGTATTTATGTGTTCTGTACAAGGCTAGGGCTCAAGCCAGACTGTAATCTAATTAATCCAAGTCCAGCAGAATCAAAGGGTAGAAGAAGAAACTCAAGAAAATGAGACACTGGGTCGGACCCTATCTTGCTGTGTGTATCCATTAATCTGCATGCTAGTAATGATTCTAAATATGCAAACAGATGTTTCTCTCATTAAGTTGTATATGCAAATACTACTGGTAGCAGTGACAATGTTGTCTCAGGGTTGAGAGATCGTTGAGGGTAATTAAAGGTTAATCCAGTTTTCAGTTCATAAACTATACAACAGGAATAGTTGCAAGAAAGATTTGTCATTTAACCTTCAATTCATTACCAGCAGTGCATGGATTTTCTGCTAAAATAACATAAACACATGTGTGCTAATCATTACCCCACCCTGATCAACAGCACAGACCTAGTCACTGCTCTACGTTGAGTGTTACCATAGAGAATGTCAACAGGAAAAAGCAGGTCTCCTCAAAAAGTGGTTAGCGCCCATCTAGAGCTGTCATCTCAGATTTTTAATAGAAAAAACAACCAGAATGACAGCAGTAACATGCGATAGCATGGCTTCACACACTGAAGGTAAAATGATGGGGCTTCTAATGCATTGACCAAAATCACCGTGTTTTTGTTACTGGGGAGTGAGTTGAAAATGTAAATGGTTTGACATCCCTTTGAATGGAAAAGTTTAACTCACTGGCTGGGTTGGTTCCATTTTCCACTTTGAGGGGAGAAAAAAAAATCCAGCAATTAAAGTCAGAAAAGTTTTACATTGGCAGTTCTGCAAGACTTGCAAGGTCAGTAGAAACGGTGCAGGCAGAGCTGGTGCACAGGCTTCCTGCATCTGCGGAATTACAAAGGAGGATTTATTCCCTGATCAACAGTTACAAAGAGCTTACCTTTGGTTTAGTGGGAACCCGGGTGCTCAAAGGGTAATCTCTTCTCTCCCCTTCACTCATTTAGTCCTTGATTCTACAACAGATGCACAGCTATTCAGTCGGCATAAAGACCCCCATGCAAAGCCAGCGCACAGAGTACCTGAGGTCTCTGGCTCCAGTAGATGAAAAGCATGCCTTCTGCCCCAGCCAGCACTGAGCTCTACCAGATGCCCATCAAAACGAAATTGAACGCTTCAGGGGCAGGCCGATCCCTAACTTGTAATCCTCATTATATGTTGAGGGCTTTTAGCTAAACCCAAATTTAATTTGAGTGCTATGCCACCAGTAAACCAAAGCTGCTTCCGTGGTCACAATTCTACATTAAGGCAAACTCAAGTCTTGGAAATAAGGGTCTGCCCCCAACCACTCCTGCTTTCTCATAGGAAAAGTGCCAACTGTAAAGGCTTGAAAGAAAAAAAAAATGCCTTGAGAAAGTACATATTTCCCAAGAAAATGGTCTATGGCCACCTTGCCCTAAGCACCCCTTTCATAGAACATTAGCAGTACTTCCTGACAGACCAGAGTTAGAAGACAGCCAGGGTGGTTTCAAAGGGGACACAGAAATGCCTCACTACCAGTTGTGAGGTTTTGCTTGCATGCTTGCTTGCTTGCTTACACATCAAACACTTCTTTTCGTCACTTTGTACTTACCAATGGGGTGCTTTGTTTTTTTGGTTTTTTTTTTCTTATGTAATTTTCTGTCTGTGGTGATCTGTTATTTCCTTTTTTTTTTTTTTTTTTTTTTTTTTTTTTTTTTTTTGCCAGAAGCTGGGGTTTCTCAGCTTAAAAGAACAAAGCCCATCTAGGACCATCACTAGAAACCTCACTGCAGCCTCTTCCAACATGTCCAGGAATCTCTTAGCAGGAAGAGAAGTGTGGCGTTTCCAGGCCTGAGAGCCATGAATAGGCACAGCAGGGCTGACATTAGTCGTACATAATGCAATGTGGTCCCTTGGGCACATATTAAAGGATCTGATAGCCTGGCCTCTCCAGGCTAATTTTGGAGATCTCCAGCCACACTCTCAGGAGGCTCTTTGGAAATAACATGGCCCTGTGCTTCTCTATTTGTTAGGTAATTGAGATGTAATGGTGATTACTGCATATTAAAAAGAAACCAAATTCCCCTAGCACAGAGCAGCCCCCATAAGTGCTGTGCTGCTCAGAACAGCCGATCTGGGGAGCTAGACCTTGGTTGGCAGTCTTCAGACAGGGACAACTTGGTTTTATTAAAAGTACCAGAAACATCTTCCTCCAAACACAAAGCAGAAGCTCTTGGTTTTGAGGGATTCTGACCCTGTTCCCAGGACTCAAAAAAAAAAAAAAAAAAAAAAAAAAAAAAAAAAAAAAAAAAAAAAACAAGGGCTGTTTGTGGTTGACTCGACCTTGTCTTGATGTGAACCTTTTCCATGCCCTTTCCCACTGCCCAGCATAAGTTAACCTGGCATTTGCTTATAAGATGTGAAGAATCTAGAACATCTGGAGCCCATCCAAGCAAGGGTATGAAAATAAGCAATAAATCTAGAACAACCCAAAGGAGGTGTCTATCTGGGATACCACAAATTGCCCTCAAGAGAATGTTTCTGGGTCACTATGACTTTTACCATTTCACTGGTTTCACTATCTTCTGCAAGACAATAAATCATCTTCCTAGCCCGATAGCACCTCTGAGAGGACTTAAGATGGTAACATGTCTGCAGCAATAAACAGCCAGTTGCACTTAGCCAACATAATGGCAGTGACTGACATGGATGGCATCAGTACACAGCAGAATCACCTAGAATACCTCTCTGGACGTTTCCAACATGGCCACTGTGTCATCCCTACAGAGCGGGGCAAGTGCCTCCCAAAGAACCAGGCACCTCACCATATTTCAGGTACAGCTCCCAAGATCATTTTAAACTGTCCCCCACAGTGTTGTGCAGGCTGAATCACAAGAAGAGATTATCCACCAGAGCTGTCGTATCTTTAAACGGCATCATGGGACTTCACCTTTCAGCCTGTGCCAAGCTGGACTTGTGCAAACACCGTGTTCTCTGTGGTCCCCACCCATGCCCTTGCTGATTGGGTACAACACATCTCTGAGCATGGTGTCCTCATCTGCATGATATCTGGTCCTCATGACAAATGACAGATGCAAGGATAAATAAAACAAATCTCAGGAAATGCTCTACCAACTGTCATAGCATACCGGAAGTGATGGGCAGCTGGGCTCTGTGCATACAGAGTTTTATCCTCTAGTCCAGCAGCAGTAATTGGTCCACTGTGCCCATGTCAACACCACTATTCTTAACCCTAATGGCTTGTTAATTTAACTCATTAGAGGCTCTTAGCACTTGAACGGGTGTTTAAAAACACAAACCAACAATTAGTCTTTGGGGACCAAAGAATAAATGCAAACATAATGTATCACTTTTCCTGGCTCAACAAACACCATTTTGATGTGCTAATGGCCCTTAGTGAAGGCAGTAATTTCCAGTTAAAGCAAGCCAACAGTCCAAATGCTGCTTCCATGAGGCCACAATCCACCTGATCCCAAGAGTCAGCCAGAAATAAACATCAATCCTATAGCCTTCCCATACAAATAACATAAAAGTGAAGTCCTTTATGCACTAGAAAATGTGCTGTGAAGAAACCAGTCTCACACATGAGATGGAATCTTTGAAAGCACTGGTCAGGAGCCCAAAAACAAGAATTTGAATTCAGCCTCTGACATTCCTCTATCCAGTGACCTAAAATGACACCAGCACTAGCAGGCTGTAGACCCTCAATGAGCTGGAGGCAGTTTCACCCGCTGTATACTATGGAGCATAGGGAGAAATCTGGCTCAATTTGGGAAGCTTGTCAGTAACTTGTGATTTTGGGGGATTCACCTTTGGCGTAAGTGACTACAGAAAATGATTCTTGATCCATGTCAGGAGAGAAGAGTGATCTTGAAGAGCAGAGAAAGATGTTTGGAAAGTCTGTGTGCACAAGTGGCTTAAATTATGGTGAACTGTATGTAACACACTATTTACTATTTTAACTATTTTCAAGTTTTTGCTTTTTAAGTTGCCTTTAGTCCATTCACAATGTACAGTCACCAGTTCTACTTTGTCCTAGAAAATTTCGCCCCCTCTTCGTAGCCCCTAGAAACTGCTAATCTGCTGTTTGTCTTTATGGGTTTACCTATAGTAGACATTTACTAAGAATTCATCATAAACAAATGCATGGCCTGTGGTTTCTGTGTGCTATTACCTTGCCTAAGTTCCCAAGGTCCATTGCATTGAAGTATATACAGAGTGTCCACAAGGGTTCTCCGAGAACACAGCTAACAGGATCACCTACCCTTACCAAGCTCTGAGTGCTACATCGTGTGTGTGTGTGTGTGTGTGTGTGTGTGTGTACGTGTGTGTTCTCACAGCATCTCTATCAGAAAAGAACTATTATTTCCATTTCATGGCTTAGAAAGCTAAAATTCAGAAAGGTTTAATGACTTGTCTCAACCCTGGTTTGTTGGATCCCAGATTTCTTACTCTTAATAATATTTAATATTTGTACAGTCCAAGAAGAGCCATGTAGAGTGTTAGGGCATCTCATCTCAAGCTACTGTCTTTTTTTTTTTTTTAATCCATGCACTTGGAATGAATTTAAAAGATGTTCACAGAAATACACTTTTCAGTGTCAAATAGGATGGAAATAGAGGAAAGGGCTGGGATTTAAATCCTGAGTCCACCACCGCATGTAGAAATTGTTGGCTTTTTTTGTGGGCTTCTTCCTCCAAAATGGGCCCCAAAAAGGGATTTGTGGCTCTCTGTAGCATGGGCCCTCCAGGATTGTGGCAGTCAAGCTTCTAGCAAGAACTGTTGAATGCGTGTGTTACTGTATCCATTTCTTCTCTCTGGGACACAACATTAAAGGAGAGAAAGAACATAGGCCTCAGATCACTTTCGCTGTGCTCTTCAAACACCGGTTCCTTAGTTTCCTGAGAAACAAAATTGTCAGTGTGAGTCAGGCTCATGATACTTCATTCTCCCCCGGCCCAGCCCGTGCTGCTGGAAAGACTAGATACCTCCACTCAACACCTGTGGAAACTGTTCAAAAAGAGAAAACATGTCTTGGTGTTATTGTATACAGTCTGGCTGTACTATAATGAAGAGTTGTCCCTTCAAAAAAAATTCCATGTGTTAAGGGTCAGTTTCTGACCTTGTAGGCTCTGTTGCTGGAAGATGAGAGAGCGGCCATTTTCTGACACTTCCCTAGGTGAGTCCCTTCTGCCTGATTACAATTCACACCCAGGATTCAAAGCCTAAGATCATAATTGATACAAATGCATCAATTTGAGGAAACTATGGTCCAAATTGCATGGGCATCAAGTGAAAATCAAGTCCTTAATTTGAAAGCATGGGCTGTGATTATCTTCTATTTCAGGTACTGACCTTTGAATTGCAAAGTAGAAATATTCAGCTTTTAAGTGTGTGCTGCGTGTGCGGGCATGCATGTTTATATGTGTACATTCATGAGGCCAGTGTGGAGTGTCTGCCTCAGCCGCCTCCTCTCACCCTTGAAGAAGAGTCTCCCATATGAACACGGAGCCTTCCGACCCAGCTAGTCCAACTAGCCAGCCTGACCTGGGGGCCGCCTCCTAAGCCCTGGGAGCTATCACCATGGTGATCCAAACTTTGAAACTCATGTTTGTGCAGAAAGTGCTTGTCCCACTGAGCCATTCCCAAGCCTGCAATGTCCATCTTTTGTTCTTATTTCCAGGAAATCTGCAGTCTAAAGAACCAGGGGAAAGCAATTGGGATTTGGACTGAAATCATCTGTGTTTAAATCCAGTCTCCAGCATTTACTTATCTGTGTGACTTAAACAAATCATGCAACTGCTCTGATCCTTCATTTTTTCATCTATAAAATGAGGACAATTAATAGATCCTGGGGTTGTTTAGGGGATTAAATGGGGGACATCCAAGTTCTGCTCCTAATACCTTACCCACCCTGAGCCATTCCTGAGCTACACTGAGGGCCAGCAACCTGGTCAGAGATGTGGTGGGGGAAGGGACAGAATTCAGTATCAATTATCAAAAAAAAAAAAAACTTTCATGATTGTTCTCCAAAATTATGTGAGCCTATGTGTGAATGTGGTGTGTGTGTATGTGTGTGTGTTCTGAAATGGATGAAATTTACCAACTTACATCTTTACTAAAAATGGAACTTCTATACTTCTAATTGCAGAATTCTGCAAAACAAAACAGATCTCTTGCCAGCTTCCAGGCAAATCCAAGGGGGTTAATTTGCCACTCCTCAAAACAACTCTTTGGAGGGATCCCCTCTTGATTCTCTATTCTCACATTAATTAGAAGAAATGCCACATGTGCCTGGAATAGGAGAAATTAAGAGAACAAGGCATGCCATCCTCTGGGGACAGCACACAACTCAGATGCCCCCTAGTGTGGGAGGAGAAGGATGGCCAAAATGACCATGCTCCTGGCCACCCACTCACCTCCCAGCCTCCACAGGGACACTCCAGCCTCTCTGTTTGCAGGAGAAGTCCCATAGCTGGTATTAGTAGAAAGACTTTGATTTAAGTCTAATCTTTGGGGACAAAGGCTTTTGCGAATAAAATGGAAACTCACTATTTCTTCTTTTTCAGTGAGGGAGGAGGGTGAGGACTTTGGAAACAAATTGAGACTCAAACGCCAGAATCTGAGACTATTGTTGAGATCAAACATTGGCTACTACTTGTACTTTTGGTAATCTTTGGATTTTTTTCCAGATCCAAATAGTTCTCTGAAGGTTTGTGTTGATCAAATTTTAGGTCTGCTGGAGTTGTTGTCGTTGCCTTGTAACTCTTTTCTTGTTGTTCAACTAAAGTTCATATTGATCCAGGACATTTCTGTATGAGTCAAATGAAAATGACTTTAAAAAGAGTCAAAGCAGTTGCTAAATTTTCAACTCCAAGTAACAAAGGCTAGGTCTAGGGTGGCAGCTCAGCAGTAAAGCATTTGCTTGGTAAATAAATAAATAAGCCCAATAGCCAACTAATAAAATAAGTTTTTTCTGGTTGTCCAGAACATTTCTGCCACAATTTAGGCACAGGCCCTATTTGCAAGCTGGGTGAGACTCCCCTTTACTGTCCATCTGGGGGAAGCCAGCAAGGATGGGCGGGCACTAGGCAGCTCAAGCTTTTCAGGAGCCTGTACCAGGGGGACCCAGGGCTGATTATTTATGGTAATTACAATACGAACTTCCTCCCACTGCCTCACTAGATGCAGCAGGTACTTCATTATTCTCATCAGTCACTCAAATAAAGAAAAAAAACAATCCGGAACATAAACACCATTTCTCCTTTGTATTCAAAGGCCAGGCTCAGGATGAGTGTGAGAAGAATAAACCCAAGTTGGCAATCAGGCTAATAAGTAGGAAGTGCAGGGGAAAGAAGTCCTTCAGCCAGCCAGGAGGCAGGGGCACCCAGCTTTCCCGGAGTTGAAGTTAATAAATATGGGACCTTTACTTACATACAGCTGTTTTTTCCTCTCAAAAGATACTCACGGTTAGTTCCTGCAGTCACTTTACATGGAAGCACATGTGTATATATATATATGTATATACATATATATATATATACATATATATATATATGTAAAAGTTAAAACAGATTTAGCCCTAATTGAATCTGTGCTGCCCCAGGCTCAGGCCCTAGGCTCCCGGGAGACAGGAGGACTTGTTCAGTAGGCAAAGGTGGGAACATAAATGCTTTCTCTCTGACATCTGAATTACTCCAAGCTGGCATTCATCCCTAGCCCTGGCTCAGAGAAATCCCATGGCTAGGAGTGGGTGGGTTTAAGAACTTTGAACTCCCTGTTCAAAAAGGCATTTCTTCTCTCGGTACAGGCAAGCACCCTCAGCCCCAACCTGGCACCCCATTCAAACAGCCAGACTCTCCAATGTCCCAGTGTTAAGCCTGTAGCAGAGAAAAAAATCTCTGGTAATGAGTTCCCTGCCAGTGACAGAGTTCTGCATCTAATTTGTCCTCCCTCCCTGCCCTGCCCAGTGAAATGGTTTACAAGTCTTAAGAGTCTGGGGGAGGGGGATCTAAAGGAATTCTCTGGAGAAGGAATGAAGTGCTATCACTGAAATCTTTATTTATGTGAAGAGAACTAGCTAAAACATTACCTCAGAACGCAAGATTACAACATCAGTGGGATGTAAAGTAAATCTATTCTTAGTGGTGACACAACAGAAACCAATAATCCTTTCTCAAAGCCCTTTTGTTATTTTAATGTCCAACAAATTATCTTTTTTTTTTTTTTTTTTTTTTTAAAGAAAACCACTTAGATTTGAGAGGTTCCTTTGGCTCTAGTAAAAGTAATTTTTAGCTAAAAAGAAGTTTTAATTTTCCATAGCTGAGTCTTTACTGGACTGGCTAACATACCTAAGAGGCCAACAGCTGCAGTAGAACCTCCAAGACTGGCCTTAAGTTACTAGGAAACGGCAGTCCTGAAGCATTTAAGCAGGACATTTGGCTAATTTGAGACTTTGGCCATTCTGGTTGTTTTTAGGTGGATGGATATGGATGAGTAAGTTGCAGGACATGCTGCATTTTCTGCATTTTTATGTCAGTCATATCTGGACTAATTACCTTGCAAATGACTCAGTAAGTATCCACTAAGAGATCTAGAAACTGTCCAAGAGGATCGGGATATGTGTCTGTCTGTCTGTCTGTCTGTCTGTCTATCTATCTATCTATCTATCATTTATCTATCGTCTATATATCTATCATCTATCTTCTATTTATCATTTATCTTCTAGCTATCATCTATTATCTTCTATCTATAATCTATCATTAATCTATCTTCTCTCTAGCAATCTATCATCTAGCTATAAAGTTTAACATTTTTCTTCTTTTGTATGTGTGTGTGTGGTATGGGCAGGTGGGTATGCATGTTCACATATGGAGCACATATATTCGGGTTTACATGTATGTAATTATGGAGGCTGAAGGTTGGTGGCAGGTATCTTCCTGAGGCACTTGTCCAGCTAGTCAGCGTGCTCCAAACATCCCCTATCTGGCTGCTAAGCACTGGGATTATAAATGGGCTGCTAGTGGCTGACCCTTCAGATTCCCTGGGACAACAAGCACTTCATCCACTGACCATCTCCCCAGGTCCTAAACCTGCTCTCCGGTAGAAGCTCCTTTTGTGGGAAGTTGTCTTGGGAAAAGCCTCAGCTAGGAAGGCCTCTTGCTGCCAACCCCAGCTTCCTGCAGACATAAAGATGACTGAGTTTGGGTACTGGTAATGGAAGTACATGCAAACAGACACTTACAATGTGACAAATGATATGTCTGGAAGTGCCATTAAGCATTCTAGTTTCAAGGATAATTACGACTTGACTTTCTGTGCTTTACAGTAGGGTGGCCAAGGCAGACCTTCTTGAGATTTAGGGGTAGCTGAGCAGAAGCTATAAGCTGGTGAGGAGTTACAGGAAGCAAACAGAACAGTAAGTACAAAACCTTCAATTCAGGAGATCATTAAGAAAATTAGTTCTCCATTACCATATTCTCAAAACCGTCAGACCTCATACCTGTAAAGCTTGTTGGTTCTGGTGTAAATGCTGTGCTCTCTAACATGGCTCCTGGTGTTCCTTGCACACATTCCTGACTCAGGATTGTCACCTCTTCTCTCTGAGTCAGTGTGTCTTCTTATCAGGACACTTTTGCTCTGCCCCAGAAACAGTCCCCCACCCCCACCCCCACCCATCTGTTTGCTGTAGAGACACTAAACTGAGGAACACAGAAAACAGGACCTGTTGGATTTGGGTGCAGGTGGAACTGATGTTCTGGGGAAGGGTGTGCCCTGTGGGAGAGAGAGCACATGGCTGTAAAGCACTTTCTCTGTCTTTACATATGAATCCCTTGTGCTGAGGCTACCTGCTTCGAGCCTCACACTGTGGGTGAGTGGGTGGCCCATTGTGGCTGGAGGAGCCTGGAGCGTTCCGTTGTGTTCACTCAAATGGCTCCCGGCTACTGGCCTCATGGCTTTCACCTTGCACGGCTGACAGAGAAGTGAGTGCAAGAACAAAGATAAGCTTGCATGTCTGGCCAGATATTTTCACCAGAGCATTTTCAAATCCATTGCCTCACCTGGCTTCTAACAGTGACCCCCAAATGTCACAGAAAATACACTCAGCCTCCATTTACAGAGAAGTTGGCAGATCAAAATAAGCCCAACACACAGACTGGAGGAAAAGCAAACCCCAGCCGATCTAGGGATCCTGACTCTTAGCTCGAGGGGTCTGTTCATTATGGACAATGCCAGCTAGGACACCTGCAACTTTCACAGAAATATGCTGGCCATGGGCAAGACCCAGTGGTAGGCCATACTTGAGATGTAAGTTCCAACAACCTGCCAAGTAATTGGAATGTATGAAAATGTGCCTAGAAATGGAGGCAGGCCATGGTGCTTGGGAGCTTGGGGCCCTGAGTGCTGATCTTGACATGGAGGGACCATCACATTCTTGGGGTCAGCAGTTCCCCTTCCTAAGCCTCAGGCTTCTCTGTAATAAGAAGACAGCTCTTGTTAAACTGACTTTCTTGGAGTATAGGAAGCAGGAAAACTGAGAAGCTAAAAACACAGAACAGCAGAGAGGAATTCCCAGATCTGGTCTCCGTCCTGTGTGTTCCACTTGAGGTTCCTGGGGCTTGGAGACTTGCGTGGGCAGCAGCACCCAGCCAACAGGTAGGAACACTGTTTCTAGTGAACTTATGTGTTTTAGGTTTCCTTGTTATTTGCAGTAAAAAAAATTTTTTTCATATCAAGATTCCTTTGAAAATAAATAGACTAAAGTCAGTACAGTCAATGGTTGAAAAGAAAAAGTTAAAATTATGGAGGGGACTCAGGAGGAACAGTTAAAAAACACTGGGTCAGAAAACCTCAGGGACTTGTGTGCTTAGAACCGCAGTGGAGAGTGGTGGCTCGGGACATGGGCTCCAGATCTGCACACACTTCCACATCCGGATACACTCAGAGAGCCTGGCCTCTCAGCGCATCAGCTTCCCACCTAATACACACTTATCTCAAGGAAACACTGAGGGTTGCTCTTAGGATAAACCTAACTCTGCAGTTCTACGTGACCTTTACCTGACCTTCAAGGAGTCCTTGATCAGAACATT
This sequence comes from Meriones unguiculatus, assembly GCF_030254825.1. Classification (NCBI taxonomy): domain Eukaryota; kingdom Metazoa; phylum Chordata; class Mammalia; order Rodentia; family Muridae; genus Meriones; species Meriones unguiculatus. The sequence continues at coordinate 74,134,244 of NC_083349.1, forward strand.
GTCAGAAGGGTTTGGGCATGGAGAGGCCCAGTACCCATGGCCATCAGATTCACTTCCCAGAACACACTTGCTTAGATCACCGCACAGGATTCCTTCCTCTCTCCTCTTTTCTTTTCTCACTGGAAAGTGAGTGAATGGGGGTGGAGGGGCACGGCCATCTGGCCCTCTCCCTATTCACACAGAATTGGAAAAAGGTGTCCAGGTGTCACCTGTCTTCTCCTCATTTATCTAAGGGCCTGCAGAAGTCAGCTGGGAGCCACATGTTCCGTCATTTCTTCAGCCAAAAAACAAAGAAAGGGCTGAGAAGCCAGCGCAGCAAAAATGGCAGCTTGCCCGCCCTCCACTCTCCCAGGCCCTTCTCCCCACACCCGCATCCTGCTCTGACTCGCACTTTGTATTTCTCTGTGACAAACTCTGATGCTTCCTCCTGGGAAGGCTGGCATGTGACCTCTTCCAAGTCAACAAAGGTCAGGTGGGGTGCCCCTGCAGGTAGACATATGCAGAACCTTAGCCATGTCCATCTCCAGCTGGCCCACCCCAGCCCAGCTTTCCTTCAGAGGCCACAGAAGTAAGCACAACTCAGAAACCCAGTTGCTTTCTTCTGGCACCATGTCACTTCCTCCTGACTCAAACACATGGGTAGGTTTCTTCTAAGCAGGTTGTATTCCACCTACAATCTCCTGCCCAACAATCGACAACTGTAGTGAAACAGCCCTGCCTGTCGGCACTCCCTAATGGCAGAGAACAAGATGCTGCCAATAGACTGCTTTATTTAAAGAAAAAAGTCAACCATATTCTTTTCTAGGAAGTGTGAACTCCCCTGAGAGCTGAGTGGTGAATCTGTGGGATGGTCAGAAGCCATCTTAACGGTGCCCCTGGCTACGTGGGAAGCAGGAAGCCTGATACCCCTGGAGAAGAGAGCTCCAAGCTCCGGGCACATTGTGATCTCCAGCACAGCAGGGGCACCAGACTCTGGAACACTCTATTCTTAGCAGCAAATAAACCATCTCTACTACCTTTTATCTTTGATATTTCCTTTCCTACTCTCACAAACAGTTGCACAACAGCCATGGGAGCAGAATTTATTATGACTTAAAGGTAGAACAATGCAGTACTGACAAGGATGGCTTCCTTCCTTTTTGACCAGAAACTTCCATTTAAAGAGCTAGTGCCTCAGAGCTGGGCAGCAGACTGTGTAGAGAGCTTAGCTGGAAAGGGAATGTTGTCAGCCACACTTGTGTGAAAATAGCCACAGCTACTCCTCCCTGTTTCTTGGGTGAGTCTAGTTTCAGGAGACATAGAACCCAGGTGACAGCAGATGGGAAAACCTGGCCTGGCAAAAAAAAAAAAAAAAAAAAAAGAGAGTAGATACACTTTCTTGAACTAATTCTAGAAAATGTACCAAAATCCCAAGAAATCCCCTGGGAAAAAATCAGTCCATGATGAAAACAGTAGCACCCTTAACAGAATTATTTTTCCGCAGGCAGTTGTGGTTTTGCCAGTAGACCACGCTCTGGCAATTCTTCTGTTAGGCTTTGGGCTGAGGGAGACATTAGCCTTGGTCAGTGAAGTGCTTCATTTGTAAGCCTGAAGACCTGTGCTTGGTCTCCAAAACTCAGACCCCGCTTCAACCAGGTGGGAGACAAGAACTGACTCCCCTAAGTTTCCCTCTGACTCCCACACATGCGCTATGGCACAGACTAGCGATCATGCCCACACACAAGAAGGAATGAATGAATAAACAGACAATTAAATTGAAAGTGGGAGAAGGCAAATATCCCTCCAGCTAGACAGGCTCCAGGCAAGCATGACCCTGTGAAGAAACAAGGTAGTGTAAGTAATATAGCAGGCATAATCACACGCACAACCCCCCACCCACACACATGCACCTGCACAGACACAAACACACAAAGAAAAACACGTAAGTCCGCGGCAACAGTACGCTGGGACCCTGCTCCTTCTGCATTAACACCGTGTTCAGGAAATCCCTGACTCCCAGGGCTAGTCTTCGCTGCTGCTTCAGCTTGCGCTGTCTGACCTAAGCCGCAGTGCAAAGACGGATCTGCACGGGTGGAGCCTGTGCATCTTTGTCAGTAGTCCTTGTCTGCAGCAGCGACCCTTGTCTGACGCTGCCTCTCCAAGCGAGGAATCAGCAGGTCTCTGATCCCTTGGATCAACTGCCCCATGGTGCACCTCATCTGCTAAGAGGGCAAACTCGAGCCACTGGCTGAAAAATCTCCCTAGTGAAGGACTGCAGAGTCTGGACCACAGAGAAGACAGTGTAGCAAATACCTTGCCCGAGAGCCCTCAAGAGAGGCTTCTGCAAGCGGCCACCCTCTGTGCTGCATGCCCGTCTTCAAACGTTACAAGTGCGTTTCTTTCCAAAGCATCCAAAAATGCACCCAAGGCTGCTTCAACTTTAGGAAGCCTGATTCGCCTTGTGCAGAAGGAGTTCTAAAGGGGAAGTCCTGATGTACTGTTCAAAGGATGCATCCTTCTCCCTGCTCCTTCTGTCTAGTATGAGACCAAACCATCTTCGTTACAAGATGGCCATAGAAATTTCTACATTTGCTCCAAACCCTCAAGAGAAGAAAGATGAAGGGCAAAAGTCTTCTTCCTAGAAGCACTTCATTTCTCAATATTTTGTTTTGGGAATATTTTAAATATGTAGTAAAATCAAAGTTGTTTGGAAGGACACATTCGTAGTTCTGACTCTGCTCTTACTTTCCTATACTTGATTTATAAAATATCAACCGTTGTCCATCCCTCTTGCTAGCTAGCTGTCAATCCTTTTTTGGTTTTTCGAGTCAGGTTTCTCTGTGTAGCCTTGGCTGTCCTTGACTCACTTTGTAGACCAGGCTGGCCTCAAACTCACAGAGACCCACCTGCCTCAGCCTCCTGAGTGCTAGGATTAAAGAAGTACACAACTACACACAGCTGTCAATCCATTTTTATTTACTTCAGAGGCATTTCAAAGTAAACTGAAGGCCTCCCAATATTCCAACACTCTCCTGAATTTTGTCCTATCCAGATTTTTTACATCTCATTAGCCAGAAATGTATCCAATAGTCAGAGGCTGGGAGATTCTATGTTTTAAGTTGTCTTTGGCATTCTGAATAATTAAGATCTGTGGAAGAAAGAAAGAAATGGCAACACACCATCCTAACATTCTGTCAACATGACATTGAATCTGCCACCAGTAGGATCTACACACAAGGAACAACTATGTACAAATCTAGGTCTTCCTGCTACTTTTATTGCCAAAGACCTGAAAATGTGCTCAGAGCTTCCTCTCTGACACTCTCAGTAACTGACTATAATAGGGGTAGACAGATAAGGAGTCGTCCATTCCTCCCTTTGCCAACTTCTCGAGCACTTCTCAATGTTACTGTCTCAAGAACACCATCATAAGATGAGATGAGAGCCACAGCTGTAAATACATGCCTAGCAAAGCATTGTGCTATGAGTATTTAGAAACCCAGGTACTCCAAAGTTACATAGACACCAAATCAATTCCAAATAGCAACCTGTGAGGGAGGGTAGATTCTGGGTCAGAGTTAGAGATGGGTTCTGGTGCCCCTGGTTTTGCTCCCAACCAGCATTCAAAGGTTTCTTTCTGAGTCTTTTCTCTGTCTGAGATAACCTACAGAACTAACAAAAAGCTCTCCGTAAGCATTTCTTCAATGTGCCTATAACTGCATGAAAAATGACACAATCCCCGCCTTGAAGAATCTGACACTGTGCTGAACATAATCGTCTTTACTCTGCTGACTATGACACTTCTGCTTATCCAAAAGGCAGCCTCTGGGTACCTTTCAGCAGAAACTTACAGCCTAATGGAGAACTGAAACAAAGTTCAATAGTGTGGCTGCGTGGGACCCTTACAGAGAAGGAGGAGACAGCTCTGTACCAACAGCTGCCCCATGGCAGCCAATGACTACAGTAAGAACCTACACATGATTATAGTGATTATCCTGAGAGAGCAAAATATGCAAATTATGTTCATTTAGTTCTGGTTAAGAAAGCATAAGGCACCAGTAACTCATTCTAGAACTATGTCCATATAAATGGCTTAATATCTATTACATTTAAGCTCCCTAACTGTTCAGTTCTATGTCCCATCTCAGAGACACAGGCTAAAATGCCTTCTTCTGTATATGTGCCGCACCAAGAATCATGCATGTACTGCATGTTAATTTGAAAGCAGAAAGACAGCCACCTTCCTGCAGAGCACCACGTCTACTACAGGCACAAAGGAAATAGGAAAATATGGCATATGGATAAACTGAAGTCAAGCAAGAAATGACCTTTCTTCCACACCAGCCATGTTTGCAGAGCATTTGATGTGCCACAAATGCCTTTCTCAAATAATAGGATGGACCAAAGGTAGATAGCAGTCAGAGGAGAGCAGGGTTTGTTATAGATAAAACAAAGGTACAGGATGGGGGGGGGGGTGTTTATAAGGGTGTAGAAAAATGTACATGTTCTTGAGGATAAGAAATTTTGACATTACAGACTGAAACACCACTGAAAGGGCAGTGCGCTCAGAGGTTGGTTACCTTTGGAGAATGTGTTGGACGTGATGTGTAGGTTGTATTGGTGCAGGATTAAGCTGGAGAACCTAGGTTTAAGAAAAGGCTATTGAAATAATTTTATTGGAAACTAATGAAACAGTCTATGTTCTATGGATGCTCAGAAAAGCTTGTTGTGATCTGAATCTTTTACACCTTCAAAGGCCAAGTGATAAAGTCTTCAGTGTCATAGAACAGTGCCATGAGGAGGCAGAAACTTGGGAACAGAAAGTCTGTTCAGAATAGGTGGTTACAGCTGCATCCTTGAAGGATATATTAGGATTTTCTTCTCACTCTTCTAGATATGACCATCTTTGCTCTGCCTCATCAGAGATGAGGACCCATATGGGCATGGACAAATATTCTGAAGCTGTAAGCCCAAATAAATCTTACCTCTTTTTAACTTAATTTTCTCCGGTGTTGTCACTGAACAGAAAACCACTAAGTGTCAGCCTTATGGCATTCATTACCCTGAAAACACTACTCTTCAAAAGGATAACACATAAACAGTGCAGTATAGAGACACAAAACTAGGAATACTCTGCTTAAAAGGTATGATGAAATGAACTAGCAGTACATGCAGGAAGACTGATAAATCTCAGCTGGACTGAGCGAAAAAAGCCAGAAACAACCCTTTCCCCTCCCATCCTGCTGCAAAGTCAGTCACAGGCTCCTAAGACCCCAGTTGCTTTCAGCCTCCCTCCCAGCATTCTTGGTTGTATCCTGTGGTTTCCCAACGGGGGGGGGGGGGGCTCCTCTAAACTGTATTATGGACCTTCCATCCCTTAATTCCAGTTGTCTCTAGCCTACCACACTTGACTTCCCCTGCTGGGTCCTATCCTGAAAGGAGCCCTGTGGGTTGTTTTGTGAGCTCCTAGGAATCAGACAGCTCTGGCTTTCTTACTCTTGCCTGTTCTGTCTTTGAGTTATCTAGCTTTGCTTTCCTGAGCAAGCAAAGGCTGCCTGAAGGCTTTCTCTGGTCCCTCAGATGCTTACTGCTTTTCCCAGTATAGATGCTGACAATGTTCATGTGTTAAAATTGGTGAAGCTTTCTCCAATTACTTGAATGCTAGATTTAGTAGTTCATGATTTGGCTATCAACTGGCTTCATTCACCTTGTTTTTAATGTACACTGTCATCACCACTAGCTTGTGGTTTTCATGTTTAATGGGGTAACACTGAGAGCAAGTAGTGTAGGCAGTTCACAGATAAAGAAACCACAGGATAAACACAATAAACAAATTTGCTGATTCTCTGAGCATGGCAGCAATGGGAAACATTAGTTCCTTAGAAACTTATGTGTACATTTCTTTAACCTAGTAGCCAATTGTGGCAAAATTTCATAAGTGGGAACTTTCATGCATGCCTGAGTATTTGAGTTACCTTTTAAATTGTTCCTTTTTTTTGAGATTGTAAGCACATAATTTCCCCTATTTCGTTTCCTCCCTCCAAACTTCACATATACTCTTTGCTCTTTTTCAAATTCGTGCCTTCTTAAAATTGAGAACCCAGCCTTTAAAACACTGTGCTCTCATGAATCTTTGGCCAATTCCTGTTCTACCCCTATCTGTCCTTTTAGAGCAGTGGTTCTCAACCTTCGTAATGCTGTGACATGTTAATACAGTTTTTCATGTTGTGGTGACCCCAACAATAACAATATTTTATTGATATTGATAACTGTAATTTTACTATTATGAATCATACCATATATATATCATATATATATGTTCTACCATATATATATCATATATGTATGAATCATACCATATATATATATATATATATATATATATAATCATACTATACATATATATGGTATGTAGGTATCTGATATGGAACACTCAATAGGATCTTGATCCACCAGTTGAGAACCACTGCTTTAAAGAGTATGGAAACACCATCCCCAATCCAAGTGACAGTCACCATGCACATGTTACATAAAGCTCAAAAACAATGAGACAAACTTCTGAGCTGTTTTAGCTCATTGTATTTTAAATTCCTCAATTAACTTTACCAAACAGAAGAACATAAACTAGGAGACTATATATTGTCTGTCCTTTTAAGTAAATGATAATTGTACATAAATGATGATCATAGAAGTAATTTTCCATTCAGCTATATTCATGACCCCCTAAAGGGCACTGAAGGTGGAAGAACAACATTTGACAAATTGCTGGTGAGTCTGCATTCTAAGAAGAAAAGGGGCATATTTGGGTGTCCAGCAGGCTACGTGCTGTTCCTGGAGCCCAATGTCCCATCCACTCCAGCTCTTTCCAGATGCATTGTCCCAGCCATCAGAAAAGCTCAAAGTGAAAATTCCTCAACAAGGAAGGGAAACAAAGGCTGACTCATCCACACTGCCAAGAGTGAATGACAGATATAGAGAGAGGCACCAGGCAATGCAACAAGCAGTGTCTCCACAGGCTGATGACATGACAAAGCTGACCACCACAGAGAGCAGACATGTGGATCTAGATTGCCATACCAAGAGCAATCTTGGCATCTCTGAGCCTCAGTGCCATGGAGCCTTTAGAGATGTCAAACGGAAGGGTGGGTTTGGTGCCCAGCACAGGTTTCCACTCCTCTCACCACAAATCCTTTGCCTCTGCACAGAATTTCTCTTCTAGCTCACTCTTCCTCATTGTTTGTTGTTGTTCTTGTTTTTGGTGTTTGTTTTTTCTAGACAGGATTTCTCTGTGTAGCCTTGGCTGTTCTGGAACTCATTCTGTAGACCTGGCCAGCCTGGAACTCACAGAGATCCGCCTGACTCTGCCTCCCTGAGTGCTGGGATCAAAGGCATGTGCAGCCACCACCACTGCCCAGCTTTCTCCTCACTTCCTGGTCAAATTCCAGTCTCCTTTCTTCAGTGAAGTCCCAGGCCTGCCCGACCAGGTCACATCTGCATTGTAACCCCTTCTAGAAGTATAGACACCGTCATAACATGGATCCCAGCTATAGTTTTTAATCTTTGTGGGTGCAGAGTGGTCCTCTGATGAAATCATTCTTCTGTGCTGTAAGCTACAAGAGGAAAATGACTCCAGAAGATGGCACTCTACCCTGACAGACTGGAGCCTAGAAAACTGGTATGTAGGACTAAGGGTGTGCTGAATGAACAGATCACTAAAAATGTCTTCAATTTTGCTCAATCAAGACACCCAAATCCTCTGCTTCTGATCATTCTACCTCTCCTGATCACTCCATACCAACCAACTATCATCCTCAGCCTCTAGTCACCTCAAATATACAGCTCCTAGAGCTTCTCTACAGAGGACACCCTGCTCATGAGCTAGTCACCTGAACTGGTTGCATGAGAATGATGGTAATCTAACCACTCATCATTCTGCCATCGTTGGACATTGCTTAGCTGGGTGGGGTCTTATGCCTCACTGGCACATCAGGAGACTACAAGGTCCTTAAATTTTATGCAGATATGTAACTTGTATAGATCATTTTTCTTATTCCCAGAAGGCATAGTTGACCAAGGCTAGGAATGTGACAATAATACAGCCCTGCTTTGCTTTACATGAGTTTAGTCTTGAAAAGTTCTGTGACTTTCTTGCATATGTTTCTTTACGTGCATGATGAGGATAATTCTAGCTGCCCCACTACTTCACAGATTTTAAGATGAAGGAAGATAATGTATATTAACTATAAACACGATGCTGATCACATTAAAAAGAAAAAGAAATAATGAGGGTGGTGGGGATGGTGGCAGCTGCCCAGCACATGGGAGAGCCTGATGCACAGAACTGTCACAGGCTCTCACAAGGCCGTACACCCTCGCAGGCATTAGCACACTGGCCCTCCATTGTCTGAAGGACATTGGTTACTCCATAGGGCAGGGTCCCCTTCTATTAAAGAGCCCTTCTGGAATGACACATATCCCACTCTTTCTATTCAGATGGCATTTTAGGAAGAGATACCTGAAAGGGTCACCTGAATGCTAATCAGACATGGAAAGAGCAACAACCAGTCAATAATTATATTATTATTAACAGTGATCACTATCAAAGTCTATTGCCATATTCTCAGTACAGCCCCAACAAAGTAGTTATTATTCTTCCTTACAGATGAAGAACAAAACCAAAACAGGAGTAGGAAAACTGGAATTAGAACACAGTTATTCACACACCTTTCTCAGGTGACACAGCCATTTGGTGTGTGTTGTAACAATCAAGGAGCTAACTTCACGTGTACGGCAATACGTTCCAGCCCATGGACTCAACCACTGACCTGCCCAGATTCCCTTCCAAGAAAGGTCCCATAAGCAAAATGGTGAACCCACTGATCTTTACAAGCATAGGCTACAAGCAAGGTACATGACAGATGAGCAGGAAATCTTTCCTAATTCTCATTGTATATACATTTTTGCTGATCACCAGTTTCCCCTTATACAGGTGGCTAATGTCTTTCTAAAACTGGAATGTTATTAGGTTTCTAAATAACAATGCTTCTTTTCCTAACAGGTACTTTTCCTCCTTATGTACCTGAAAGCATTCTATAAGCAGACAGGCATTATTTCCACGTTCTTCTCAGATCTGTGAATGCTGTGGTTTCAGACGTCTGCAGAGCTGAGGGAGCCAAGACAGCCCAGCCACCCACTGTTAATTCTGCCTGTGTACGGAAGCACTGCTTGGGACAAGCTGTGGTGAGGAGGAGGACAGAGTTGAGGACGAAGATTATTCTAACTGGAGTTCCACCTGAGTTTTTCAAAACCAGAGGCTACCATCATTTCTCCTGTGTGTGTTTATCATGAAATATGAGGACAGGTGAGGTGATGCTTGACGATTTCAGCCAACTGTCACTATCACTGCCAACTAGCCCACTGAAGAGTGATCTAACCTTTACAAAATCTTCACATTTTCATTGTTAGTATCACTAGTAATTCGGCTGCATTACCTTTCCTGCTTAAAAGTAAATTAAAACAATCTAGGAAGGCAGATAATGTTTAATGGAAAAGGGCAGCAATGGGGTAATGGTTGCTTAGCAACCACTAGACACTGTTTGCTGCTTCACTCCACAGAAGCCACAATGGTGGCTGTAATTCTTCTGCAGCCCCCCTGGACAGTGTACAATGCAAGACAATTTCCTCTGGGCCCAAATAATTCCATTCTTTGTCTTGTAGATGCTTCCTTTTTGAATCCCCAAAGGAGAAAACTCACTGCTTAATTCCTGAATTATTTTTTTTTCAATACAGGGTTTCTCTGTGTAGCCTTGGCTGTCCTAGACTTGCTCATAGATAACGCTGTCCTCATACTCACAGAGATCTGCCTGCTTCTGCCTCCCAGAATGCTGGGATTAAAAACCTGCACCACCAAGCCCCACAATTCCTGAATATTCTAACATTTACATCTTCCCAGAACTCTGGCTGAACTTTTCCAGATCTTTCTTTGGGTGACACTACTTAAGGTTTGCATTCTTCTTCATTCTCCTTTGGTTTCTCCTTCCTGTTGACCAATCCTGAGTAAGTATTTTTGGAGCTCAAGCAAGGTACTTGATATGGTTGTTTGCCTTATCTTCCTTCCTGCCTCCAGGAAGGTCTTGAATACTCAGTTCCTTATAAAAGGAAAATCTCTGACAGTTGGATTTTCTCACAACTAGAGAATGAAGAAAAGAATGGAGAGAAAAATACATCAAAGAACTGTCAGGACTGTAAACACAGACCATAAGAAATAAAAGACATTTCTTAAAATATTTACATTAGTTTTTCCTGATGATCATAAGAAGCAGCTTCAAAATGCCTGAACTACGCTTTCCCAGTCCCAATGTGACTGGAAGTGGGACTTACGAGGCCTCAACTAGAACATAATAACAAGTGTGGCTGTCCATGATGGCTTCATAAACAGAAACAAGTACGTAGTAGCTAAATTTTCAGCTACAGTCTGGCTTGATAACGCAGAAGAGGAGTGCTTAGACAAGTGCTCCCACACATGTGGCAAACTCAGAAGGCATGTGTGGGCTAGTACATGCCCACACATGTGTACAAAGTAGTATTCATGTTCATATGCACATCTCTTTACCGAGCTTGAAAACCAGCAACATAGATGAGAAAGCAGTATCGCAAATGAGCTCTGCTTTCAGAAAGATATACTAAGGACAACTTAGTGCATAGATACCCCAAGAAGGGTAAAAGTAAAGAATCTATTTGTTCCTGGGTTCATTAATTCTGTCAGTAGATATTAGGGAACACTTGCCAATGAAACACTGGGAAAGGTCCTGTGGTGCTGGATAAAAAGTAAAAGGCCTGTTAGAACATAGATCACAGACTTGGACAAAGACTTGCACTGACTGAGCACATATTACATGCTGTATTTGTGTATATTTGTAAAATATGCATAAGCTATATTACTTAATTTATACAATCTCAAAGATATTAAAGCTCAAAGTATCTACAAACCAAGAGCTGACTCCAAACGCAGTCCTTCTCTTAGTCCATCATAGGGACTTTTAGCATTGTGGAATTCTTTGTGGCAGAATTTGAGGTGTGATTAAGATAGTACCAAAAAAAAGGAATATGAGTCATGAGGGCCTTACTATCTTGAAGATCTAGAATGAAAGAAAATGCTCTGGCCACGTCTTAGAAAAGGACACTCTGCACTGCTAACTGGGCGCTTATGCACACCTGCTCTTATGCTAAGTCTGCTAATCCCAGCTCTACAGTGTCAGCTCAGCAATCTCACAAAGGCCAGAGTGTCTGTAGCTCATGAATGCCCAGAGCCTGAATTTTATTCCAAAGCCTGAGCTTTTCTATTACTGTGTTTTTGTTCACACCATGTATTTTTTAATTTTATTATTACAATTTATTCACTTTGTATCCAGTAGCCCCCTCTCATCTCCTCCCAGTCCCACCTCCCTTCCCTTTTCTCCCTTCCCTTTTCCTCCCTCCCTTTCCCTCTCTGTCCCTCTCCTAGGCCACTGATAGGGGCGGACCTCAGCCGCTATTATAGGACCCTATCTTATCAGGTATCATCAGAACTGCCTAGATCCTTCTCTGTGGGCTGGCAAGGCCATCCAGCCAGGTGGAAGTGAACAAAGAGCAGGCAATCAAGTCCATGTCAGAGACAACCCCTGCTCTCCTTACTAGGGAACCCACATGGAGATTGAGCTGCCTATGGGCTACATCTGAGCAAGGTATCTAGGTCCTCTCCATGCATGGTCCTTGGTTGATTAATCAGTCTCTGTAAGATCACCTGAGCCCAGATTTTTTGGCTGTTGGTCTCCTTGTGGAACGCCTGTCCCTTCCAGGTCTTTTGAGCTCCCTCTGCCCAAAGTTTGGCTGTGAGTCTCAGCATCTGCTTCAATCCCCTGCTGGGTAGAATCTTTCAGAGACCCTCTGTGGTAGGCTCCTGTCTTGTTCACTGTCTTCTCCTACTTCTGCTGTCTATCCCATTTGCCCTTCTGAATGAAGATTAAGCCTCTTCCCTAGGGTCCTCCTTGTTGTTTAGCTTAGACCCTGTTTTAGTTAAAGACAGGGTCTCACATATCCCAGGCAGCTTTGAACTCATTACACAGCAAAAAATAAACTTGATTTTCAAATCCTCTTGCCTCCATGTCATAAATACTAGGGTTATATCCACAGTCCACCATGCCTAGTTAATGTGGTGCCAAGGATCAAACCTGGGGCTCTATACATGCTAGGCAAGCATTCTGCCAATTGAACTTCATCCCCAACTTCTTTCAGTGTCACTTTTACTCGTGAAATCTACCTTTGGCTTCTCTGGGAATTCTTTGAAAATAGCAAAACTACATTCACTATTGTTTGCTCCAGAAAATCTGCAGCACGGAGTAAAAACTAATCATGCTACCAAACATTTGAACATGATTTTGTCAAGAACCAGGAAGGATCTTAATCTGATTCTACTTTTAAGTTAGCAAGTTAGTCTGTTCTCAGGTGCCAATAAGACACTAGACTCCTGAGTAAGAGAGAAGCAACAGAGAAGTTTGTGACAGCAGTGGTACTGATAGTGTTGACAGCTCTGACTGCAACAGTGTGGCTCTAACAGAATGGGGTGCCATGTGTAAACTGTGTGGCTTCATTCAAGGACAGCAACTTTTGAGTTAGGAAATGAAAAGGGAGTATACATGGTTGGCTGATCACTGGCCTAGGGTACTGCTGCCTATCCCTGTAGAGCTATGATATGTTAAGTTGTTAACATACAGATCTTCCCACAAGCATCCTGGCTGTTCCTGAAGTACTTTCAGCAGTTACTTCATTTAGGCGCTACTCCCTCCCTATCTTTTTCAGAGAAGAACCCAACACAGAGGAAGAATACTGGTGTGTAGACTGCATGTCCTTAAGTGGCAGGCCGGGAGCTGAAGCTAGTTGGTTGCCCTGTGGTCAGCATTGCTTTACTATTAGCAGTAACATGGTCCTCTTTTTGTCTGGAGGTCTCTGGTATAGCCTCATCCTTGCATGTGCACCAGAACTCCAGCAGTCTTACTTCAGCGCTGCCTCATTTAGATCCTACCCTAGGTGTTGCTTGTATTGCCAGCCAGGACTGCTTGGTTACCACTGAGGTCCTGGAGTTAATGTATCTTCCCCACTAGAAGAGAAGCTCTAAGAAGCCTGTGATTGCTTTGTTCACCATGGTTTCCATCACATATTTACTGACTAAAGAAAATGGCTATGGGTGATCCTTCCAGACTCTATTATTTGACCTTAACCTAGTGGCACCCTTGGGTGGTGTACCCTGCCTCAAAGCTGGAGAGGTAAACAGACAGACAAGGATCTTGCAGACGGCAGAAAGATCTAATGATCTAATGGATCCAAATAATTTACAAGGCTTCTAGTTACAAGAATGGTTGCTGCCACTTCTGGTAATGTATTTATTTTATAAAAATGCCTTCCAAGGTGCACAGACACATCTGAGGACTTTAAGCCATTCACCACTTTTATGCATGTGGACTTTGGATTTTCTTTTCCTGTTCTTTTCAGGAGCACTGCTGGCTGGAAGTAAGCATCAAGAGAAGACTCCAATCAAATCCTTTGCTTTCTTTTCTTTACAATCTATTTTAGTGGATGGAGCCAATAACAGATTTCCTACTTGCACTACATAGTATATCTCTTTCCAAGTGGTTTTTGGCAATATGTGCAAGATTGGCTGGTTTGTCTTTATTTCCCATTTGTTTCTCCGTGCAGGAAAAGAAACCTGTCTTTGTTAGGATACACTAATCACAAGATTGTGTATTCAGGTGTGCACCTGTCTGGAGGCCAGAGGACTTCAGGTGCTGCTCCTTGTGCCACCTGCATTTTGTGTTTTGAAACAGGCCTGGAGTTTGTCAACTAGACTACTGTACCCCTACCAACAACCGCCCCCCCCCCCAAAAAAAAGAGCCTAACATTCACATTTTTAACGTGATTCTGTGACAGGAGGTGGGTGCTGATTGACACCAAGGACCAGCTCTCAATGTCATCTAATTACCCACCACAGGCTCCTTCTCCAAACACTATACACAGACTTAATTAAGCGACACACAGAACACCAGAACAGGGCACAGGTCTAAGGCCTGGCCTAGGTTCTAATTCTGGCCCCTTCCTGGTAGTTATATTGTCTTAGAGCTCTTAATCCTCTTAATACGTCAACTTCCTCAGCTCCAGAACAAGGTGTTTCCTCAGAAGGACAGCACAAAGGCTCTGTATGCAGGCTGCTAACCTGCTGCTTCTACGATGCAGATTCTCCAGGCTAAAAATGACATGGCAATGAAATGAATGATCTGTGGGTCTGTCTGGATTGAGGTCTGGGGATGTGAGCACCATTATAAATGCCAAGGAAAATCTAGAGGACTAAGGGTATTTAGGATGAGACCCAGTTTCATGTATTTTGAGTCAAGTCACACGTTAGTTTCAGACCCAGCAGGCTTCCATGTGGCCCAGTGTAGCTAACCCTTACTCAATCCTAACTGCCAGGTAGACTGAGTACCACCTAAACCCTTGATTTCAAGTTCACCACTGCACCATGCTTTGTCTACACAGCTCTCCTATGGCAGATGCCACTGACCACGTCCAGGACGGCTTCTCCGAGTGCTTGCTGCACACAAGTGTCTCTCTCCAGAGTACACACCAGACAGCTGCCTTAGTGAGGACATTTCCCAATGCTGTCCTGCTTGCTAAGTTCACCAGCCCCCAGAGAACTGTCCTTCACTGAGATCTCTAGACTTTTCCCTAGGCACAGACCATTGGACTTTAATGTGAAGTCATGTGTGCAGGATTCATGTGTGGCCCTGAGTACCAACCAGAGTTGTTCTGTTCAGCCACTTCAATCTTGTCAGCTCCGCATTATTCTCTTTAGACTTTTCAAGTACATACCTGTCTACATCACTTTCAGGAGAGACTTCAGCCACTGTTCTGAAGAAACCAGCCTAAGGCACCATGCACATCCACACAGCTTAAGGTTTCTTGTGACCATAACTCCCCGACAGCTCATGTAAACAGCAGCCATCTCCCTGCTGTCCTCTTGCTGGAAAGCTCAGTGACATCTGAGTGACATGTCACCTTTAAAAAAACCTCTCAACCTGTCTTCTGAAAAAAACTTTTCTGACTACCATGTCTCTGTAGCTGTCCACTTGACATTTCTAGCATGTTCCTTAGGAACCTTGATGTAGCAGGTCTAAATTATAACTGACATTCCTTTGACATAAGCCTGCTGTCTTTCTACCTTCCTTGTCACACATCAGGATCCTTAGAAAAAAACTCATTCCAACCAGGTATTAATCCAAACTCTCTGAATCATTGAAACAGCACGAAGCTGGTTTAGGCCAACTCTGCAGCTTCATGGCCTCCCTGTTCATCTTCCTCTGTGCTAAGTCTCTCTGAAAAAAAAAAAAAAAAAAAAAAAAAAACAACAAAACTTTATTTATTTATATTATTTATAGACTATTCTGCCTGCATGTGTGCCTGCAGGCCAGAAGAGGGCATCAGATCTCATTATAGATAGTTATGAGCCACCATGTAGTTGCTGGGACTTGAACTCAGGACCTTTGGAAGAACAGCAAGCTTCTTAACTTCTGAGCCATTTTTCTAGCCCATGCTAAGTCTCTTGTTGCTCAAGTGCTTTTTCTGCTCCTTCTGCCTGCCACGTTCTTTCTTCAAATGTCCTCCGGGTGCAACCCCAACAATCTGTCATGACCCTCACCTGCCTCTGCCTCACTGAGCACGCTGATGCCCTTCAGCATTTGCTCTACCCTTCCAACACATACTACACTGTCACAAGTGGCTACTTAACTCAGCTTAACTCATCCGTGTGAAAGGATCTAAACACATCCGTGTGAAAGGGACTAAGCAACAAAGAGCAGTCCGTGCTTCATGTCAGCAAAGCTTGCCCTCACCCCAGCATGATTGTGTGTGAATGGAAACAGAAGTCTGTACTTCCTAGCCTCCCAGCTATTACGTGTGGTACAGTAATGAAGTTACAGCCAAAAGAGAATGAGCAGATCTGTAACTTGCAGGTGATTACAGTAGTAATAGTTAGGTTTCCTAAGCACAGGTGGAAAGCTGCTGGCAGCCTGGAGCTTTCAATGCTAGCATGCAGCAGAGGCTCCTGGTTGCAGTATCAGCCTTTGTCCCTCAGGCAAACAAGAAACCAACTCTTATTGTTCTTGGGTGGTTACTGTATTTCAATGACAGTCCTGACAATGCCTAACAGGGACAGGCACTGAGACAGCCTCTCTCATCTAGGGAACATGCCGACTCATCAGGGAGAAACTCAGCTTAAAACAATGAAGAGATGTTCCAAGCAGTTTGTTTATTCCTCAGTCCTATACCACCAGTGCTGACCTTACGAGTAAGCACAGGAGCTGGGAGAGTAAGGGCATCATAGACCCACTCTCCATCAGCACTAGAATATCAGCCAGTCAGCTAGTCAGCAACTACAGCCACTAGGGCAGCTAGGAACAAGAACATGTGGCAGACAAGCAATAACTACAATCTGTAGGCCTAGGCTACTTAACACGTGGATTATTTCTGTATGTTCAGCAGGGCCACAGAGTCATTAAAAGCTATGTAAATGCTAAGCCAAGATTTAGTCTACAGTATTTTCTATTAGATTGCATTGACTCAACTTCGCATGCAGCAGAACCACTTCAGAACCAAGGGAGAGGTGTTCAAGAAATGTTTCTCAGATATTACTAGGGTAGGAATTCAAAGAAATTCAAAGTTTCATTGTTTCACCACTCCCTGTGACATTCATAATTACTTCTAGTATCATCCACTTTACAAATATACTTTTTTTTTTCTGGGCAGTCATAATTTTATGCTATCCATCAAAATAATAAAACCTCAAGAGCTGAGACATTTAGCCTGAAGATGAAGTGATATATTAACTTCTTGATCAAATGCCAGAGCTTACAGATGAAAATGAAACAGACATCAATAATTACAGCTTGTACTGCAGTTGGTTTCTAAAGCTCCAGGTTCAATGAACAAGTAATAACTGGACAGACACACCCTTTAGAAATGAGAGGTGGGAAAGGATTACCTCATTCCATCCTCATACCTGTAACTGAGCAAGCCCCGTATAGCAATTTAACAAGAGGTAGCCCACAAACTCAGGAAGTGACAGGTAGCGATTGCTCAAGTGGTACTAGACACAGGAAGTGAATAGACCTAGGGAGAAACCTGGCACAGAAGCATTTGGGAGTGGAAGCACTGTAGCCGAGACTCCCCACCCCCGCTGCTCCCTGTTCATTCCTGCATTTTATAACCCTAAGAAGTCTGATCTGAATGTTACAGACATATACTAAATACCCAATGGTTAAAAATGCTATCTCACTTGTTAAATTGTATTTTCTCCAGTTTAAAAATGGATTACTAATAATACCAATAAAATGTAATTATGTCTCACTTAATTCTTAATTTTACAAGCAGATCTAAAAACAATGTACTTGGTGGCACTCATAAACTGTCCCACCAGAGATCAGATTTAACAAGGCTAGCAAACAAGAAGCTCCTGAGAGGCCACTGATAAGGTTGAGGACACCCTAGCAACAACCACCTGCAGAACACTCACTAGTGAGCAAAGGAAGAGGCGTTGAAGAGGTACTATATTCCATCCCAGGCCCAGAGCAAAGGGCAGTGGCTCCTAAGTTCCTCTATGGTCATCACAACCCACACACTGGCTTGTTCTATGCTGGGGTCAAGGATTTCTTCCAGTCATTCTGCTGATTACAGCCACAATACCAAGGCCAGTATGGAGAGGACATAAAACAATACAGACTAAAGAATGTAGCTCTGCATATTTATCAAACCTACAGAATACTCAATCGCCAAGATGGAAAACAGCTGCTTACTTTAGTATCTTATAAAGGTCAGGAACACATATGAGCAAAGTGCAATGAACACCGTAGAAGAGGGAGCCAGGAGATGGGGAGGAGTGCTGTAGCATGCTGTCTTTTAGGCTTGAAGGCTACCACTCATATGAAACCAGGAGGCTGCACAAGATCACGCCATTTCAACACAGATGGGAAGGAAGATTCCACCCCTAGCTGAAGAGCTATTTGCAGTGATGGCTATTGGATGAGGATATTTCTTTGGAGCAGTGATCATTCATAGGTTACCAAAGGAAGTACTCACATCCCTTTGTATGTAGGCAGCACTAAGACTCAGTAGGCTGTTAACATCATGACTTTTAAGTACCTCAAGGTGAGGAGGACATGTTGGGGAATGCGAGCAGTAGATGGGGTATGTATGATCAAGATACACTGTATATACATATGAAACTGAAAAAGAACAAAAATATTCTTTAAACCACTAAATTTTTTTAAAAGTACACATATATATTAATAAAATGTCTCAATATGTCACTGAAACTTAAGAGCACACTGTGCTTGCTAGGACAAAGTTAAGTTTGAAAACTAAAGACATGTTCTAACTAATTCATAATAAAAGTACATCAAGTGGCCTGAGGAGACAAGCTTAGTGCTGCAAGTTAGAGGCCTAGAATTCAGATCCCCAGAATGCATGTAGAAGTTGGGCAGCCATGGTGGCCTTCTGTAATCCTAGCAGTTAGGAGGGAGAGACAGTTAAGCTGATTAGCTGACCTGAACATAAACACATATACAAACAAATGCATACCACACATATATACACAGCGTATGTGGAAAAGCACGTAACACGTGCTTGCTGCCTGAGTCTGTAAAGCCCCCAGCTTTACGAAGCACTTTCAGGTCTGTTACCGGGTTAGGAGGCACTGGTGCTACAAACCTCAATCTACATTTGCTTCTGAAAAAAGATTTTCATGTCAACATTTTATCCAAATACCACTATTTATTTCATCAGTCAGAGCTAAGACTTTGGAAGAGCATAAATTTTAAGCCAATAAATAAACAGTTGGCTTTAAGAAATATTAAACTGACATGCAAAGCGTTTTTATCCCTGCTACAGACTAAAGCTACAGGCACCTTCTACAACACAAAAAAAATTGAGTTGGTTCTGAATTTGATGACCATGTTTCAAAATGAGACCCAACACAACATCGTTATTGCCTTGTATAATATACTTTTTAAGATATACATTTCCAAAAGCACAGCATTAATCTTTCCCTGACAAAGCGAACATAGACATTTTAAAAGTAATACATTCACATTTTAAGAATTTTAACTTCTTGGGCTGGGGACGACTCAGTGGGTAACAGCAACAGCACTTGCTGCACAAGCAGGAGGAACTGAGCTTGAATCGCCAAAACCCATGTAAAAAGCCAGGCATGGCAGTGTGCAAGCCTGAGCCCAGTGCTGGGGTACAGAGCCAGGAGCAAGGCTTGACACACTCCAGCATCATTCCACGTTCAGTGAGAAAGCTGTTCTCAAATGAGTGCTAGAGAAGAATGCCCAAGGCATGCAGCAGCACACATAAGCATGCACACACTGTGCACACACACACACATACACACACAAGGACTCAAAGTTCTCATCAGTTGCTAACAGCCTAAGTTACTAAAGTACTTCAAAGACAGCTTAGACAAAAGGTGTGGACACAGTATCAGACTTAAAATGTGAGGTTTACAGATGTCACCTAACATTCAAATGGCATTTTGCTTCTGTCTGAGGCCTGTCCCCAAAATAAGTGTTTACAACACCATGCTTGAGATTTATGATCAACGGCAGAAGTCAGAATTTAACTGCTGATTTACAGTCTTGGCTGAGGTATTTAACTGTCATCAGAACTAATTATAGCAAGCTTGAGATTACATATTTAAGCTCTCCTTTTGGTGAAAGAAACAGAATGTTCTGCTGAAATCAGAAACATCCCGAGGGCTCCTGAGCAAGAATGCACTACCAACCTTACTTTCAAAACCAACATGGTAAAGCTCAAAATTACTGTTCCTCAGTAAGCTGTGCTGGCCTCAGGTACTCAAGACAGCAAATCATGTTACTAACACTGTACCAATGGCCTCAAACATACTAATCTCACTCAAGAGTAACTGAAAATCACATCACTAATCAAATTCAAGATCAAAATCAAATTTGCTTCTTGTGGAAGAAGCAAATGTACAAGTTGAAGCTTCAGGGACCAAAGTTATCACTGATTCACAAAGAACCCTTATTTCACTGTGGCCAGAATAGGAAGGACAATGACTACACCCTGTGGGCACCACTGATGGCCCAGGAATAATGCTACCATTTTATTGTTCTAATGAATAAGGTATCCAAACTGTCACCCCAAATAAAACACCAAGTATGAGCCCAGATAGACGCAAAAGCCATCGCCCTTCCTCATGCAATCCTTCCTCCTTACTTTCTGGCCACAACAGTACACTTCAAAACTTTCCATGTCCACAAGAGCAGGCAGTTGGGAGATGTGACTTCTCTGTCTGACCACCCTCCCATACGGTTGTTCTCTACTCAGTTAAAATGGCCCCACTGACATAAAAGCTCAGAATGGGGCCTGGCATGGAAAATGTGCTGTCAGAAGTCACTAGACCCACAAAACTGAATGTAAAGAAACAGAAAATTAAGACAGAGGCATGTTCCAGGGCCTTACATAAGAAAATATCCATACTAGGAACTTTCTCAAAGATAATCCATCTTGTTTTAGATAAAATCTGGGAAATGTGTAGTGAGTGGAAAAAATATTCCTATACTGTTACACAAACATGTATGTTAAACAGTATGATTAGCATACCATGCATAAAGTAGGTTCTGTAAGTAAACAGTACTCAGGGCATCCCCGAAGGGTGCCTATTCATGAAGACATGTCGGTGGATAGCCAATACCCTGGGTCCTGTGTTTGTACACCAGTGTTTCTAAACTAAATAAAGGTAACATTGATAGTTGGACTCTTCACTTGTTTTTCATATAGAGAAAATTTACATATCACCATAAGTTAATAAAATTGTTACTATTTTAAGTCTAAAATATTCAATTATAATCATGACTCATTTTTCACAGTATCCACATATGGTCTTGCTGGTTATCAAATGACTTTTCAAAGCCTCTTCCCATTAGGACTGTAAAACACATACCAAAGGACAATGATTTCACCGGAATCAGTTCTCTCTTTAGTCTCATTAATTCTATCTTTTAAGGAGTAGCAGGGAGAAGGGGTAAAAACAAATGAGCTCTTAGACAATCCAAAGTTATATTATCTTAAGTTACAACTGTGTCTAGCACAATCAGACCATTTCCTTTTCAAAGAACAATCATAATTCAAAGAATGACATGGTTGACAGATATTTAGAAAGGCATTTTCTAGGCAAAGCTGAATTTAAATCATTCTCTAGATACTAAAATGTGTCTACTTTTTACTATAATTATTTCTACTGACATTAATCAATTGCTTTTACTACATGACTATGAAATATTAATTCTTCCTCCAAAATAACCAATAATTATTTTTACAGAATTAAATAGTTAAAAGCCATTTGTAAAGTCAGTAACAATTGAGAATTTTTCTATTTATGACTAATCCATTATAAACAAAAGTCATTCGTAAAAACACAATTCTAGAAAAAGTGCAGGCATGCTAAGAACAGATAAGGAAGTCCAAGGACCTCACAGGATATGCTAGACCAAGCAGATCAAACACAAAATTGATTTTAAACTGTATGCTTACACAAACAAATAAATAAAATTCTATCCTTTTTTCTTGTACATATGCTTAAAAATTCTTACACAAATATAAAAATGTTCATTTTTTTCACAAACTTCTTAGAAAAAAGACTGAAAAGAGTTTATAATCAGCTCCCAAGTTTTACGCTTATCTTTTTCTATCTTTATCAATTTCCTGACACATTTAACCTAAGTGGGAAAGTCTTTTTGTCAAATGAAGCATGATAGTCTATAAATAAATGTCTTGAAGAACTCTGCAAGATTACATATATCCCATGTTGCTTTTGGTTTCCCATCTCTTCTTTGCTTCAAACCTAAAATAAAGAGCATAAAAGTCTCAATTTATTTCTAAAATAAAATATTCTACTAAAATAACAAGTTTAATAAGTGACCAAAGTGCTGAAACTTTCACAAACACCACAGGCTGAGGAAATGCCTCCACATTTATAACCTTATAAACATTTCACCAAGACTTAAAACATTAGATTAAGTGGCCTACAAACTGGATTCAATGGATGCATAGACTCTCTATAATTCTTACCAAGTCAACAGAATCATGACATTTTTTTTTTTCAGTTTTTAAAAATTATTGTTATTTTATGTGTCTGGTTATCTTGCCTGCAGGTACATCTGTCTACAATATGAATGCCTAGGCCCCACAGAAACCAGAAGAGGGTACTGAATCCTCTGAAACTGCACAGCTGTGAGCCACCATGTGTGTGCTTGGAACTGAACCTGGTCTTCTTAGTGCTGAGCCATCTCTCCCATCCCAGGACCCAGGACAGAGGTCTCAAATGAACTCACCCCCATGCCAGCTTCTTCTTCTTTCGAGCAGCCTGTGAGTTTTCAGCCTCCTTTTTGGCTTTAACAAACTTGTGGCAAGCAATTGCTTTGGCAACTTTTACACCGAGCTAAGAATTATGGAAGAAAAAAAAAATGTGAAAAGGGATATTCTAGCTAGCGCAAGAATCATAATAGTATAAAAAATTGGGAGCAAGCACATGGTTAGAACACGTCTAAAACTAAGAAACCCTATCCTCAGGCCCCTGAACCAAGCATAACAAATACACAGATACGGCTCTTTTCCCCTCCATTACCCACAGATCCTGCACCCCACTTGCACCGTCTCCTGGACAGAAATCCTTCCCAAACTCAGACCTTTTGAGGGTCCACAAAGGTAGTAAGGAAGCCCTTCAAGCTATCTCAGCAATTCTGTAGGCTGAACAGGAATTTGCCCTGATAAGCCTGCAAACAGACTGACAGAGACATCAACTTTCTTTGCTCTGGGCTAGAATTACAGCAACTCAGTATGGTCACACCAGTTATCTTGTGCTCATCAGAAGCTCTGATTGGCAGTCATAGACAGGATTAATGAAACATGGGGAAGCTAATTACTACTTCATAAATGCACTCTGCATGATGGGCAACAGCTTTTAAGTCTCTGAGAGAGAAACGAATGTAAGAGGAGTCAGAAAGTAAAGAAGCTGGACTCCAGGACCCAGCTGTTCCCTGTTCGTGCTTCCCTTACTGGTAACTACTGGCCTACAAGACTGATTTCACATGAACCCCAACCCAAACGTCTCCTCTAGCTCAGCCTGGAAGCCCTTGTTTCTGCATTTCTCTAGCATTTACCAGGTTGCAAAAAATTTCCTAAGAAGCATCCGTAGTGCAGCAACACTGGTCCATGAGTTTAATGTAAACTGTCCATTCATGTGTGATTCAGATCCATTAAAAACCGGGGTGAAGCCAGCTTGTACGATGGGACATATCTGGAGTCCCAGCAAAGGGATGCTACACCATGAGGTGAAGTTATCCTGCAGGATGAGCACAGGCCCTTAAGGGCTGTATAGCCACACTCCATCTCAAAACAAAGAAAGCTCTAAATCAACAAAAGCTTTCAATCTTTCTGATCTTTCTTGGCTTTTCTATTCTTTCATTCAACTAAACACGTATTAGAAGACAGGCAGACTCATGGAAGAGAGGAAACAGGCAGCCACTTAAATTAGCCCATCAGAATCTGAGTTTTAGAGCTCAGCACGGCAGGGACTGAAGGGCTATGTATAAGAAGTCAGTTTAGGAAGGTGACATCTGCAAAGCGTCTCTCAGCTGAGCTTGACCAACACCTCTACAGCAAGATAACGTAATCAATACATCTGAGAAAAACAGACCTGGTTTTTCAGTTCAGGAATTCATGTGAGTTCATGTACTCACACATGTACATATCGGCAGAAGGCAACAACCAAAGCAAGCTGCAACCACCAAAGCAAGTAGTTAAGAGCAGTAAAACCACAGGAAGAACCAAAAAGGATCTAAAAATTCACTTGAGAAAACAGAGCAACCTCAGGATCTTCTCAAAATACAAACCAATGCTAGCAGCACAAGTGCGCGGGAACATTTGCAGATGCTTCTGCCAGCCACTGGAGACAGCACTAAGCCATCCATATAGGGAATCATTTTATACAATGGGTGAGAAAGAACTATGGCTGCCTCCATGCTGGCTTTGTTCTCTTAACCCTCTTCTTTTCCAGTTCTTTATCACAGAAAAGTTCACCTAAGTTAATCCCCCACCACCCCCAAAATGCTAACAACTAGATGGAAGATGGCTCCATGGCTAAAACAATACAAATATGAGGACTTGAGTTTGAATCCCTGGACCCCACATAAAGATGGACATGGTAGCAAATGTATCTGTAGCTCCAGTGTTCCTATGGAGAATATGGGAGACAGAGGCAGGACAATCCCTAGAAGCAGCAGGGCAGGGCAGGGCAGCATAAGGTGGCCATGATACAAGAAATCCTGTCTCAGACAAGCTGGAAAGTGAGGACTGACATTCAAGTAAGGACTGAACACACAGAGAGAGGGAGAGAGACAGGAAAAAGAAATGCTAAAGTCTAATGAAGAGGCTGGGCACCACTACATCTAAGGAGAAGAGCAAACTCAGAGAAGGCTCAGTGGTACCTATTTTCTTAAGATGGATTCCCGTTCACTGAAAACCTATGTACTTGTCATACAGGACAAAAAAAAAAAAAAAAGTCATCACCTGCTGCTTAGGTTAGCGCAGTGTCAAGCGAATCTCCAAATATCAATGACCTAACTTTTTCTTGTTTCTCTTAAGTCTCTGAGGACAGGCAGGGCCCCATACATCTTGTGGTACCAGCATGAGGCAGAACTGGAGAGCCTCTTCCTCGCTCATAAAGTAACACAGATACTGTTTCTGATCAGAGTTAATCACAGAACTCCAGCTAAATGCAAGGGGATTTGGAACTATGGGAGTAAAGTGGACACCTGGGGAGCACTAAGTGAACCTAAGAAGTTGTCTGCTGTCTCAAGAAGCAGCTTGTGACTATTGAAGATGCTCAGTGAGATGCCAACAACTTGGGGATGACTTAATCTCATTCCTCTCCCACTCCCTGAGTATCAGTACTCCACTCCTTTGCATTACAAACCAAGTAAGAGGCTCCAAAGGTGTAATCAGTTAGCAGTTGATACTTAAACAACAAACCAAATAATGCACTGACATGATATAGTTTCCAACTCTCCCATGTCAAAGTTCTATTTACCTCTCAGCCTCTCTGTATTATCTAAATTCAGTAATGACCTTAGTGAAGAAGCGTATGATTCAACCCAGATTTGCTATATACCATTATCACAAACTGCTGTTAACAAGTCACAGTCCTTCACTATTAACTTACTGATGTTCCTAGGCTGGGTTCCCCAGATAGAAGACACACAAACCACAGTGCTCCCATGACTCTACATCTGACCACAGCCAAATGGAAATGCTTCCAGTGTTCCTGCAAAGCTAAAACCAAAGCCAAGCCCAGAACCACCAGCATCATGGTAAAGTTAGTACAATCAGAGCACAGTAAAAACGTTTAAGAACTCCTTGCAGTGCACAATGGGCTCCATCAGTTTGTGAACTATGTGAATACACTAGCAGATTCCTAGGAGCACTTTTTGGTAATGTTCCTATAAGGATATATGGTCTACCTACTTAAGGCTATGACCAGGTTAAAGGGGATGTTCTTCAACCAATAAACAGTAAAACAAGGCTGCTCTATGTAATGCGTGTTCGTTTTTTGCTTTTATAGAAAAAAACTTTTGATTGTAATGTTGGTGAAAATCCACAGTTTTTCACCTTCGCATTCTTCAATGAATTTCTTTCTTTCTCCACTTATTTCTGTAGAAAAAGAAATGGAACAAAAGATATATGGAAACACAAAAGGATAATAAGGCTTTCAATGAAGAGACAGTCAAGAAGAAACTTATTTTTTCAGTCAAGATGACAAACCTGAGTTTCAGATTATAAAAGAATATTGTGCTGTACTTCTCTACGACAAACAAATAAAACAGGTGAACAAGAATCAATCTTTCACTTCTATAAAAGGAAAAAAAAATGCATCTTCCTGGTCAAAAGCTTGGTCAATAGCTATTACACTGAATAAAAATAAATAAATAAACAGTTTGGGGTCATCAGATAACTATAATAACACAATGTAAGACTTTTTTAATGACTAAAAATACATACAGAATTTCTTGTATGTGTAGCCAAAGTATCAGCATTTTCCATATAGAACATCCAATATTTTGCTGCATTTTAATTAAGGTGTCTAAACATTATCACAAAGAACTGCAAATTGGTCAGAGCATGCGGTAAGGAAAATTAAGCTCTAAAGGCTTTTTATCACCATATTTCAGGAACCAAGGGTGTAAAATGTTCTAATTTGGGATATATTAAAAGCCATAAAAGGTCTTTCAAAAAGATTAATGGTACTTTGCTTGGATTTAAGATAAGGCTTTAGCTGGTTGGAAAAGCAGGGCCCTGGCTGGACCCTTGAGGCATTCATCTTTACAGCCACTTGGAAGATTTGTAAAAGCGTCTGCACAACCTCAAGCAAATGCACCACAATGTTTTTTTAAAATTCCTTTCAATTTTACAGGTTCAGTGTGTGTAAATCACATTGGGTCATAAAATAGATATAATGGCACATTCTTATAAACACAGTGCAGATTAAAAAAAAACTTCAAAATAGAGTTAATACCTCTTGCAAATGTTGTCATAAAGTTTCCTGATAATCATTTGAAGCATCTGATTCCAACAGCTTAATCTAACACAACTATAAACTGCTTACCCATTTTATAGAATATTTCAGTCATCTCAAAATTGCTAGTATGTAACAGAGTCATGAAGTTTTCCTCCCTTTTGAACACTTTCAAGGCACTTATTTAAAAATACCAATTATCATACTTTAACTTTTTATAGAATAATAGGTCTCGATGAAAAATATTTATGCCATTCTCTTTTGTTCTTTAATTAAATGAAAACAGATGTTTTCTGAAGTAAAGCAAAACCATTACTGGAGTACTTAAAGTGTTAAGGTCTTTAATTTTTATATCAGTTTGGTCGACAATTCCTGATTGTCTTTACTCAAGCTCAACATTAATGTCAAGCAAGTTACCTAGGAGACGAAAGAGATCAAAGAGACAAAAAACCCTCCAATGTCTGATTAATCAAGCCTGCAAACAGCTTATTTCTTTTAGCCTGCATGCAAGTATGAAAATGAGATTCTGGGAGCCGAACACTGCAGATTTGTTCATTCTTATCAGAACAAAGCCAGCGGCAGCTTATTTCATGGATCATTGGCACTGTCATCAGCGCGACACAGAACGGTGACAGCTCCTCATTTTGAAGCTTGAACAAAATTAGCAAAAAGTCGGCACAAATTAGCCTCTCATCTTTTTAGTAATATGACATTATTCATTTACTTTTTATCCAATTTTTAATTTTTTCTTTGTCAGCTATCCCTTTCTAGTGCTCTCGCATGCCATCATAAAATGCCTTCTGAAAAACAAGCAAAGAAACAATCAAACTTAAAATAACACACAAAGTTCAGAGCAAAGAACAAGCATTTCCAATGGCCAGTTCTGCTGTGTTTTAAAATTCAGTTTCCAAACTTTGCAATAATTGCTTTTTAAAAACAGTTCAGGATGCCAGTGTATCTCAAGAACGTAACAGAGCTGAGAGGTTTCATGCAAACCCCAGCTTAGGGTAGCATCTGCCATAGGAAACTCTAGATGCCTGTGTTACACTGGTCTTTCTCTCCATGGTCACACCTGAGATGCCAGAATTCTGACAACAGCCCAAACTACAACTAACCTCATAATTTAACCAGCTTTTCAATCAAGTTCTTTTCTTTGTGTTATTGCATCTTGTTTCACTGTCATCTTGAGGGGTGTATGCATACATAAGCTGACACGTTTGCCAGTTTGTCTATCACATTAGTGTCTAAATGTACAACCAGACAGATACTTACTTTATACCTATAATTTCTTACCAGTTTATTTCAAAGCACAAACAACAGACCTCAATTTAAAAGACATTAGGAAAACAGATGGACCCATGCATATGATATGATCCATACACTCAATTTTGACTTAATAGTAAAATAGTTTACATAACGCCTGTTTTAGTAACTTCAAATTATATGTAGATTACAATATTCCAAACAGGAAAAAAAAGATGTTATAATGTTGAAATTACTCCTGGATCTTGACATTTATATTCAAGCAACTTATTCCATTCATAAAAGAGAAAAAAGGCATTAAAAAAATTAACCATAAGCTATTAGATGCTTTCCACAGGCCCATAAGAAAGACAGTTTTTGAAAGAACTGTAGTACTGTTTTCAGCAATTTCTTTATCTCTGTTCTTCTAAGTAAGAAAGCCTATTAACAAGCTTTGAACTTAAAATCACATTTACAATAATGTGCCATCAACAGTTTTATAAGCTAATTAGAAAAAGATTAATTAATGACTGGCTGCTAATAAAATGGCAATCATGAAGAAAGAAACCAAGGGTGCTAAGCTTCAACTACCACCAATTAAGAGCTAATTACAAACAAATTATATATGTGTTTTGCTGTGGGCTTTAATTTACTAAAATGGTTTTAATTAAAAGAGAAAACATGCTGATTAATTGAACTGCAGAAAAAAATCTACAGTATAAACTGTGCTTTGTCTGTCTCTTTAATTAGACTTGTAACATCTGAAATCTTTTTTAAGGTTAGTTAAAAGCACAGATAAACATAATTAAGACAGCGCATAAGGAATGCCCTTCGAGGTGAACAGCCAGCCAGACCCCAGAGGTTAAAGAAAGCATCCACAGTCAATGAGATGTGAAAGAGCACACCTGGAAACACAGACCGATGTCCTTCGCTAAATACCAATCTTACTTTTCTGAGACCAACACACTCCGTCTTTGAAGCTGCAGGCTTTTTATGGAATGAAAGAAATCTTTAAACTAGAGGTAAAGGAATTCGCTCACAGTCCTTCCCTCACAGGGTCAGACAACAATTACTCATGCACTGTGCTAAGCTCCTCTATATTTAACAACTAACTTGCTTGTTAGAGTTAAGGAGAATAAGGCTTTAAAAAATTAAAACTACCATTTTAAAGCCCCCTAGACTATGTGCAGACAACAAGAGGATAGCAAGGAAAAACGTCTGAATTAAAACACACTGAGAGATGACTGAAGTTAGTATCAGTCCTGGACGATCCTCAGCAGATCCCTGTTGCCCCAAGGAGAGAGCTCCCATGTCCAGTAGGAGCTGGTAGAACTGCCTGGCAGCATTCCCTGACAGGGCTTTTCCTCCCCCATGCTCTATCCTCTCTCCTACTGCCAATTCCCAGTGGAATACACCAAAAAGAAGAGGATGCTAAATTGTACTTATGACTAGAAAGAGCTGTCAATCAAGCAAAGGTCAGGACTGGAAGGCAGAACAGGATTAAGAGACAAAATATATTTTGCTGGAGTTTGCAGACATCCACACAAAATGACCATCAGTAAAACCTACCACCTGCTTTTAGAGAAAACTCATAGTGGTCAGCATTTGTCAAACATACCCCTGGATAACTGCAACAATAGGTCCCTTGCATAAATGTAAAATATTGGTTGGAATAAAGGCACATTTACTTGTGTGTGTGTGTAAAATCAATACTGTATTTTTACTGTTTCAACCCAGTCTTCAAATGCCAGAAATCACAATATCTGTAACTACAGAAAGGATGTGTCCTTCTACAGCAAGGCTGGATGTTCCAGCAATAAATTTTTATAATGGTTAACTGGAATACAGTGTTCAGCATTGTATCTGATCAAACAGTTTTGACTCAGAAACTTAGTTACTGGGTTTTTGGAAGATATTTTTTTCCCAAAAAAATATTCATGAAAACAGGAACAGGGCCATTTTGCCCTGACACTGGACAGGTAGACTGAGGTACATCCGAGGAGAATTTTTAGTTAAAGGAGTGGTGACTCAATTGAGAGTGGGCACACTGCTTTTCTACTGAGTTGGTTTGTATCTCCTCAAGCTAACAGAGGAGAGTCCTTTCTATACAATGTAAAACTCAACCCATCTGCTGCCCACTAAATTAAATACAGGCTTTAGCACTGAATTTCAAAGTACTTGTTTCTACAGGTCATTTTAGACTGGAGCGTGCCTTATGATGAAGAAAAGACAGCCGAGGATAGAGGGTGAAAGGATCACAGTGAGTGAGCAGAATGCCCTGCCAAGTCAGAGGTCAGTTCAGCCAGACATGCCCCAAACAAGAGTTTAAAGAAAGAAACTTTTTTTTTTCAAGATGGAACAGTTTCACTAGTATAACACAAATCCACAGATATGTGCCAGCTTCTCCTCAGAAACTGTGAAAGTGTGGGGTGGGCACATGGGCAGGAGGGGCCTTCTCAGAGCAGTCTGCACTGCAGTTATTCCTGAAATGACAGCCCCACTTAGGCTTACACTCGGGACTTTTAAGTCACCCTTTCCCCTCAAGCCAGCGTCCACGGACACTCAGTCATCACAAATTTGAGGGACACATTTCTGGGAAATTCTATGCTTGCTGCATCACCATGTAAGCACACCAACAGCTTAATTTTGACATACTCTCTTTGAGGGCTGTTTTCAAGCACTATTCACAGAAATGGTTCTATTAACTTCATTTTTCTCAAAATCGATGCTGCCCTACTCGCTTCACAGGCTTTTAAATGTTAAATATCAAAATGAGGTTGACCTATGGCTGGAAAGGGCTTTAAGGACTTGGGGTCTGCACCTCTGAGCAAAGGCTTTATCAGCAGGCCCCAGTCACTGCTTCCTGAGAAAAGCCAACGGTGCTGTCATTAAAAACCAATCTCCCTGAATTTCAAAAGGACACCTACACGCATACATACACTCTATTCATAAAGGCCTCTGCCCCAAACTCATACTTCTCTAAATTCCCATCTCATCCTCACAGTGACTGGCACGAAGGGGTGAACATGAGAACCTAGAGATGGAAACCATTCCTTGCCGAAGCTCTTCCTGACTGTTGACTGGCCGTTTCCTCATGGGTGCTCAAAGGATGTGCAAAGCACTGGTGTCTTTCTGAATCTTTGCCAGAATAGCAATCATGACCCAGCTGTCCTTTCAGTTATCCAGGATATAAACTACTGGTTTTTCTTTTAATCAGAATTCATTAAGTTCACAGTAAATAATTTGAATTTACCAGAACACAGGTTAACATGTGTATCAAAGTAAAAGGACAACTGAGAAAGACGTTATCTCCCCATGTGCTGAAAACAGTATGTCTAAAGCAATCTCATTTGTCATAGAGTATGACAGGAAAGGACAGATAGTGCAATAAAACGCCTAGTCAGCACAGCAAGATGAGAAGACACCAAACTTACAGTCCCAGCGTCCTGAAAGAAATCCCTTTCTGAAACCTGTCGGCAGCTCACCAGGGCTAGAGCAGAATTAACAACACACAGCTGGCATAGAATAGTACAGGAAACTCCTTCCCTACCCAGCACACCACTTAGGAAACTGCCCAGGTTCATAAGATTAGTATGGATTCAGAAAACAATCTATACTCTAATACCTCACACTTAAGCTAATTTTTAATCTTAGTTTGCCAAGTAATAAAAGTACTGTCAAGTGTGGCTGGAGGGATGGCTCAGAATTAAGAGCACTTGCTGCTCATGCAGAGGACTAGAATCCAGTTCCTAGCACCCACCTCAGGCAGCTTACAACTACTTGTAACTCCAGCTCCAAGAGATCTGACACCTCTTCCGGCCTCCTTGGGCACCTACACTCACATGTGTGCTCGTGCACAAATAAACAAACACATATATAATTAAAACTTAAATAAATCTTTTTTTTTAAGACAGTGTTTCTCTGTGTAGCCTTGGCTGTTCTGGACTCACTCTATAGAACAGGCTGGCCTTGAACCCACAGAAATCCAACTGCCTCTGCCTCTCAAGAGTGCTGGGATTACAGGCATGTACCACTGCACCCAGGTAAACAAATCTTTTTTAAAAGTAAAATCAAATATTGCTTTAAAGATCTAAAGTCATTTGGCAATCACAACAATAACTTAAAAGAAAAACAGAAAAAAAACCCAGCAACAGATGCTGAAACAGATGAAAGTGTAAAAAGGGAGCATGTATAATCTCAAACTACCTCTCCATAAGGTACTTATTCATCACAAAGGGGAAACAATTGCACAGAGGAGAAACTCAAAGGTACCACCCTCATCAGAGTAAAAAAAATCAAAAAGTGGCAAAAAGGGATAGTATGTGCCTCTGGAGAGTCTGAGAACACCCATGGTCACTGCTGAAAGCCATCATGAGGAAATACTAAACAAAACAAAACTGGCTTCTCCTCAAAAACAAGGAAAATGAAGACAGAGCAGCTATTCTAGATTAAAAGAACACTGCAACAGAGGACAATGTTAGAGAACAGGAAACACCTTTGCTAGAATGGAAATTAATGGAATAAATATAAATTTAAATAACATGTATGATTAAAACACCTTTTACAAATTTTGCAACTTTCTTTTTAATAATTTAAATTCCTTTTTGTATGCATGTGCATACCTGGGTCAGATCTCCCCTTCCACTATGTTGGTGCCAGGAATCTAAGTCAGGTCGAAATTGAACCAGCTTGTTGGCACTCTTTTTTGATTAACTTTTTTTTGTGTGTGTGTGAGGCATTCCCTGTGTGTGGTGATCAGAAGACAACTCCATAAAGTCAGTTCTCCCTTCCGACCTTCCCACAAATCCCTGTTATTGAGCTCAGGCTGCTCTGCCTGTGCAGTGAGCACCTTTACCCACTGAGGGGCCTCCCTGGCCTCAAATTGCGCAACTTCCTTAATAGCAAATAAATCAATTAACTCTGCTAAAAGGAACTCAGAACCTGCACTGAAACAGGCTTCTCTGCAAATTTCCCTGGTTTCAGGTAGCGGAACTAATAAACTATGTTCTGCCTTATCTTTTCTTCCACCACCAAGACAAAAAGCAGGGGTCTGCTGTGGCAGCTTTACAGTTGGAAGAGATCACACAACTCTTGGGTCTCCAAAAGAAGGATGGACAGAAAAGCAGAGCACCAGTTTCTATCCTGTAATCCTGAAAAGTACTATGAAGACAGACACACAACATTTCTAAAAGTAAGTAGGCAACCACACACTATAGTCCTGCTGGTTTTTCTTAGGTTGTGTCTTGGGCTTTCCAAGAACTATCCAGCAAACCCAGACCAGCATCCAAATTCAACGTGAAGCAGTCCTGGAACCTTGGAAGCCATGCACAGGGTATAATACTTCCTCAGCAGAAACACAGCTAAGCACCAGCTTCCTGAAAGGTTTCATTCCCAACCTACATGAAGCTGTCAGCAGCCTCTATCTAAATCCACTGCTTGATAAGGATGCAAGCCACTGACTGGCTATTGGTGCCCAGTGTGCTTCCCAGCCCAACAGCCTCCTGAGGCCCCACTTTTCCCCAGTCCCATCCTGATACCCTCCTGAGTCCTAGAGCCCCGGTAAACATCTACCCCTGCAGTCCTGTCCAAGCCCTCAAGCACTGCTCCTCCCCACTATCCCTCATGTTTCCATGGCCACCCCATCAAAATCTGCAGATGATGTTCACTAATTGGTATAATCTTGTTATCTCAGGAGTTAACTACAATTGTAAGAAACCAAGCCAGTACTTCTAACAATGGATGAGTTTCGAGTACCATACCACCAATACATATACCATGTTTGTTGAGGGAGCTCCTAGATTGACTTACAAGGATAGGAACAGAAGCACAGGTTGACATATACAGATCTTATTCACACTGAAGAAGCCACAGATAACCAATAGCTAACAGGAAACCCTACTGAACTTGTGGCACAATTTAACACATCTTCAAGTTCATTTTATTAAATAAACTTTATCTTTCCCTCCCAAAATAGTGATGAAATACTACTAAATCCAACAAGAGCTACACCATTAAATCAAAATATAGCACTTTTTAAAAATAAAATAGAGCAATTGTCAAACTGCAAGCATAACAAGCATTAGACGGTGGGAAGAATTGAATAGCTTGTAAGAAAATAGCAAACACAAAGAATATTTCATTAAAGCTCAGCTACAAGGCAACTGTGCCAAAGCTTTGATCGCTATGCTGAGTCACAGCATCCTCACAAATTAAAAACATCAAATACCTGGCTTGCATTTTTTCTTCTTAAATAAATTTTTCTGGGTATCTACACAAAGGAAGTTCCAACAGGAATTCACACAGATGCTAGTATACTCATGTTTACAGCAGCATGGTTCACAACAGTCAAATAGTGAGTGCAGTGTTTACCAGCAAGCAAATGCACAAACAATGGCACAAATACCCCAAATGTGACAGAGAAGCAAGTAGTCTTGAAATGGAAGAAAATCTGACATATAGTGCAACACAGTGAGTCTAAGGATGTTACGCCAAATGAAATACACCAGACACAAAAGCACAAACATAAGCCTTGCATACAGCGCCTACAGAAGCTGAATGCACAGGCAAAGTAGCATGCTGTTAAAGCAGGGTGGACGGGAAAGTGCACAGGAACAGTTTACGGAGTAGAGTTTCAGTTTTGCAAGATGAAGAGTTCTGGTCACAAGTGGTGGGAGAATCTGCACCATGGTGTGAGCATGCCTGACGTTACCCTTTTACACACTCAAAGTGGCTACAAGCATAAACTACAGTGTACCTTACCACAATAGAACAATTCACAAAATGTCAGTTTGCTTTGTTTGAAATATGGTCTCACTCTGTAATCCATGCTCGCCTTAAAGTTATAGTAATCTCCGTGCCTCAACTTCCCAGGTACTGTGATTACAAGCATGAAACACCACACCCAGATTAAAATGTCAACCTTTCATTTTTTCAAAGCCACATAATTGTCATTCATGCTATTTCTAGCCAATGCCTTTAATACCCATAGCTCTGTAATTTCTTTTCTGTTAGCCACTAACACATGCATATAAACATATACAGAAATATTTAATGTGACCAATTATTCTTAAAGACATAAAAAGGAAAATTTTGAAATCTGTAAGTATCTCAGAAGATTTTGGAAATATCCTTTAATGGTTCTTAAGGCATGTAGCCAAAAAGAAGGGCAAAAATTCACACACAAAAAAACTCACAATGACCATAAATGGTGGGTTTTTAAACAACTGATGATAGAAAAAAATATGCAACAGTACTTCCATAGAATAATCTACTGAAATAGAAGTTTCTAATTTCAGATTGGAAAAAAGAAAAAAAACAAAACAAAAGCCTCTTCATGAGTTAGAGCACTAAGAAAGAACCAACAATCTGCATGAATGAGCTATGATGCTTTTATTTGACTAAACACCAAGAGTGTTACAAGCTAAGGATAGGGAACCAAGCACTAAAATAAAAACCAGGGTACGGATTGCTCATGTTTTCAGTCTATAAAGAAAAAGGAACAGTAGAACAGGAAAGTACATGAAGTCCGAGTGGTAGGTCGATAGGACCCTAACTCCAGGAATGTGAGTCAGAAGCATCTTGTGACTTTGCAGTTGGAAATATATTAAATGTATAGTTTTAATTTTACCCTACAGACTGTGAGAATTAGCTGGAACCCCACAGGGCTGAGCAGTATGTAGAGAATCCACAGTAAGAGACTGTACGCAAAGACTAAGAAAAGAATGCAGGGTGTGACAGCTGCCCCACGAAGACAAACCAAGCTAGACACAAAGCAGACAAGGAAGGCACTATTCAAATTACACCTGAAAGACACCACCAACCTCAAAAACAAATAAAGCAAAAAACCTGCTGTAGGCCAGGGAAAAACAGGGTCAAATATCAATTATGCATAGTTTTTAGCCTAAGTTTGAGACCAGAATAAATTTAAAGCATTAAAGTCAACACAAAATCAAGAACTTCAAAATAAATAGTACAAAGAGAGAGAAGTATATGGGCAAAAAGAAAATTGGAATCAGTTTGACTTACCTCTCGAGTAGCTAGCTGGTTGCTCAGCTCTTCAGCCTTCTCAACATCCCATTCCTCCACAGCCTGGTCTATCCTCTTTTCAAGGCCTGACTAGAAAGAAAAAAACAAAAAAAGTATGGGCAGGAAAGAAAGTAAAGCACTTGCTAAACAAGACTATGGCATGGACTATAGCAAATGCCACATCCATTCAGCCCTCTCAAAAACTCTACACAGGCTTGCATCAACACCCATTTATGGATAAGACATTTCTGAAACATTCAGTGGCTATTCAAAATTTTCTCAAGCTAACAGTAAAAACAAGATGCAAATTCAGATTTTTTTTGGGGGGGGGAGGGTTAGAACCAGGGATTGCTATTCTCTAAAGACAGCAATGGTTCAAGATTATGGAGTGCTCACCACAAGAAGAACCTGGGCTGTTCTACTAAAGTTGTTACTTGCATCCTTTCAGCTCCATGAACTATTAGCTTGTTTGCAAAGATTACTCAACATGGCTGACATCGGTCAGTAAGTTATAAAGCCATTCCCACATCCAGGTTTGCACAAGTCTGAATTCTTAACCATGACCCACTCCCACAGTTCAACACTTTCACTCAAAGCATTACACCAACTTCAATTAGAGCTTTTATGCTGACTACTATCCAGAAAAGAAAGCAACAAATAACAATCATATTGTCTTCCCATGGAAATGTTTGAATTTACTAAATTTACTAAAAATTTACTAAAAATACTTCAAGAAATCAAAATTTTAACTGTCATAGAATTACCAAACTAGGTAGGGCTCATCATATACTTATCAAAAGACAGCCTGATATAACCAACATCTTTCTTAGAATAGTCACTATAGAACATAAAAGTTTCAAGTAGTCTAATATGTGCTTCTTAGAGTACAATCTTATTCTAACAACTGTCTCCTATTTCATAATTTCAACACAATAAATCTTGGACCTCACATAAACTTCCTTCTAATATAACGGCAAAAGTGCTAAGAAAATCTCTTCCACCAGTATACCGCTTAACCACAGCCATCAATGAAGACAGATTTTGTTCCTGTACTGTTGTTGAAATGAAGACTTTAAAAACTGCAACATAACCAACCTAAAAACACTGGACGCAGAGGCCAGTGAGCACCTCACTTGATATCTGGCATAAGAAAAGACTTCTTGATCACAGCCCATCTAAGGAGAGCTCATCTAGGGTAGTCAACTAACTTCCCAAAGTAACTGAAGACCTTCATTCAACTAACTGCCTTTCATTACCGCTGACTTCTTATCTTTACATCTGCAGAATACTTCTCAAGCTAGTGCAAATACTATGGCATACTCTTTCCCAATTCTTCTCGTTTTCAGGAGGCACTACTATCTATTCTAAGCCACTCCAACTGACTTCCATGTACCAGCTCTTACCTGCCAATCGTGCAATCTACAAACTGTTTATCTGGGCTCATGTGAAACTAAGCTAAGGATCTTGCACCACAATGCAGATCAACTCTCTGGCTAACAGGTTTCCTCAGCCTCATCTTTAGCAGTGCTATACTTCCTAATCTCTGGCCACATGTGGCTCTGCCATACTTCCCTTAAAAAGAAAAAAATCTTTCCCATCTTTTCAGGCTTTCCTCAAATGTTACCCTCCCTGTTGCTATAGCTATTGACCTTGCCACCTTTCCTTCACATCCCACACCAAGATTGCTCTCCTGTCTACATATTAAACTTTGTATCTCCTTTCAGGATCTGTCCCTGTAACACACTGTCTCTCTCCTCTCTTGAGTTTTCTGCTCACTAAAGGCAAACTCCATGTACAGTAACTAAGCTGACGGCGTACCCAAGCCCCGACCCATCCCTTCTGCACAAGAGGCGCCTACTGAGAGCCGCAGTGCAGTAGCCCATGCCTGCACTGACCCCGAAGGAAGCCGCCGATCCCAGCAGCCTGTGAAGAGCCCCAGACAATAACACTGAGGTGATAATGCCCGTAAGTCAAAAAGGGGTCACACACTGTCATCTTTATCTAGACACATTTATCTGCAGCAAATAAAGACTGTATTTCTTGGGGATGGACCCACGGCTCAGCAGTTAAGAACACTTGCTGTACTTGCAGTGGGCCCAAGTTCTCAGCACCAAGGTCGGGTGACTCACAACCACCTGGAACTTAAGATTCAGAGGATCTAACACTTCTTCTGGCCTCTGTATTTCTCCAGGGCTCAAGGGTATCTTTATATTGGGCTCTCAGTGTAGTATAATTAGAAGTTTATAGTCTCCATATAGAACTTCATATTTAATCTATAATGGAATGAAGTTTTTATTTACAAAATGCTAATACAATAGCATTTACTCCCTTTGTAGAATAAGAGAGTTCCTCAAATGCCTGAGACAGATGAAGTAAGCATTAATATCAAATTCAATTTTCTTGTAGTCTAAGGAAGCCAGATACCTCAACTCAGTGTTTACTGAAGCAATCAGACTAGCTTCACTCTTTCACCTTAGTTACCTGTCCACTAATCCTCTCTTAAGACTGCCACCAGCGCAGGCTCTAAGATCAACAATCAATAAATGGGTCTTCATGAAACTGAAAAGCTTCTACAAAGCAAAGGACACTGTCATCAGAACAAAATTACAGCCTACAGACTGGGAAAGGATCTTCACCAACCCTGACAGAGGGCTGATATCCAGAATATAGAGAACTCAAGATATTAGACACCAACAAATCAAGTAATCCAATTAAAAAATGGGGTACAGAGCCAAACTGAGAATTCTCAACAGAAGAATATCAAATGGCAGAGAAACACCTCGAGAAATGCTCAACATCCTTAGTCATCAGGGAAATGCACATCAAAATGGCCCTAAGATTTCACCTTATTCCCATCAGAATGGCTAAGATCAAAAACTCAAATGACAACACATGCTGGAGAAAATGTGGAGAAAGGGGAACCCTCCTCATTGCTGGTGGGAATGTAAACTGTACAACCACTTTGGAAATCAATCTTGTGCTTTCTCAGACAATTAGGAATAGTGCTTCCTCAAGATCCAGCTATACCAGTCCTAGGCATATATCCAAAATATGCTCAAGTACACAAGGACATTGGCTCAACCATGTTCGTAGAGTCTCTAAACTTTTATGGCTATAGTTCTCTCACTGAAATCAAGTAAATATAAAGCCACGCTCTTGGTGAAGTTATGATTAGGGTCAAGAAAATACATGTGAACTACATAGCCAATATTTCAAACACAGCAACCATCCAAGAAATGATTAGTTGTTGCCCTTATCTATAACATAAGATGACTTTCCAGTGAGGTTGCAGACCTTGCTATGCTTCTCCAGGGCCTCAGAGCCAAGTCTCAAGAAGTCAACTCTGGGTTAGTAAAGTGTCTCATCAAACAGGATTTAAGATTCCAAGCTTTTTTAGACTTTCAGGAAGACCCCAAGTAGTTTATGATTTACACAGGGCCTTCCACACCAGAAGACACATGGGAGCTGCAGGGTACTGCTCACAGTTGCAGTGCCTTGGTGTACTCTTGACATTTCTTACTTGAATGAGAATTAAACATAAAATATATCTCAGAGAACAGGTATGTTTAGGAATGACGATTTAGCCACACGTGGTAATTTTACCTAAGAGAACTGTGTAAAAGGGTCCTGTAAGACGAGAGCTGGCCTCTTATCAATAAAGCTGTCCTGCAGATGTCAAGGTGGCAGGACAACAACTGTGTCCAGGCCTTCATGAGCACTTACTGTCAGGAACTCACCCCACACATGCACACAGGGCAATTCCTTTAATATGTGACTGAAGCTCTTTATGTCCAACGGCATCACAACATATTTTTACATTAATCTCACTGCTAAATGTTTATCTGGATAATATATCCAATCTTAACACCTATTGAATTACCTAT
This sequence comes from Meriones unguiculatus, assembly GCF_030254825.1. Classification (NCBI taxonomy): domain Eukaryota; kingdom Metazoa; phylum Chordata; class Mammalia; order Rodentia; family Muridae; genus Meriones; species Meriones unguiculatus. Next base: position 74,174,048 of record NC_083349.1, read on the forward strand.
TGAAAACTGCTTAATTATGACTGAACTTATTTCTCCATAAAGAGAAAGGAGCAACATTTAAATACAAACATAAGTTATATACTAACAAGTTATATGTGACGATTTTGTTATTTTTATATATAAATCATACAAAATTTAGGTTAGTTAAAAACTAAACTTACTAGTTTAGAAAATTTCAGATTAGGAACCAAATGAGTTCCTAAAGTCTTATATCTTACCTGCTATTTATTTTGTAAGGCAAGTAATACTTCATAATACTTCATCTATCCTGTGAGGCTAACACTGGCCCTCCCTGCAGTGATCATCATGGGAATCCTAAGAAAACACCATGACTGATACCAGGAGACTTCGTCGTACCCACACAAAGTTTTTTGCAACCCTGCCCCCATCTCCCAATGCACTCAAGGCAGTCAGGTTTTGATCTGAGCTGTGTACTAGAGTTCCACACAAAGGTGGAAATAAAAAAAGAAAAACACACAAAAAAAAGAAAACATTTGAAAAAGCTAATCTAAATAACAGCAGTCTCCTCTCACAAACTACTATAGACAAACATCAAAGAGCAATTCTAAATATAAAACTTTTTAAAAGTACCTGTCGTTTTCATACCAAGTGTCCATTTGACACGCCCAGGACTTCCTCAATGACAGCTGCTAACTAATAACACTGAATCAACTACGGAATACTTGAGACATTCACAGGGAAATTAATGAGTAAAATTGATTCTACGAAATTCCCACACACATTTAAAATAACTGTTTCAATTATAAACTTACTGATACTCCTTATAGCTGTACTTCACTCAAAGAACACTTTAATGCAGCCATGACTATTAGGAAGACTATATTAAAAACACAGGCCTCTCTGCACTGTCTGGCAGGCGACAGCAGGGTTACAGTGCACACGCTGGGCTGAGCAGCAGTTTTGGCAGGACTCCAAGGAGGGTGGTGGATGATAGACAGGAAATTAAGAAGTTTTGTCTTGCTTTACTGTTCTTGAGGGTTGAGTGAAAAGAAAATAAAAAGACTTTCTGGTAACAGATCAGCCTCTGCTCCAGAGAATAAAATGCTAGACTGGAAATCCATATTTTGTTTACACTGCACCACGTGTCTGCGTAGTCCTCACCAGTTTCCTAACTATCTATTGGACTTACATTTATTCATAGCTTTTCTCGTAGTGTCTCCAGGGTGGACATTTTTGCCTTTACCCTTTTTAAAGTTTATTTACTTTGCTGGACTCACAGTAGAAACCTCGGCAGTACAGCAAAAGAAGCACCATGTAAAAACCATGACCCCGACTTAAAGAGTGAGTGCAGGAGGCTGGCATGCAATTACACTCAACTCCCAAGAGAAGCTGAAGTAATTCAGCTGCACTAAATCCTTCCTTTCCTTTTATGCTTGCATTTACTTGTATTATAGTAAACACTGGCAAGATATAAGCCTGGCTAACAGCAGTGTCCCTCGTTAGAAGACCTGTAACTTTCTTCGCTAGGCATCATTTATACAGAGGAATAGCTGCAGAAAAAGGGCCCAAAACTTGGATGCACATGTAATTACAGTCAGAATCAAAGCAATTTCTCTTAATCAGGGTTCACACTATTAACTGCTGTTTTGACTTGTCTAGAATACATATAATGCATGTGAGATAAAATACTAGGTGTTAAGATGGAATTCTTCAAATGATACTATGAAGAATCCTTGTAACTCCACAAACTCTAAATTCTACATGAGTAAGAGTTAGTTTTATCTAGACAGTATTCAGATTATACAACTTCACAAGTAGGGTAAAAACAGAATTCTAATAGGTTGTGAAAAGTTATCCTCTAAATCTCTGCCTTTTTGGTTACAAAGTTCATTTCACGGTGCTAATGTCTCTTATCAATTAGATACTCTGAAGTCAATACCATTATAATAAATACTGCAAATAACTGAAAATCAAAGGTCATTTAAGTCACACATTTAAAAAATAGTTGAACAAATACTTAATCATTCACACTCTGAAGGATCTAGTCCAGTGGTTCCCAATCTTCCTAATGCTGTGACCCTTTAATATAGTTCCTCATGTTGGAGTGACCCCAACCACATTATTTTTGCTGCTACTTCATTACTGCAATTTTGTTGCTGTTATGAACTGTAATATAAATAGCTGTTTTTTTCTGATGGTCTTAGGTGACCCGTTTTGAAAGGGTCATTTGACCCTAAAGGGGGTTTTGACCCACAGGTTGAGAACCACGAATCTAGTCAGTGGCTGGGACTCCCTTGACCCAGGGCAGCCAACAAGGTCTTCTCCCTGCTTCAGGGCAGATTTGGCAGTCAGGAACAGCTTAAGTTAAAGTCACATGACCTTCTCCCAGCACACATAAATCACAAGGGTCAGCAGCATGACAAAAACATGTTCAGAAATGCATTACCCTTCCACAGTGAGCCCAGGGAACTTCAGCATAGTGTCTTAAAACTCAGATTGTACTTGGAATAGTCTTTGTAGAAAATGTATTATTTCTGTATCTGCTTAATGGTTTTTGCTCAGCAGTAGGAGCTTTAGAAAATGAACTCAGTGCCAAGTACCTAGTTATTAGTATTATAGGGAGTATTTTGGAATTACGAATTTCTTGCAAAACTGGAGGAGAAAAGCCACATTAAGTATGCTTTGACTGTAATCTTAGTTACTCATAGGTTGAATTAGGACAACCACCCAATTAAGATCAGACTTCAATACTAGCCTGGGCAATATAACAAGACATTATCTCAAACAGAATAAAACTCCAAACACATCAGAAACCCTGCTGCTGAGGTCCCAGTCTGCCATTACCAGAAAACCCTGAGCTCAGTGTAAAACGAATGATTCACTTTGCCAGTAAGGATCCCTCTTGTCTGCCACAGGGGATCCTGGACCCCACACCCTATACCTGAAGAAAGTCACATCATCCTTAGGAAAATTACAGGCCCAGCTGCCTTTCTCCGGATAGAACCTGTTCAGCAAATACCTGGGATTCCTGGAATGCCTCTCCATGTTAATAAGGCATCTCGGTGCCTTAGCCCGCAAGCCAATCACCTTCACCCACCCTGGGTTTCCCCGCCCCCTCCCCAAAGTTCTATATAACCCTGTTGACCCAGGGAAAAACTGATCTGCCTTCCCACAGCTGATCCCAGAAGGTCACTTCCATTCATGCTCATGGACCACCGAAGCCCTAGATCATCACTTCTGCTCCCTTTTTCCTAGGGACCAGTGGCTAATGACCCTAGAAATGTGGGAGAGCCACACTCTCTAGAGATTAAAAACTACAATTACACACCTCAAGCTCAGACCCTTTTCTGAGCTCCCCACCTCATTACTGCAACAGTGAACATTATTCACTGTTCTTGTGTTCTGATGAACACTCCTGCATGAAAGTAAATTCTGAATAGAGTCTATGCCAAATCTTTTCTCCTCCTAACTTTACTCAAGTTTCTAACTAGCATTACTGGACACGTCATCACTTGAGGAAAAACCTGACAAACAATTCAAAGATAAATGCTTTCAATTTTACTTTCACATTAAAACCTCAAAGCATCCACTCTTCTCCATCTTCAACACCATTCTCATTCAACACACCATTATCATGGTCTGCTATGTTCTCACTGACTTTCACATCATCATCTATCTATTCTCCACCTAAAAGTCAGGGAATCTTTAAAACATATGTTAGATCATGTCACTCTCTTAAATGCCAAGTACACTGTAAATACAGACCATTTCCTAAGTCTCTGAGGTCACACCCATTTTTGGCAGTTACACAAGAGTAGCTTGAGTCTTGAGCTACCCCCTCCTCCTGACTGACTCCATTCTAGCCAACCTAACCTTCTTACTAAACAACAAAAAGGTTTCACATTAACCCTTCCTGTAGTGTCTTCACCTATGTTTCGGTAGCCTCTGAACAATCATTATTTATGTAAAAGGCCCGTCACCACTCTTCAAGTCTCAGTGAGATGGCCTCTTACAGGAATGGCTTTCTTTCATCACCCAAGGCAAAAAGAGGCTCTCATGATAATATTTTCACAACTTATTCTTCTAAATAAACCTTTTTGGTACACAATAGGTCATTTTAAGTTGCTTTCGATATGCATTAATGAACTAGCATCTTGGGCAAACCTAATCAAAAATAAGTCCAGTTAGCTAAGATGGAATAATATAATAAATATTGTAAGAAGGTTCTTACCTTCTCAACTTTTTTCTGTTTAACCGGGGGTTCAAATCTATCATTGGCTCCAAAATATTGAGTAAGCTCCTTCCACTGGGTTTCACTTGAGGACTGCTCACTGCAAGAAGATAAATTAAGTCTGTGTACACAAATTATGCCTATTTTTACCTTGACTATTTTTAAATGGTTGCAATAATTACACCTCAATGATCACTTGTCATGTCTGATCATCACCAAAGATAAGTACTGCAGCAATCTAGAAAGTTCTACAACACAGCTGAATAGTTACCATTTTAAGTTCTACCTACCTCTGAGATTCCTTTTCATTCTTCAATTTGCCTAAAAGGAATTTAAAGTGCAAATACTTAATTATACAGCTGTTATTTTAAAATCATGTTTTAAAAAATTAAACCAATCAACTTAAGAGTTAGCACAACTAACAACCTAAATTTAAAAATAAACACCTTTTTTGGAGCGTTTTCTTTTTTTCTGTCTGAATCTTGATGTTGAATTTTTCTGTTCAGAATTTTTTTTATGCAATTCTTGAAATTTCTATGTAAAAAGAACAAAAAAGTATGTGTGTGTGCTGAAGATAAACATACATTTTAAAAATGAACAGATGTGTTAAAAAAAATCTTTATGTTCTGCCATTTGTAAAGACACCAACTAAGGAATACTGCTCTGAGATACTCCAAGCCTCACAACTCTCAGTTGAACTGGGATAGTCATTAGTTTTGATATAAGCTGTTTGATAATAGAGAATGAAGCTCATTGACTCATATAATTAAAGGAAGAAATAAAGAAATTAACTCATTTGTCATGTTAGGTAAAGTAGCTGATCCTATGGAGGCTTCACTTCTTCTACTTATATAAAATACAACTAGAATCCAAGTATTCAGGTGACCCAAAGAGCACTGGAAGTGTTCTGGGGGGCTCTTTGTCTGCTGTATCCCTACATACTCTGCACAGCACAGAGGAGCGCATGCACACTTTCCTAACAACACACAGGAAACCTACATTCCACATGTTTAGGGGAATTCCAGAAGGACATTTGTCATATGCATTTGTGTCAGTCTCTGTTTCAGCTTTTGACTTGCATGCTGGGAAGTCTGACATTTTTGGCTTCCTACTGCTGTCAGTCTTTCCATCTTCCTGTAAGTTAAGTTCTGAAAGTTCTGGGTTCTCTAGTATGGCTTCATCTTCAGAATTTGATTCAACATCGCTTTCATTTAGCCCAGGAGGTAACAGCCCACTCCACATCTTTTCTTCTAGAAGGAGAAAGGGAAAGATGAATTCAAACTCAAATAGGAGCCATGGAAACTATTTTAAAACCACTAACAGATACAGAGACCAATGTCTACCAATGATCTAAGAACAGCCAATTTCAACTTTAAAACCTAAAACAGGATGAACCACCCATATAAAAGAGCTAAAATCAGTTGTGTTAAGCTGGAAAAAAAAATACAAGTTTAAAAGTAGTTAAATTTGCTACAACCAATCCCTATAGATAAAACGGAATCTTGATTCTCTAAAGTGTGGATTATTCTGCCTAAATGAAACTCAGTAAAGCACTCATGGCTAAAGAAAGTGAAACACTTAACAATATACTCTGTAAGAATTCAAAACTGAATGTACTGTTTAAATGTTATTTTGTTTTGTTCTTTTACTAAGTCAGGGCCTACTCTGGAGGCCAGGCTGGCCCTGAATTCCTGAATATCCTCCTACTTCTGCCTCCTAAGTGCTGCAGTCATACTCATGAAGTATACAGCCAGAAGGCTTAAATTAACACAATTCATGTTGTACCCTTTAAAGAAGACAAAGGTGGGCACGACATCTGCACCGAAGCACATGTAACTTTCAAAAGGCTTATTGCTGAAGAAGCAGGAAAACAGTTAAAGAAAACACCTTTTTACATCCTTTTAAAGGATATAGTAGCATGTGCCTGGAAGATGGCTCCGCAAGTAAAAGCCCTAGCCACCAAAGCTGATGTCCTGACTCCCATTCACACGTGGTAGGTACAAAATAATTCCTGCAAGATACCCTCTGACCTCCACCTGTGTGGTATGGCACACACACCCACATGTGAAAGTAAAAAAAAAAAAAAATTAGTAATAAATAAAGTGTGGGGCAGAAAAGAAACACTAGTTTTAAATCTTACAATTTGCTAAACTAAACCAAATGAAATGGAAATCTAAAATTTGACAAGCACACAGCCTTCCTCAGTACCAGTACTGTGTATCTGGGAAACAAGCAGCTCAGCACAGTATTTGGCATTATCGGTATTGCCCAATGGTATCATCATAAAGATTCATGAAAACGAATGGCTTTTAGCACTAGTGTAATCATGTACAAGGATTATGAAAGTTTCATTGCTCTCCATTGGGCAGCCTGTTCTTTCACACAGCTGAGCCCAGAACAGTTCATCTCTTAAGGTCCATGATCAGTCAGAAGAACATAGAGCAGAATGCCATCTCGCTGAGTCTGCATTCTCTTTAGGTCACAGGAATCAGGGATCTCTGTATTACTCTGCATTATAGATTTCTGCTTCCTTTTAAGGCCTTCCTCTCAAATAAAAATAAGCAGTGCTTATTTTTGTGTTTTAGTTCTGAAACAGTCCCTTGGCTTTTTAAGAGGACTCAACTAGACTCCTGACTACAGCTGCACCAGAGGCAAAGAAAATCTTGCAATAATCTTGATCCTTGGTTTCTTTATCTGCAGCACAGGATAATTACACTGCATAGTGTGAGGATTAAATGAGATACAGCAACCAACAGCATTCAAGGGTTTCTACAAGCTCAGGTAATGTTTGGTGTTGATTTTTTTTTTTTTTAATAAATTTTGAACTGTGCATCAGAAAACAAAAGTTCACTGGTTCTTGCTATTATTTCTGTGGCCATGAAATGCATTTTTATCGCTCCTAATACAAAGAGAAGGACCAATAAGGTAGCTTTGAAGTTCTTAGTATTTGTAATGTTTCATCATCAACTGATACTAATCACGCCCCTCCCTATCTCCACAGTCTGACATGAAGCTTCCATAAATAAACCTGGTTTATTTATAGACTACCAATTAATGGAACTCAAAAGTAATGTTCCTTATTTAAAAGGTATTCTCTAACATTGGTGTCTAATTTTCTATTCAGAATTTATGGTCAACAAAATAGAGACCCCAAATTATGTGTTTGGCCTTATAAAACCCACCTCAACCCCTAAACATGGTCTGTAGATTTTAAAAGCTGAAATAAGAAACTCTTGAGATGTTCTGTAAAATATACAAGGAAAAGAGTAGTAAGAGCATCCAAAACATCTTTAGGTTCATTATCCACTTGAGGATTTTTAAGCTGTAACAGACATTTTAAAAGCATGCTTGGAGCCTATTACAGAAAGTACTGCCATGGCAATTCTCACTGCATGCTAGAACCTCTCCAAAAGCTTGGAACCAGAAGTGCACAAAACAGGAGAGAACCAAAACCAATGAACAATGTTTAGACCACGGCAAGGAAACGTCAGTCAGTCTGGACCTTCCATAATGTGCCACCATAAGCAGACCTGCTTTCCTATGTCTGGAGTTTTACAATCGACATTCTAGGCACTCAGACGTGCTTCCCAGAGAGAACAGTCTCAGTTACCCTACAGAAGGTATGTTTTTCCTCATCAGTTTTCAGGCAGCTATCCAGTTTTCATGGCTTTTTGAAGTTTCTCAAAATTACTTCTATTTACTGCTGATATGACATCTAAAACTGTCCTTAATATGGTATTTTCCTGGCTTGACAGTTTCTTAAAATGTACCTAAAGAAGAAAAGTTAAAAGAACCTCCAAATCCATACTACAAAATTCAAGTAAGGTATTTTTTTAACTCAGTCACAAGTCAGTTTCCTGTGATATTGGTGGTGGGGGGAGGTAGCACAAAACAAAAAGAAAACTTAAAAACAGATATAAGGAAGATTAAGGTCTCTGCTGATAAATTGCTGGTAACGAGCCTGCAAAATGGAGCCATCCAGCCAAGAGGCAGCTCAGCTGTAAACTAGCCAATCTGCAGAGGCTGCTTAGTGATCTCAGCTCCTATTTGAAGACACTGTCTTTCTATTCCTAGCAGATGTGTGCCATTCAAATGCTTTCCAATTGGCACCATGTCTGGCCTCCTACTACTCCTGTCTGGGCTTCTCTGAAAGGGTGATTTTTTTTTAAGTGTTTCTTTCACTCCTATCAAGGTATATGTCTTTATTTTAAGGCAGAAAATCCTAAATTAGTCTCTAAGAAAATTCACTGGAATACCATACAAACAGAAACTCAATTCATGTATGCAGATTATAGCCAGGCCCATAGCACAGGCAATGAATTTGATCTGTGAGCTTTCGGTTTTTAGCCTGTGCCCCAGCAACAACTTAATTACAGCACCCTCGAGGAAGATGAACTGAGCCACAGCCCCTTTTCTCTGGAGACTAACAAACACCTTCTTCATTGCACACACTCATCAGCACTGCACTTGCGACTAACTCCATCCCACACTATGCTGTGTACAACATAGGACACTCATCAGTTCTGGGCAGACGTCATCTGCTATCAACTGAATGTATTTATGCACTGTTCTAAGTCCAAATAAAGAGGTTTTCTTACTAAGCACACTTTGACAGAAAACAGATGCATTTAAAACAAAGAGGTTCGGCACCAAGTAATCTAAGGTTCTGTTTTTTACAAAGTTTCATAATGAAGCACTGGAAGTTCATGAAGCTAATAACCAGTATTTTTTTAAGGTAATCATTTCCCCCCCTCACAGAACAGTATCATCTACCTTCAGGTGAGAAAACCTATGTCCAGGGTGGCAGTATCTTCACCGGTTACCAGAGAAGCTGACTATACACCACATTTAAAAGAAAATAAAAAGGTTTAGTAAATACCAGCTCTCAAAATACAGAAACCATAGACAGAGATACCAAATCTCAATAACAAAAGCTCTAATTTGTATGGAGACCACTAGTTATAGGGACAAAAACAGTCTTGAAACTCAGATCTGACTTCCAACCCATAGCTGACCATTATATGGGCCTGGGTCTCCATTCCTGCTGAGCTTTAAAATGAAGATATGATCAGTTACCACTCAGATGCCTCATGCCTTTAACATTTAATGATTTTCATAGTGTCAGTATCCCAAATGGTCAGAGCGGCCTCACCCTTTGGTGGTTAATGTTCTATTCTCTCTCAACCACATAGTCTTGTTTAAAGCCAAGTAAATGCAGTTTCTCTCTTCTACCTCACAAGATGACCAGTTTTTGCAGGCTCTTCAGCCCACTGAAAAAGGGCAGGAAATTCAACAAAAGACACAAAAGCAGCAGATAAACAAAGCAGGTCATGTTGCACATGGCACACAACCAAGAAGCAGGCATTAACCCTCACCACAACACTAACTAGAAATTAACATCAACCCTTTTTACAACTTGCCTAAATCATTGTGATGCACTTATTTTACAAAAGCGGGGCCTGATGGCTTTAAATTGCAAACTTTTAGAGGGCAAAGTTGGTGATGCATTCTTGGAGACAAAAGATTAGAGAGAGGGGCCAACACAATGATTCTCCGCTGTAATTATAGGATTGCAAAATTTTACTAATAATTTTTCTGCGCGTTTTGCATATGAAAAACCCGTAAGATATTACACTAAGTAACATACTGAGAGTCACATTAGAGATCTGAGAAATGTAACTGCAACTGCCTACAAGCAATACTCAAAGGATAAAAATCAGCGCATCTAAATGCATAAGCTTTTCCTGTCTCTACTATGCCATAATTTAAACTGCATTTAAGTTACTGTCTTAGTCACATTATTTTTATTCAATTTTTAAAACTGCAGACATCTAAATTTAATCTTATTTGCAAAGTAGCTATAATCGCCATCCTGTAACCTATAAAAGCATAATAAAATACTTAATTAGTTCCTAAACCTTGGAATGAGTTAACTAACGTACTTTTAGTCTTGAGATATCAACATTCACCTAAATGTCTTATTTATTGTTAGAAAATGTATTCCTTTTCCCTCAAAACTGCACAGAAAACACAAGACCCGAGTTCGGATTTACTTGAAATAAACTATTTACTTAGCAAAATTTCTTTTTCTTCATTTGCAAGAGTGGATGAGTTTGAATTAAGACGTTTGTTTACAGCCAAGGCCTGGAAACCACTCCCCGCCTCCCCAGACCTGTCTACCGGTATGGAAAGATTTACACGCTATGCAATCCACGCCACTGTGCAAATACTTACAAAGTTCAAGACTGCGAGAGGGTGGCTCTGAAGAGGCACCTTTCCCCGCTCAGCGGGACAGTTCCCGCGGGGTGCGCGCCCGCGCCACCTTCAACTCTCCGGCCGCGGCCGCATTCCCTCCCGGACGCCCGACGCGACGGTCCAGCTCGCCCTCATCAGCCGGGTGCTTTCCCGGACGCGGCCGGCGCGCCCATGAGGCTGCCTCTGCGCTCGAGGCTGCCCGCGCCCTCACTCGGCCTGGCATGGGACGCTGACCTCCTCTCGCTCCCCCGCGACGGCCCCGCGCAGCCGAGCCAGGCCGCCCGCGCGCAGCGCTTTCCCAGCCCGCCCCGGCGTCCTCACGGCTCCGCCGTGGGGGACCGGCCGCCCAGCCTCCTCCGCTGCCCTCACTGCCTCGGAACCCGAACCCGACAGGCTCGCCACGAAGCCTGCCGCTGCATTGCGCGGCGCGAAGCCGAACTTACCGAGCAGGAAGCAGCGGCTCGGCGGCCATCTTAGCATCCTGCCAACATTGTGCCTTCTCATTGGCTGCAGCGGCTTAGCCAATAGACTGCGACCGTGCTAGCTCTGGGGTCGCCAAGGCAACAGCCTGGCTTCCTTGCACGCTTCCGTCTGCGCGTTAAGGCTGGGTTTTTTTGTTGTTGTTGTTTGGGGTTTATTGTTGTTGTTATTAGCTTTGTTTTGTTTTGTTTTTCCCTTCCCTTTTCTCACTGTCTTTCTCTTTAGACCCAGGGATTAAAAAATTAAAAAAAAAAAGAAAACCTTTGTTCTTTCCTCACTCCTTGCCTGACCTTGCTCCTGGCTGAGGAAAGTGCTGACTTCGACGCTCATCTGAGTTCGCTCAAAGGAGAATTGTGGATGATCTTTTCGGGAATTGTTTTCCTTCCTCGTGCCCCCCCCCCACACACACACACCCCTCGCCCACCTCTTTTTCTTTCTTTGTGAGTATATTTGAGTGCCTCAGACCTTATGCAGTTCTCAATACGATTCCTGTTCTCCAGGCACTTGCCATCATCTCCGAATCCAGCTAAGCATTCCTAGTCAGAAGTTCGTTTGTCGGGCTAGCATAGTGTATAGAGCCTGATGAGAACCCCGGAGGCCTGTGAATGAGGAAAAGACCAGAAGAGATCACGGTGAGAAGACTATAAAAGCAGACAGTGACTTGGGGATGAGAAGAGGGCTAACTCAGAAGAGTCTCCACTTTCTGAAGTGCTGTTCTATAATAAGATTAGAATTTGTTCCTATTCTCTTGTAATGGTTATGTAAGGAAATAGGGCTAGGGAGACAGCTCAGTCAGTGGAAAGCTTGCCTAGCAAGCTGGAGGACATGAGTTGGTTCCATGCGTGTGATTCAGCACTGAGGAGGCGGAAGACAGACTCAGAGCTCCTTGATCAACACGTTCCAGGCCAGTGGGCACAAAAGACTGGCGGACAGCCCTCCCCCCCCCCCCCAAGGAACCACACTTGGGAGTTGTCTCCTGGACTCTACACATGTGCACGTGAAATATAAAGCCTTTAACAAGTTAAAAAGAAAAGCACGACAAATTAAACTTTGCAGAATTTATTTGAACAAGCAGCTGTTTCATGAATGGAGAATTGTTCTGATCCAGTCAAAGTTCAGATTGTTCCACCAATGAGCAAGCAACCTCTGCAGAAAAAAAAAAGGGGGGGGGGGAGAAACAGATATTATAGTACGGCTGCCGTATCTAGGCATTTACCATATATAACCATGGACTGATCAGCTTTCATACTGACTGGCTAAGAGTCAATCTCTATGATTTACCGAAACTCAGCAACATGTTATAAGAATATCAACACACTCTGAAGTTGGGCTGCAGTTCAAGCTATTTATTCGAAGCAAGAAGTTAGTTGTAGGCCACATTGCATAACCCACAGTAATTTTCACTTATTAACACTATCAACAAGAGCCTTTGAAAAATATTCTGACATACAAAAATTTTGCTTGAATTCAATAACATAAATGGATTTAGCATTATTAAATATTTAATTTTACTATTTAAACACCCATTTCACCCTTGTGACCTCCAATATCTTCTTGAAGATAGGCCAAGTTTTCAATGTAGTTTTCTAGAATCCTAATTTGATGTTTGTATGTTTGATGTTCCCTTTCAAGATTTCCCTGATTCTAGAGAAATGCAAAGATTCATGAATTCATGCAAAGATTCAAGGATTCATGAATTCTATGAAACTCCCCAAAGAAAGCCTGTCCAGCTGTTAAATGAGATTTTATTCCACTCAAACCCTTCAAATGCTAAGGAACTGTATGGCACTGGTTTTGTAATTGTCAGCATTGAGCAGCTTAACTGCTGTGTTAGTCTGCTGTGAGTTGCCACAACAAAATACCACAGACTGGGTAGCGTAAGTGATCAATGCATTTCTCCATCTCTGGATACTGTGAACTCTGCTAGCATGGTCTTTTCTCGTGGCTTATAGACATCTACTATCTCTGTGTGCTCACATAACCTGTTTGGAACAGTTGAGGAGAGCCCTCTGGAGTTCTGATAAGGAAACTTAATGATAGCAAGTCAGGGACTTTTGATTTTACTTAACTTGCTTCCTCAGAGGGCCCATCTCCAGATATATCTGTGTTGTGGGTTAAGACTTCTACATGAATTTGGGGAAAGCACACAATCATCTATCCCTTAACAATTGCTGAAGGCAGAAGTGTGACCAAAATAGTGAGAGGACAGGCAAAAAGCTATAGCATGAGATAGAAAGAAATAATGTCAGCATTTTTAGTATACGAATTAATTCAGCACATACTCCATTCACAAATGCTCATTATTTACTGCATATTACTATGCATTGGATAGAAATGGAATAAAAGACCAAAAATTTATAATCACTAGCATATATACATTTATATATGTATATAATTACATGTATATTTCCAAATGTTAATATGAAAATTCTTAAATATCTGTTTATTACATTAATGAAGACTGATGATAAATATAAGTAATATCTCGGGGGTTGTTCTGGTTCAAGCTTTGAGACTGTCAACTTCTACAATGTATGTTTTGCAAGTTTTCTAAGGAAAATGTCACTTATTTGATTTATTTTAATCAATAAATGTATCTTTCCTCCCGAAAATTCCTACTCTGGAAACCTGCCAAGCCATGTGTTTTGTGAATGAAATACTTGTACTTTTGAGATTTCAGTGAAACAGAATTGTTGAATACTTTTTAGTAAATCATAATGAAATATTCCATGCAGCTAGTGAATTGTGCTGGAATTGTATTGCATCTGGCACTAATTTCAAGCATGTAGGTTTCATTTAAATTTTTCATATTTTCAAAAACACAAAGCAGCTTTTCTTTGCCAATGAACATTAAAGCTTATGAGCAGTCTTTTCTCATATTTAATATTTTTAGTGTAGAGATTATAAGTCACACCCATTATATAAAAGATTAATTGTGGAATTCTTTTTGGTTACTGCTAAATCTGATTGATGGAAATGTTCTCCAAATATAATGAAGTCCCTCAACTATTTCTCATTTGGATACAGTGAATACAACTTTGTTGAACATGTAATAAATGTTCTTCCTGCTGAAACTGAGAAAGAATAATTAATTTCCCTCTATACAAAGTACTTCTTTTTCAAAATTGCAAAAATATGGTCTAGTGACTTATGTAGAGAAATTGAAACCAGGAAGTTCTAAATTTCACAAAAGTGTTATCTCCATCATGATTGAGAAATAACATTTATCTAATTTGTTTATATTTTCAAAGTAAAACATCTATAAATAATGTTAAGTCTTCCAAGAATGTATTTAACAACACTATGATATGGGCAAGAATTAACATTTGAGGAAGGAATTTTTCCATAAAATAGGGTATTGCTGAAGAAGAACACCTTTTCTTTCTTGTTCTCGTCTAATACTTCCAAATGTTTCAGGTCTGGTGGGAAAGACGACAGAAGAGGGCTGTTTAAAAAGTATTTGTGTATGTTTATATTTTGCCTCTAGTATCTTACTCAACTCTATGAGGCAGGTATGCGTGCATCCTTTTTATAGATAAGAGTTGAGGGTAATTGTCTAATGCCATACATCCAGTGATGTGCAGAACCAGGATGAGTCATACAAAGTGAACAGACAACACTCAGGACTTCGAGTTACTGTGTCCCCAACTGTAACACGCTGACTCGTAAGAGAAGGATCCTTAAAACCCCCAGTGCAAAACAAAGTGAAGACATCTGCAATGACCAGCACAATGGCATCTCCAGTGGATCTCATGAAAAGAGGCGTTTTGGAAGCCACATGTCTCTTCTCTCTCCTTCCCTGTCACCATGTAGTGGTGGGATCACACCCTACCAGAAACTTCTGGTTACTCCTGGTTTGATGGATTGAAATGTGCTAGTCTCTCCCTTCTCTTTTTAACACTTTTGTTTTCAAAAATACTCTACCAGCCTACTTCATCTCTCTAAGTGAAGCAACACATACAAAGTTTACCATGGAGCCTGGTATGTGAGAAGTTGTCAGTAGTAGTTTTCCAATGTAAAAGACCAAGGAGCTTATGAATGCTGATGGTTGGTCAAGTTACACTGTGAACACTGTCTGGTCTTTTCTATATGTCCAATGCCATCTCTGTCTGAAGTTTGAGGATACAGAAGTAAATGAGCAGGCTTGTTAAAAGTGTGGCAGGGGTGAAAATGAAAGTGTGTTAGATAAAGTGAAATGAGGACTATAGCTTAGGAACATCATGTGAACACATAATAAGTACCAGGGATAGCATGACTTAGCAAAAACATAAGAAATCAGCCTATAACTAGGCATAGTGATGCACACCTGTAACCTTAGAACTTGGAAAGTAGAAGAAGAAACACTGAAGTCCAAGATCATCTTGGGGTGAATAGTTGAGAACTTATCTCAGAAAATATCCTTGGGCCAGACTTGAAGCATCTCCTAAGGCAAATGCCCAAGCTCTAGTGGATCCAATGGAAGACTTTATAGAATTCTGGTCAATAATATGGCATAATGATTCAGGTATTCAAGGAAGCTGGATGTTAAATAGCTTTAGAGCTATGTGAAGCAACATGCACAGCTAGAAGAGCATAATAGAAGAATGACTAGCATCTAGCCAAGTCAATGAGAATAGAAGGCAAGGGGAAATTTTGAAAACTAATTTAAACATTTTCCCTTTCATTATTGCCTTTCGTTCTTTGCATTTCATTGTAATTGTGCACTTATTTCTTCAGTTCAGGCTGTTTCTATTTTATGAACTCATTCTGGCAACAGGAACCTCCTTAACTGTAAACTCCTATAAAACATCATTAATTAAATGTGACTTTCAAAAGCCTTCCACCATCAGATATGAGCTGCTTTCTGAAGTGAAAGTTTCTGGTTTCTTTGAAGACTCAGTTGAGTCATGTGATGTTTTCCTAGAAGCTTTCTTGTGAGTGGGCACGTGACATTTTGCTGTGAGCTGTCTTCTGTGAAGGCCGTGACTTTGGCTACCTGAGAATAAGAGTAAGTGGACTCTGAGGAGAGGAGATATATAGAAGACCACACAGTGAGACATTGCTTTTTGGATCAACATTGCTGCACTGATCTTCATGCTTAAACACTTGATTCACAGAGAGGAGTGTTCCAGAGAACTTCTCTGGGCAGTCCAACTGAGCCTTGTGGCTTTTGCTGACTTTTCCGATCTTCTGAATCATGCTGATTCATGTTGCTGCTTGGTCTTGGCCTTTGGACTGGAATGCTGGTATCAGGACAATGAAGAGTGAACTCATCCCAAAGAACTACTTCTAAAAATGTCTACAACCCCCTTCACCTACTAACCTTTCTCTCCCATATCTGTTCAGTTGGTGGTAGGGAGGTAGAAGCATTTAAGAACCCCAAGTAAACTAGGTTTGGTGAAAAACCTGAGCCTACAGATTTCCATCGTCTGTACCATATGGTGACTACATGGCTTGGTGTCTTGATTTGTCTAGAAGTAATGAGGGGATCAGAGGAAAGACAGACACTAAAGAAATGACTGACATAGGGACATAGAAAAGCTGGGGTCAGGTGATCTGTGTTCGTTATCATGGAATGGTACTAACTACTACAACACTGCCAAGTTCAGCATGGTTATTTTCTATAGCATGGGAGTGGGGGGAATTTTAGCAAGTTTTGGCGTGGGCCCTCTGTAGGCAACAGCCTTAGGAAGTAGACATGTAGCAAGAGGAAATTGCAGTTGCTAGTTTTTGCACACATTGGTCTATAGAGAGAATATATACATTATGTACAATATGTACATTATGGCCTATAGCAAAGGGTAGAATAGAAGGTGAGACATCCAGCAGGCAGAAAAGATTCTGGGATAGATCCAGGAGGGGAGATTTACTTGGAAAAATATGAGGAAGACAGATGAATGGTACCTGAGCAGAGGTAGCCAGTCAGACAGCAAAACTTAGAAAAGAATACAAGGGATATAAATTATGAATTAGTCAGAGAAGAGGTTAGCTTTATGGCTCAGGTATTTGTAAATATATTTTGAGTCTCATTAGTCATTATTTTAGGAGCTTGGGGCTGGGAGGAAAAATATGCACCCTTTTACATTGGTCAATCATAAACACTTGTACTTACACACACTGGACAATCATTCATACACACTTGTTTTTGGACCCCAGTATGCCAGTTTCCAAAGTCTGAGACTTTGGATCTCAACATGACTATGCCTGTGTCAAACAATACAAATTTGTTCAGGACTTCATACACTCTACACATTCATTTATGGCTTACTTGACTCCCCAGTACCATATCCCTGGTTTGTTCTAAGCCGCAAGAAAACTATGCCGGATGACTAATGGCTCTGCAAATGATGCCCTGGTAGGACTCTTGGGGACTCAGGCAGTATATTTTCATCTTGCTATAGAAGAAAAAAATCTATAAAATACTCTCTGAGTCTCCTTGCATTTTGGTAGTCCACAGTTACTGTCAATCCATCTCTTCCTCAGAGGAAAAGGTCAGCTAAGTACAGGCACGCCATCTGGAAATCTGTCTATCAGGTAACTCTAGTTTAGCTTATTCTCCACCATCTTTTTTTGTTAATTCATAAAATTCCACTACATGGCATCCTAACTATATTTGACAAGCTTTGGAGTGGGAAGACATATCATTAAAACAAAGTGTGTGGCCAGAAGACTTTTTCAGAACCTTTTTCAAAGTCTCCACTTTTGAAAGTAGCAGGGTAAGGGAAAGGAAAGAAAGGAAAATCATATCTAATTTGGGTTTGTTAATTGTCTTGTTTGTATTGTGATGTGGCATTGTCTTCTAAGGCCTGAGGATCAGGCCACCCAGAACACTGTCTCTACTAAAGAAACCATTTGCTAAATTGAGAGTATCCTGAATGATCTGTCTAACATGACTTCACTCTTGCTGTGTTCTGTCTTAGAAAGTTCTACAAGTTGTTTTATGTGTTAGTTTCTTTTAGTAAGAAAATACCTGAAAAACAAGGAGTAAGTCCATTGGATGCCAAAAATTATTGATTTTTCTATTATCTGAAAACATCTTTATTTCACCTTATTTTTTTCAACACTAGGATATTCACACACACACACACACACACACACACACACACACACTTAACTTATATTGTAAACTGTGCAATTTAGAGAATATATGTAGTCACACAAATACCACCACACTCAGTACATGGATGGGTAATGGTTCTCTCTGGCTGCTTTGTAATGAAGAACTCCTACCTTCTAGTTCCTATAAACAGATAAAATATTTTATCATTTTGACATTTCCTGAATGGATTCATACAAATAAAAGCAAATAGTAACAGATTATTGTGCCTGGCTTATTTTATTTAGATTGACATAGGCAGTGATCATCAAAGTTGCCATATGTATTTTGTTACTAAGTATCATTCCCTGAGTAGTGATCACATAATTTATCTATTCACCAGTTGATGGCTTTTGGATTATTTTTAGGTTTTAGCAATAACAATTAAAAAATACTAAGGAATACTCTATGTAGATTGTGTGTGAATAAAAGTTTCAATTTCTCATGGGTAATACCCTGCATAAGCTCAACTATTTAAAAACCATCATGCTGTTTGTTAAGTGGCCATTCCACTGTACATCCCCATCAGCAGTCAGCATGTGCAAGAGTCCCTGTTGCTCTATGGTTTGGGAACAGGCAGAAACAGCTTAACCTGTTTATATGTAGGTGTACCTAAGTATGATATTAATTTTAATACCATTATTGCTTTATGACTTCTATGATTTTGGATTTCGGTTTTCTTCACATTCGGTTTCAAAGAGTGTTTTTTTTTTAAATAAATTTCAATTTGCTGATATTTTTCTTTTGTGTGGTTAGTGTGTGTGTGTGTGTTATAAGAAGTGTTTGCCTTGTTCAAGGTCTCAGATATTTTCTCTGTTCTACTTATAGAGTGTTTTATACGGTTAGGTTTTAGGTCTATGATCCTCTTGAGTCAGTTCTGCATCTGCTGCCAAGTGGAAGTCAAGTTTCATTTTCTGGCCCCATATGTCCAGTTGTCCCAGCAAGATTTCTATCCAAGTTGCTTTGTACATTTACTGAAAATTAAATTGATAATATAAATGTAAATATATATTCTAGACACTGAATTCTCTTCTACTATTCTTCCTCTCTACCAAAACACAACAAATGACTAAGATGCACTGTATACATCTATACATTGTTTGACAATTTCACACATGTACACTTGGCTCTTAGTAACTTCAACTATGCCCTTCCATTCCATCCCCTCTTCCATTGACACTTTCTTCACAAGAAGTTTTCTTACAACTTTCACATCTTATGACTGTGCCCTTCATTAGGTTTGATTGCATGAACAGACTACAGCCTCCCCAGGAGACGTCTTCTTGTGGAGCCTCATCCTCCAGCTCATGTTTTGCCATGTTCCCTTAGCCCTGGCAGCAGTGATACAAATGTCTTACTTATGGCTTAGTACTCCACCATCACTTACTGTTGGTACATGGATCAATGTCAACTTTAATATCAAGAACAGATGGATTCTACATTTAATACAACCTTGTACATTGACAAGAGAGCTAGACACTGGGAACTTGATAAATATTTAAGTGATAAATAATGGTTAAACTTAGTGTATGCTCCTCAAGGTAAGCAAGCTGTTAGGCCCCACCCCCAAGACCTTTTAATAGCTATTTCCAGCCCCTCAAGGTGGAAAAGTTGCCAGGATCCACCCTACAGAAACACAAAAAACAAAACAAAACAAACAAAAAACCAAGATCAGAGAATAGTCCCTGAGCCTGTCCCACAATCCACACTGGAAAGCTCCCCACAATACCCCCCAAATCTACATAAAGCCTGCCTCCCGCCCAGTTCCCTGCTGCTTCTCAGCCAAGCAGAAGTGCACACCCTCTTATGTCTCCTCCAATAAATCTCTTGTGTGAGGTTTGTTGTGACATGTGACTTTGTCGTATTCCTTGGCTCCTGACTGCCAGAATATCTTTCCCTTCAGAGCTGCAGCACTCTTCCACCAGGAAAACCCTCCTCCTCAAAGCTGTAACACCTCTGTTGGAGAAGCCTTTCCCCCTAGAGCTGTGACTTCCTTATATGAACAGAATATATGCTTGTTGAGAGAATCTGTTCTATGTGCAAAGTTTTCAGATTATCAGTAAGTCTTTGTCCTAAAACTTGTGGCTGCTACTGGAAAAAGCTCTGAATTCTTACAAAACTTCATAACCCCATTTCTCTTTTCATATGGAATTTTCATTCATTTATCCAATATTGACTTTAATATTGATTAATTTAATATTTCTTGATTAGATGCAAAGCCAGGATTGATTAGATTCCACCCAAGAATCCGAAGTCTGCTTGGGGAGCTAAATAACCTTTTTGTGAAGCAGATCTACCAAACACCGAACAAGCACTACATCAGTGTTGTTCCTGGATTTGGTAGGAAACAGGAGTCAGACTGAGTCTCCAGGGGAGCTTCATGATAAAAATAGGAAATATCCTGGTCTTAAGAACATAGGAAAAACAAAACAGATGCATATGATAGGGAAATTTATTTAGGGAAATTTGGGGACTTACAAGGCTCTTGACTTTAGAATTACAAAGCCAGCTGTACTATGTTTAACTGTCTAAAATTCCATGAACCTGTGTTTTATCATAAAAAAAATGGGAAATATGATCAGACATCAAGTTGTGGAGACCCTTGAAACAGATATTTATAAAGGTATGTACAATGGAGTTAAGGAAATCAATGAATTAGTGGCAATGATGATTTAGGTTAAAGGGCAATAGCACTAAAACCCAAAGCAAAAAAACTTGTGTTTTCTGTTTCAGCCATGGACTTGGGGGAACATTTTTTAAAACATGAATTTAAAGGAGTTGGAAACTGGTTCAATGGAGAAAGGAAGGAAGTGAAACATGAAATAATGGTAAGAGGAAGAACCATTAAAAGTAAAAAAAAGAAAGAAAGAAAGAAAAAACCCTACTCTTCAAAATTATCATTGTAAAGATGATTACATGTGCTACTTCAACATTCCAGAACTTTTTTACTATATCTAGTGTTCATCACTCCTGATAGAAAAGCAACCATCAACACATATTTTAATATCATAAATAGCCTTTAAAGAGTGGTGAAAATTTAAAAATGCTGAGAGAAAAAGTAACTTTTAAAATCAGTTACACACACACAAAACAAAATTGTTTATAATAATTTTGTTTAATGACAGAATTTATATGTTTTCTTTTTACTTTTTTACTGAAGTCTTTCAGCATCTACTTCCTATTTTTTAGAGATTCAATCTTTCTTTATTGAGATAGTCCACTCACTAGCATCTTTTTAGAACATTTCCAAAACACTTTTTTTTTTTCAAATAATGCCATTATATTTTTATTTGTCTATTTACCTTGGATCACAGGAAAGTATCCATGTAAATAAAATGGCATTCTGAGCCAGGCATGGTAATCTGTAATCCCAGGACTCAGGAAGGCAGAGGCAGATGGATCTCTATGATTTCGAGGCTACTGTGGTGTACAAAGTGAGTTCAGAACAGCCAAACCTACACAGAAAAACCCTGTCTCAAAAGTCAAAAACAAATAAACAAACAAACAAAAAAGAGCATTAAGGCTCAGAAACCTGTAAACTTAAATATCAACAAGCTGACATCCATATTTGATTATGTAACTGTCAGAGACAAATTTATATTTAGAGAGTTGTACCTTTAAACCTAAATATTTATATTTTGCCTTTTCTGGAATTTACTAAATAGACACAATCTTCTTAATTTTCATAATAAAAACATGGTATATTTCAACCATCTCATTTTTGCCCTAAGAAAATTAAAGTTCAGAAGATTAGATGCTTATCATCATGTGGTCCATATCTACCCAGAATACCTGGTTCCTAAGCCTATATAAGTTCCTTTGTACCACACCACCTCCCTCAAGGAATGAAGATGGAATTCAAGGGGAAGAAGACTGCAAAATGGGTTGAGTTTCTCTGAAATGTCAATGCTATTCCAGGTGGATTTATACACACACTGATTTAATCCTCATAGCAACCATAAAAGCAAACTTTCTGATTATTCCCATTTCCTATATGAGTAGACCAGGCCAAAATATAAGTTGTAACATGAACCAAGAAAACAACCCAGTCTTCCACATGCCATTCAACAGTTCTACAAGGTATGCATTGCTTGAGAACTTTGAGCTAAGTCACTCTACTTAATAGTTATTATGAACATTTTTCCTGGCTCACAAACATTGGTTCTAGGACTTAATCCCTGTCAAAATAAAAAAATATTGTTGGGGATGAAAGAACACTAAGATTTATTGGCCAAATGTATGACAATGTGTTTGAATGACGAACTTGTTTCAGGAAAGTAGTTTTCATGAAATAATAGGGAACTAACAGGTTATGGGGCACTCAAGAAGAGGCAGGATTGACTGGAAAGAGACAAGAAGGAGACAGACCTGATGATGGTTGATGTACAGGAAGCCTGCCTTGCCTACTTGACATACTTCTGAGCTCAGCTTTGTGAGAGAGAATAAAACACTTGGGCTTCATGAGTAGAAAGGAAACAATGAGACAGACACACCGTGTTCCAGAGAAGATGCTATAGTGAAGTACACCTAATCCTTCCTTAAAAGCGTATCCCACAAAAAATAAAAAATAAAAAAAGTTTAAAAAGCATATACCACTTTGAGGGAGATTTTGTGTTAAGAGTTGTCCATCTGGCTCTGCCAAATATTAACTCAGGTTAATTGCAGCTGATCTATCTATCATCTGCATGGTGGTTTCAGAGTTGAAGATGGTGCATTAAACAGTTCCTCTAATTGGATGTTACTCCCAGGCTGTAAGCTGTCATATGTATCTCCATCTTAGCTGTGTGGGTATGTTACACCATGAGCAGCCATGAGGCATAAGGGGCAGAGCCAGCAGCAACTCATGCTTCCCTCAGGTGTGGTCTTCAGTGAAGTTAATCTGGGGGGGGTCATTTTCTTAACTCTGAACAAAAATTAAAAAAAAAAAAAACTCACTCCCAAGAAGTTGTTTCGACTTCTAAGTAGAGGATACTATAAAAGGCAGACTATTATAAACTCTTCTGAAGTAAAATATTTGCTTTATGCAAATCACCTTCTCAAGCTAATAAATAATTAAAAGGCTTCTAAATAAAACAATGTATGA
Source organism: Meriones unguiculatus (assembly GCF_030254825.1). NCBI lineage: Eukaryota > Metazoa > Chordata > Mammalia > Rodentia > Muridae > Meriones > Meriones unguiculatus. Next base: position 74,197,133 of record NC_083349.1, read on the forward strand.
GGCTTTGGATTTCTAACCAAAACGTTTCCAGAGATTTAGCTTGGGAAATGATCTTTCTTTAAGGAGAAATACTGAAAACACACTAAGTTCCCCTTCCACCCCCAGTGCCCCAATTTCAAGTGGCAACTAAGGGCAAGAAATAAAATAACTGTTCTTTTTAGGAATCACAAAGATACAGGCATTAATTCTTTTCTCTAGGCACATTACATCATCCTCTTGCTCCTAAATACTCTCATCTGCAAAGCCATAATGGCAGCACACAGTCTGAGCATCATAAAATCCACAGCATGTGAAGAGCTATTTATTCCAGCAGGAAACTCTGCCTACACAAGATCTGATGAGGTCTGGAGCAAACACCTTCCTATCACATTGTGTCTCATGGTTGGTACCTTGCTGTCTCATTTCAGAAAGCTTGTCTTGGGGGGTGATAGTCACAGAGAGCACACTGGTGCCAAAGTAACATGAAAATGGTCTTAAATGTTTTGTTGAGGAAAGAAGAGCGAAAGAAGCTAAGGGCTTGGCACAGTAGACTCTAAGAATCACCTGAGAGTAGAGAAAGGTTCAGCTGCCATTCTGAAAGTGGGCGAAGTCATAAAGTTAGGGGCAAATGGACAGGCTTCCTGTGTGCCTTCCTTAGAATGGGTTGAAGAAGGACATGATAAGATTAGTGATTTTGCATATAAAATTACAGTCTAAGTTGACTGGGAATTCACTGCACAGCCCAGGCTGGCCTTGAACTCTCAGTGATCTTCCTGCCTCGGCCTCCCAAGATCAGGAATTACTAGTGTAAGTCACAATGACAGTCTCTTGTCATTTAAAGAAGCTTCTATTTTGTTTTGTTGTTGTTGTTTTGTTTTGTTTTGTCTTTCAAGACAGGGTTTCTCTGTGTAGACCAGGCTGACCTCAAACTTAAAGGGATCTGCCTGCCTCTGGCTCCCTGAGTGCTGGGATTACAGGCATGTTCCACCATACCTGGTTGTAAAGAAGGGTCTCAAGTAGAAAAGAAGTCTATACAATTAGGTATCAGACAGCAATTGTGGCTATCACTATGTAGTGGGAACAAGTGTGGTTCTTTTAAATCTGTTATGTTTTTATATTATAATTCTTCCATGAGGAGAATGCATTGCTTCTACAGTAAGATGTTATTCATATAAAAGTAACATAGAGGTTAAAGTCATATATTAAAAGCCCCCAGATTAATTTTTCAGTGAGGAGGCACACAATTTTGTAGGTAACTTCCTAAAGTGGTGTGTGTGCTTCTTGCTCATATGCAATTACTCAAGACAACTAGTCCTTCAACTCTTTTTTTTTTTTTTTTTTTTTTTTTTGCCTCCAACACAGGGCCTGTCATGCTCAGAACAGGATTGGCTGGGTGAAGGGGTGTGGCATCAGTAACCCTCAGGAATACAGGCCACAGAGCTAATGAGGAGCCCCAAGGAAAGAAAGACCTACCCATCAGCTCTGAATCCTCTCCCCACCATGCCACAGACCTGAGGGCACGTGACCTAGGAATGTGCATCTGAAGATAATACCACCTTCAGAGAAGTCTACTTATAGGTAAGTAACTCTCCTTTTTAGGAGGTATCTTTGTGTGGCAGACTGTTTATGGGAGCAATTTGAATTGAACTTTAAATGAAAAAGGCATATCTCTGTAAGTGGTAATAATTTTAGTCATCTCGCTGTGGCTAGGGGTTGTGGAATTCATTAGCACAGATTAACATATAAAGTGGGTGAGATATCTAATAGCAAACGGAGAGGTTTAGGGCCTTAATTCATCACTGAATGAACAGCGTGTACAGTATTAGGGACTATGAAATTTTTAATTTACACAAAGTGTCCAAGAATATAGGGAATAAATTTAAACCCAAAACAGATAATGGAGCTATGCCCTGCCTGGCTGGCAAGTTGAATTGTTTTTACAATGAGTGAAGAAAGCTAATTATCCCAAGCACAAGGAGACTGCTAAAAATAATAAGATTATAAGGAATAATTTGCTGATATAATTACAACAAAATTGGGTACACACAATCGTCAGATACATGTATTGCTTGACCTGGGTGAGAAAGTGAAATAAATCCTCCTTCTATAGCCTTCGTAAATTTGTTTTTATCATCTCCAAGTGGTGTTTGCACAGGCAGCACAATTTGCATGTGTAATGTGGCTGTACAAATTGACAACAAGTAAATTATTCAAGGAAATAGGCTGGTCTCGGGTCTGAACTATCCTGCAAAGCCTATTCATTTTGAAGAATCACTGAGACGTGAAGCTCATACATCAACCGTTTTCTGACAATCCTCAGACTTATTGTCTCCTAAAATGTCATTATGGCTATTATTTATGAAGCTAATTCATTTATTAATATATATTTAACTCTGACTTGTCATGCACCTTAGCAGACATTCTGTGCACTGCATATTTCTGAATAGATGAAAGACTTTTGCATGCTTTTGTGATTGCTGTAAGCTGCTATAGATTTACAGAATTCGGGTTTGTTATCACCTTGCATTAATATTTTCTTCTAAACCTTACATTTTTTTTCTTGCTTAAGGCATCAACCATAAATGGCAAGTGACATAGTCAAAAGATTGTGTGGAATAAGATTTTCTGAATGTTTGCTGAATTTTAGAACAAAATGTGTTATCTGTCAGTTAAGGCCTAATTCACATAAAAAGATAGGTATTAACCAATTATGTTGAATTTTTGTGCAAAACATAGTCTGCAGTTTTTCAAGAAAAAAAAAAAGAGAAGATTCATGACTCTTTGAGCTCATTTCTTGTGAGAAGAAAGCCCACCCTTTCATGTGCTGGAGTTGGGAGACACTTTTGCAGCTATAACACAGCTCTGAGCTTTTCCGTGGGCCTTGAACTAGGCCCTTACATTGTCATTAATCAATAAACATTGTTGAATGAGTAAGTGAATAGATAAGTGGTCCCGGCTTTTCAAATAATGCCACGAATAAAAACAGCAGAATTAAGGATTCACCTGAAACACTAGTCTATAGACTCCTGCCTTCTACCTTAAGTCTAACCTCTAGAATCTCTAGAGAATGTCTTGTGGCTCTCAGCGTTTGTAGAAATAAATCCTATGTACATGGAAGAGGAACACACAGTATATTTACTGTATGCATTAAAACATACTTACACTGAACATGTATCACTTATGCACAATGCAGGCTCACTGTATGATGACAATGACAGCTTTCTATGTCTTTCACTCTCAAACACACCTACACATACACACACACACACAGGTGAGGAAATCTGAATTAAAAGTAGTGATCAGTTGCCTGAGATACTCTTCTCTGAGGCTGTGAATGTGGCTCACACTAACCATTTCCACACTTGGCATGTGATGGTCCAGCTGCATTGGCATAAGTAGGAAAGTCACAAATATAAGGGCTGCACAGACAAGAATAGCACTCCTGCACGTGTTTTCAATCAGGATCCTCATTTTAAAGGTAAAAATTCTGACACGATTTTAAAAGTGCTATAATGTGACTATGGTATGAATGTACTCATGCTAACAAAGTCACAAATCACCAAAACTTTACAGCAATTAAAATTTGCATGAAAATTGCATGCATGTTGGCACAGGCCTGTAATCCAAGCACTTAGCATGATAAAGCAAGAAGACTGTGTTCCTAGCCAGCCTCAGCTATGTACTGAGACCTTTGATGTACTCGGAACACCAAAAATAGGTAAATAAATAAGCAAATAAAACATTTAAACATCGCCTAAACTATAGAGCAGAAAGCAGATTAGTGAGGCCCAGGGCTGGTACAGGAAGAAGAGAGTTGGGAATGGCTGCTAATGAACATAGGATTTCTCTTCAGGTGATGGAAATGTTTTCAAATCAGGTTGTGGGGCTGTACTCTAAATGGGTATATATGTTATCACAACAAGGCTGTTTAAAAGCTATTGCCTTCTATGATCACAGTTAAATATTTTACTACATGCCCAGTCCCATGTCCTAGGATTAACATTGTAAGGAAATAGTCACTTACATTAAATTAGTGTATAAACAAAGTTAAATTAAAATAGAGAATGTGATCTGTTCTCAAAAGAATATGCTTTCCAGTGTTCCCAAAGTTGAACCTTTGACTTTAACAGAAGTTCTGTGTTTTATTCAATTGGAGGAAACAGAACCAAAAGCCTGTGTGTCAAACTCTCATCTAAACAAATTTTTAAATACAAGTCTTTATCAAATGCATAGGAATATTTTACTTTTCATGTAGAATCACTGTAGAAAACCTACAAAGCACCAAGAACTTTTTAGAAAAGGTAATTTTCATATATTAAACAGTCTCTCAAAAGGTCTCATTAGAGATAGAAAGAAGCACACACACAATGTGTTTCTTGCTGTGTTACCATGGTAGAGAAGGCTGATGACATTTTTATTAGTAATATTAATCACACGCTTAAAGGGGAAAATGTCTCAGTTTTGCAAGGGCCATAATATTTACCTATTTACACCTTTTAAAATTTCAATAACTTTAACTTAGAACCCATAACCCCATAACCTTCAAAAGCCAAGTAAAATGGAAATTAATAAGTGTTCCCTAGTGTGCTATGAAACACTAATTGTGTAGACTGAGAGGCTTTGGCCTAATAAGAACCATGCCTTCAGCAGAAACAGGAAAGCCACCTGATGCTCATGATTTAATGATGAAAATGTGCAGTCAGCTTCCAAAGACTTATAACACAGGAGTGTTTTAGCTTACAGATCTTGCAGGGGCCTTTAAGGGACTTTGAACAATGAACAGTGTGAAGCACTGAAGTGTTCTCAGTGTGACTTGAACAGTCCATGTGGAGGGAAGCCTGACGATTGAGCAGAGAAAGAATTGACTGGACACTCCGCACAGGCATGTTGCTAATCTTACAGCAGGAAAATTTTATCAGCAATATTTTAGAGAAGAGATATTATAACAGGAAGACATGTGAATAACATTTTGGACTATAAATCTCATATTTAAAAAAAAGAACTCTAGGCTTGTAAGAGAAGGAAACACAGTTAATTCATGCAAATAAATGTTTTATTCTCAGTATCAACCAACTCCACTGAGGTAGATATACTGGCAATAAAATGGGTAGATGAAAGAGACATAAAAATGAATAAAGCAATCTTCTTGGCTAATTTAAAAGCATCAGAGGTATATGATATATTCACAAAATTCTGGCCTCATTGTTTGAGCAACATTTTGTATGAAAGCCTTTGAGTGGAGAAGTGCCCCAGTCAGTAAAGTGTTTCCCTTGCCAGCACATTTGCCCACAGTGACTTCAGTGCTCACGTAAGAAAGCCTGTCATGATGATGAGCAGTTAAAATCCCAGTTCTTGAGGCAGGTGGATTCCTGAGCCCACTGACCAGCCTGCCTAGCCTACTTGTCCAAGCTCAGGCCAGAATGAAAGCCCCTGTTTCAAAAGAAGATGAACAACGAACGGTTCGGTACCTGAGGAATGATGTCATTTTCTGTCTAATGTTCTTCCTCCCATGTCAAGGCCTGATTATGATATCATTTCTAAAGAACAATTATGTGTCTGCTCCCTTTATGAACCACGCAACCCTTCTGGCCATATCTCCTCTATTTAGCGGTTTGCTATGGCACAGGCTCCCCATTTTTGACATCTGGTTCCCCTTTTACATCCCAAAGCAATAAGGCTGCTTGATCTTTACTAGAGCTTCCAGAATCATAAGCTAAATAAGCATTTTCTCTTTTTAAGTAAATTTCCCATGTTTATTGAAGATACTGGGGAAAAACTTCAGTGAGATGTGATCTGAACAGCATATGATCAGAAAGCAGGTAAATGGAAGTATGAAAAGGGCACATAGTGTGCCAGGCCAAAGTGAGCAGGAAGGAAGTGCTAAGAAAGGCTGACATGCTCAGAGGAGAAAATGAACCAGAAAATGATAAGAATGAAGGAGGCTGTTCTGTAATGGGAGTGTGTGCGCACTAGGGAAATGTTTTGCCAAGAATGTAAAACTCAACGGCAGCTCAACATAATTAGCTTCAGTACAAAAACTAAGCAGATATTTTTAATAGCTGGTAGCATTCTTTTTAAAGACTATTTTAATTTTAAAGGCTATCCTTGCTGGTGTGCTCCCACAGGTAGAGCCAGTCAATGGCATGTGCAATATATCCACAGGGTGGGTCACATCATACTCTGTGCTCTCTTCTCAAGATGTCCTCTTTACTTTTCCATCACCACAGTCACCTCTCCCCTATAATCCTGCCTGCTAGTGCCAGAAAGACCACATATATAGCCATTTTATAACATCTTTATTTGACTGGGTGCTAATTTCTAGCATAAAGTTATAACAAAGGAAGACATTCTGCTGTTCCCATCCTTCTTTCTCACTTGCTTTGGATAACTGATTTTTACATCTTGTCCAAAAATGTCAATTTGTTATATATAGCTTAAAGCTTAAAGCTGTCTATAGCCCATTCTGTTCTTTTAGTTTGTTTATATCCCGTAATTTTTCTTCTTATTAAGTATCATGTTCTCTGGGAACAAGGGCAGCTCTTTTGGCACCTAGACTTTCCAATCCTTCCTTGTAAATAGTGTCAATAGGTCTGAGCTTTCCAAGCCCATAGTGGGCTGCATCCTCCTAGATCACCTAATAACTAATGCACCACAGACACGCCCCCAGTCCACGCTTAGCTAGGAAAATTCCATAGCTGAGGCTTTTCTTGGAGTCTTAGGCTTTGACTCTGGGCTGTGAAAAGTTGACAACAAGTTAACTAAGATATTTGCTGTGCTTGAGGACTAATACTCTAGAAGCAGATCTTTTGGCGGCATAAAAGAACCTGTGCTTTTGTTTTTGCTACTGGTTTTCATCCAGGCTGGCCTTGAACTTGCTATGTGGGTCAGGCTGCCCACCACCTCCATCCTCCTGCCTAAGCCGGCAAAGTTCTGGGAATTATAGGTGCCCTCCACTACGTTCAGCCCAGCCCATGCTCCTTGGTTGGATGCAGCCACAGAGAGTGACCGATGCCCTCCCACCCATCATTGCAGAGTTTCTGGTCTTTCCCATCCCCAGCAACACTTCACATTCTCAGAACTTTTAAAACGGTTCCTACTACAATATCGTCTTAGTTTTCCTGCACTCTAATAAAAATGACCATCTTTCTCTTCATTTGTTAGGTGTTCTTATCTCCTTTTCTGGGATGTCTTTTCTTGTATATTGTCCATTTTTACTGAATTTTCTTATTTTTTTATTATTTGGTACTCTGTCAGCTACACATTTTTTCAAATGTTTTTCAGTCTGTGGCTTTCCCTCTTATAACCTGTGTGTGGTGTGACAAGGGTGGTGTAGGAGATGAATGGTCTTGAAGAAGAGACTGGAAGTAATAGAATTAATACTACAGTTTTAATGACTTTTGATATACAAATGCTTCCACTGCTTATGGTCATGTTGAGAACTTTTGTGAGGCTTCTGTTTGTCTTCAGATCCAAACTGAGAACTCTTTACCTACCACAAGCTACAGACTTCTCCTTTATCTTCTTCTATAGGTCCTAATATTGCTTTCACATTAGGTCTATAATCACACTAGCTTTATTTTGCATGTGGAATAGAGAGCCTCGGGTTAGATAAGTGTCAGTTACTGGAGTCTATAAACTTTGGGGAGGAGAAATGACATCTTTGTCACATTAAGTTTTCCTGGTTCTATGTAATCTGTTTGCTTTTTAAATTGGGTCTTTAAAATGTATTTTAATTGGGGTTTATTATTTTGCTAAACTTATTTCTAGACATCCTTTTAGCTACCTTGTGAACAGTATCATTTCAAAATAAATTTACATTTTACAGAAGTTTGGTGCTAAAATTTAAAATTATGTTTGTGATATAGAGGAAACTCGAAGTAATATAATTGATTCTATAAAGGATCTACTAATAAATTTGCTTAGCAGACATGAAATTACACAAAGTAGAGTTAAGCTAAAGGAGGATTGCCTCCAAATTACCCCAAAGGTTATTGTAACCTTTGTATGGTACCAGGTTACCTGGTAACCAGGCCTGATAGAGATGAGCAGTCTTTAGGATGCTAGAATATAAATGTTGGTTCAGCAAGACTGGCCAGCCATTGGGCTCAGTTCCCATAACAAAGGAGACCACCCTGATTTACAACCACTCTTTAGGCTCAGCCAAGTGAACATGCCTCTAACAGGCAACTCAGGGCACAACCGCTGGTAAGTTGTGGCCTGTCATAAAGCCCCCATTTCTCTTCTTGAGAAAAATGTAATTTTGCCAGGTGGTAAAAACTATTTGAAGAACAGCATTGTTGTCCTTAAATAATTCTGACAATATCTGTGTTGTGTAACTCTCCCATCTTCCCAGATGGCCAGACTTTCAGTCTCCTGTCTCCATTTAAATTGTTCAAAGTATGTCTTGGGGCTGTGACCATAAAGAGATTTAAGAATGACAGTATATAGGGAATGCATAAGCCTTAGATGTATATAAGTTAACACAATCTTCTATTAAAGGCCATCTCTTCTTTGGGCATTTGCCAGGGTTGAACATGTGCTGTATTAAAGAGCCTTTTCCTTCATTAATCTCTAAGTGTGAGATGGCATATTATTCTATAACAATAGTCTTCCAGCTAGCATCCCTGTTTAGTTACACAATAACATGACCCAGACTTCAAGTTTCTCTGCTATTGAAATAATTAGAAGTTGCTGAAACAACATCTATAGATCTTTATGAAAAGACTGGGAGACCTTAGGGTATGTAAGTTATCATCTCCCACAAATACAAAAGAAAAGATATGCCAGGATCTGCAAAGCTTCAAACCTTCCCCCCCCCACTTTTGATGCTTGCTTGAGACCAGAGTATTAAGAACTGAATTAGAATTTTAAAATATTGAACAGAAATGTTACCATCACAATGACTCTGAGATAACCACTCCTGAAATTGGAAACAAATAAATGAGAGCTCAACAAGAAGGTGGCTGCTACTCTTCGGTTGATTTTGAGGTAGGAAAAAAATAGTGGTGAACAAAACTGATAAACATATTGGAATAAAACGAAGATAAGAAGGCACCTCAGTACTGTAGATCCAAAAGAAGGATCAAGGGACACCAACATGCAGAAACCCCAATCTTCTGTGCACAGCAGCCTGTCCCTCTGCTCAGATGCTTTTCAAGTGTTAGAGACAGCAAAAGTGGAAAACGGCCCTATATGACCTGCTAATAAAAAGCACGGATGTTTTCATTCCAAAACATCCCAAAACAGCAATGTAACTACTGTGCACATGATTAAAAGTGTAAAGACAAAGACATAAAGAGGTACCAAAAAAGAAAAAAAAGGTAATATGTAATTATTATAATGAATAAATTACCCATAGGCTTATGTCAAATAAAAACAACTCTAAAATTTTACTTAGGAGTCCTCCCCCGCCCCAACCCAAAGCACTACAAATATGATTGAAAATTGAGGATTGCTCCATCCATATAATATCTACTGAACAGAACAGTTTTATTTGGGAAAGTAGCTGTGAAAGTTTTGTTTGTATGGCTACAAACTGTTTAACGTTCACTACAAATGGTTCCTATTCGCATTTCTTTTGTTTATCAAATATTTATACAGTGCTTACCACAAGCCAGCTATTGTTCTAACTGCTTCAGAAACGAAGACCTGGTCCTATTAGTCAGGTTCCTGGCAGGAAACAGATGGCACACACAAATTGGATACATTGAAGTGCATTGAATAAAAATGCAAAATGGTGCATGGCTCTGGGGAACTCAGTAAGGCATGGTGCAACACCCTTTCTCACTGCAGCACGGTGCCTGTCATGTCACCCCCTTTCCAGGCCACCTGCAGGGACAGACAGGGGGAGCTGCCGGAGGTACCCCAGCAAGAGCTTCTTCCCAGAGGTAATGTGGCAAGAGCCTTGGGTTGCAGACAATGCCTGGCCACCTGGAAGAAAAAGAAGGGAGTTAAACACCACCAGCCTCACTCTCCTGTCTTGGGGCTGGCTGCTGCTGCCTCTCAACTAACCAACACAAGGTCAGAAAGCCAAGTACCCCTTCATGACCATGTATGGGCTGGCCTTCCATAACATAGCACAGGGAAGAGAACTGTTGGATTCTGGGCCAAAGGGTCAAATAAATAATCATCTGGACACTCACGACAACCTGGGAGGTCCTATTGGTACATACATTCTACAGACCACCACAAGGAGGTTAGATAACTTCCAACACAAAACAAATAAAACCTGTTCAAGATCTCATAGCTCATCCTTGGCAGATCTAGCTGTTTATCCCATAAACAGTTCTTTCCTATTTCATATTGTGCACTTATATATTTTACTATAAATTTCCCTTAAGTTAAAAAAAAAAAAAAAAAACACTTCTTTGGGGGCTAAAAAGATGGCTAAGCAGTTAGCGAGCTTGCTGTTCTTTTAGAGGACATTCCCAGCATCCTCAAATGAGTATCACCCACAGGCACTTGTCAAAGAGCACTGTGCGAATGGATCAATTCCACGGTAGGCGCATCCCCTAGCAGCTTCCTAGGAGAGGTCGGTAAATGACAGCCACAAAAAACACAGAGGGTGAAACTTTGGTCTCATTTGCAAGGGCCCAGTTACAAATGTGGACTATGATTTCATTAAGTTTATACATACAACTTATTTTGGACTTCCAAATGGTTGTGGAACTCTGGCCCTTCTTAACAATGGGGTCCATCCTTTCTAGATTTGGAGAAGGTGTTAAACCTATTTTTTAAAAAAAGAATTCTTGAGTTTAATATAAAATAAGTGCATCTCAGAATATAAACTATAAAGCAGATTCTAAAGGAAAGCCATTTCTCATTGGCATAGCTCATGAGGATGAAATTGTTTTGAATAAACCCAGCTAAAAGGATCCTCAGATTCCCACAGCCAGAATTAGTGCTGGTGCAGTAGGGCTTCCCTGGAGGTGTTCCTGTGGTAGGTGCCTTGTTCTTCATCAGACTTCTGCTCTCTGCTCTCCTGTTAGTTCATACAGATGCCCTTTTATACCTGCTCCAGCACTGTCACACACTCACGCCCAGGCCACAGCTCAGCTTCCTGCTCCCCAGAGCAGATGTCAAGCCCTCCAGCTGCTCTCCTCTCTGCCTTCAGCACCTCCCTCAGGCACTAACAACTCCTGCTCTTCATCTGTGGCTCCAATTGCTCAAAACAACAAAGTTTGCTGGCCTTACTATGTAAATTTAGCATGGTTTGTTTATTAGTGTATTTATTAAAGCAAACGGTGACTTCTTTTTGAAACAATTGTTACGTTTATTTATTCAGAGAAGGGGTGGGCTTTCATACGCCTTGGCATGCGTGTGGACAGCCTGTGGGAGGTGATCCTGTGGGAGGTGATTTTCTCCTGTCATTGTAGGTAGGTCCTAGAGACTGAGCTTGTCAGGACTGGTAGGTGTCTTTACCTGCTGAGCTATCTTGCTGGCTCAAATTGTGGCTTTTTCAAAACTGAAAACACAGCCTGCTGAGGATTGTTTTTAGCAATTATTGAATGAAAAACAGTTGCTGGACAAACTAGGGAGAATTAGCCTTGTGATTGTTGGCCTCCATAGGTTAACTTGAAGTCCCCTTCAATATCTGCTTGTGTGTGTGTGTGTGTGTGTGGCCACCACCTACAGACAGAGGCTTGGTGTAGCTGTACCTGCCTATAATTCTGGCACTTAGAAGATGTAGGCTAAAGGATCAAAAGTTCAAGGCTACCCTCCGCTTTGATTGAGATCAAAGCCAGCCTGACCTATATGAGCATTTGTTGAGGGCAGGGGTTTACTAACTTAGAGGAGAGTTCTACTAGCATGACTAGTTGTTATACCCTGCTTTACAGTTCACTAATGGTAAAATATGTATGTCCAGTAGACATCTGGATAATTCTTTTGGAGGTTAGGTAGATTACATAGGATGACCTATGCAACCAGATTCCCTAAATTCTTAATGAATTTGTTGGCATTTTTTTTCTTATAATGAGCCCTTTGATATATTCATCCAGTTTGAAGCATAATAAAATTATATTCATGCTTAAAACAATACAATTATCTAGGTATTATTTCTAATTACTTTTTTTTCTGGGTAAATATTAAAGTCAGAATATGTTTAGTTCACATAAAATAAATGGAGGTGAGATTTTAAAAAATATTCTTCAGGGGCTGGAGAGTTGGCTCAGCAGTTATGAGTACTTGTTGCTCCTGCAGAGGACCTGGGTTCAGTTCCCAGCACCCGCATGGTGGCTCACAACCATTTCAACTGCACAGGGCCCAGCACCCTCTTCTAACCCGCCAGGGGCCAGGCAAGTAACATGTTACACATACACATGCAGGCAGAATACTCCTGCACATAAAACAAGAGGAATTAAATATACTCTCTAGGACCCTACATGTGACAGACATGCATGACTTTGTAATTATGCAGATGGTTAATTCTTTTAAAAGAGATGTGGATTCTTCCTGGATCTTCCTTTGAGTCTCAGGTGTCTTCCTCAGATGATGTCATTTCCCATCGCTCCCGTCTGAGCTTCCCATTTTCCATCCTGTGGTCACATTGCTTACCTGTTGGCTCACTCAGGGTCCCCAAGTGGCCAGAACCTACCTGTGCACTTCAAATTCTGTCTCTGGGAGCCAACCATTTGTTTTATTCTGTGTTTCACTGGCCCTTGGCCTTTCCATCCTCTACTGTATTAGGGAAAGGGACTAGCAGGGCCAAGCGTATGCATCATGTTTGCTGCTGTATGTGGTGCTGAAAATGGAGTTTTCAGTCTCTTCCTCTTTGTGGCTGGTCAGCTCTGTAAAGACTGTCTATGAACGTGCTGTACAGACAGCGTGACAGCACATAATGGAAAAACATCACCCTAATTGGAACTTTTTTTAAAAAGACATTTGCAAATCACTTTTGAAACTAGAATCGGTGCCCCGTGATAAAGAGTGATCCATCAAGGCATTTCAATATGTGACTTGAGTCCTTGACACTAAGTAACTTTTTTTTAAATTTCCAGAACTACATTCCTATTTACTTAGAATCTGTGGCTTTAAAAAGTGCTATCACACACATTTATAAATACCATCACAAATACACACCACCACATCCACCATACCACACAGTACATACACACATACACACACAGTGAATATACCCTAAGAATAGTCTTGAGTGCTCTCACTCTATACTTTAAGAAGCATTATTATTTATGGAAGAAGTGTTCTCTAAATCCTCACTTAAATTGGCTAATGAGATGGAATCCTTTTCCAAGTTATTAGTTTGGTTTCCTGGTATTTTCTGTCCTATAAACTGCCATATGGCATCTATTTACTTTTATCACTAACTCGAGTTAAATTAATCTTGTTTGGGGAATTTGGAAGAATTTCATGCGATCACTGGAGGTTGCTGGCAATGCCCTGAGGGAAGCAGAAAATGAGCGAGTGTGCGGAGACAGTAGGCTGGGGCTGAGAGACCCTGGCAGAACGGCTGTGCTTTTGTGCTCTGTATCCAGCAGAGTGCCGGCTGCAAAGTGGATCGTCACAAATAACAGTTAATCCCAGTGTGCTGAAAATAATACTTAATTCTTCACTGTTCTCTGAAGGTAATTCCGTGATGAAGTCATGACTCATTTGCCTTTTGCTTTTAGTTGGATGTTCTTGGTCAGTGAGTTATGACTCATTTGCTAATATTTTAAATTATACCCAAAATCTACTCATAGTTTACTCAAACAAGACATCACAAGACATGGGACAAATGATTTACAACTAATAATTTACAGTGAGATCGGTTCTGCCATGAAATAAATGCACCAGGGATTAAAAGCATAAGATGAATGCGAAGTGCTTAGAGCTCCTCTGTGCTCTTAGCATACTGGCAACTCCTGACATTAATAACTTGGCTTTAATGGGGCAAATTTCATTTTAGATGTTTAATATACTTTAGACAGAGTTTGGAAAATAGATCAGTGCTAGGCAAGCACAAGGCCCTGAGTTTGATCCACAACACCAAATGAGTAAGTATATAGCTAAATGAATGAGGTGAAACACTCCCTACCCACTGTTTGTTACACTCCACATCATTCTAGGTCCATGGGTGAGCCACTTAGAGGAGTTGATTCATCAAGACTTAAAAGTGGGCTAGAGCTTTAGTTAGCAAATCTTTGGAGGGGAAACAAGGGTTCTAGCAAATTCCTGTGGACAAATTCTCTCCAGGCTCATGGAGCAGCACCGCTACTTAAGCCGGGAGTGAAGAAGCAAAGGAAGCACCTTCCTGTCTGCTTCAGGGGGATGGCTCATTCAGATGTTCCCTCAGATGCTAGCGCTCAAAACAGCTGCGGCTGTGAACACAGGACAGGTCAGCATGGGAGCTGGGCTTGGAAACTCACTCGGTGAGTCATGTTTGTAAATAGCTCCGTCCTTGTAATTCCTTCAGCTCTCCATCACATTCCTCCCACACACATGTTGTTACATATCATGTAAGCAGTAATTTTCTGCTGAGAAAACTACAGCATATCCATCAGCATGGCTTGAATGAGAGCTACATAAGGGCTGGGGCTTGAGTTTCTCATCTTTATAGACTAGAGAATTACCACAAATCTTGGTGCAGAGGAATGCTCACATGTACACACACACACACACACACACACACACACACACACACACGCACTCACTAATGTATACACATGTTTATACATCTATGCATAATTTCACACAAAGATAGGCACAGGGCTTAGACCTGCATGCACAGGCCAGGCCTGTCTATACCTGTGCACACAAAGGTGGAGACGCTCACACACAGTTGCTAACTGATGGACCAGATGAAGAGTGTCAGCAAGTCACTGGGAAAGTGAGTCCCTAAAGCTCCTCAAATATGATTAGATGTGCCACACGTAGCAGTTCCTGAACCTGGGGCTAGGTCCCCCGACTCTGACAACTGTTGAGGAGACATGGTGTCTTCAGCACCTCCAACAGTCACCTCAGTCTATACACCCACCTGAACCCCTCTGCAAGGGGGTGGGTCCTGTCACTTAAGCTTCAGTCTCCTTGAGCATGCGATTTTCAATTCTTTTGCATTCAGCAAAGATTACTGGTGCTTCTCAGTTTCCTTAAATAGTCAGCAGGTCTAGTAGTTTTGTACCCACAGCATCAGCAGACAGTGACAAAGTAAATAAGACGCCTCATCTCATTTTCCCTTTTATGGATAAACGTGATCTCTCATTGTCAGCAGCAGCTCTGTGAAACTTAAAGAATGTTAAGACACAGGATGCAGGTGGAAGTGAAATGGGTAATGGACCCACTGCATGACTTTGCAAACAGATTATGTCCTGATGTCAGCTGTTCCCATACTGCACTGAACTCAGTGAGCATCAAGTTGGCAAAGCAAAATAAGAATCCTGCCTGAAGCTCATGCTTACATGATACAGATACATCCCTATTCCATCAATAGAAATGTTGCTCTTTCAAATTTCCAGGTTAATCTCCAATTTTGTAAATATACTCATAATTAGTGTAAGTTAGCACAATTAATTGAGAATTAATTAGCACACTTTATTGAGGATTGTTTGTTGAGGAACTGTGAACACTGTGGTATTCTACATAAATAAGCTTAGAATGTGGATCAGACCTGATGGATCACATGTCTCAGGAACCCACACAGCTTTCATACTCTACAGCTCCCACCTCTGATTTTCTTAAGAGAGACAAAGACTATTTCCAAACATTGTTTTGTCATTCCAAATTGGTATTTGCTGCCTCAATTATAGGACAGTTATTATTGATTAGAATCTTAGCTAAAAATAGTCCCATTAAACTACATGGAAATAGTAAATATTGTCTTAATTATCTCAAGGAAATGAGATTAAAGATGGCTTCTCTTTATGAGGGCATGACTCGGTGTTATCATTCTATGTCTGAGGCATCACTCGTGTTAGATTTAGGGTGGAAATAAGTGTCTTGGGTATGAAACACATTAATCACATCACGGCAATTGTTTGCCCTCACAGACTCAGAATCTTCACGTGATGCCAATCAAGGGTGATTTGTTGAGTTGCTTTCTTTAGCTGGGGTCTGAAAACCATAGGTCATTCACGTAGTTCTTTTAAATAATTAGGTCTATTGATCTACCTGTTTGGGGGAGGGCATGCCACATGGCGCGACTGTCAAGCTCAGGTTTGCTTCTCTCCTCTCACCATCTTCACTGCGTTCTAGGGATGAAACTCAGGTTGTCTGGTTTGGTGGCCAGTACCTTTCCTCAATGCAACATCTTCAGCCCTGATAATTTTTCCTATTTCATTGAATAACAGTGTCAGTAAAGGAAGTGTGCCTGTGTCACATATTCACACACGTGAAGGTCACAAGACAGCTTTCTGAGTTGTCTTTTTGTTTTTCCATAATATCCCTGAGTTGAGCCTGGTGTGGTGGTGCACGCCTGTAATCCCAGCCCTTGGAAGACAGAGGCAGGCAGCTCTTTGTGAGTTCGAGGACAGCCTGGTCTACAAAGCAAGTCCAGGACACCCAAGGCTACACAGAGAAACCTTGACTTGAAACGAACAAGCAAACAAACAAACAAGAAAAGGGTCCTGGAATTGAACTCAGGTTGTCAGGCTGCTATGGTGAGAACTCGCAGTGCTCAGTCACCTCCCTGGACCTTCACATGGTTTTCATGCAACATATTGGTCTACGCTAGGAGTGCAGTCAGCAAACCTGACATCTGAACTAAAAGTTCATTCCCTGTGTGGTTCACTTGAAAATGTGAAGGTGCTGAATCTGAGGTAGGCCTTTCTCTGGGTAGAAAAATGAGGTCTCTTTCTAACCTATTCCTACAAGGATTCATTAGAGTCTTGGCCAACAATGTTAAAAACAGAAACCATTGGAAGGATTACGAGGAGAAAAATAAAATAACAGAGTCCTCTAAGTCATCACAGAACAGCAGTCAGGTAGGGTAAGGGAAAAAGGATCTAGGGGAAAGTCAGAAGGGTGTACCTCTTTTCCTGTCCACCTTTACAGAAGGAAATAAACAGGGAGGTACTTAAAGCTCAGGTTAAAAACCAAGCACAGTGGGGCAGGAAAGATGGCTAAGTGTTTGAAAGCATGCACTGCTCTTGCAAAAGAACCAAGTTCAGTAACCAGCAGCTACATCAGAAAGCTCACAACAGCCTATAACTCCAGCTTCAGGAAATATGGCCTCCAAGGTAACCAGCACTCATGAGCACACACACACACACACACACACACATACACGCACACGCACAGGCACACACACATGCACACACACACCTAAAAGTAAAATAATTCTTTTTTAAAAGGTAAGCAAGGCAGGCTTTCTGACCAGGTCTCTAGTGCCTCGAAGGTCCACACAGAAGGTGGGTGAACCCCAGGAGTCAGAGCTTTGACCCTGTTCATCAGGTTGGAAGATGGAGAGCCAAGGGGTGGTGGCTTAGTGTCCTTATTTTAGTTTTTGGTGAGAACAAAAGCTGGAGTGTGGCCCTGAGTACCAACTCCAGCTCCCGCTCCTGGGACATGTAATGTTCTTACCTCTGAATTTCGTCATCTGTGAGCATGGTGACGACGGACTTAGCAGAAGCTCGCGTTTCCCGGGCATTTCTGCGCTCACTGTGAGAACATCCTTGTGCTTGTAGCTCATCCTGGCGTTCACCTCATTTTCTACATAAGGCTTGGAAAGATTAAGAACTTCAAGTCACTCACTCACCTAGGCCTTAAGGAAGTGAAAAACCCACCTTGAATAGTTCATGTGTAAACTGCATGCAACACTTAATAGTGACCAACGTGATAATCCCCAGAGCCACATTTCAGTGTTATGTCACTAAGTACTGTGCCAGCATCAGAGAGCAGCATAGGGCTGCCGCTCAGTCCTGCCGCTGATGACTTTCAGGAGATAAAGTGACACGAGGGTTTTCACAGTATTGTGGAAATTGTGGAAGTAGTCTTCTTGGGCACCTATCTCAGATTTCCATCTTCTCTTCTAATACAGCACTTGGCTGGGCTCGAGGATATTTGTGCCAAGCCCCACAGTTGGGCAAACTTTGCTTACATACCCAGGAATATATCAGCTTTTTGACATCGTAGGTCTTCACAATCAAAAGCATGTTGCTACTTGGCTAATTTTTCCTCTCAGGGAAGGAATAACTCCATCATGAATTATTAGGCAGGTTGTGTTCCAGGGCACTTAGGTGGCATAGGACATGACAGAGATCTCCTGGCTTTCCCACAGTGCAACACTGTTAGAACTAATGCACACACAGAAGAGAGAACCAGTCTTACACATCTCGATTTTTAACTTCTCTTCATTTCTTAATTAGAAAGAGATCTTAATAACCAATTTGCTTGAAGTGGGTGATAAGAAAAGAGACACCTTTTATAGCCTAGAATTATTTTAAATGAACAAATAAATTAGAGACTGCTACACTTCTGGTGTCGATTTGTAAGATGTGAGTGTGTGTGTGTGTGTGTACACGTGTTCACATGTGCATTCACGTGTGAGTGCAGACATGAGTGTGCCGGGACTAGTATAAAGAGGCAGAGAACAACCTTGCTGGTCAGTGTTCACACCTTCCACATTGCTGAGAACACGATCTCTTTGTTGTCTGTGGCTCCCCCACCATAAGATCCCTGGGCTTAGATGTCCACACGACCAAATCCAGCCTTTGTGTGGATTCTGGGGTGGAACTCTGGTCTCCACATTAGTTTAGTCAGTGTTGTGGACACCAAGCCACCTCCCTAGCTCCCAGCGCACTGTTTAGCTATCATTTTTGTTTCAGTGGCTGACTAAAGAAATAAAACTACCCTCATAAAGTGGCTTGTCTCATATTTTGGCAAATTGCTGTAATTATTCTCTAAATCTCTCTCTAGCTTAATCTTCCACAGATGATAAAGGGAGTCTAGGACACAAAGGAGATGAATTTTAAAAATAGAATCTAGTGAGACTTTGTGTAAGACTGCAGATGTGTAGCTTCTATTGAGGGTAACAGCGCTGTTAAAAGCCCCTGACGTGTTGTGTAGTGGCCCAGGAAGTCTGGAGAAGGTGCTGAAGTTTCATCACATCACAGCACTTTGACAAACTTGTCACCAGGTAAAATAAAATACATGGATGTTTGCTTCTTTCCCCCTGAAATATAAAGTAATTATGGCTATATAAAAACCTTTTACCATAACTAATTAACTAGAAGCTCCTCATAAACTATGTGTCGACAGCACCATATGTCTAATTATCTTTTTTCACCCCGTTGTGATGTTGAATAATGAAGAAAACATTACCTGACGAAGTCCTTTATTTTGCGATGATGTCTCTGGAGACAAAGGAGACACAAAGGCTTAAATGCCACCTTCAATTACATCTTGGCCTTGGCAGGCTTTCAGCTCATGTTGATTTGCATGGAAAACACAGGAAAGAAAAAGAAAGGGAGAAAGAAAGGAAGGAGGGAGGAGGAGAGGGAAGGAGGTTGATTCTTAAAATCACGAGCTGTGAAGGCTGGAGAGATGACTCAGCAGTTAAAACCTCTTGCTGCTCTTTCAGAGGACCTAGGTTTGAGCCCAGTGCCCACATGCCCACCTACACACCTGTGACTCCCGTCCCAGGGGCTCTAACGCAGTGTTCTGGCCTCCACAGGCACAAACACATACAGTGGACAGACGTATTCGCAGGCAAAATACCCGTGCACAGAAAAAACAAGATAAAATCATGAGATGTGGGTCTGGAGAGGTGGCTCAGCAACCACATAGTGGCTGACAGCTGTCTACAGCTCTAGTACCAGGGGACCCAGCATCCTCTTCTGGCCTCTATAGGCACTAAGCATGCATATGATATAGTTATATACATGCAGGTAAAGCAGCGTACACACAATCTTTAAAAAAATAATAAAATAAATTATGAATGCTCCATAGCTGCTTAAGCAGCACATTGCCTAGGCATGGCAGATTTCTCTGTGAAGAAGGTCATGGCTTAGCTGTTTACCGCTATTGGGCATTATGACTTCTGTTTTGATAATCCCTATAAGTTTATTCTCTCCCTGCTTGCTGATGAAATACTCTAACTAAATCTAACCAGATGGGCATGAACTTATGTAACAGAAGTAAAAAATTAATTTTGCTATTCGTTTCAGAAATAGAAAAGGCTTTGTTATTTGCTTGAGACACGATCTCATTATATAGCCCAGGCTGGAATTGAACTGCTGCTATCCTGGCTCAGCCTTCTGAGTATCAGGATTCCAAGATTCTGCCACCACATAGAGCTGTCTCATGCATTCACTCATTTCACGAGTATATATTTTTTAATCTTTGAAAGGAATGGCTTCACCATTAACTATATGCACTTTGTACAGAACCAGACATTCTGGGGAATAGTATTTTCCATTTTTGCAAATTCCTAAGTCTGTGCCCACCTTCCAAATATTTCCATACTTCAGAACTCAGGAGCATATTTTCACAGCACTGGGCTACTAAAAAACATTTAGTTTTTACCTGGAGCTAACTGTGTACTTGGGAATTAAGAAGAGCTCTCCAAGGGAGAGGTTTGGGGGTCCATGGGTACTGCTAAGCCCCTCCCACATGAGGTGTGGATTCTTTTCCTGAGGGTCTCTGTGGAGCACAGGCTGACCAGCATCAGCTAGCAGTGCATCTAAGCTGGCTTCGGTTTGTGAATCGTGGGTCCTGGGGCTTCCAAAGGATGCTTATGTTGCTTGTCCTCAGGTCATACTCTGAGCCACATGCTTTCCAGCAGAGTTCTTGCTCAAGTAATCTTTACCTTCTTCCTCATCCACACCTCTAAGTTCTGGGAATACCAAATAATAATACTTGAACTTTATCGTGGCGCTTGCTCAGGCTCTATTTCCCCACCATAGGAAAATATTTCTTGTTACAGAAGTTTACTTACCTTAGAAGTAGATTCTAAGGTAGCACATCTTAGAATCTTCCTGGCCCAGCATGAGCCATACTAAAACTTGTTGATTTACTTTAGTTTAATTACATTGGAACAGTGTCTCCTTTATTCTATGCTGGGAATTCATTTCTTTCCGAAGAAATACACCAGACACAGGTTTTCCAAAGCTTTGAAAAAGATTCATTTGATGGTAGCTGTGGTTCTCAAATATGCTATCTAGTTCTAGCTCCAAATATAAGACTTGTTTCCCCAATCCCACTAACCTGTTCCCAGACAGGTCCAATAAGAAAAATGCCTGCAGCAGCTTCCCTAAAGCTTTACTTACCTAAAGGTTTTTCCTTATGTTACCAGCTTTGCTTATCCCATGTCTCTGGACCCAACCTGGTATATCTAAAATGAAATAACTGTCTTCTCTCCAAGTGGTAGTTTGAATAAAAATGGCCCCAGAGTCTCATAAGGAGTGACATTATAAGGAGGTGTGGCCTTGTTGGAGTGGGTGTGGCCTGTTGGAGTGGGTGTGGCCTTGTTGGAGTGGGTGTGTCACTGTGGAAGCTGGCTTTGCTATCTCATAGGCTCAAGTCACTCTGCCTGCTGCCAGCAGATCAAGAGGTAGAACTCTCAGCTCCTTCTCCAGCACCGTGTCTGCCTACAATCTGCCATGTTTCCTGACATGACAATAGTGGACTAAACCTCTGAAACTGTAAGCCAGCTGCAATTAATGTTCTCCTTTATAAGAATTGCTGTGGTCTTGGTGTCTCTTCATAGCAATACAACTGTAGCTAAGGCACAGGGACTAGGGTACTGTTGTAATAGGTCTGGCCATGTTTTTGTTTGGAGGACTGTGGACTTTGGGACTTTGGATTAGGAAAGCAGTAGAATGCTTTAAGCGAGGCTTAATGGGCCATGCTAGAAGGAGCACGGAAGACAGTGGTGCTGGGAGTGGTTTGAACTGTGGGCACCTGGCTCTAGAAGTTTCAGAGGAAATAATTTTAGTTTATGGCCTAGACACTGTTTTTCTGATGTTTTTGGCTAAGAATGTGGCTGCTTTTTACCTTTGTCTGAAAAGTCTGCCTGAAGCTAAGGTGAAGAATTTGGATTAATTGCTTTGGCAGAGGAAATCTCAAGACAGCTTAGAATTGACTCTGGCATGTAGCTATTAGAGTTACTCTTATGGAGATCTACAATGAAAAGAAGCAAGCTAAGCAAGGAAAAAATACAAATACCAGGAAGTGGAATGGAGGTAAGTCCTGTGTTCAGTGAGATACACAGATTAAAGATAATCTTGATGTTAAATGGAATAAAAGGAGTGGAGACCTCAGAGCAAGACTTTACCCAACTAAGATTCCAATCTGTAAAAAGAAATTAAAGAACAGTTTGGGTCCAGAAGTGATGGTACACACCTTTAATCCCAGCACTCAGGAGACAGGGGAAAGCAAATCTCTGACTTCAAGACCAGCTGACCCTAAAACAGAAACCTGGTGAAGATGTAATTGAATGAGGGACTCTGTTCCAGCCCTAGCAAGCAGCAGAACTTGGCATCTTTAACCACATGGATGGCCGAAGAAGGGGTTATAGAATCTCCCTCTTTGATGAAGAAAAGCCATTGAAGCCAGGCGTGTGGTCTGGGTATTCCTGCATGGAGGCCTAGAAAGGCCATTGCCTGGAGCTGTGAAGGTGAAGCCTGGATTGCCTTGGAGATCCCAAAATGTTAGAGATGCCAGAGCTGTGACCTGCCGAGAAGACTGCTAACAGGGAACGGATCTGGCTTGAGAGAGAGAAGTGTGTCGTAGTTAACAAAACTAAGCGGAGCTGGGGATCTGAAGAGCACTTCGACATCAGACACGGCGATGCAGAGTTTGGAGTTTGCCCCGCTGGTTTTCCGTGTTGCTTTGGTCCAGTATTTCCTCACTCTGCTCCTGTTCCTCCCTTTTGTAATGGTAGTGTATATTTTGTGCTATTGTATAATGAAAGTATGTGATCTGTCTTTCCTTTTTCTTCTTTTTCATTAATTATTTACTTTACATCCCTATTTGAGTTTCCCTCCCTCCTCTCAGTCCCTCCCTCTCACCTCCCCTTCCCCTCTGCCCCACTCCTTTTCTCCACAGAGAAGAGGAGACCTCCTGTGGATATCAACTGCCTTCAAGTTACAGTAGGACTGGGTGCATCATCTTCTACTGAGGCCAGACAAGGCAATCTAATTAGGGGAAAGAGATCCATAGGCAGGCAACAGAGTCAGAGCAGCCCCTGCTCCTGCTGTTAGGGGTCCCACAGGAGGACCAAGCTGTTAGATATGGGGGAAGTGCTAGGTCCATCCCATGCATGCTGTCTGGTTGATAGCCTAATCTCTGTGATCCCCTATGGACCCAGGTTAGTTAATTCTGTAGGTTTTCTTGCGGTGTCCTTGACCTCTTTCGATCCTTCGCTTTCCTCCCCTCTTCCACAAGATTCCCTGAGCTCCGCCTATAGTTTGGCTCTGGGTCTCCGCATCTGTTTTCACCAGCTGCTGGGTGAAACCAGATGACAGTGATGCTAGCCTCCTGTCTGCATGTGCAGCAGAATATCATTAATATTGCCGGAGTGGGCACCATCCCAATGGCATGGGACTCAAACTGGGCCACCCATTGGTTGGTCATTCTCTTACTTTCTGCTCCCTCTTTTTTTAATTTAATTTTTATTTCATTTTATTTCTTTTAAATCCTGATCATAGCCCCCTCCCTCATCTCCTCCCTTTCCCACCCACTTTCCCTCTTCCCCCCATACTCCTCCTCTAGTCCTCAGAAAGGGGGAGCCCTCCTCCCTTACCAACTGACCCCAGTCTATCAATTCTCATCAGGACTGGCTGCATCTTCTTCCTTTGTGGCTGGCAAGGCCACCCCACTGGGGGAAGTGACTGAGGAGCAGGTAACAGAGTCCATGTCAGAAACAGCCCCTGCTCCCCTTACTAGGGCGTCCACATGGAGACTGTCTGCGCCCTCTTTATCCCTGCACCTTTAAGAGGCAGGAAACATTGTGGGTCAAAGGTTTTGTGGCTGGATTAGTAGCCCCATCCCTCTGTTGGAAGTCTTGCCTGGCTATAGAAGGTGACCTTTTTATGTTCTATATCCCCTATTGCTAGGGGATATATCACTATTGCTCTGTAGTACAGTTTGAAATCAGGGATACCTCTAAAATTTCTTTTATTGTACAGAACTGTTTTAGCTTTCCTGGATTTTTTTATTTTTCCGTATGACGTTTAGAATTGTACTTTCAATATCTGTAAAGAATTGTGTTGGAATTTGTTGGGAATTTCATTAAATCTCATTTTTGCTCTGTTAATCCTACTGATTCAAGACCATGGGAAATATTCTTGTCTTCTGATATATTTTTCTATTTCTTGTCATACAGGTCTTTCACTTGCTTGGTTAGGGTTACACCAAGATATTTTATTTTATTTGTGGTTATTGTTTCCAGAATTTCTTTTTCAGCTTTTTTATCATTTGTACAAATTAGGGCTACTGATTTTTGCTTAGTTAATTTTGTATCCAGTCACATTGCTGAAAGTGTTTATTAGTTGTAGGAATTCTCTGGCAGAATTTTGGGGGTCACTTATATATAGTATCATCTCATCTCCAAATAGCAATATTTTTACTTCTTCTGTTCCAATGTGTATCCCTCTGATCTCCTTTAGTTGTCATATTGC
The DNA here is from genome assembly GCF_030254825.1 of Meriones unguiculatus. NCBI lineage: Eukaryota > Metazoa > Chordata > Mammalia > Rodentia > Muridae > Meriones > Meriones unguiculatus. Next base: position 74,221,666 of record NC_083349.1, read on the forward strand.
TCTAGCTAAAACTTCATGTACTATATCAAATAGAGAGAAAGAGATAGTGGGCAGCCTTGTCTTGTCCCTGATTTTATTGGGATTGCTTTAAGTTTCTCTTCTTTGAATTTGATGTTGGCTATTGGCTTACTGTATATTGCCTTTATTTGCTTAGGTGTGTGTCTTGTATCCCTGATCTCTCCAAGACTTTTATCATGAAGGAATGTTGGATTTTGTCAAAGGCTTTTTCACCATTTAATGAAGTGATCAAGTGGGGTATTTTTTTTTCATTTTGTTTATTTGGTAAATTACATTGATGAATTTTCATATGTTGAACCATCTCTTCATCCCTGGGATGAACCCTACTTGATCATGGTGTATGATTTTTGATGTGTTCTTTAAAAAACCCTTTATTGAGTATTTTTGCATTGATGTTCATAAGAGAGATTTGTCTGAAATTTTCTTTCTTTGGTGAGACTTTGTGTGGTTTAGTTATAAGAGTGACTGTGGCCTCATGCAATGAGTTTGGCAATGTTCCTTTTGTTTTTAGTTTGTGGAATAGTTTGAGGAGTATTGGCATTAGCTCTTTGAAAGTCTGATAGAATTCTGCACTAAAACCATCTGGTCCTGAGGGTTTTTTTTGGGGGGGAGGACTTTCAATAACTGCTTTCATTTCCTTAGGGTTCATAGGTCTATTTAAGTTGTATACCTGATCTTGATGTAAAGTTGGTAAGTGGTATCTATCAAGAAACTCTTCCATTTTGTTCAGATATTCCAATTTTGTGGCATACAGGCTTTTGAAGTAAGACCTAATGATTCTTTGTACTTCCTCAGTGTCTGTTGTTGTGTCACCCTTTCATCTCTGATTTTGTCAATTTGAATATCTTCTCTCTGTCTTTTAGTTAGTTTGGCTAAGGGTTTGATTGTCTTGTTAATTTTCTCAAAGAACCAGCTCTTGTTTTCATTAATTCTTTTTATTGTTCCCTTTGTTTTTAGTTTATTGATTTCAGCCCTGAGTTTAATTATCTCCTGTTTTCTCCTCCTCTTTGGTGTATTTGCTTCTTTTTGTTCCAGAGCTTCTAGGTATGTTGTTAAGTTTCGAGTATAATATTTTTCCAAGTTCCTTATGAAGGCACTTAGTGTTATAAACTTTCTTCTCAGTACTGCTTTCATTGTGTCCCATAAGTTTGAGTATGTTTTGCTTTCATTTTCGTTGAATTCTAAAAAGTCTTTAATTTTTTTTTCTTTATTTCTTTCCTCACCCAGAAATCACTGAGTAGAGAGTTGTTCAGTTTCCATGTGTCTGTAGGCTGTCTGTTGTTTCTGTTATTGTTGAAGACCAGCTTTAATGCATGGGGGTCTGAGAAAATACAAGGAGTTACCTCAATTTACTTGTATCTGTAAAGGTTTGCTTTGTGACACTATGGTCAGTTTTGGAGAAGGCTCCATGAAATGCTGAGGAGAAGGTATATTCTTTTGTGTTCGGGTGAAATGCTCTCTAGATATCTGTTAGGTCCATTTGATTTACAATATCTGTTGGTTTAATTATTTTTTCTGTTTAGTTGCTGTGTAGATGACCTGTCCAGTGGTGAGAGTGGGGTTCAATGTGTGATTTAAGCTTAAGTAATGTTTATTTTATGAATGTACCTGCCCTTGCATTTGGGGCATAGATGTTCAGAATTGAGATGTCATCTGGGTGGATTTTTCCTTTGATGAGTATGAAGTGTCATTCCCCATCCCTTTTGTTTAATTTTGGTTGAACATCTATTTTATTACATATTAGAATGGCTACTCCAGCTTGCTTTTGGGGTCTGTTTGCTTGAAAAACTTTTTCCAGCCATTTACTCTGAGGTAATGTCTATCTTTGTTACTGATGTGTGTTTATTGTATGTAGCAGAATGACAGATCCTGTTATTGCATCCATTCTGTTAGCTTGTGTCTCTTTATTGGGGAATTGAGTTTACTAATGTTGAGAGAAATTGATGATCAATGGTTGTTAATACCTGCCATTTTGATATTGATGGAAGTTTTATGTGTGTGTGTGTGTTTGTGTGTGCGTTTTTCCCTTCTCTCAGTTTTGCTGGTGTGAACTTATTTATTTCTTGTATTTTCTTGGCTGTAATTAACTTTCCTGTGTTAGAGTTTTCCTTATAATAGCTTTTGTAGGGCTGGATTTGTGGAAAGTTATTTTTTAATTTGGTTTTCATAGGATATCTTGCTTTTTCCACCTATGGTGGTTGAACATTTTCCTGGGTATAGTAGGCTGGGCTGACAACTGGTCTCTTAGAGACTGCAAGACATCTGTCTAGGGCCTTCTGGCTTTCAAAATCTCTGTTGAGAAGTTTAATGTAATTCTAATAGGTCTGGCTTTATATGTTACTTGGCCTTTTCCCCTTGTGGCTTTTAATATTTTACTTTGTTCTGTACATTTGGTGTTTTGATTATTATGTGACAGCAGGTTTTTCTTTTTTGATTTAATCTATTTGGTATTGTGCAAGTTTCTTGCATGTTTATAGGCACCCTTTTCTTTAGGTTAGGGAAATTTTCTTCTGTGATTTTGTTGAAAGTATTTTCTGGGCCTTTGAGCTGGGAAGCTTTCAGTCATCTATTCCTATTACTTTTAGGTTTAGTCTTTTCTTGGTGTCCCGAATTTCCTGGATGTTTTGTGTTAGAAACTTTGTAGAAACTTTTTAGCATTTTCTTTGACTGATGTATCAATTTCTTTTATCATGTCTTGTACAGCTGAGATTTTCTCTTCTATCTTTTGTAATCTATTGGTGATGCTCTTACTTAGGTTTTCCATCTCCAGGATTCCAGGATTCACATGTTTTTTATTGCTTTTATTTTCGTTTTCGGTTCTTGAACAGTTTCATTATTTTCCTTCATCTGTGTGATTATATTTTCCTATATTTCTTTGGGAGATTTCTTTATTCCTCTTTAAAGTTCTCTGTCATCTTCATAAGATTGGATTTAAGGACATTTTCTTGTGCTTCAGCTATGTTAAGATATCCAGGGTTTGCTGTAGTAAGATATCTGGGTTCTGGTGGTGCCATATTGCCTGACCTCTTCTTAATTCCTCTCACATTGGCCTTTAGCCACCTGGTTGTCTATGGTGTTGACAGGCCTGTAGTAACGCAGACTGTGTTGTGGGCCAGAAAGTAGTGCCCAGGGAAGCAAATGCACATTACTGCTGTTGGTAGGAGCAAACCACTGCTGGGGAAATGGGGATGATGGGACCAGCAGGCAGGGGATTGGTGCATAGGTGTCTCACCTAGCTGTCCTGGGTGGCAGCAGGCCTTAGGGGAGGCAGGCGGAACTGTGAGGTGCACAGGGGACAGGGCAGCACTGCTCAGTTTGCCTTTTCATTTTGATTTTACAAGGGATTACAGGTAAGAGACTGCATGATTGCAGAAGAAACTTTGAACTTGAAACTCTTAAACAAATTTGAAATTAGACTAAATGCATTTTGCATTATGATATACAAGCCTATGGAGAACAGGAAGTGGAATGTGGTGGTTTGAGTAAAAATGACCCCATATGCTCATAAAGAGTAGCATTATAAGGGGTGTGGCCTTGTTGGGGTGGGTGTGGCCTTGTTGGAGTGGGTGTGGCCTGTTGGAGTGGGTGTGGCCTTGTTGGAGTGGGTGTGTCACTGTGGAAGCTGGCTTTGCTATCTCATAGGCTCAAGTCACTCTGCCTGCTGCCAGCAGATCAAGATGTAGAACTCTCAGCTCCTTCTCCAGCACCGTGTCTGCCTACAATCTGCCATGTTTCCTGACATGACAATAGTGGACTAAACCTCTGAAACTGTAAGCCAGCCGCAATTAATGTTCTCCTTTATAAGAGCTGCCATAGTCATGGTGTCTCTCTCACAACAGTAAAACCCTAACTAAGGTACTCCATTAAAATAAAAATAAGGAAATTCTTAGTTTAATAAATTAAATGTATAATGAACCTATTTACTTAAAAAGATCTTGCAGGCAAATGTGCTTCATTTACACACATCCCTCTGCCAACATAAAGAAAACACTAAGCTGGTAGCATTTTCTTAGCACGTACAAGGCTCTGGGCTTGTTCTGCACCATAAGCTGGGTGGTGGCACATGCCTATGAGGTCATCCTTAGCCATATAACAGATCTGAGGCCAACCTGGGCTGTATGATATGCTATTTTTTAATAGGGAAGAAAAACTATGGTGATTTATTCATTTCTACTATCATTGCCTTGCTTGTGATGCACCACAGCCTCCCCAGCCCATCCCAAACATACCTGAGATCTCCATCTCACTGCCCCAGTCTCAGAAAAATTAACTTTTCTCTGATATGGTAGAGCTGTGATTGTATGTTGAAACCATTTGGTGTTAATTGGATGGTATTCTGTGTGCCACGTTTTTCTTTATTGTTGCAACCTGCCATTTAAATATTTTATTGTTGGTCCACTTTTGACATTTTATGCCTTATCAAAAATATTAAATTAAATTATTAAAATTTGCTAAAGAAATCTATGACCAATGCCTGCGCATTTCCCCATGTGCCTGGCATCTGTTCATCCATTCAACAATTAGTTCTTGAGAACCATAATAGTGGAGTGGTTGATTAATAACCCAAATAAGGTAAAATACATGTACATAACTGAATTTAATGCCCTAATATTGCACAATCCAGGCCCTTCTGCACATAACATCCTTTGTGACATCCTCCTGAAGCAGATGGGTTAAACTGTCATACACGGCACTTAATTGGTAAATTCACTTTGACAGAGTTTCAAGCCAGCATGTAAAAAACAAAGATATTAAGTGGAATAATATAAAATTTAATTGTGGCATGTCAAACAAAGTCTTAGAACAGCATCATAAAAGTAGCAGAGTAGAGCAGTGATTTGGAAACTAAGACACGCTGGATCGATTTATGGCTGATTTGACTGAATCAACAATCCAGTAAGGAAAGCTAGCTTTTAAATTTGGACTGAAAGCTTGACAGAGAGTAAGACAGCCTGACCTCCATGCTTAACACATTCCATAAGTAGACAGCAAACATTAAAAATGCCCCGTAGCTCAATGTCTTCAGCCAAAAAGAACTAATCCAATTGAGCGAGACCAAAGCAAACGACTGGGAATGTATGGTTCTGGGGTGTCTCTGAGGTATTCAAACCTGAGTCAATTTAAGGACTTGTAAGTTAATAACTAGGACTTTACACATAATCCTGTACTTTACAGGTAGCCAGTGAAGGTTTTATACAACCAGGGTAATGTGATTTTCATGCTTGGTGTCAGTCAAAATGTCAGTAGCTGAGTTCAAGACCAAGAGGAGTTCCTGGTTCAGTCTGTTAGAGTCCCAGAAGGACAGGCAGGCAGGTGAAGTCTACATGCTGGGGAGCAAAGAGCACATGACAGTGAGGAAGAGCAGGGCCGGAAGCAGGATGTGAGGGGAGAAGGCTGCTGGACCACAGAATGTTTAAAGGCGTTTCTGGTAAATAAACAGGAAGCTTAAAAGATATGTCATGGTGGAAAATTAAGTGCAAATTCATAGTAGAAATCTGAGGAGTGAGCAGCCTTCAAAGCTGCAGTTCTGGGCAATTTTCAGATTTGCAGTAATGGTGAGAAGCCAGAAGCAGTATGGACTTTTCTTAGTGTGATTCATCATCAGCTGTTAGGCAGGCAGAGACCATACAGAAGACAGGCAATTAGGGAGTGAGTTTAAGTTCCAAAGGGCAAATAAGAATGCTTTTAAAAACACACACACACATAAACACACACATATACACAGAGAGAGGAAGACAGAGACAGCGAGACAGAGAGGAGACAAAGATAGAGATAGGGACAAAGATAGACAGACAGGGAGAAACAGAGACAGGCAGACAGAGGAAGAGGAGAGAGAGAGAGAGATGTTTGCATCTGTTTTTTGAGATGGGATCCTGCTATGTAGCCCAGGCCAGCCTTGAACACATGATCTTCCTGCTTCAGTCTCTTGAGTGCTTGGAATTACCCAAACGTACTACCACCACCCTCCATTGAGAAGGATATTGTTAATGCGTTAATTGGTTTTCTTCTTAAAAAGAGAATGAGCCAAGAACTGTGTGTGAGTAAAGGTCTATGTTTTGATTTCTCAGTAGAAGTACTCTGATGTAAGGTGGTAAGATCATTACAGAGTTACCCTTGTTTATGTTGAGAAAAACAAGATGGGAAAGACGCCCAAATCAGTCGACACCTTTAACATGTTCCAAACGCTGTGCTGCGTACTCGGCACATCCTTTTACTCTCATTTAAGTTATTGCAAGGCAGGTAGTAATCGCAAACAGTTGTTCAGAGGAGCATATAATGCTAGCTCCTGACCACCTGACATCTGTCATCTGTGTGTAAACCGGTCACACAAGCACCTCCTGGCTGTAGTTTGAAATGCAGAATTTCAGGACTGGCATTCCACCTGCTGCCTTAGTCAACAGCCATCCCAAGGGTCCCTTTTGATAGATAAAAATGAGTGATAATGTTGGGCCCCTCACCAAGAAAGCCCACTCAGAGAAGATCCCTGGGGTAGGACTAGGCAGCCAAATAAAGAAATGAGATCTGGCGGCTCTCAAGTGCAGAAGCTTATGGGCCTGAGGAGGAAAGATTCCAGGGAAACATGCTGAGCAACAACTATGCATCACAAAACAGAGGTCAAGATAGAAGGTTCTAGAGTCAAATTATCTAGATTTTGTTTTGGAACTTCTGAGCACTGGCTTTGCATGCCGGAGCCTCAGCGTTTGTCTAGTGGAGTTGTGAGGTGGTTTCCAGCTCCCCAAAGGTCACATGCTGGACTATGGAGGCTGTGTGTGGTATGGGACAGGCCTGTATGGTGCACCCCTGCTCTATTGAGGAACTTAGTTTTGAAAGAGGAAGCAGTCATTTTACTGTAATGTTAACAAAAGCTGCACTTTAAGAGCAGGGGACTCTGGGAATGGTAAGATTGCTGCCTGACCTATAGAGAGAAGGAGGGACTATCTCTGAGGTAATGGAACTTTCTCTTCTTGTGGTCTAAAGCTTGATAAGGAGACATTCATGGTGGAGAAACCAGCATTAAATGTTCTAATAAGGAATTTCTCTCTGTGGTGTCCAGATGATGCCTGAACAAGGGTAGTGAATGCAGAAGGCAGGGTGTCCTGGCCTGCGGAAGAGGTTGACGCCTGAAAACTCCTCCTATTCAAACAACTTGGAGATAATGCTACAGAATCAAAAATATTCTTGTCACTGGGATGGCAGGGGTAGCTCAGTTGACAAATGCTTGCAGCATCCTCAGAACACACAAAAAAGCCAGACATGATGGCACGTGTTTGTAATCTGAGTGGTGGGTAGGTAGAGACAGGTGGATTCCTGGGGCTCATTGTCCAGCCAGTCTAGCCGACTGGGTGACCTTACAGTCAGTAAGATACCCTGTCTTAGAAACAAGTGTGGGGCTAGAGAGGTGGCTGGTCTAGAAGTTGCCTTGGTCATGGTGTGTTATAATGGCAATAGAAAAGAAGCCAACACACAGGCCTAACTGTTTTAGGTTAAAATCACCGGTATGGCATATACTCACTTATAGGTGGATTTTAGTCATATAGCACAGGATAGACATACTACAATGCACAGACTGCAAGAAGATAGGCCTGATGGGCATCTTGGGCTTCATGTCGGCCCACTAGTGAGGGCATGGGGGAGATCTCTGACTCAGACTATGTTGCCTGCTTCCTTATCACGTCCCCCCACCAGGCCACTGGGGAGGAAGAGGAGCTCAGTCCTCATGTCAACAGATGAGCTGGGGTATCTGGGAGGGGGGTCCCCTATTCTGAGGAATAGAGGAGAGGGAATGTGGGAGGGAGTGTGGGACTGAAAGGAGAGGAGGGAGGGGCCTATGACTGCAATGTAAACTGAATTAATTAATAAAAAAAATTAAATCACAGGTACAGCAGCTTCGCATTAAAGAATCTTCCCCCAAAATCATTCATTAACACCTCCTGAGCTGCCATTGGTGCTGCATCTGGGATTTCTATTCCCCTTAGTGCATATAGAATTAGTTCACGGCAACAGTAACAGCAGTTTCATGGGTACTGGTATCCACACAGTGAATGCATACTGAGCATCATCTACCATGCCAGACAGTGAGACACAGCAGTAGGCATGACTTGATATATATGGTCCTGATTCTTAGGTACTTCAAGACTACAGGATCAAATCTCCAACTGTTGCAGCTCTCACTGCTTTCCCAAGTCCTCTTCTGACCTCTGTGGATACCAGGCATACAAATGGCACACAAATATAAATGCAAGCAAAACCCCCATATATATAAATTTTAAAACAAAACAAAAAAGAATAAGTATAAAGAAAACAAACCTGGGAGTCCCAGCATGTGGGAGACAGAGGCAGGAAAATTAATGTGAGTTCAAGAGAACCCTAGTCTACATAGAGAGTTTTATGCTAGGCAGAGTTACAGAGTAGGAGCATGTCTCAATAAGAAGCAGAAGAGAAAGGAGCTGGTGGGGTGGGGAGAGCATGGGAGGGCAGGAAGGAAAAAGGAGGTCTGATATTTGCTTGTCTGTTATTTTGCTAGATAACAATATGATGAATGCATCAGAAATGTCTTTCTGTGCTTAGTTTTTAGAAATTACTTTCTTTGAACTTCAGTATACTTAGAGTTGTAAGGTATGAAAGTTGACATAAATATGTAAAATTCTCATCGAATCACTATACTTGCTTTACTTTTTCTTATTAAAACCTAAAATTCTGGCACACTCTCTGATATTCTATCACTTGCATCTCTTGGGAAGAAATGTGAGATACGGTGTAAGCCTTGGCGTCCTTGTGTCTCCAGAGGGTCTGCTGGTGCTCGTGGCTGTGAGAGAAGAACTATCAGCTTAACTCCAGAGCTGCAGTGTGGAAGGCTAGAACTTGTCTCTTGGCTACAGCTGTGCAGAGGCACATCTGGGTAAGACCAGAGTTTTCCACCCTGTCTGCTTCCAGCTGCCCCCACCCGTTGCCATAGTAATCCGTGCACCTGTGAGTCACACTATTCGCTCTCTATTGAGATTGCTGTCACTAAGTAAAAACAACAGCAAAATTGGGTTCCTTGGTAAAAAGCAAGTAGGAGTTTGAATTTTGTGACAAAGAATGTAAGACAGTTCAATCAGACATTAATGTTAATCACTTGTGATATAACTTTCAACAGAAGACTTTAAATATATGCTTATCTCTCTATATATCTGTCTAGATATTAGATATCTATATGTCTGTCGATCTATATAGATACATAAATATATATGTGTATAAAGCAATCCTTTCCCTTTATACCCTAAATGGAACATGTATGTCACATGGGAGCACGTGCACAGACATACACACACACACACACACACACACACACCTCAAGGAACATTGTAGAAGGAGTGGAAAGAATGTAAGAGCTGGGAGACAAAGGGGTGCTGTGAAAATGCTGTCTTCTAGACAAGACATGACCATGTGTTCATTAGCTCACGGCAGCCATGGTTCCTGCCCAAGATCAAGCCAAGATCAGCCAATACTCCAACAGGCAACAATAATTAGACTCAGTGGCTACCAAAAAAGGAGGGAGGATATAAAGGGAAAAGTCGCTGGAGGAGTCTGGAAAGATGTAACGTGAGGTTGGGGTAGATATGATCAAAGTACATTGTCTGCATAAATGAAGTTATCGAAGAATAAATAAAAACACAATTCTTATTTTTTAGAGAACTTCAGCTAGAGGTTCTATCAGGTACTTAATCAGCCTTTTCTCTGATGTTCCTAATTTATAGATCCTTTATTTTTATATATGTGTGTGTGCATGTGTGTGTGTGAAGTACGAACAGAGGGAGGCGAGGGCACACTCACTCTGTAACCAGGCTGGCATGTATTTTATAATCCTCTGTCTCAGCCTCTTGTGGATTGCAGGAAAGTTGCATCTCTGCCTGATTGCTTTAACTGTTTGAGTACATTTTGTCTAAAGTATGAGAGGCCAAAGTTTATTATTTCATAAGTAAAAATTCAATTGTCCCACAAATATTATTGTTATTATTTACAGTTTATTCACTTTGTATCCCTGCTGTAGCCGCTCCCTCAACTCCTCCCAGTCCTACCACCCTTCCCCTAGTCCACTTATAGGAGAGGACCTCTTCCTCTACTATCTGACCCTAGCATATCAGGTCTAATCAGGACTGCCTTGATCCTCTTCCTCTGCGAGCTGGCTAGGTCGCCCTATCAGGGGGAAGTGATAAAAGAGAGGGCATCCAAGTTCATGTCAGAGGCAGCCCCTGCTCCCCTTACTCAGGAACCCACATGGAGACTGAGCTGCCTATGGGCTACACATGAGCAGGGTACCTAGGTCCTCTCTGTGCATGGTCCTTGGTTGTAGTATCAGTCTCTGCAGGGACTCCTGGGCCCAGATTTGTTGGCTTTGTTGGTCTCCTTGTGGAGCTTCTGTCCCCTCTGGGTCCTTCTATCCCCTGCTTCTTCCATAAGACTCCCTACACTATGCTCAAAGTTTGGCTGTGAGTCTCTGCATCTGCTTTGATCCCATGCTGGGTGGAGTCTTTCAGAGGACATCTATACTAGGCTCCTGTCCTGTTTCCTCTCTTCTGCAGGTTCTGGTGTCTATCCTGCTTCCCTTCTAAATGAGAATTAATCATCTTCTCTAGGGTCCTCCTTGTTGTTTAGCTTCTGTAGATTTTAGTATGTTTATCCTATATTATATGGCTAATATCCACTTATAAGTGAGCATATACCATGAATGTCTATCATATCTTCTGTGAATAGTGATACTTTGGCTTTTTCCTTTCCAATTTGTATCCCCTTTAGTTGTATTATTGCTCTAGCTAAGACTTCAGTACTTTGTTGAAGAAATACAGAGAGAGTGGGCAGCCTTGACTTGTCCCTGATTTCAGTGGGATTGATTTAAGTTTCTCTCCATTTAGTTTGATGTTGGCTATGGGCTTGCTGTATATTGCCTTTACTATGTTTAGGTATGTGCCTTGTATCCCTGATCTCTCTAAGACTTTAAATATGAATAGGTGTTGGATTTTGTCAAATGCTTTTTTTTTTTTTTGCATCTAAGGAGATGATTATGTTGTGTGTGTGTTTTTTTTCCCAGTTTGCTTATACATTGATAGATTGTCATATATTGAACCACCCCTGCATGCCTGGGATGAAGCCTACTTGGTCATGTTGGATGATATCTTTGATATATTCTTGGATTTGGTTTGCAAGTAATTTATTGAGTATTTTTGTGTCAATGTCCATAGGAGAGATTGGTCTAAAATTCTTTCTTTGTTGGGTCTTTGTGTGATTTAGATATCAAGGTGACTGTGGCCTCATAGAATGAGTTTATTAATGTTTCTTCTGTTTCTATCTTGTGAAATAGTTTGAAGAGTATTGGAATTAGCTCTTCTTTGAAGGTCTGGTAGAATTCTGTGCTGAAACCATCTGGCCCTGGGCCTTTTTTGAATGGGAGACTTGATGACAGCTTCTATTTCCTTGGAGGATATAGAACTGTTTAATTTAGTTACCTGATCTTGATTTAGCTTTGGTAAGTGGAATCTATCAAGAAAATTATCAATTTCATTTAGATTTTCAAATTTTGTGGCATATAGGCTTTTGATCCTTTGAACTTCCTCAGTGTCTGCTTTCTTTTCGTTTCTGATTTTGTTGATTTGGATAGTGTCTCTCTGCCTTTTAGTTAGTTTGGCTAAGGATTTGTCTATCTTGTTGATTTTCTCAAAGAACCAGCTCTTGGTTTCATTGATCCTTTGAATTATTTTCTTTGTTTCTAGTTTATTGATTCCAGCCCTGAGTTTGATTATTTCTAGCTGTCTACTCCTCTTGGGTGTGTCTGCTTTTTTTTTTCCCCTAGGGCTTTCAAGTGTGACATTAAGTTGCTTGTATGAGATGTTTCAAATTTCTTTATGAAGGCACTTAGTGTACCAATTTCATTGTGTTGCATAAGTTTGGATAAATTGTGCCTTCATTGTTATTGAATTCTAGGAAGCATTGAATTTCTTTATTTTTTCCCTGACCCAGCTGTCATTGAGTAGAGAATTGTTCAGTTTCCATGCATGTGTAGGGTTTTTGCTATTTCTGTTGTTGAGGTTTCCAAGCAAACAGACCCAAGAAGCAATCTGGAGTAGCCATCCTAATATCTAATGAAATAGACTTTCAACCAAAATTAATCAAAAGAGATGAAGAGGGACACTTCATTCTCATCAAAGGAAAGATCTGCCAAGAGGACATCACAATCCTGAACATCTATGCCCCAAAGGGCTCCTGCATTCATAAAAGAAACATTACTAAAACTTAAATCACACATCTATTCCAATGTGGCAGACTTCCCAAATCTACTCTCAACAATGGACAGATCATTGAGACAGAAGCTAAATAGAGGAATAATAGCACTTACAGAGGTCTTAAATCAAATGGACCTAATAGATGTTTACAGAACTTTTCACCCAAACACAAAAGAATAAACCTTCTTCTCAGCATCTCACAGAACCCTCTCCAAAACTGACCATACAGTTGGGCACAAAGTGAGCCTCAACAGATACGAGAAGCTTGAAATAACCTTGTATTCTATCAGCCCATAACCATTGTCGAAGGTGCTATTCTTTCCCCAGGAGTTACTAGTGCTGGGTTCTTATCGAACCAACTAGCTGTAGGAGTTTGGGTTTTGTCTGCGTTAAAACCTCGATGCCTGCCCTTAGTGACCCGCATCCTCCAGCAAGACAATGCCTGAACCTCAGCTCAGACTTGAGGCTCAAGGGTTTGAAGTACAATGCTTACCATTATGACGTCTTCTGCTCTTATAGACACATTGTAAGATCTTCAATATTTTCCTAACATTGGTCCTCAGCAAACATCTAAGCAGGACATCTCTGGATATACAAAGTTAGGGCATTTGGTTATAAAAGTTGCTGACTTGAATTTAGTTACAAATCATTCAATAAAATTTGGATTGGGATTAGAACAGAATTTCTAAAATTTCCCTAAACATACCTCTGCTGTTGGAGTAAATATTTATGTGAAGTGGCTCAGCATTGATAATTATCAAGTCAAACTATCAATCAACCCTGAAAAATGTTGAAAATGTTCTATGTCCTGTGTATTGATATTCAACCTCAAGTAACTCTTTATGTAAAAATAAGCAAGTACATCTCTCTCTTTAGTATCCAATTTTTAAAAAGATTTAATAAATAGTAAAGTTACATATATATCAAAGAATAATTTTAAATAAATTTCTTTAAGACTTATTATTGGCGAAAATTTGATTTGTATACCTATTTTATATACCCAGAGTCACATTTAAAAGATAAAAAAGAAGACACTAATTTGGGAGAGGATAGGAGTAGATTGGGAGGAGTTAGGGAAAATGGCAGATGTTGAACAGGATTGAAGAACATGTATGAGATTCTCAAGAGATTAATAAATTGTTAATTTTAATTCTTATCTGGTGAAGAAAGACACAAGTGACAGAAGTTCAAGAAGCTTTGCTTGAGATGCCCTGGGTCCTTCTATTGGAGAACAGGAGCAAAAAGGTCTGGCCTCAGATAAGTTCCTGTTATTAGGATGCTAATGCTTGTAGACCCAAATTAGTTTTGGCAGGGTCTGAATGCAGTATGTAAAGGTCTCACAGCTCTCCTACATCCCTGAGCACGAGACAGTAGGATACATTTGGGGGAACAAGTGACCCCCCAAATCCACACCCAAAGCCAGGGTAAACCCAAGAGTTTTCTCTTGCTTCCAAGTCCAACTCCTTGACAGCTTCTCTTACCTGGGGTTGGGGTGGGGGATCTAACTCTCCACCCTACCCTGCTTCCTTGGAAGCAAGAAACAGACTCTGCCTTAAAGATGAAAACAGTAAGATTTGGGGTAGAGCCTGTGAGAAGCCACACCAGCTTTCTGATAATAAATAAGAGAACCCTGACCTGTTTTCTGTACATGAGAGCACACCCATCTGTACATTGATACACGAATGAGAAAACATTTCCAGTTTTAAGGCCAACAGTCCACCACAAAGCTATGCACACCAATTGTTTTTAAGTATTTTTCTCTGATTGCTGGGAATTATTTGTGGCATTTAGCATTATTACATTCAAATTTTAAAGTTGTTAAATTTTGTTGTTAACAAAACTAAAGTAAACTACTTTGTCATGTAACTAAAGTCTATGAAGATATTTATAAAAGTCTATTCATGTGCAATAAAAAATCATACTGTAGTGTAAAATAGTTATTTGATAGTCATTTTCAAGTCTTTATAAACATTCACATTTTCTATTTTCTCATATATTACATCCCAACTGCAGTTTCCCCTACTATCCCTCCAGTCCTTTCACCTCCCACATCCTCTCTCCCTCAGGAACACCACCTCCTCTTCCTCTCAGAAAAGAGTAGGCCTCCCAGAGACATTAACCAAACTCAACATATCACAGTAAGACCAGGCACACACCATCACATCAAGGCTGAGGCAACCCAGTAGGAGAAGAGTCCCACAGACTGGCAAAGAGTCAGAGAGAGCCCCCTTCCACTGGTGGGAATCCCACAAGAATACCAGGCTCCTCAGCCATAAGATCTATGCACAGGACCTTGGCCCTTAATGAGGGTTTATTTATAAGACCTTCATATTTGATGGGTTCTGGAGCCATATTTTCTTTGTTAGGAAAAAAAGCAGTGATGGTTTCATTCTGCTCCTCTATCCCTGTTAAATTATTGATTATAATCACAACTGGGAAAATGGCTCAGTCAGTAAAGTGCTCGCCTTGAACACATGAGGGCTTGAATTCTATCTGCAGAACCCACATGTAAAATAACATTAGGTTGATCTAGAGAGACAGCTCATCAGCAGAGCATGATCTCTGTTCTTCCCGAGCACCTGGCTTTGGTTCCCAGCATTCACTTCAAATGACTCACAATTGCCTATAACTCCAGATCCAGGTTGCTTGACACCTTCTTCTGGACTCTGTGGGACCTACACATATGTGGAGAGAAAGAGAGGGAAGGAAGGAGGGAGGGAGACAAAGAAGGAGGAGACAGAGAAAGAGACAGAAGACAGGAAGAGAATAAATATTGTTTCAATATGGATTTTAAAAAATAAAAAAGATTTTTAAAATCATGTATTTGCATGCCTTTGTAACCCTAGCACTGAGGAAACAGAGAAATGTGAATCATTGTTTAGCCAGCTTAACTTACTGCACAGGTTCCAAGCCAATTAGAAACCTTGCCTCAAAAACAAAACACCAAAAAAAACATGGTTATGGAGCCTGAGAACCAACAGTCAAATTTGTCTCTAGCTTCTGCATACACACATGCGCACATGCATTTTTTAAAAACCACAATCAACACTACATGACACACTTGGGTCATTCTAGAGACATAGTCTAAGTTTTCAAAGCAAATTACAAGTTACATGACAAACAATTCTGCTTGTGAGATTTCCATTCTGTGCTCACATCTCCAGCCGCATGTAGACGTGAGCATGCCGGTACTACACGGCCAGCCTAGAGAGGGACAGTGCCAGCTCCTGAGTAGAAATGTTGACCATTAGGAATCTATTATCCCCAACATGATGCAAGCTCCTCAGTTTCTTATTTCTGTATGTTTCCTTAAGGTTCAATTTGTTAAAGCCTTGTGGCTTTTATTCCACAAGTCATACCTGTCATCTTTTTGGTTATAAAAATACATAGAATTATAGTTTCAGCAAAATGTGTCTTCAAGCCATAGGCTAAGCTGAAATTTGTTCTTTAGTCACCACAGTTAGGGACAGTCATGGCCTTTAACTACACAGAAATTCTGTCCTCATCATTTTCAAACTGTCACATGCCGTTGTGTGTCGTGACAACTGCAGTGCGTGTTTTTTTGAACTTTGAAGTGTATTGTACACTGCACACTGCACACGTGTGAAGGGCACGCCTCGGGGACTTTGTACTTAGAAACTCCCAGAAGTCCAGACGTAACTGGCAGACATTCAGTGATCTGTCGGCATCATCTGCCCCCCCTCCACTTGTAGCCACGTGGAGTTCCACTCACCAACAATTCTGCACGAACGTGAATGACAGTTCTGACCCCAGATATTGCCTTCAGAACCACTAAGACATCGAATTGGTAGACTCTTCAGCCTCAAGTTGCTGACTCAGAAATATTACAATGAATTAAATAGCACTTTCCACTTTGTAATATATGTCCACTCTTGACCCTCTGGGTATATGTATAATTTATAGTGTAAATTTATAATTTATATTTAATATATGTATAATATGCATAATTCATATTTATATTGTTGCTGATGTTTCAAGATAAAAGTTCGGAAGACACTTTCTTTGCTGCACTTTCTGCCTTCAGCAGTAGCCGGCTGGGGTATGGCTTTATTAAAATTACCAAGGCTACCACCATCCAAACGCTCTGCCACCCTTCCCCACTGTAAGTATTATGTGTAATCAGATGTGATAAAGCCCATGGTCCTTGCTTCTGATGATTTTCTTGGCTTTCTCAGCAGATGATATGGATTCTTAATTTTGCTTGTAGGCAATTGCATTTATATGTCTGGACAGGAAAGGGGATGTTTTAAAGCCATTTAAGCAGGTCTTGGGTTTGAGGTCACAGATATGTGGTAACTCCCACACCAGGCTGCAAGCATCTGGTGTCCCAGATGGAAGTAATAACAACTCTTGTTATTTTCATAACTGTATTATAGAAGATGTCTGCTGGCTTCCTCCTCAGTGAGTTTAATTCACACCAATATTTTAAGGAAGATTAGAAAAGGGGGGGGATGAAAGAAAACATCCCTGACAGCCAGAAAGCCCAGCTTTCATGTGTCCCTCACACAAAAGCTTCCGAGGTAAACTACAGCGCGCAGCAGGCCCTGTGGGCTTGCTTACAAAGTCAGCCGTGTGTTCTGTTCAGCCGTGTGCTATGTTCAGCCGTGTGCTATGTTCAGCCGTGTGCTATGTTCAGCCGTGTGCTATGTTCAGCCGTGTGCTATGTTCTGTGCGGAGAGCAACACACACCACACACGCACCTTTTAGCCCGACTTTAGAGTCTATGTTTATCCTATAAAGTAAGCTTCGCTACTGACTCTTGTCTTTTAATAAATCCAGGTAAGAACCCATCCCGTAGTTTTCCATGTTACCATTTATCCTCACTTGGAACACGGGCCTTAAGAGACGCTGCATCTTCACCAGCAGCAGCAACTGGACAAAGGAACTAAGGTGAGGCCCACAACCATATATTGCTTGTTTTGCTGGAGTTGTTTGGCCTCCAGGAAGTAGTGAAAAAGTCAGAGACTCGGCCTCTATCTGAAAGGGGTCCCTGAGAGACTGAGCACAGCACCACAGGCCCAGAACTGACAGTGTAGAGTCATGCTGCTGCTGCTTCCCTGTGAAGAGGGGACGGAGGGCAGTGTCCTAACTAACACAGGACTGGCAGTACAACAGTCCTCAGGAGCAGGCACTAAACGCAAGGGTGCTGGGGTGGGTGAGATGCTGCCGAGCTGCTTGACCTGCTTTTGAGCCTTAGAGCTCACTTGGTAAAAGGAGAGAATCAACTTCAGAGAGCTTCCTTCTGAGTATATGCATATGCATACACCCACAAATACATACATGATCAATATTATGCTACAATATAAGCAAGATCCCTAGGACTAGGCTGCTTTTGTTCAGTTTTGGGTATTGAACCCAAGGCTTCACACATTTTAAACAAGTGTTCTACCATTGAGCTCTGGCTCCAGCTAGGACCAGGCATTTTGTCTCCAAGGGCAACTTGGTGGAGTCTCTCTCTCTCCGTCTGACTTTTACGTGGGTTATGGAAATGGAACTCAAGTCACAAGTCTGTGTAGGAAGCACTTTAACCAAACGGGGCAGCCGCTGACCCGCAAAACCCTCTTGAAAAAGCCACGTGTGCGACATGCACTTGTAACCCCAGTTTTGGAGAGGTAGAGATAGGCAGACCTCTGAGGCTCGGAATCCAATGTTTGTGTGAAAGACACTGTCTAAGAATTAGTGAGTATTGTCATGAGAATTCTGGAGTTGTGGTTTCTTTAAATACACAGAAACATTACAAGAATATGCTTTTATTTTGATCCCAGGTGCGAGGTATGAGGCTGCTTCACAGCAGGTGAGGATGATCTGCCTCGTGCTCTAGCTGAGGGTTTGCCAGCTGCGGATAGTGTCTGTGATTGTGTGATGTTTGGAATTCTGGGGACTTTTCAGAGGGCATACAAATGCTAGGGCCCCAAGAATCAGGGTAGGTTGATAGCTGCTGATGGTTGCTGTTGGTTATTGTTAGGTGCTGTTGGTTGTGGTTTGTTAAGTAATTATGTTCAAAAAAGAAACAACAATATGGTGAAGACCAAACTCACCCCAAAGAGCTCAAGGCCCTAATCACCAGGAAGTTGTCTAACAATATGTTGCCCTGTTCTGAGCCCTAGCTTTATTCAGGGATCTCTCTTCTCCTCTCTATCATTTTTCCCTCTCATATCTAGTGTTAGAGGTTACAGGGGAAGAAGAGAAGGGATGGAGAAGTGGAAGAAAGAACCCACAGCAGAGCGAACAGTGGCTACAGGACAGAACTAGGGAACTTACTTACTGGCTTGAGCACTTGTTTCTGTTGCAGAGGACCTAGGTTCAGTTCCCAGCACCCACATGGGGGCTTACAACACCCAGGACTCCAATGCCATATGATCTGACATTCTCTTCTGACTTATAGAGGCACCGGGCACACACATGGTGCACATTTAGGCATGCAGACAAAACACTCATACACTTAAAATTTTTTAAATTAGTAAAGAAAAATAAATATTTTTAAGTGGCTGGTGTCTGAGCAGCAACACTCACCTTCTGGCTCCCATATGTATGTGCGCACACACACGCACACACACACACACATACACACACGTACACATACACCTACATACATACTCACACACACATACACACATACATACACACATACTCACACACAAACAAAACTTAATTGCTTTATAGTGCCTTAGCAGAAGAACTTAATGACTGCATTTCCAAGAGCAAATATCTTGGGACATCAGCTTTTTCATATAAAATTAGGTCATGGACAGTAAACTGCATAGTGGCACAAACATTACCATAATCATCAAATGACCATGATGGTTCAGCCTATTAATTACAAAAGTTCTACCTGGATAAAGCGTAGTGAGTGACTCTCAGGAGACATTCTGGCGGCTACCCCGCTGGGTGCTGGTGTGTGGGACTACACGTGGCCTCTGTTGGCCTGACAACCACCCAGATGGACCACTCCAGCCACCCAAGGAAAGAATCTTACAGACAGCTGGCATTCCTCAGTGTGCGCCTGAGGCTCCTCCAGACACTGCTATGAACGGCCTGAGGAGGAAACCCAGGCCGTTAAAAGAACTTTCTAGAAGAGAACTGCAGGAGTAGAGAAGGCACTCAGAAGGGACCTATCATGTACCCAGGGTGCCAACACACAATGCTTTAATTTTGCAATCTCCTTTGAAACATGCAAATAATTCATTGAAAATTTGGAAATATTCACTTATCCATTATCATTATAAAACAGTTAGATATAATGGCTTTCCCAAGAATTTATAAGGGGTAAGTATGAAATTTATTGGGATATCAAGAGGAGGCCATAATAATTTGGATCTGAAAGGGCTCCCAAAGATCCCATGCTAAAGTCTTGGTCACCAGCCTGTGGCACTGTTGGAAGATGAAGCAACCTGATGACCAGCCACCAAGAAGATAATCATAGAGGTGCCAACAAAAACAAAAAAACTGAAAATAGACCTACCACGTGACCCAGATTTAATACCTGGGCATTTCCCCAAAAGACTCCAAATCAAAATATCTCAGAGATACTACAGCTCCATTCGCTATAGCTAAGTTATAGAACCAATCTGGGTGTCCTTCAACAGAGAAAGGGATAAAGAATGTGTGGCATGTCCATAATGGCTATTTTTCAACCACAAATAAGAATGAAGTTATGTTGTTTTTTATGAAAATTTATACAACTCGAGATGATCATATTAAGTGAATTAGTCTCAGAAGCACACACGTTACGTACTTTAATTTAGCAAACACTTACATAGCAGTAGCTAGGTGCTAGGTGTTTCTTTACACGACTCTTAGAAAATCCTACCTTATCTACCAGACATCAGAATCCATGAATATAAAAAAGTCACACATAATAGCCTCCCATTAGAATTTTAAATCTCTACAGTATCTTTATTTGGAGGGTCAACACAGTCTGGATTTGGTGTCTCTCAGAATAAAGTTGTGTATTTATAATTTTCCTTTCAGTATGGAAGTAGAACATGTCTAAGTTTTTTTAAATAAAAAAACAGAAGCATATAAAGAAGGTAATAAAAATCACCCTCCACAGAGGTGATTGCTGTGTTGAAAACACAGACGTCTTTTGGAAAGCGATGAAATAAGTAGCTTTAATGTCTGCTCCTTCTGCCAGATAACACCCAAGGTCCAGCTACTTCCCGCTCTATTTTCCTGTTTGCCTGCATCTGAAATGAGCTCATTTGCTTGGTTTTTATTTGTGCTCTGCCTCTTATTACTAGGATCAAACCCTCCTTTGCATCACCAGTTCAGGCACATAGTTGATGCTCAATAAATCTTTCATAAATGAGTTTTCATCCTTTCTCTGACGTGTTTGCTCTCTGTGGCCAGTTCAGCATGATAACACATGTACACTGTACCTTTGCTTATAGGTGTTAGATCAGTAATTATTGTGTTCATTAGTACTTAGCTCAACATTGAAAAGAGGTAAAATTTTGTCTATATTTTAGTGACCTCCTAATTCTATGCAGATTAAAGTAGTTATAATAATGTTGCAAAAAGCTTTCAAAATGCAAGTGAGGTCTTTCTTGTTTCTAACTTAATGGATTGTTTTCTTTCCCTCCTGAGACCCTCATGGGTGGAAGTTTGGCAGTACACATTCTACATGAGAACATATTTAACTGGGTCAACAGAAAATGACATCTCTAAATATCCTATAGAGCCAGTTTCACTTTTACTCCAAATGCTTGGCACACCATTACTTGCTATGAAAATTTCACTGTGTATTAAGAAAATAGAAACAGGACATCTAGCCAGGTGGTTGTGATACACATTTTTAATCCTAGCACTCAGGAGGCAGAGGCAGGTAGATTTCTGTGAGTTTAAGGCCAGTCTGGTTTACACAGCTAATTCTAGGATAGCCAGGGAAACACAAAGAAACCATATCTCAAAAAATAAAAAAAAGAAAGAAAGAAAAGAAGAGCAAGAACAAGAAGAAAGGGAGGGAAGAAGAGAGAGAGAGAGAAGAAATGGAGCATCTGTTGGACAGTAATTGTCTGAAAGATTTCTAATCTCAGCCCTAGGACATGCTAAGACTTTGTTTGGCTTTTTCATTACATTACATCTCTTTGCATATATTACCACAATGTAGCCATGAAGTAGATAACAAGGATACATTATTGCTCTTGTACTAAAGGATTGGAAACAGCTCTATGAAGTACGTGGGCATCCATTGCTTGCCCAGTTCTAGACCAACTAAAGGATCTTAAAGTTTGGGGAAGGGTAGAGCTTAAAAATGCTTCCTGCAATTAGAAAGAAAATAAAGCAAACTAGTGTGGCTCTTATTTTTTGTAGCTATCAACATTTCAGGTAGGAGAGTACTGGCCTAGTTTGATTTTCTGTTGTTCTGACAAACCTCTCTGACCGTTAAAAACTCATGGAAGGAAAGGATCTCTTCCAACTTACACTTCCAGGTCACAGTCCATCAGTGAGAGAAGGGAGGACAGAAGCTCAGGGCAGGAACTGTACCCAAGAACTGAAGTAAGAAGCATGAAGAAATGCTACCTGCTGTCTTGCTCTCTGGTTCTCTGCTCAGCTTGTACCTGCCTGGGGATGGTACCGCCCACAGTGGTCCAGGCCCTCTGATCTTTATCATTAATCAAGACAGTTCTTCACAGACATAGCCACAGGCCAGTCTAGTCTGCGCAATCCCCAACGGAAACTCCCTACGATGGCCCTGGTCCACGTCCAGGCGAGCCTCACTGTGGAGAAGACACCGTGGGAGGCGGGGCCAGCCAGGAGGAAACTTCCAGTTACTTTAGGAGGAAGATGTGAGTCCTAGAAACAAAGAAGTCCGAGTCTTTTCAGACGAATATTCAGATTTTAGTATCATTCTTTAGAAAGCCCTTTTCTCCATTGAATTGATTTGCTCCAAATCTGGTCAGTATCAACTGAGCTGTGAGTCTACTTCTGGCTCTTTTTGGGAACACAGTTGATTTTTACCTAAGGATATCACTGTCTTATTATAGCTCTGTGAAAAGTCAGGAAATCACAAAGTGTGAGTCCTCTAAGTCTGACATTTTCAAGATTGCTCCAGTAGGCATGTCTAACTCATAGCTCTCAGACTGCCTGTGAGTAAAGGGAGCTATGAGTAGGTCCAACACAAAATCAGACATTTTTTACAATTATTGGTAAATCAGTCATGGAGTTTTTTAGCATAAACTTTAAAAATAACAATGTAGTGCTGCAGTGCCAAAAGACTGGGCATCCCTGCTGGGTATTTAAGGTCTTTTGCTTTTCTGTATGAATGTCAAAGGCCTGTTAAGCTTTTTTTTTTTTTAATGTAGCCCAGAATAGCCTTGAACTTTTGATCCTTCTGCCTCAGCCTCTTGAGTGCTGGGATTACAGCACATACTACCATACCCAGCTTTGGTTACTTTCACATCAAATTTTAGGGTCAATTTGAGAAGATCCCATCTTAATAATACTAAGTCTTCTAACTCAGAGGTCAGCAAGCTGTCACTTATAGGCAAAATGTAGCTTAATTTTATATTCCCCTGAGCAAATAAGGGCTTTTTACATTTTTAAAGAGTGATGAAAACCAAACAAAGAAGAAATGTGCTGCTAAGAACAATATAGGCCAAAAGCCAACATTGCCCACTCTCCGGCCTCTTAGAGAAAGCCACCACCTTCTGCTCTGATGTTGAAGTGTAATACATCTCTCCATCCATTTGCTATTCCAATTTCCCTTTTTTGTCATTTTATAGCTTTCAGTTTATGGGTCTTATAGCCTGTGTTAAATTAATGTTCAGGATTCATTATCATAGATGATGCTGTGAAGATTATTGCTGGGAATGGTGGGAACAGGAACAATGACAGGCTCGTTTGTTTTCTAACAACTCAAATGACATGGTAAGAATATTAAGGTATATTTTAATAACAGTATGGAAACTGGGTGAGGAGCAGGGAAAACAGTGGGAGTCTCCCCGATTTAAATTGAGAGGTGCTAGACAAATGGGTTAGAGAAGTGGGAGGGGAAAAAAGGTGTTGTTTTTTTTTTTTTCTGACGTATTTCAAAGGAAGGAAAGGCAGGATTGGTAATGGATTGGATAAAGAGGATGAAAGGATGGCGGAGTCAAAGACAACTTCAAGGTCTCTAGCCTGTGATGTGAAATGGCTCGTGCATGGTGATTTTTATTTGGTTTACTTTATCATCTGGACACACAAATGGGATTTCCCCACATCCAGCTATTGTAGCTCCCTACACTCAGATTTACTATTGAAATTACCTTCTATCTTGTCACACCCTGTTAGTGAACAGGTAGTATTTTGATGGATGTTACATGATCAGAGAAATCCAGGTCTTGGTGGCATGTGGAACACAGCTAGCTCCCTTTAAATCCTCACTTTAATTAATCATCTCTTAACATTTGAAATCTTTCTGTCTATACAATTATCTCTTAGAACATAATTTTTACAACATTGTTTGTTCAGAAATTATTAGCCCTCTACAAAATTTTATTTTATTTATGACATTTAAATTTGTGATTCCTCCCCCCTTTTTTCTATCCTTTGGCTTTCTTTTGAAGTCTATTAAACCTCCTTAAAAATATTTATGTGTGTTTAGTTAACAAAGCGCCTGCAAGTCGAATCCATGCTGGGAAAAGGTTCAGGTAAGCTCTCTATATAAGCTCACAGACAATTGTGTAAATCTTCAACCATTAAAGAGAAAGGAGAAAAAAGCCACCCTCATTACACTGCTGTCATTTGCTCTTCATCTCCTGTCCTCTTTAGCAGCATTAAGATGGGATGTAAATTTGCCAGTTAATGCTGTTAGAAAATGGATGGTTCAAGAAGGGCAGGAATTAGAGATCAGTATTAGGTGCAGATAAGCTCCTTTGCCTCCGCAGTGGCGGCTGTTTAACATTCATGGGAAAATCATCATCAAACAGCGTTATCACAGCTCTGTTGATGGCTGAGGAACTTCATCACTATGATAATTTTTTTTATAGCTGTGAGCCAAAAAGCTCCCTTTTATTTCTGCTGTCTTGAGCTGTGATAGGAGCTTGTTTATATGGGGAGAATACAGCGGGCCCTGGGCTCCGCAGCCGGGTTTGATTTCTTCTTCCCTCCCCTCTGCACCCTGCTCATCTGTGTTGCACTAAACAGCCCTACTGATAAAAATATATACATACAGAGGAAAATGGAAGTCCTCCAACAATCCTTCAAAGCAGAACAGATATTTTTATGATCAGTAATTCAAAGTTTGACAAGTGATGCCATTCTGTAATGAAACTGTCATCCATTTTATTGTGGGCAAAATGTTATGTCTGTAAATGGAACACAGAGGGGCTGAGGGCAGGCCAAAGGCAGGGAAAATAATGCCTGACTTTACATACCTGGAAAGCAACTGTTTCCCACAAGGTCCCCCCTTCCCATGGAATCTATTCCACCAATGGGCTGAGTCCACCAGGCTCCTTGCCTATAATTAATTATTCCTTCTGGAACCAGAGCTGGACACCTGGTTTGCCTTGCTTTTTTTTGGCTCAGTTATATTCTTGGGTTTGCAGTGTTTGGGGACAACATTGATTGTGTTGCTCTAAATTTACCAAATCAGTTTGAGAACACATAATCTTAGCACATGATATTTCCTTGACATGTTTAGACATCTTCACATATATTTGAGATAAAAGGCAGTTCTTCCTTGCAGCACAGAGGGGCCATATTCTTCTGAGCTAGATAAGGAAATGATTCAAAGAATATTTAAATTTATTAAGGTACTCAGGCTTATGCATCTTTGCAGCTTTGACCTCATTTTTTGGAGGCTTAACTGCTCTAAGTGCCCTTGCCCCCTCTTGGGGATGCAGCTAGGAAGTTGTGGTGCTCAGAATCAGTCTTGTATTCCAGACAGAAAAGAACCATCATTTAAACAGTGTGGATTTGAATTCGGGATTGATTGAACTACTTTGGTAAATTACTTTCCACCCTAACTCATTCTGTTTCTTTCCCTGAGAGCCGACTTCTAGTCCTGCCATAGTGGGCTGAATTGTGCTTGGAGTTTGGAGATAAGGACTTTTGTCTATGGGGCTCAGCTTAGACGACCAAACTCATTTCCCAGAAGACTAGAGTTTGAATCCAGTTAGGATCCTGGAGGTGAAAGGCTACCTTCCTTATCACTTAAGTATAGCTATTTAAACATAAGTTTAAAAGAGATACTGCAGGATGGAGGGACATCGTGGTCCCTCTAAGGATAATCTTGGGGACAGCTGGCTGGCTGTTCCCTGAAGATCAGATAACCCTCTTCAGCCTCAAATAGCTTTGGCCTCCTCTGACTTCTCAAGATCAAGAGCCAAGGATGCTTCCCCATTCCAAGATTTTCTGGTTCAAGCTTGTTTAAAAAAATAATAATAAGGTGTTTAATTTTCATGAGCACATTCCTTGAGCTGACTCTAGGTTTAAGGCTCAATACTGAGAGCTTCCCTTTGTTGTTGAGAAAGAAATCACAGCCCCCCCCCCCCCCATGGAAGATATTGGAGCTACTTGATGTTCTGACCAATAGAAGCTAGACATGGCTCTGCTCTACAAGGGCATTGCCTTCAAAAGCCTGCCCCATGACCCACAAGGGAGCCTTCTCTTGCCACCAAGGAGACCATGTCTGGAGGGGTCATCAGATCCCTCTCATGGGGATGCACTTAACCTCCTTCTTTGCTCATTTACTGCTTGCCTCTCTACCATCATGTCAGTGCTAGGAAGGGCACGGTTGTGCCTTTCTGGTCTTTTCCCTGCTCTGTCTCCAGTGCCTAAAACACTGCATGGCAGGTAATCTATGCTCATAATTTGCAGAATAAACAGGTTCTCATCCCAGGGATGAACAATGGAAATTAAAACACAGAACTCAAATCCCAAGGGTAGCAGCGATATTTCAGGATACTAGAAGTGACCTTTGCTTTCTGGATATATTACGTGAAGGTGGAAGTTTGTTTAACTCTGAAGATAGTCTTAGAGAGGCAGGTTCAGAGAAGACCTGCTTCACTCATCCTTTGGAATGGAACAGGTTGAGAGGTGTCTACATTAGAACTTGCAAGAAGTAACACTTATTGCCCTCCCTCATCCTTTGTTCCTGGGATAAGCCATCAGAGACTTCTGATTTGGGTAATGAAGACTATATAACTAAGCCATGAGTCATTAGTGGCCTTTTTATGGTAGACTAAGAAAAAAGTCCTGGGGAAAAGGTTGGGGGGGCTGCCAGTTGGAATGCCTGACAGGAAGTCTAGCTCCCAGAAGGCCCTAGGTCACACTGTGTCACTTACAAAGGCCTCAGGGAAGTCCTTACGACTCACATGAACTAGATGGCTTACATTTAGCAACACTGAAGTCACACATGTTCTGATTCAGTTCATTTTACACTGACAACTATAAAAAGGTTTTGAATTCACAGGAACCAACAACAATGGTAATTTCCTTTGTCTCTTTTGGCAAGCCGTCAGCAATTTTCTAGCTCTCTGTGCATTCTCTTAGATCCATGCATCTATCTCATCTTGAACAGTCTCCTTAGACCCTCCTTAGAGACAAGAAAATTAATAATTTAATGTAGTAACTAGGACCCATTATAAAGATGTCTTGTATACATAGTATGTAAGACTGTGACTCGGTTGTTAATTAAAGCACTTTTACCTAATTTTGACTTTGGAGTTAAGGATAGTTAATCTCCTAAAAATTTCATTTACCTTACTAGGCAAATTTGTGCACATACTCATATGCATTTGACAGTTTTATACCAGTGATCAGCTTTAATTCAAACCTAAAATTATATAAGTGCACATGTGCGCGCGCACACACACACACACACACACACACACACACACAAACACTCACAGATGAGATGGAATCGAAGCCACATGCTAAGACAGTATGTAGCCAGTCATCCATCAGCCCTGATACTTGTTTTCAGGTTTCCTGTGGTCATCAGAACTTCTAAAAAGCATAAAGATAATCTGAGTTTATGTCAACTAAAAATGAGCATAATGAGTTTGTTTTCATTGACACATTCTGATATGGAATTCTAACATGTATTCTCATGTGAGCCTGTTTATCTTCACCTTTAGAATATCAAAATGAAAAGATGCCATAACCTGAAAGCCATCTTTGTATCTTGGATGTGAGAGGCCTTCACAGCACTTACGTTTCTCTTGATTGAAGCAGCCATAGGCAAGAAATGGTTGGTGGCAAGGGGAAACTGCTTTCCAAAATTCAGGTCTGTTTGGCCTGTTTATTCATTGGGATCTTTAGGATGAGTCCTGACATCTAAGGAGTCAGTATGTGAACTCACCACTGATGCTTGAACCAACCATATACTTTGTTACATAGCCTAAGATATCTAGGTTGGGCATTTAGTTCAGTTGGCAAAGTGCTTGCTTTAGCACTCATAAAACACTGGCTTCAGTTCCCAGCACTACACAAACTGGGTATGATGATGCTCGCCTTTAAATCTATCTCTTGGTTGATGGAGGCAGGAAGATCAGGGATTCAAGGTCACCCTCAGCTGCATTACAAGTTCAAGGCTTACCTGAGATACATGGGGGACAACTGAGATGCTTAAACAAAATGAGCTCAGAAACTGCTTCCCCCTCCCATTGTATATAAACTCTATAGATCTTCCACACTACCATGTACACACTGCTAAAGTTTAAATATGTTACCCAGAGCTCATATGTTATTTCTGAATAACAGTGTTGAGGGCTAGGATTTTAAAGAGTTGATTCGATCATAAATGGTCTGCCTCAAGAAAGGACTAAGGCTGTTATCAGGAAGTAGGCTTGTTATCACAGGAGCAGGTGCCTAATAAAGAATAAATGTTTTTCTTTTCCTCTTCTTCTTACCCATTTGTAAGACAACACAAAAGCCCTCACTAACTATTGCACCTTTTTATCAACAAGAAATATAAATTATCTGTCCATTGTATTTCATACTAACATAAACCAAATAAAGACAGTTACATAGCCATAAGTCTGCTAAATCATTAGACTATTCATATGCTTTTTCATTTTTATTATTTACTATTTTCTCTTATTTGTGTCTTTATGTATCTGCCTGTTTATTTACCTCGGGGCCATGCAGCTTACTGGACAGCACTTGCTGCCCTGCTTCGGCCCATCTGCTACCTGATGGAGCCAGGAACTGGTGCTCTCTCAAAGTTCTGCCTTTACTCTGGGCCTCATTAGTCAGAGCCCAGCCAGGCCATAAGAAAACATCTGAATATATTTGTCACCTCTCACAGTTCACAGAGCAGTTTCTACATTTCCTTTGTTACACTATGAATAATTCCAAAGCTTCTCCAGTTTTATTAAGAAGCCTTTCCCTCGGTTTCTCTTTGTTCTTCTCATCTAATCTCTTAATGGAAGTTGCTAATTAAATTCCTATAGCCATTTTTTTAACAGTGTTTTGAATAGCAAAGTCTGTCAACTGCAGAAAGTGTATATTCTTATCAACACGCCTGTTGCCTGGAGGAGTAAAGGCCTTGCTGACAGATGGCTGCCGAGGAAGGCCCAGCAGGCCTCACATCTGCAGCACCTGTCAGCAGAGCGACGGGAGCGGTGCAGGGCTAGAGAGCAGGACCTGTTTGGGCTCAGTCAGTATTAACCAGATTGTTAGAATGTCTGTGCCTCACATGGAATGCAGCAAATTCCAGCCAAGACTCCTGAGTGTGCGCGTGTAGGTGAACATCGTCTGAGGCTGTCCCCTGAGAAATCTAAGTGGCGTCAAATCTCTGAAGGAAATGTGAAACGCAGCTGAGCAGCTGACATGTATGCCAACACGTCCTTTTATTGGACACAAGTTATCAAATTGAGAGGGCCGTTAAATTCCCTGTCACTATCTGCCGGGAGGTTCTGGGGCCTCCCAGAATGTAGGGGGTGGGGTGAATAATCTTTCACACTGACTGTACGTGGAAATTAAGACTTTAAATGCTGCCCTCAACCCATCCCTCACATAGTTATCTGCTACACTGTTCCTTGCAGTAGAATGACTCACAAATACTACCAGACCAGACCTTTAAAGAAAATATTTGTGCTTGATCAAGTATTGGTACCTCTCCAAAGCTACAACTACACACACACTCACACATGCATGCACAAGCACACACATGTGCACATATGAACATACGCATGCACACATATACACACACATGCATACACAGGCACACACATGTGCCCACTTTTCCACATATAGTGGTTATTAAATGTTGATGCTGGTCATGGGACATAGGACAGCTTTCCATCTGGCTCCACAGAGCAGGTTAAGCTCACTACCATCTTCTATGAGACAGCAGAAATGTGTGTGCATATGCCTGCTCTTGGTGGTGCTAGGAAACAGAAAAGAATGAACAAGGACTATAGAAACTTTTGAAGATAGAAAGGCACAAATCTATGGAAAAATGAACCTAACATTGAACTGAAACTGCAGCTCAAAATGAATAAAATGTTCCCCAGATGAAAACAATTCCCGGGAAGTGCTAAGTATCAAGGCAAAAGAAGAAACAGTTCCCATGAAAATTATCAGGATAGTTGAAATTTTTACTTAGTAATTGTATCTATAAAGAAGAAATACTGACATTTGTGTGCAAGTATCCAAGGATGAAGAGATGCACTGCTACGTGATCCATAACAAAGAACAGCCCAATCCCCATTATTGAGGTACATGAAATTAGGTAGAACACAATGCTTTGAGTTGAAAAGCTCTTCAAGACATGATATTAAGGGGTAAAAAGCAATTTGTAAAAAAGTACTAAGTGAAGGATGGATAGATAGGTAGATGATAGATAGTCAGAGAGATAGATATGATATATAGATATACAGATATACAGATAGACAGATAGACAGATAGACAGATAGACAGATAGACAGATAGACAGATAGATAGATAGATAGATAGATAGATAGATAGATAGATAGATAGATGATAGATGTACATTTAGAATGAGTGACTGGATTTAGAATAGTGTGGGTGGGTGAATGGGTGGATAGATGGTAGTTGAGTAAATGGATTGATGGGTGGATGGATAGGTAGAATAAGTGGATAGATAAATTATAGATAGATATTTACACCAATAGATGGGTAGATGGAAGTGTGGATGGAATATATGTATGCATGTAAATAAGTATGGATGTATTTGTGAATGCATATAGAGCTCTAAAATGAGAACTTCCAAATGGCTTCCAGATTTTAGACAAGTAATAGCATGTGTTAGAGTTTAGGTGATTGTTGCATATCAGTTTCCTCCAAGATAAAACTGTCCACTTTGGAGAGAGGCTTGTTAAAACATAGGATGCTTGTTTTAATAGCTGAGTAGTACTCATTGTCTAAATGTATCACAATTTCCATACCCATTCTTCAGTTGAGGGATGTCTAGGTTGTTTCCAGATTCTGGCTATTATGATTAAAGCTACTATGAACATGGTTGAGCAAATGTCCTTGTTGTATGGTGGAGCATATTTTGGGTATATGCCCAGGAATGGGTCTTGAGATAGTACTATTCCCAATTGTCTGAGACAGTACCAGGTTGATTTCCAAAGTGGTTGTACAAGTTTGCACTCCTACCAGCAATGGAGGAGGGTTCCCTTTTCTCCACATTCTTGCCAGCTTGTGCTGTTTTTCATCTTAACCATTTTGATAGGTAGGAAATCATGAAATTTGCAGGCAAATTGAATGGAACTAGAAAATATCATCTTGAGTGAGGTATCCCAGAACCAGAAAGACACATGGAATATACTCACTTAGAAGCAGATATTAGCCATATAATACTAGATAACCATACTGCAATCCACAGACCTAAAGAAACTAAATAATAATGACCCTAGGGAGGATGCTTAATTCTTATTCAGAAGGGCAAATAGAATAGACACTGGAAGTGGTTGAAGAGAGGGAACAGGACAGGAGCCTACCATAGATGTCCTCTGAAAGACTCCACCCAGCAGGGGAGTGAAACAGATGTTAAGACTCACAGCCAAACTTTGAGCAGAATAGAAAGACCCAGAGAGGACAAGAGCTCCATAAGAAGACCAACAAAGACAACAAACCTGGGCCCAGAGGGGACTGCAGAGACTGATGCACCAACCAAGGACCATGCACTGAGAGGACTTAGACCCCTGCTCAGATGTAGCCCATAAGCAGCTCATTCTCCATGTGGGTTTCCTAGTAAGGGAGGCAGGGGAAGTCTCTGACATGGGCTCTGTTGCCAGCTCTTTGATGACTTCCCCCTGGTGGAGGTGGGGGTGCCTGGCCAGCCCATAGACAAAGAGGATGCAGGCACTCCTAATGAGACTTGATAGGCTGGGATCAGATGGTAGGGGAGGAGGATAGGTGAAAGAGGAAGGGAGGGCAGAATGGGGAAGAGAGTGGGCTGGGGGAGGTGAGAGAGAAGCTACAACAGGATGTAAAATGAATAAATTATGAAAAATGAAGTTAAATTTAAAAATAAGACATAGGATGCTAAAAGGGAAGTGAGATTATAAGATGTTCTAAGGGTGGGTGAAACAGTTCATTCTGCAGGAACATTAATTAATATCGGGAAGTAAACAACTCAGAGATTTCAGGAAGTCTCTCAAATGACCAGAGTCACCAGGTCCCTCCTCCCCAAGCATAGCTATGTAGTTAGAACTGCTGAGAGATGCTCTGAGAGCACAAGCTGAGACCTAGGAGAGGCTCAAACGAGGCTGGAAGAAGCAGAGACTAGACCAGGAGTCTAGAACAGAGGCTCAGAACAACTGAGCTACCTGGGAAAGTGGGCTTTTGATTACTCAAATATCTGAGTTAATTCTGCTCCTGTAAGCAACCACGCCAAATACAACTCAAAAGTTGGACTTTCGTAATGTCCTTACTTTGGCCTGTTGTCATTTTTGTATCTGAGGTGAGCAGACGTTTGTTCATGTCTCCCTAGGAGTACCGCCATGGCAGGGATGTCCACACTTTGCCATCTACTGTGCACACATAGTGCCTAAGGTCATACTAATACAGCATGTGTATGATTCCATACATTATCACACAAAGAGAAAACAAGACCAGGTAGGCATGCTGCCCACCTCTGAGCTCACGTGGAAGGAACAGTAACACTGGCAAGTCAGTGCAGTAGGAACATGGCTGGAGTCAGGATGCAAGGTCACCTTAGCATCCTTCTCCTGAAACAGTGCATAAAGGTGAAGGGCTTCCCCAAAGAAGCAGGCAAGACTAAGCTAACTCCACTCAGATGCAGAGTGTAAGTGCCAGGGAGCCAGTCAACAAATCTGAGGCACTCACTTTGAACTAGGCATCAAAAATGAGCTGAGAGAAACCAAGAGAGACCCACAGGGTAAGACTTTCATTGTGGCCTGTCTGAGTTCCAGCCCTGGTATGGAAACTGCTCAAAGTATAACTCCAGCTGGTTCATCTCCAAGTATCCCCCCTTTCCAGTCAGAAACTGACAGCTGTGAGAATTTCATACTGGCCTGAAAGGAATTCAGAATCTCTTGGAAGGCTGAGTCTTCAGTTGGAAGTCTTCTCTGAACAGTCTAGCATGAATGCTGCATTCCTCCCTTTGTCATTGTTTCTTCTCCGACAGCCCACGTACCCTGATGGCCTATATAGGTGGCCAGAAGACTCAGGTCAAGACCACCCTGTTTTTAAACCCTCTGCCTTCTACCAAGATCAGCCAACACAGTAGTGACCCCTGCTACCAACCTGAAGTCACAATCCTGAGATGTTTACAAGTGAACTAGTCACCATTCCAGTCAGGTACACAGACTTCCAAAATGCTGTCATGGACTGGTAAAGCACTCAGTGAAGCCAGGAGACTCGGGCCACCTTGTGCTGCAGAACGGGCTCTTGTGTGTCCAATAACACTGCAGTTTCCAGTAGGCTTTAGACTTGGTGTTTTATATATGAAGACTGGTGTCTGAGAAGTGGTGCTATTTTAGGGACATACATCTGAACTCAGTTGCAGACAAACCATTAGGTAGATGGCAATCTTATCAAGAAGTAAGTATTAAATATTTGTCTCACTGTGTCTTATACAGACCCTTAGCAATCCCACTCTCACTGGGTAGAAGAGAAACAGTTATTTACCCTTCCTTCTTAGTACTCTCTGCTGAGGTCTCACATGGTTCAGTAACATTTTATCTCTCTGTATTTCATAAAAGTACGATATGCTGGTCTTCGCATTGCTCCAATGGGAGGTAAAAATTCTACATACTGTGAAAACAAAACATTAGAACAAATTCTAGGAAGTGTCACCACGGCATGGTTGAGCTTGGTAAATGAAGAAATAGTATAGTGCATCTCAAAGACAGGCTAGTATTTTCCTTGGAACCTGAATTAGGGACAATTGATCTGGGACAGAAAAAGGGAGGCTTGGTGCTCAGGACTCAAGGTTTAGCTTGATAGGAGCTCTGGGTGCCTGTGAATATCTGTTATGTAACATACACCCCAAGAAGTTGTAAAGTCATTCAGACAATGGCTAAACTTGGGATGTTCCCAACTCATGAATATTCCAGATAGCCCATTTTCTTCGCCTTCAGCTGAATCTGATACTTTTGAATAGGCTGTGAGGTGTCTGAGCCTTTATCCGAGCCAGAGCTGCTGAGCTGAAAGGAGCCGTGAATGGATGGGGGAGTCATTCAAAAAATGCTTTCATTTGGTTTCAGAAGCACCGTCTTTGTTTTGATGTGCTCGGAACAGCATCTATTTGAAGTCTGGCTCCACTAGAGTTTTTATCTCCAAAGCAAAAAAAAAAAAAAGGGGGGGGAGTAATTTAAAATAAATAAGCCATCCCAACAAAATATAAAAAAGATATGACTGAGAGAGATTTGTTCATTTTGAACATGAGTAATGCTGATATAAAGTCCTAAGCATGTGGATCTTAGCCACAGCCCAACTGCCTTTGTTCTTTAAGAAAAATATTCACATCTATTCAACTAAATTAACATATATTATCTCAAATGTGCCATTCTCAGGTTTCCTAAGCTTGCTTATCACTCACTGTCTTTTTCTCTCTTTTGCTCATGACTGTCTCTCTGAAAACAAAACAACATTATTCACACCAATAAGTGTAACAGGTACAATGGAGAAAGCGCCAGAAGCGACTTCTTTGTTCTTATCAGAGCGACCCTTCCTCCCTGGGCCTTTCCCTTCTTCACTTCTCTGGAGTCGACAAGTCTGAGAAGTTGATGCTCCATTAGTGTCCCTGTGCCCATCTGTCCTCTTGTTCCCTTTGTGCTTCAGGGGTATTTGGCGCCTCAGGGAAAGTCTCCCTGCCCTTTATCCTGCACTCGACGACTGTGTATCTTGTTTAAAGAGACTGAGTATCTCAAGTCTCTTACCATGGTACCCCTGTGGGTAGCTATACCCAACGAAACTTCCATTTCGAGCCAGAGCCCCTCTGGAAAAGCTTGGCCAGGTCCCAGTGAATAGTCACTTGTAAGATAGGAGATAATTGCCTTTGCACATGTTCCTACACTTGGGAATGGATCCATGTGATTAAACAATTGGGTATACACAAACTGCAGTCTCTACTAGAAAATGGAAAATCTAAGCCCATTGTACTTTCTAATTTATCCAAGAAAAGACTCCTCTAAAAGATTTTTTTATTTCTATTTTTAGGATTCCAAGCCAATATAGAGTAGATATATCAGGATTTTCTAACTAATGATAATAAGAAACTAAATGTTTTGATTTTATTTTACTTTTTTTTCATTCATCCATTCATTAGTCACTTACTGAGATCCAGATCTCACTATGTAGTTCAGAGGGCCTCCAACTTACAAGCCTTTCTCTTCAGCCTTCTAGTTGCTGGGATTACATAGTATTTCCTGTATCCCCCAACACCCAACCAAGAATATTGCTGTTAGGGTCACCACTTGAACCAACTTCTGTCATCAGTGTTCTGACTTAAATGAAAGCTGGGCTGTCTACCAGTACCTGGACATCACACGAGTACAACTTCATTTTCTGACCTATCTGGTAGATTACTGCAGTGGCTGGGGCTGGTTTCAGGCTTGCTAAATGTCCTTGATTATAAGAATGATCTTCAGCTTCATCAGTTTTATAGTGTCGAAGCTTAGTGAAGAACCTTACCTCTGCCTACTGTTTACTTTTCATACAAATATTCAGTTGTCTTTTGAAATAAAAATATTACCAAGTTCTGGGAGATTTTCAGACCACTGCTTTGATATGCACTGTATTTTTACTTTTGAAAAATTTAAAGACTTTTTATCGCTGTGCAATGGTGACATACACCTTTGATCCCAGCACTCTGGAGGCAGAGGCAGGCAGTTCTCTGCTAGTTCAAGGCCAGTCTGATCTACAGACAGCGAGGGCTACACAGAAAAACCGTGTCTCAACAAAAACAACAAAACACACTGTCATTTTAAATTAATAGCGCATATATATGTGGGGGGGTATATGCATATGAGTGCAGATACCTGTGGAAATCAGAGTTTTGGATCCCCTGGGAACTCTTCTCAGGCAGTTGCAAGCTGCCCCTCACAGGGCTGGGAACTGAGCTCAGTTAGCTGGAAGAACAGCGCACTCTCTTAACTGCTGAACCATCTTGCTAGCACTGTGTGGGGAAGGGGGAGGGAGTGTTTGTGTGTGGGTGTTATATGACAAGCCTCACCTATTTCTACCATCTTGCAGATACATATAGACTATTCTTTTCTTTCTCAAGGAATTCATGGTGTTATTACCCACTGTGGCTAAGGCACTCTGGTCCTACTTCCATCTTTGCCATAAATTAGCTTATTCATGTGTGCAAATGTGAGTACAAATAAGTCATCTCTTAATTCCACCCAGTATTCACGGAACACTTATCACTCTTGCTCAAACCTGGAAAGTCAGTTCTAGATGCTGGCTAACACTCTGTTAACTATAGAACCCAAAGCCCTGCTTGTACTAATGGGAAAGAGTCTGTGAAGTGAGTCTGGAAACATGGAGTCATCATTGCCCAGAGACTGAGTTTTTTCCTCAGCATGGGCACTCTCCTGTACAGCCTGTGTGGGACAGCTTGCCTGTGGAACAGTGTCAATGTTCCTCTGTTTCTCACCTGAGCCTTTAAGAAGACCAGTATAGGAGCTGGGAGATTGCTCCATTGCTAAAGTGCTTGTCCTGCAGGCATGAGGATCTGAGTTTGATCTCCAGGACTTGTGTGAAAACCAGCATGGTGGCTCATGCTTGTAATCCTAGCACCAGGGAGAGAAGACTGGAGTCCAGCCAGCCCACAGACTCAGCAGGCCCAAGGCCAATGAAAGACCTTGAGACTGAACTGACAATTGGGAAGCTTGTATGAGTCTGATCTAGGCTCTCTACGTGTATGTTATGGTTGTGTGGGTTGGTGTTCTTGTGCGACTCCTAACAGTGGGAGCAGAGGTTCTTTTACTCTTTCGCCAGCTTTTGAAACTCTTTTCCTCTTACTGAGTTGCCTCATCCAGTCTTAAAATGAGGGGAGGTGCCTAGTCTTATTACAACATGAAAGGCAGGCATGTTTGGCTGATATCCCTTGGAAGTCTGCCTATTGGAGGAGGAGTGAATCTGGGAAAGAGAGGACTGATAGGAGAGAAGAGAGGGAAAAGACAACAACAACAATATAAAAACAAAACAAAATGAACTGCAACACTGAAGAATATCACTTGAGATTGACTTCTAACCTACACACACACACACACACACAAAAGGGAGAGAGAGGGAGGGAGGGAGGGAGGGAGGGAGGGAGAGAAAAAGAGAGGGAGGGAAGGAAGTAGGAAGGGAGAAAAGAGGAGACCAAATTGAGGGTTATTTTTGGTGTTCAAACCCTGCAGAGACTATGCCCATGGTAGAAGCAACCACGGAACATTTTTCAAAAAAGAGTTTTGGTGTGAGGCTTCTTATAAATAAGGCTTTGGGGAAAATCAGGAAGGGGAGGAGGGAAGCAATCACGAGGATTAAGTTCACAAAGAGACTACAGTCCTCCACATTATCTCAGGAAAAAAAGGCTAAGCAGAGCTGCAGCCTCCCTATCAAGCAGGCAGACATTAGAGTGCATTAGCACAACCATTTATACGCCTGTAAATATAATAAAGTATGCAGTTTGGCCTCACTTTCACCTAAAGAAGGGAGACTATCCCTTTCAAAAAATTTCACAGAGATACTCACCAACAAAAGTTCAGTAATTTAATCTTTCTAAAGCTCAATAATGTGAAGTTCGAAATTGCAGGTTTTAAACTAATGTAGCTGATAAGTGACGGTGGCTGAACTAAAGGGCCATTATTAGGTAAGGCGATAGTTCCAATTCTAGCTATCTGTAACGGAGAAGTGTCTCCCTAAAATGGCCGTGATGGGTTCTCATCTACATTAATCTCTGAAGTAAAAAAGAGGCATTCTTCTTAGGCTTTATCTGCTTCCAAATGTCTGCCTCCGTGAGGGCTGATTTCGCACGCCAGAGGCAGCCATGCAAATTTCTCTGATTCTGATGACCAACAGGTGATATTTTGTTCGGATACCTGAGGTGTTGTCTGCAGACTGGACAGGAGTTAGAGACCCAAAGCCTGGCGAACTTCCTGCCTTACTTCTCCACAGCTACAGGCCCAACGCTGAGCTGTGGGGAGTGTGCATAAGTGCATGCGTGTGCAGAGTAGAAAGCAATCGATCGCAGGTTTTCTCTTCTCGTGGGTCACACTGCTTCCAACTTTCCCCAGCACAAGTTTCCTCTTGCAAGGTGTCATGATGCTAATAGAGAGACTTTGGAGCACCTCCCTCTTTCAGGCTTATTCGCGCAGGGCCACTTATCACTGCTAGTGATTTGAGACATCTACTTGTCTTCCGCCTGAGTGGCGGTCTCTCTCCTCAGAGCTGCAATAAGCATGGTCTGCAGGCTAATCATTATTCAAAAACATATTAAGAGATAACACGAAAAAGTTAACTAAAACTTACTGAATGTGATATGTTTCTTTTTCCCTCTTAAAACATTAACAACTACTTTCAAAGTGTGTATTTATGTTACCCTGTTTCATATGTTCTAATTTAGCATGAAATAATTCCCATTCTAAAACAAACTGTTACAGCTAGTATCTAAGCTGGATGTAAGACCACCTCAGTGGGATCCAGTGGGCAGGAGCAGGTAGATGATTCAGTTGAATTAGCTGCCACTTCTCTCTAGCCTTGACTAGCTCTGGCCTGGAAACGCACATTTCCATAAATGAGTAGATTCCCATACATGAATTTGCAAATTGTATTTTCCACATCCACCTTACTTGATCTAGTGGGCATCATCTTTGGCAGATCACTCAGGCCAGGGTTTTCATGTTCCTGCAGGTGGAGTGATAGCAGCCTGCCAAGGAGAACATTAGTTTCCTTTCACCAGCTACCCAACCTGGGATAGCTCCCAAAAGACGTCATAAGAGAGAAAAGAAAAATCAAAATGAGGACACTCTCTCAAGAACTAGCACTCTAATAATTTTCATGAGCCACTTATGGTTCCATAATTTCTTGAACTCAAAAATTGTACGTTTAAATGAATCAGGAATTCTCCAAGACACACCAAGTCCTTTCATCTTTTTAATGACTGTCTGAAGAAGGTACCTTTTTTCTTTCCTAAGACTGTGGCCACTGGTCCATGATTTACTCAGAATAGTTTAAGAATAGCTACCCAGTTCTTTAAATTAAGAATTATCATTCATATTATCTGTAGACTACCATGTTTGAAAAGAAACTCACTAACATACTAAATTCTGAAACTAGTCAATAAAATTCACTTAAGCTCAGGAATCTATAACCTTGCCAAGTTAATGCTGAGTCCAGTTGTTAATATCCTATTATTCCTTAAAATGTGTGAGACTGGACAGACCACATACTGCATTTATTAGGATACACCTGGAGGAGTTGGCTTTTTAAGCAGTCTGGTATTTTTGCTTATTATTGTCAACTGTTTCTTGCCAATATAAGTAGAGCAAAGACTGCAGCAGAAGAGGAAATCAATTAAGTTCTGGGGGTAGAATAGAGTGGAGATTGTGAACCCCAGAAGACTTGTAGGATATCACATATCTAAAGTAGAGATTCCTCAGTAGACTTGTACAGTAGAACAAAAGGAGTCCCTGTTGATACAGGGTGTGGGAACCAGACTCAGAGATTCTGCTTCAGTAGGTTCAAGAGAGACTCTAAGAATTTGCTTCCCCCCCCCCCATATGAACTCACAGAGACTGAGGCAGTATGCACAGGGCCTTACACGAATCTGAACCAGATGGGGCCCTAGAGCTGAAAAGAAAGTGAACATATTCCCCCATCTGTAACCCAGAAGCCATTTCCAATTGATAAGCTACTTGCAAAATGATAGTTTTTGCCAAGGGGTCTCATTGGGGAAACAAACCCCTCTTAATGGTAAACTTGATGGTCAGTGATTGACAGCCAACAGAAAGCAAACTCAACTGCATCTTTGAAGGTTCCTAGTCTTACAAAGTCATGCCAGGGCTTTCCTTTTTAAAAATTTTAATGTCTTTATGTCTTTTTACCCTACAGGCCCTTTACATAAATGTTATGGCTTCTAGTTTAGTGCTTCCTATGGGATCCCTGAACTTCCAAACAAGTGGAAATTCCTCTATATATGTTTATTGTCCCTTTTCTTGGGCTCTTTTCCTTCTGTTTGTTTTTCCTGTTCTGCTATGCTAGTGTTTGTTCATCTTATTTTATTATTATCCCTTAGAAGCCTGTTTTTTTTCTAATGAGAGACAGAAAAGGGGTAGTTCCAGGTGGTGGGAGGAGCAGAGGAAGGGTAAACTGTACTCAAGATATATAATGTGAGAAAAGAGGGGAAAAGAAGTTGTATTTTTAAAAAGCAAGTTCCCGGTGATGCTGACTTCATTGGTCTGGGGATCACATTTGTAAAGCCTTGCTGGAGAGCTGCACAGAGCCAGCTAGCCTGCTGGGTGAGTGAATTGGTTAGTCAGCTTATCAGGCTACTTGACTACATGGTTGTAAACTCAGTGTTTTTGTTCAACAAAACTCCATTGTACTTCTATAGATTGGCCTGACTGACTTTTGATCAAGTATATAAGCATCTTTTATTTTATATTATTCCACCTTGATATGGAATCAAGAAGTTGTATCCCACAACCACAACTAGCACCTCAGTTTACCCTGCCCACGGCTAAGCAGACAATCTTGAGTTCATAAACACCAGAGTCTTTCCAGCTACCATACATCAGACAAGTTAACTGGTTCTCCAAGCCTACTGATGGAGCTGAAGATGCAGACCCCAACGGGTCACTATGAGAATTATAAATATATTACAAACATAATCCCTCTCTCCAGTAACACTTTAATAAATATAAGAAACTGTAGATAACACTGAGAAAGCCGCAGAATTTTTGAAAAGGATGCAACTCCTCAATGTGAATATGATAGCCTTTCATGAGTTATCAGTTAATTAGAACATGAGAACTGATTTAATTTTCTGACTAGCAGCATTTAAGCAATGCCTTACCTCAATCCTGGTTAAAGTTCCTTTTAACTCCCTATCTTATGGAATAGCACTCGTTTCCAAATATTCTTCATGGGTGGGTTAGGGTCACACCCTCTGCCGAGCCAACACTGGCCTCAGTTTGGCCCTGTAGTCATGGAATGCAATAAAGCAAGTTTACTCCCAACTTTTTTTTTTTTAATATGAGACTCCTATTTGGGGGTGCCTCTCTTGCCATATACAAACAAAATGTCTAGCACAGGAAAATATAGTTAACAAGTGACTTAGTCAGTTAAAACTTAGTAAATTGCAAATACAGTGTGATGTAGGGAGCATTGATGACTGATGAGTGACCAGTGAGCCCAGATCCTACTGCCACATGAACAGATAAAAAGACACCGGGCCTTCCAGGTGACAGGAAGTGCCACTGCTTTGCTAGGCTCTCATCTTTGCCTTTGTCAGTAGCTTACTAAGTGAATAACTTGAACTTCAAGTTATTTTTGACATATGCCAATTTTTAGTTCCCAGATTCCATCCTAATTTTATGATTACAAGGAAGTGCTGATTATCCAGAACACAGCATATCTTTAATGTCTTTTCTGCCCTGCATTGTGTGGCTATTTGTAACTATCCCATGACTGTAAGTGGGCTGAACTCTGGAGAGCTATCATGCCATGGCACTACTTCTGAGCCTGGAGAGGAGATTCTGAGGAGATTCCAGCAGAATAGATGGCTTATGTTACATGTGAATATATTCATGGAGGATATTTAGAAGCAGTCACTCTATAGGGAAATATACAAAGTAAGCAAATCAGTAGCTATGGGCCTTCCCAAGGCTGTATAAACAAAATACATATATGATTATACATGTGTGCATACATAAAAATTTAAAGATCTTCTTATGTTATGTGTATGAGTGATTTACCTGCATGTATGTCTATGCATCATGTGCACACCTGGTGTCTGCAGAAGTCAAAAGGGGGTGTCAGATCCCCTGACCTGGAGCTGCAGACAGTTGTGAGCTTCCATATTGGTGCCTGGAACCAAATCCCAGTCCTAGGAAGACCAGTCAGTACTGTTACTTGCTCAGCCACCTCTCCAGCCCTTACAATATTTTTAATAGTAAAGAATCTAACGGAGAATTTATTCCTGCCTTTTGGGAGGTTAAGTGTCTTTTTTTTTTTTTTTTTCTTCAAGACAGAGTTTCTCTGTGTAGCTCTGGCTGTCCTGGAGCTCACTCTGTTGATTACACTGGCCTCCTACTTATGAGATCTGCCTGCTTCTGCCTGAGTGCTGTGATTAAAGGCATGCACCACCACTTTCCAGCAGTGTCTTTTTATCTATTTGTTTGGCAATAGGATCTAGATTCACTCTGGGCTCATCAAACATCAGCCAAATGACTGTCATTGTCTGGTGACCCTAGCACCCACTCTCCATGACCTGGGCATGCAGAGGGAAATAGATAAGGCCTCTGTTCTCATAGGACTTTCTTCTCTAATGTAGGCTGACAGATAATCAAAACTAGAAGCCAGAGGGTGGTGCCAGAGTCTTTTGTCCAGTGGAGAAAACCAACTAGTGCAACGTGTTATGATGCTCGGGGATCTGTGAACTTGGCTTGAAGTCACCTCCAACCGACGGCCTGTTTTTATATGACCGCGAGCTACAGATGGTTTTTACTTCAATCCGAAGCAATGTTTTTCTCCGTGAGAAGAGTCCCTTTCTTCCCATTAGTAGAT
The DNA here is from genome assembly GCF_030254825.1 of Meriones unguiculatus. Lineage (NCBI taxonomy): Eukaryota > Metazoa > Chordata > Mammalia > Rodentia > Muridae > Meriones > Meriones unguiculatus. The sequence continues at coordinate 74,264,109 of NC_083349.1, forward strand.
CTATAATGCGGAAAGCACTAAAAGTCACTCAACTGTTCTGTTCCATTTTGAATTTCATCAAAGTGCATGTTTACTCCTGTGGTTGCCCCGTATAGACCTGTCTAATACTAGTTCTGCCTCTAGGCCTACTGTGTGTGCATTAGTTACTTTTCTGTTGCTGCGGTAAAACAACATGATCAAGGCAACTTCCAGAAGGAAGGGTTTGTTTGTGATTACAGCGCTAGATGAGCGTCCATTACCATCACAGTGGAGAAGCATGGCAGCAGGCGGCATGGTCACTAGAACAGGCTGGGAGCTCACTCACATCTTAAAACACATGAGACAGAAAGTGCAAACTAGAACAGCATGAGTCTTTGAAACATCAAAGCCCTTCCCAGTGACATATTTCGTCCTGCACAGCCACACTTCCTAGACTTGCCCAAGCAGCACCACTAATGGGAACCATTAATGCCAAGACCATGGGGGCACGCACATTCAAACCACCAAGGTCTTTTCATGAGAAGTTTGGCAGCTTTTGTGTTGGAACCTGCCCCAGCAACAAGGAAAAAAGGCTTCACAGAATAGTCAACGTTGAAGCTGAGACCCAAGTGGCCACAGAATTATGAATTCTTCCGTAATTCTTACAAAGTCATCTCCCTTTTTTTGCTTGTAAAATATCTCAGCTGTAGGTCTATTTTTGCACCAACTCCACATAGAGATCTGGTTTTCTGGTACATGGACATGATGTACCCTTCATCCTCTATACCCATCATCCCTCTATATCATCCTTCCATACAGAAGAGAACAGTAGAGATGAGAGCAAAACTCCACCTTCACACATAGCATAGCATGTCAAGACTCAATAAAAACCCGATAAAGTTGAGTTCCCTCACTAATTTCCAATATATTTACATGATTTCAGGCTGTGTGGATATCCACTGGAGCACAAGCACCATTTTGAAACACTAACTAAAGACCAGTCCACTCTGACTTGGAATGACTGTAGCCTTTCAAAGTCTATACAAAATAATATGCAAGGAGACAAAGCTATTTTACCAAGCAGACAGATATTCCAAATTACTGGCTCTTAACAAGCGTGGTAATACATCAGTCAAAAGCAATAAATTTAAACTTAATGAAATCTCAATTTGCCTACAGTGCATTTCACTTTGACATTTTCTACATTGCCATGGTGCTTTGATAAAGTTTTTTAAAATGCAAAGAAAGTGTCTGTAAGGCTAAAGACCAGACTTGGTACCATTGTGGCCAAGGCAACATTACAGCACTTAAGTTGCATCGCTCCGTGCCCTGTGGCAGCCAGAGCCCCAGCGCTAACACGGGTTCAGTTTCCATTATCATCCTATGATTATGCATTTACTGCATTTAACTGATAATACAACTACCAGTTCACCTTAAAAGAATTAGCTTGGAGGTTTCATTGCTTTCCAAATGGAATTCATTTGACAAACAAATGACAATTAGCCTAGTCTCCCTGTTCTGTGTCAGGATGCTTTTTGATTGAACCTAGACCAATTTACCATTTTTAAATGAGTTTAGACATTTACATTTAAAATGTCTAGAGGAAATTAGCCCAGGGACATCCAACAGCCAAAATGCTTTTTGAAGTTGATTACTATTTGATCTAGTACCCTCTACCTGTGCATTTTGTTCCGACTTCAAAGTTTGGGAATGTAAATGTCACCTCACCTCAAAGCACAGGGAGAAACTTAAAAGCAGCTTTGCTCATTATGGTATGCAAAGGAGCCCATATTTTAATATTCGTTTAAATGGTTAGTTAGCTTTAATGACACTGGTGTGGCACTGTCATAGTTTTGGGGTCCAAAAGCACTGATTGAAGTTTCTAGCTGCTACTTCTATTTTTCTGCACGGAAATATATTTGTGAATCGTGCGTTTGAAGGACAGAGCAGCTCTTGGCTGGATCCTTTCTGGTGAGAACTCACAATGGCCAGTTCCAGATGAACTGAGCTGCTGTGGTGAGGGAACCAGAAGCCAGGGATATCAGGGTCTTTGGAGACCCCTAAACATCAGACTCCAGATTCACTCTGGATTTTTTTTTAATTTTTTTTTACTTTCTTTTTTTTTTTTTAATTTTTCATCAATTACACTTTATTCATTCTGCATCCCCCCCATAAGCCCCTCCCTCCTCCCCTCCCAATCCCACCCTCCCTCCTCCCTCTGCTTGCATGCCACTCCCCAAGTCCACTAATAGGGGAGGTTCTCCTCTCCTTTCTGATCTTAGTCTGTCAGTTCACTTCAAAAGTGGCTGCATTGTCCTCTACTATGGCCTGGTAAGGCTGCTCCCCCCCAGAGGGAGGTGATCAAAGAGCAGGCCAATCAGATTATGTCAGAGGCAGTCCCTCTTCACATTACTATGTAACCCAATTGGACTCTGAACTGCCCTGGGCTACATCTGTGCAGGGGTTCTGGGTTATCTCCATGAATAGTCCTTGGTTGGAGTATGAGTCTCTGGGAAGTTCCCTGTGTTCAAATTTTCCTGTTCTGTTGCTCTCCTTGTGGAGACCCTGTCCTCTCCAGCTGGATTTTTTAAGAGCAAGCCCTTTATCCACTGGTGCTGAGAAAGCTTCTGGTAAATCTGGTCCAGCCGCATAGTGACGATAACTGGGCTGTTATGACTGCTCTGACGTTTGTTCCAGCCTGTAGTATGTTTTATTTACTTGTTACTGCTAGGATCTACGTGTCACTATCAAAATGAGGTAGCCACCCCCCACCCACCATTGCTCAAGCTGTATTGTTTAACTGCAGGAATAAAATCTATTATGGCACTGCTGTCCCACTACCATGTTCTGAAGACTTGTCTTCAATATTCTCCACAACATATTCCAGGGAGCATTCCGGAGGGGAAAGTGGATGCCATGGACCTGAAGAGCCTGTCTCTGTGGAGTTGTGGCTTTCACAGATCAGCCTTGAGAGTGTGTCAGAACAGTTTAAAATTTAAGTTTTGTCTGGTATTATAAGACACACACCACATGTTTTCAAAATAACTTAAAGTTCAAAAGAATTCGTAGTTGACAACACAGAGCTGCAGTGCAGAGTCAGCTTTGGAGGAAGGTGGCAAGTTCAGGGACCCAGACCCAGAGCGCCATGGAGCAAAAGCATTAAGATAGTGACAAATGTGAAAACAGACATTTGAACATTGGTCACAGGTCAAAATAAATACAGGGAAGGACACAACTCCAGTGTCTAACTCTATCTTCCCACTACTTGGGTGAAAATGATGATAAAACAATTTAAAAATAAAGTTTCTTCCAGAACAACTTCAGTTTATTGCTAAAGAATTTAAACTTCCCGGGGGTCTTTTCCATTGGAACGCTGATTTCTTACGGGTTCACTTCCCTCCCTTGCTCTCCACTGGCCCCTGCTCATTTTCTTTAATGAAAATGGTCTTTGCCAAAGCTCCAGGGAAGAAACAGTTCTGTTTTCACATTTAACACTCCAGCCTCAACTTCCCTCACACACTCAGTATCCAAACCATGACAGAGAAGCGTCAAGTCCTCTGTCAAGAACTCTTTATGCCTATGTTTCTTCTAGTGCAACGAGGATTTTTCTCTCTCTCTTTCTTTCCTGGGCCCTACAACAGCCTGTGGCTTTGAGGTACCTGGCTGTCTCTTGCCTAGGTAGAGCAAGCTTAGCCTAGCTAGAGATTTTTGTTACCTCGCCTGCCCTCTGCTGGACAGAGCCAGGAATGCTTCCCAAGCGGCTCAAACGTAGCCACAGGGTTCCCTAAGACCCACAGGGAAGGATTGTGATGCCTGAGGGGTTTGTTTCATTTTGTTTACTTCATACCTGTAATCTTCATACATGGGAGGCAAAAATTTGCTGTGGTTTTGATGCCAGTCTTAGCTACACAGTGAGCTCCAAACTAACTGAGGGTGAAACACTGTCTCTTTCTTTCTTTCTTTTCAGAGACTTTAGAAATGCAGTTTTCTCATCTGCATACACTGGCCCACCACCAGCTTACCTTCCCTATTTCATCTTCAGGCATAAATGGAAAAAAAACTTGGAAATAATTTGTTTGAGCGAAACCCACAAGACATTCTAACACTTCTAACTCTTGCACTCAACTGCTGCTGCAGACCCTTGCCTGGGTGCCAGTGACCTGGCAACAAGGAGAAAATACACTACCCAAAGAAGGTCCTGTCCCAACATCGACAGTATCCAGATGTTAATGCACGGTAAGACCAAAGCCTTCTCCAGCAGCTATTGGCTGGGTAAGCTTAGACCAGCCGAGCAACTTCTTTATGTCTTCGTTTCTTCCTTGCAGCTACAAGGTTTAAGATTTAAAGATTTAAAGATTTAACCTATTTGTACACGTGAGTGAGTGTATTTGCACACTGAAAATATTCACAAATGTTGGGGAGTATCATGTGAATGATCCAAAATTAATGCTCACGGCGTAGTAGAAAGGAGAGCAGATCTTTCTGGTTTTTGGTTTTGTTTGGTTTTTCCCCAGAATTTTAGCATTTACTCCAATGGGATGAAACCTATAGCTCCTAAATTAAGAATAGGCACATCTCCAAGGAAAGAAATATACCTTCAGTGAGAGATTACTTAGAGAAATACCTTCCTTACCTCCGCCGGCACGAAAGTCCGGAGCATGCAACCGATCACACGGTTTATCTGATGGGTCTCCAGGAAAGCTTGGCAGGCCTTGGCAGGGGCGGTTCTCTTCCTGCAGGCCTGTGAGGGGCCCGATAAAGAGCTTCCCTATTAGGCACACATTAAAGAGCAACTCCCTCACCCATTCAGGCACTTATTAAACATTTAAACATGTACCGATGCAGAACCTCCAGACCCTGGGCTAAGCAGAGAGAATGAAGACATGGCCCAGGGCTGCAGAGCAGGCTCAGGGTTTACCATCAGTTCCCAGCACCCACAACACAAGCAGCTCACAACTGCCAGCTTCAGGGATCCAACACCCTCTTCCAGCTTCTATGCACACACTTGTACACACACACACACACACACACCAGAGACATAAATAAAATGCTTCAAAATTGGTGGGAAATGGGGCTGGAGAGATGGCTCAGCGGTTAACAGCACTGTCTGTTCTTCCAAAAGGACCCGGGTTCAATTCTTAGCAGCCATATGGCAGCTCACAACTGTCTATACCTCAATTCTAAGGGCTCTGACACCTTCACACTAATGCACATAAAATAAAATTAAATAAAGGTGGGAAATATAATCAGTAAACATGTGATTAAAAGTTAAGAACCATGCACAAGGAGACGGTCAGGGGACAGCAAACACAAATGTCATTCTGGACAGGGGCTGATTATTTATTTATTTACTTACTTTGGTTTATTTTTTTTCTTTATTAATTACACTTTATTCCCTTTGTATCTCCCCTGTGGTTCCCTTCCTCCTCCCATCCCAATCCTTCCCTTCCTCCACCCTCTCCATGCATGCCCCTCCCCAAGTCCACTGATAGGGGAGGTCTTCTTTCCCTTCCTTCTGATCCTAGTCAATTAGGTCTCATCAGGAGTGGCTACATTGTCTTCTTCTATGGCCTGGTAAAGGCTGCTTCCCCCTCAGGGGGAGGTAATTAAAGAGCAAGCCACTGAGTTCATGTCAGAGACAGTCCCTGTTCTTATTACAATGGAAACCACTTGGATACTGAACTGCCATGGGCTACATCTGTGCAGGGGTCTTAGGTTATCTCCATGCATGGTCCTTGGTACTTTGGTTTCTTAAGATAGGGTTTCTCTGTGTAACAGTCCTGGCTGTTCTGGAACTCTCTGTAGACTAAGATGGCTTGAACTCATAGAGATTCCCCTGCCTCTGCCCACCACCTTTATGAAATATTATTATTTGTTTTCTTAATTTTTAAAAATGATTTATTTATCTTCATTTTATGTATGTTGGTGTCAGATATCCTGGAACTAGAGTTGCAGACAGTTGTGAGGGCCCATGTGGGTTCTAGGAATGGACCCAGGTCCTTTGGAAGAGCAGCCAGTGCTCTTAACCACTGAGCCATCTCTGCAGAGGGAGCGACTTCTAGTTCTCAAAAGATTTCTCTTATAGCAAGAGCTCTGTGCGTAAAAGAAGAGCTATAATGTCCCCGGCATCAAGGTGAACGGATGCTTCACCTGGGAGAAAGGAACAGCTGGCATTGATCAGATGGCTCCGTGGGGAAAGGCACTGGCCACTGAGCCTGTCGGACATGAGCTTTATCCCAGGTGCCACATGGTGGAAGGAGAGAGCCAAATCCCCAAAACTGTTCTCAGATCTCTATATGTGCACTGTGGTGCATGGCCAACACACACACACTGCATGTAAAATAATTTTAAAAGAAAAACATCTACTGGAAAAGACATGTTTGCCCGCCAAAGGCCAATGGGGCTTTACAACATCTCCTCCACAGCCAGAGGGAAGTGTCACAGCCTTGTGCTCAAGGCTTCATTTGTATGAAACAGAATTGCATTTCCAGTGCTCAGTAAAACACTATGGCACTGTGGGTGCAGGATGTTCTTGAAGGGTTCTCAGAATTAAAGTGGCTGGCAGGCTGTGCAGGCACTTCCTCAAACACCCTTCAGGGCCTGCTCAGGAGTGGCTGGGGAGATTGCAGCGCCTCCAGGAGGCATTTTTCTCTGCTAAGAAGAGAAGTCTCTCTAGGTATAAAATACAGATGTGCACAGTGTGCACAGGATATAATGAATCTTCCCTCCTCTTAAATCTCCCAAATAGCTGAAGTGATACATAGAAAATAATTGCATAGGGCCTATTAAGCCAAGATGCATTGTATCTGTATGAAACCTCAAGTTAAATTATTAGAATCTGTGGTATATTGGATTGTGTTTTTCTTTAATGAATTTCCACGGAAGGAAACAATTTGAGGTTAACATTCTTGGGTTACAGAACAGTTCGCAATGATGGACCATTTTTTTTCATTAGAGTGTGTGAAACCTCTGTTTTTATCTGTTTTTAGTAATGGACATTCTACTCTTGTGGATTTTTTTCACTGCTTTCTCAATAATCATTTTTAGGTCAAAGTTATAAGCACACCATCTAGTAAAAATGAGATACATGTGAGAATAGTATTGTGTAAGAATCTTAATTATGAAACAAAATTAGCCAAATGATTTCCCAATGCTTTACATGTATCTATATATTCATCTATCTGTAATATGCACATAGAGATCTTTATGTGTGCATGTGTATGTACACACATGCGTAGCTATGTTATGCAAGTACCACACACACACAGATAATGGAAAATGTGGCTCTGGGAATGGAGCGATGGATCTGTGTAAAGAGCACTGGTTGTTTTTGCAGAAGTCAGATTGGGTTCCCAGCACCTACATGGCAGCTCAGAGCCATATGTAAGCACAGGTCCAGGGGATTCAATACTCTCTTTTGGACCACCGTGGGCACCAGGTACCCATGTATAGCACAGACATACATGTAAGCAGAACACTCATATGTGGAAAAAAACATGGTTCGCTTGATAATTGCGGTGCATATATAAGAAAAGTTTATTTATTTACATGTTATTTTTTAAATTTGCTTTACATCCTTGTTGTAGCCCCATCCCTTCTTCCTTCCCAGTCTCCCAGTTCCACCCTCCCTCCCTCTTTGTGAATTCAAAGAAAAGGTATTTCAAGAGTTCTTCTAGGAAAAAAATTCACGGAGCTGAAGATTCTTGTAATTACTGACTACTGACCATGAATCTAGGACAAAGAGGTTACTTGGCAGATTTAATTTAATATAATATAATTAGAAGGAAAATGTAAATTTTTATTAGGTCAATACATCACTTATTTTGGTAAATGTTCTGTTAAATTTCTCCAGAGGAAATTTTAATTAGAACCAGAGTAAAACATTTCTTTTGTATAAATATATATATGCATATGAATACTTGTAATGAATATATTCATATGTATAGATACAAACCTATAGATATAAACTTACTTATCACATAAAAAAATCAAACACCCTTGGACCTTAGGGACCCATGGAAAATGGTCCATGATTATTATCTTTGTAGTAAACATGGTATAATAAAAAATTCCACTTCAAAAGAATTTTTAATTGCCTTTTTTCACCTTTAAGAGTCACAACCTTGGGACTCAGGATACAGCTCAGTTGTTCAACTGCTTGTCCTTCAAGCATGAGAACACAAATTTTATCCCCAGAACCAATATTTTAAAAGCCATATATTGGTGACACATATGTCTAGCAAAGGTGGACTCACTGGCCAGATAGTGTAGCCTATTTGGTAAGTTCCAGACCAGGGAGAGAGATTCTGTCTCGAGAAACGAAGTGAGCGGTATTTGGGGATTATAGCTGAGGTTGTCTGCTTGGCTTTTCTAATGTACACACAGGTGTTTCCCAAAACACAGTTACACACACCAAAGTCACAACCGAACAGTCTGAATCTATAACCTCACCACTGAGGCCAATCACGAAGCTTCTTGATGTTTGTAGTAAAACATTAGATTCCTCTTGAGTATGAATTTTTGGCTTACGTTGAATACTCTTCAAAGGCTCATCCAGCACATGGTTGCCTGCCTGGAAATAGCAAGGCATTTTCATCTGCTTGAGCACATTACATTGGGTGATATGGTGGTAGAGATCAGTAGAGCTACTGTTTGATACAATTAATTCCCACATGTAAATTGTCTCTTCATGCAGGAAAGAGCCACAATGAAAGACCATTCATAGACCCAGAGTCACGTGTCTCCGTGGAGGCTGCAGTCCACTCTCCCAAGGTGCACGTAAGCGAGACTCGGGACCTCTCAAATGACAAATCTCTTTTCATGTGAAATCACAACTCCTTTCCCTCCCTAGCCAAAGTTGGTTCAGATCATTGTCTCTTCCAGGGGACAGGAAGAGAAAATAATCTATAAACGTCGAGACTCCACTCTGGGTGCCAAACCCTGCAATTACATTGTGCAGAGGGACTTCATGAATAATTCCCGGGGTATGAGCTGACATTAATCTGGATAGTTAATACAGAGCTGGGAAGTTGCCAGGAAAAAAAAAAAAAAAGAGCTGACTGATTTCTTTCTAACAGAGCACTTTGGGTGAGGACACAGCCTCCTCTCTAAACTACACTTTCATTCCACATTGATTTAACCATCATCTTTATATCTGTTTCCATTGTAAGCTGAGGCCTAAGTACTGTCAGCAAAGCATTGTGTTAGAACGAGAGCTCCGCCCAGGCAAAACAGCTCTAAATATTTACCGATGGCTCACCCACACATTTCAAGTGGCATCATCATCATGTCCATCAGTGTCATCATTTAAACAGCCTGTGTGCATCTCTGTGTGCCCTGTGAGTGCCTGGTGCCTACAGAGACCAGAAGAGGGCACTGAATTCCCCTGGAACTGACAGTTATAGGCCACTGTGTGAGTGCTGAGAATCAAACCAAGGTCCTCTGGAAAAGCAACCAGTGCTCTTAATTGATGAGTCAGCCCTTAAATGGCTTTGCTGTAAGAAAATCCTAACCGATCCCAGTGCCCCAGCTGTGTGTATGCCACTGTTTCTAGGCAGAGTGTCAGCTAAAACCCTGTTTGTTTCAGAACAGAGTCAATCTCTCTTTGTGTGTGTCTCTCTCCCTCTCTCTCCTCTCTCATGGTACCAAGGCTGTCCTTGAACTCACTTTGTAGCCAAAGATGACCTTTAATTTCTGATCCTGTCTCCACTTCCGTAGTCCCAGGATTCTAGGTAGGCACCACTAGGCCCAGTGACAGTGGTTCTGCAGATGGAGCCCAGGTTTATGCATGCTAGGCAAGCACTCTGTTGACTGAGCTACACCCCCACTGAAAAACAGGGTATATAATCTCCAAAAATCTTTGGTCATTATTGGTGGGTCAATATTGGAATCTCTTCTTGATGAAAACTGATGTATGGATGCATGGTGAATACATGTTCTTTTGTTAGTTAAAATAGTTCATTGGTTCAAGTGTGTACTTCCAGGAGGTGGACCTTATGTTCAGCATCCTTAGGAAAACTACCAAAAGAAATTAAAACAAAAGGCAGCACGTTTTCTGCCTCAGGGATCAGTTAGGGAAGAAGGCACAAACTAGAAAGATGACTCCATGGGTTAGAAGTGCTTGCTGCAAAAGCATGAAGTGCTGGATTTGGATCCCACCATCTCCAGAAAAAGTCAGATGTGGCCACAAGCACCTGTGACCCCAGAGCTGTGAGGAGCAGCTACAGACTGAAGAGCCAGGGGCTGCCAGCCTAGCGCCAGGTTCATGAGAGCTTCTGCCTCAAGGGAGTAAGTTAAAGTTACAGAAGGCCATCCAAAGGCCTCTGTGTGTACACATGTGTAAGTGTGCACATACACCTACCATACTTACATATGTGTATTCTCTCTCATACAGAGAAGGGGGAAGAAGAAGAGGAGGAGAAGGAGGGAAAGAGGATGAAGAAGGAGGGTTCAAGATGGGTGTCTGTAGAACTCTGAAAAGTGAAGGATGTTAGGATTTATTTACAAGCTTTGTTGTTTTAAATGTACATTGTTTTTTTTCCCATAATGCTTAAGTACCTCACTACAGATTTTATATTGCATATTTAGCAACATATGTGGTAAGATACCAACAAATCATTGTACCCCAGCCTGAAATCCACAACCAATCCAGTTGTACCAATGCAGGATGGTGAAAGATCAGCCTGCCCTGTGACCCTTGGATATGTTCTTGCGTTGTCTGCTCACTTGTCTGTGGACTCTTCTTCTTCTAGAACATGAATACACCTGGATCGGGTAAAAACAATGACTGAGTGTGACGATGTCAGTGTGTGTTCAGTGGCTGGAAATCCTCAGGTTGGCTTGGCCAGAGCCAATAGCTCATCTCAGAGAGCTAGAAATGAAGTGAGGCAGATGACAGGCAAGAGTGGGGGTAACCTTGAATGGTGAAGATGGGAAGAGCAGTCGGTTTTCTGTGAACTGTGGAGACCATCAAGAATAAACACTCATGCAGTTATCATCAGTCCCCAAAATGTCGCTACTTCCACAACCTTGATGGAGTTCCCTTTAGTGCCACACATGAGACCTGGGTGCGGTACCTGCATTCATCTGGACTCACAACAGCTCCGAGTACATCCTATTATCCAAAGCCTAAGGGTCCCCAGGAACCTTTTCAAGGCCATGTACTTACTAACCATTACTCTACACGCAGGCACAAGCACTGGTCAAAATAATTTATCTAACAAAATTATATAACACTTTAACAAGGAAAATTGCCTGTAATTTCAGCACAATGCCACTCATAATTTCTTCATACTTTCTTTCAGGCTGTTACTCATATTTTATATAGCTGTACCACAACTATTAAACAAATTTGTGACACACTCTTCTACTTAATGTTATCAATTAAAATTTTTCATTTGAGTTTTTCATCTTAGCCATTTTGATGGGTGTAAGGTGAAATCTCAGGGTCGTTTTGATTTGCATTTCCCTGATGACTAATTATGTTAAACATTTCTTTAAGTGTTTCTCTGCCATTCAATATTCCTCTATTGAGAATTCTCTGTTTAGCTCTGTACGCCATTTTTTAATCGGATTACTTGATTTGTTGCTGTTTAACTTCTTGAGTTCTTTATATATAGTGGATATTAGCCCTCTGTCAGATACAGGGTTGGTGAAGAACCTTTCCCAGTCTGTAGGCTGTCGTTTTGTTTTGACGACAGTGTCCTTTGCTTTACAGAAGCTTTTCCATTTCATGAGGTCCCATTTATTGATTGTTGACCTTAGAGCCTGTGCTGTTGGTGTTCTGTTCAGGAAGTTGTCTCCTGTGCCAATGAGTTCAAGGCTCTTCCCCACTTTTTCTTCTAACAGGTTTAGTGTGTCTGTTTTTATATTGAGGTCTTTGATCCACTTGGATTTTAGTTTTGTGCAGGGTGATAAGTATGGATCTATTTGCATTGAGCCCTGATAGACTAGGATCAGAGGGAAGGGGAGGAGAACCTCCCATATCAATGGACTAGGGGAGGGACACAGGTGGGGAAGAGGGAGGGTGAGGTTGGGAGGGGAGGAGGGAAGGAGCTACAGGGGGGATACAAAGTGAATAAACTGTAATTAATTAATTAATTTTAAAAAGTGAAAATAAAATAAACTGAGAGAGAGGGAGATAAAACATTTTTTTAAAAAGAAAGAATAGAAGCCAGGCATCTTGGCAGAAGCCTATAAAAAAAATTTCATTATTGCTGCATATTTATAGTTATACTTTGTGTTTTTGTGTTTCTTAAAGATTTATTTACTTTTACTTGGTGGCATGCGTGTGTGTGTGTGTGTGTGTGTGTGTGTGTGTGTGTGTGTGTGTGTGTGCACGCGTGCATCATTAAGTTCCCTGCAGATGCAGCTTGTTGTGAGCCTGTCCTATGGGTGCTGGGAATCAAACTCTGAAACTTCGAAGTACACCAAGAACCTCTGAGTCGCTCTCTAGTCCCTGCAGTTGTGAGTTGTAACCGTTTTTGTTTACTTCCTATTCTTGTCTTTTTTAACATTTGCTCTAACAAACAGTAGACATACTCAATAGACACGATCCTCATAGATAGTGGTTTACTTTTTCCGTGTTTTCTCCACATTGATCCCCAAGAGGAGTTGTCAGAGAACACTAATATTTCATAACTCCTGAATGTGAACAATTTCTACTAAGAATTATTGCTTGTCAGTTTCAGTAAAAAGTATCCTATGATCATCACATATTAGGTAGTCCAGTTTTTCATTAAAATAAATAAATGATATTTTAATTTGCATTTTAATTACAAAACATGATGTGTGTTTTTCATGTTTAAGTAGCTTTGAAATGTTTTTGACCTACTTATTAAATAGAATTTTTGTATTTACAAAGTTAGTTAGGATCATCATATGTCAAGAAGACTACTATGTCTTGTCATTTTTATAGAAATTATTTTCTAGCAAGCTTTTTACATTTATTTTTATTTTCCATATTCTTAGTGTAGAGGCATTTTTATTGATTTATAATTATTTCAGCTGCTTCTATCTTTAGACTGCTTTCACTCTCCCAAATAACTGAGATTCTATTCCATTTTTGGTCAATTTTTATTGATTTGATTTTTGTTTTTGCTTAATGTCTTTCTCATATGGTGGTTATTTGGGGCATACAGGAAGGAAGGAGTAATTTTCCTCACCCTCCAGCTTTATTGAGTAAGCTTTCATTTCCCTATTGTATATGATGCCTTATGGTATATTATGTTTTATGTTTAAACATAAAATACAAGAGGGCTTCTTTCCTGTTTCACATATCTATTTAAATTCTTAGCATTCCAGTCTTAAAATAATCTCCCGCTACTTTTATAGTATTGTTTTACAATTGACAGGGTTGATATTTATAAATAATATTTTTGAAAGTCACATCTATTTACTTTTTCCAAGAGAAATAAAAATTATTTTCATTCTTTTCAAAATAAGTGTCTGAAATCTTAAACAAATGTTTAAGTCCTTCTGTTATCTTAAAACAAATACACATCATTATATTCTTCATTTATGTTCATATTTTCAAACCATTTATTGTAAACAATTCTATTTTTAGGTAAATAATTTTTAAGTAAGTGATTTTTTATTATGCACTTCTTAGGTTTGTATATAGGTATGCCTCCATTTTTAATGAGACTATCTTCCAACAAAATCTAGGGTCAGATGGAAGGGGAGGAGGACCTCCCCTATCGGTGGACTTGGAGAGGGACATAGGAAGAGATGAAGGAGGGAGGGTGGGATTGGGAGGGAATGGATGAGGGGGCTACAGCTGGGATACAAAATGAATAAACTACAATTAATATAAAAAATAAAAATCTAATAAAAAAAGAAAAACTGATTATATGCTGAAAATGTAAAAACAGAAAATCAGTTAATATACCTAAACTATTAAGCATCTTAGCTTAGCTCATAGCTCATTGTAGTGTGTTGTCTCTCTCGTTAACTGGGGGTCAGATGAGGAGGTGCACCTTAGCTGTCGTACCCATTAGCTGCAAAGAGAGCATACTATCACATAGTCCAGGAAAATATTAAAATTCAAAATACAGTTTATACAAAATATGGTTTCACATCATCACAAAGTAGAAAAGTAGAAAGCCAAGCTATCCTAAGTCTTGGACAGCTGCAGTTGAGTCTGGTCCTTTGCCTTTTCATGGGCGCAACTTTGTGCATTTGTATTTATTTTCATTTAGTTCAGTCATTTTGAACCATAGGCAGAGATAATGATTCTACACACACACACACACACACACACACACACACTGGTCAAAATGATTTTCCTAACAAAAGTTTATAAGATTTTTAACAAGAACAATTGCCTGTAATTTCAATACAATGACATTCATAATTTCTTCATACTTCCTTTGAAGCTGTTACTTCCTTCTCTCTCCAATTATCCATTCACTATTATAAAAATGTGTCAAAAAAGGAGATCTTTCTTCAAGATTTGGTAGAAAAATAGAAATGACAAGGTAATAAAATAATTAAAAGACAATGCAATAAATAACGTGGCTAGATTAGCTAACAGTGGAGTAACAATGGGAATGAAAAACCAGCAAACAAAATGACTGGCCATGAGATAATGCTCTGATTGATTTATACAGCACGGATGCTCTGAAGCATTAACTAACTCAGTACATCGCTCTGTCACTTAGCCACTTGACCCTGTGTACGTCCCAAATGCTATCCCTATTCTTGGGAATTTTTGATGGTTGGCATTGGTTGTTGTTGTTTAGCACTCTTGAAGCAAGGAAAGCACATTTCCCTGAAGAAAATCCATGAGAGTTGCCTTCAGCTTTCTTCCAGAGCACCCTCTCATTCATGCACAGCAAGTCAGCAGGCTTATCTGCTCAACAGTGCTGAGCTGCAGTGCAAGGCAACCCTGTCTGCTATACTGTGAGTCTACTGTTTGCCCTTCATCCAGACAGGACAATGAAAAAGAAACAGCAATAGACATTGATTCTCGCCCAAATATTACCAGTATTACTGACATCCTATTTTGAGTAGTTCAGTCTCTTGACATGTGTTCTGCAAAGATCTTGAAAAGAAAAACCAAAGACCTCCCAGCATTGAAAAGTGGTGAAAATGTAACTTTAGTCATCTGACCAGTGAAATGGACATATAATTCACCAGGGCCAGACTAATTTAACAGTGAGTTTTACTGTTGTGTGCCCTTAAGTAGAAACAGATTCACAGAACAGTCAAGGAGGAAGAAATGATTCTTTAAACATCTAAGAGTGTGCAGAGACCCTGGCCAGTGGGTAGGACCCCAGTAGGGACCCGAAAGGTATGTGATGACACACTGCCTGGAGAAAGGCTTTCCGTACTGCAAAAACTCATATAAATGGTGTGGAGTGTAAAATGTTCAGAAGCCATAGATCAGCTCTATTTCAAGGTAACTGGCAGGAAATGGCCCAAAGACATTCTACTTTAGATGGAATTGAGAGTTATGTATGTACCATTCTTGTCTGCCTCTATTAATACAGCAGGTGACCATAAATTCCAAAGCTGTGACCTGTTGCTCAGCAATTGCTTGGGCTATTGCCTTAGAAAAGCCATCTAATCCTTTAAGTTCCTCCATTTAAAAAAAAAAAAAAAGCTTTACTTTAAAAAGCACATCAGTGTCTCACTCCACAAATATTTTGGGTTACCTTCATTGTGCTGTAGATGCTGACACAGGCAAAGATGAGGAGCCCCCGACCCCTGGGGACTTACAGAGTTGGTTCTGCACTGGCATAGGACACAGTAAGGTGTGTTGTGACAGCTCTGTGGGGCAGTTCAAAACCAGGTAGATGCGAAAAAGACTAGAACTGGAGGGTGGACAGAGAGAAGAGTAGCCTTACTGGAGGGGTGACTTGTAAATGTTAGGGACCAGAAGAGTCCCTGGCCTCTGAGGATGCTCTGTGCCTTCGCCATCAGTCGCGGCATTGTAGCACAGTGCTGTGTGAATGTCGTCTCTGCACCTCACAGTGGACATTTAAAGTCATATACCAAGTCATATTCACTCTTCTACTGCTTATTAAATAAGTAGGTGAGCAATAAGTTTGTCATCCAAGTATAAGAAAATTTGCCATGTCCATGTATAGAGGAGAAATTGGCTTCCTGGTTTATGTTAGTGAGGACCAACTGGGAGGACAATATCCACTGAAGAAATATTTGGAAGAAGATTTAGAAGATAAGTTCCTAGTGGAACAGCCCCCAGGAAACAACCGAAGGCTGAGCAACAGACATCACTAGCTGGACATCAAAGCTGGAGGGGCTGTGCATGAGTAGCTGAAACACAGAACTGGTGAGGATGGATAGCAGATGCCCTGAGGTAGCAGGGTCCATGATCACAGTGGCTATGTATACCCACAGGAGCCCTGACATATATATATATACTCTTTGTTTATCTTAAATTCATTTACAGCTTGGTATCTAATAATTTTGTTTGATAGTATTCTCAACTTTATTTTAGTGGAATTGCATAGATGAAAATAAATGTGAATAAGATTAGTGGAATGGAATTGTTCAAAATTAAATCCCATGAGCCTCATTACTTTCCAATTTTACTCAATTGCATTATTGTTTGGTGATGAACAAGCCTCCAAAATGACAGAATAGTAAGGAATATGATGAGGTGGTAGCAAATGTGGTTGGGTTTTCTCCTCCTTAGATTTTTCACTGTACCAGGGTCTCCTAAACCATAAACTTTCCATATGACTTCTTTCCTGGAGCCAGCCACCTCCCCAGGAGACTCAAGAGTAAAAAATTGTTTTCTCTACCTGTCTTTTCTACGAGAAACACAAGACCAAATGGATTTTCCACACAATGTGTAGTGGGTGTCCTTAGTGGGCATTTTGCTAAGTCTGTGCATAAAGAAAGAGTTGGTTCTTCTACAAGACATGTGGAGGTGGGAAACTGTGCACAGTGGGTTAGCTGCTTAGCCATGCCCAGGCCACATGCTAAAATGATTTAGTGTTCATCTCACGCCTATGACATAGCTGCTATAGCTTGGGCACTACGGCCTTGTTCAAGAAAAAGTGAAAGGAGATGACAGAGCCATCTAACTCCTTCTGACATTATTCTCCCTTCTCTAACAAAGCGAGTGTGTCACTGAACACTGATCATCCCCACAGACTGATGGTTGTTATTGATAGAAGAAGCTTTGAGCTTCTTTAGGACAAGGAAGGAGGTGGTCAAATAACAGCAAAAGGGAGCCCTACCCTGACCCTGGGGAAAAGCCCAGGGATAGCCATGACACTTACTGATCGGGTGCAGGCAGCAGCCCGTGCCATCCATGGGCCCCTGAGAAGAGCACTCAGCTTTCCTGAAGACAAATTCTTCATGTGCAAAAGGTGAACAATAGCGGGAAGTGAGGAGCAGGGAATTGTGAGCTGATGAATGCTGTTGCCCTCTCTGAGGACTCCTGGTAAGTTGTATACTTACCACAACTATGGTGTTTCTCTAGGGGGTCTTTAGAAGGTGGGTGGAATGAGATAAGGTCATTAGCATAAAACTTTCAAGACTGAATCCTAGTAGCATTATAAGAAGAGGAAAAGAAAGGACTGAAGAGATGGATGGCTCTGTGAGTAAAAGTACTTGCTATCCAATCATGAGGACCTGAGTTTGAATCTCCAGAAGCCATGAAAAATATTAAACAGGCATGTAAGGCAAACACTTATAATCCCAAAGGTCTTGTAGGAGAAAACAGAGGCAGAGGCAGGAGAATCCCCAAAAGCTGGTGGGTCAACTAGCCTTACATATACAGTAAAACAAACAAGCAAACAAAATGAATGAACTGTGTCCCAAACAAGAAAGAAGAGGACCAACCCCTGAGGTTGTCCTGTGACCCCTACACCTGTGTTGTAACATGTGTGTGCCTAGATTCCTACATACGAACGTGGATGCATCATACACAGAGACTCAGACACACACATACAAACACAGACACACACCGGCATACACGCACACACTGAAAGAAGAAAGGATAAGCAAGAGAATCGGAAAGGAAAGAAACCAGAAGGTGCACAAACAGTGTGTGCTGCCTGTGCCCTGCCGTGGACCCCCTAACCACCACGACTCTGCCATCAAGAACACCAACACCAATGCGACCCTGCCACTTTTGCACCTCCACCACCATGACCAAAGTAAATTCCCTACCCTTACAACTCAGTCTGTGGGGTTGGGTTAGTGGCAACACAGCAGTGGATATTACATGAAGAGGAGCAATTATTATCTGAGGTGAATTTTCTCCCATTTAAATAAAATGTGCCTTGTTTGAAAAATAATTTTAAAAACTATGTTCCAAGTTACGCACCAGTTATCTCTGCATTAATTCTGCAGCTTACCAGAACCAGTGTAGAGAGATTGCAGCAGTGATGCTTGCTACCTGGATCAAGCAGGGGCAGTGAGTGACACAGTCACATTCCTTAGCAGAAACTAGAAAATACTACAGAAAGATACTGACACCAACACACAGGCAAGGCACTGCTCTGCATCTCTAAGTTGTTTCTTTCCTTAGATTATAATTTTAAAAATTGATCCAAATAATGTTGAGCTCTAGATGAGACACCTAGGTGACATCTTGAAGGCCTTTCATTTAGAAACATATTTCACATTCAGATTTCCACTGAGGAAAGCTGCAGAGCTCAAGGTGATCAAAATTATTTTCAGGGCCAAACAATGGCAGGACTGATGGTCTCAGTGTGACAATCATCTTTAAAAATAGTCTTGGAAGGCTGTTGACATGTCTTCTGCTTGAGAACTGGAGTCCTATGAACTCTTCATAAGGATTAAAGAGAATCATGTATGTATGTCATTGCAATAGTCAGATAGTAAGAATCCAGATATGAGCTGGAGAAATAGGCTAAGCTATACACAGATGTTTAAAATTTACCAGAATGCCCACATGCCAGAACTCAAGAAAAATGAAAAGAAGTAATAGCATTAGAATTCTTCATTATTTATTAAAAAACAGTTTCTACACAAGCCAATTTAATACACACACAAATAGCAATGACTTATCCAGGGAAATATTGAAGTCCATTAGGTTGGCATGTGCATAATCTGACTCAACAAGTTGGGATACATTTTCTGGAGAACAAAAGATCTTTGCCTCACTGTATGAGATGAAGGTTGGATTACATTTCATGCCTGTGCAATAACTCCCACATCATAAATTCTGACGAAATTATATCAATATACAAAGCAAATGGATGTCTGACCCACCATCGTTTTCTAGTTCTTGGAGAGAGAAGCTGACACACAGGCAAATCCCCAGCCACATGGAGCGATGCTCTGACAGCCAGCCTGCGCTGGGAACTGTGATTAACTATCTTGACCAGGAGGGGCTGTTAGAGTTTGTGGTTTCTGCTCTGAATACTAAACTTGGGCATACAAGAGTCCTTATTGTGGGGAACCCTTGGAAATGGGAATACAAAATTGCATTATATTTGCAGGATTTGATTGCCTCGGATGATGCAGGTCTAGCTAGTAGGCCTCTCTTGCTGCTTGTATTTCCAGATTATAAATCATCCCTGTGACAGGGCGTCTGCCACAGCCAGGTCTCTCTGTGGTATCATGTTCTTGTTTTATATTATAATTTTTAGCTGTTCTTCTAGGCTGTTCTTCTAAATGACACATTTTACACAGTTTATGAGAATGAAGTCAAAATCAAAGCTAATAAAATTCTCCCCATCATTTCTTAGCCATGTCAAAGCATCTGTGGCTTTGAGTTCTGAGGATGCTGGGACATGGATAGAAATGGTAGGTTTGTGTATGACGTAGTTAGGCATTGTGCTCCCCAATACTGAAATTCAATACTGCAAAAGCCAACACAAAGCAAAGCCCTACTGACCAGTGTCCAGTCAATTACTTCACGCTGAAAAACAGGACACTGTCTGCTTGGAATCTGTGTCAAGAGACTAAGGCATTTGTGGCTCCCACGCATAGAAATAGAGGCTAAAAATGAGTCTCCTTTCCCCCTCTGAAAATAAGCATACAGAGTGGCAAGCTTTGCACACTTCCCTCCAATTCTGCCACTTGGGTCACTGGTGGAATGGACAATCAACTCAGGTGATGGTAGTGGACAGATGCTGTTTTCTTGTAGACATCTAATTTAGATCCAGACCTTTAAAAACTTGAAGTCACTTCCTCCTCCACCTGGAAACCCACAGAGCTCCATAGCCAAATCCATTTCTCAGTTTAAACATTTTCTGGCTTTCCCTACTCAACCTAAAATTTCTGGTTTCTGTCAACATGAATATAGGAAGGTATTAATTTGAAAGAGGGTGCTCAACGAGCTAAAGAGGCCCAAGTGTGGAACCTCCAAGTGATGCTGTCTCAAATCTGTGAATAAAATTGTCTATAGTTTAAAAGACGGTTTTGAAAGAGTCTTGATCCAGGAATAAGATGCTCTCTTTACCTCTCTACTGGGATCCCTGGCTTCTTGATCCATTCAGTTCTTATTAGATTAATGTTTCTAGAACATTCTAGTCATCATAACACTTATCAGGAATTTCCAAATCAGGTCAATAAAGAAGTTTCTGTCTCCTGGCTTTTTGTCCCAGGCCACACACTCCAGAGTGACAGGCTTGACTCTGCACAAGAATAGAGCGGGACTGATAGTTATTGAACACCAAAACTGATTGGGGAGATTTTTCCTAGTTTTAGATGTTTAAGACTGAGAAGGCTTTATAGACAATGGTCCCATTTTACAGATGAGAAAATGAAATCAAACAGAACAAAATGTCCTGGCCCAGGTCATTGAGGCAGTGGCAAATTTACTATATAATGACTTTGAAGATTTCTTGCCACAAGGGATGCATTTTCTTCTGTAGCCCACTCACACCTTTGTCCCATGATGGCTGTGTTTTCAGAAGGTGTTCTCTTCTTTGCTGCATTTGAGGTTCTCTGACCCTCTGAACTTTTCTGTTCTGTCTCACATATTGTTTTCTTCACTCTGGTCTTGAACTATGTGGAGTTATAGATTGCTGCTAAAATTCTGTTCTTGGGGCTGCCATGGCTCAGTGGTTATAAAAGATCAGTCATATTAGGATGGCTCAGAGCTTCATGTAACTCCAGCTCCAGGGAATCTAACACCTTCTGGCCTCCTTGAGCACCTGAATTCACATGCACATACCCACACAGAAACACATACAGACAATAACATAGTTAAAAATAAAATAAAACTAGAAAAAGAACCACACAGTCTAAAGTTGAGCCTCTAAAGTATTGCTTATTATAGTTTTCTTTAAAAACTAAAAAGGCCCTCTAAAAGTAATTTTCACTTTATTTCTCCATCTAAAAGGCAGATGGCATGAGGTAAGACCCCATCTAAGCCCACAATTTTGCTTACCTGCAACATTTCATATTTCATAAAAACAAAAGTGAAGACTGTAAGAAGATATAAGAATTCTCAAATATTAAATGATTGAAAATATTTAAAAGACTGAGTGGGGAGTCAAATAATATAAGATTCAGGAGTAGCCGTTCTGATAACAGTGAACTGCCCAGAGAGCAAGGGCCTGCTCTTCAGCAGAAACAGATTTGCTAGCTGAAAACTAACCCAGGCTTGCTAACCTATCAATGAGAAGGAGAGGAACTCTCTTGTGGGGTGGTGTTGGAGGCTTACAAGATTTCAAATGGTACTCACGGTGATCCATGCTTGAATCTCCCATTCCACAGAACACACGGCATTTCAGGCTCAATACAATCCTCATTTAACACGCGATGACTATCTTTTCCTCACCAGCATAAAGAACAGAGACAAATCTTAGTGTCTGTAGGAGCCCATGAGTCCCCCAGAAGCCTGGAGTGGGCAGTATGGCAACATGCTCAGAAGGCAGATGCCTACCTCCTGGCCCACCATGTACACACACTCCCCCTCTGAATTGTCAGCCAGCCAACTCTGGACCTCAACAAGCAGAAACTTCCCTTGTCCACTTCTCCATGGGCCCAACCAACTGTATCACATCAGCTTCTCACATACTGGACTCAGCCCCGAGTTAATCCTCATGGCCTGGACATGGAGCCTCTAAGCTTCTTTTCTTATAAGTCTCTGCGCCCCTATCCTGTGGTTATTTGGAACCAGCCAAACATCGATTTCTATTCAGGGCTGCTTCTGGCAAAATTCCCACTGCAGGACTCTAGCACTGACAGGGGTTAATGGGCACCATTAGCCACTCTCTGCAGCCTGAGTTTGATCTTCTTGGCACAAGAAAATTCAGCTTTTGCCCTTTATCTTGTTATCCAAGAGGGTGAAAGCCCATGACAGCCAAGGCTGGCTGCAGATGCTACCTCTCCAAGTTTGAGTTGAGTTGGAAAAGGAAAGCAACCTAAGTAGTGTGCATTGGGCTCTTCTTCCCCCTCCCAGCCAGCTGGACTGTTAACCAAGACTAATAAAGGAACACACACCAGCCCGTGCCTGACACTGCTTTGCATCCCTCCTCCCCAAGAAAGCAGAAAATAGTGAAAAGCTGCAGGTAAAACAGCTTTTGAAGCCTGCCTTGGGCCCAAAGAGTTCTTGACACTCTTGCTTTCCAAAGTCCCTGGAGGTACACTCCATGCTGGCATACACTGATGACTTTAAAAGACAATGGGCAAAGTCAACTGGATAAATGTGCACTGGTCGACTCCTTGGGAGCATCCATTTCTTCTAAGATTAACTTGGGAATTCCTGACCCTTAACCTAAGACTCCACAGCAAAAACTGAAAACAATAAAGGCATACCAGACAAAGCCATATTGCTCTTGAAAATACTGCTAATTGCCCATAAGGTCTAGTCCTTGCACCTGCCTCTGCAGGAAGCACTGGCTTCTCAGACCACAGACCAGGCGGCTCTATTCCAGCAAAGAATCAAACTGCTCTTTTTGTGTAGTGGATGAAATAGTGGCTGAAATTAGGAACTCAAAACTCCTGATAAGAGAAGGAAGCAGCTTGATACAGTCTTAACCCCACTGAGGACACTGTGCCACTACAGCAGATGACCACAGTGGGTAGGCACTCAAACTGCTGTGCTAGGCAAACATCTATAAACCTTTTCTCTCCAAGCGTGGAACTGAGATAGCTCCCGTGCTGAGGGTTTCTGGGATCTTCATTTCTGAGTTTAGCTAGAAGGGGAAACTCAACTTTCTCTTTAGAAGTCCTATGTGGGAAATGGTTCATTGGGTAAATCTCTTGCCACACAAGAATAAGGGCCTGAAACCACATAAAGCTGAGCAGAGCAGTGTACACCTGTAGTCCCAGTGTTCCTACGAAGAGGTGGGAGGTAGAGACAGAAGAATGTCCATAAGCCTAGGGCCACTATGCTGGCATTCACAGTGAACAAAACCAAGAAGCTCTGACTCAGATAAAGTGGAGGGCTAAGATCCACTTCTGAGTTTGGGCTTTGACCTCCACACATATGGCACACTCACATTCAAATACATAAATGGACATGTGCACACACACACACGCACACACACACACACACAAATTGTAAAGTTGTTCCACAAATGTTCCAGACCAAACCTACTCCATTTCCATCTACATTTAAGTTGCAAAGTCTAAAGATGCTCTGAAATAAATATTCTGTTTGTAACACGCAGGGGTGGGGATAGGGTGGGAGAGGGCCTGGAAAGGAGAGCTCCAGGGACTCCTTTCTGCAGCAGGCAGCCTCAGTATAACCAGCTCTGAAATGGACATAGGGACACACCCCTTGATGAAAGGGCAGAATCAAATTAATTAATTGGCTTCTTCAGAGTAGAAACTGTTGTTGTCTTTAAAACCTTAAGATTAATGGTGTGAAATGATGTTGTTGGTTCACAAATTGTTACATCAAACAGAGGATGCCTATAAAACCCGTAGCAGGTAATTATCATAAAAGTAACACACTGTTAAAACTCCCGGGGAGAATCAAGCAGATTTGACTCTAGGAGAGCAAACGGGCCTACTGGCCCCTGAGGCCCAGACTGGGCCTCCCAGGGTCCAGCCAGCACCTCTCCTGAAGTTCAGCAATGTGGCAGTGGTTCTCAGCTTCTGTCTGGGTATCTTGACTCTTCTGTGAGTCCAGACAGAGTAGACTCAACATCCCCTCCCAGCTGACCCTGATAAAGATTCCAGTCTCCTGAAGTGACTGTGAGACCTGAGACCAGTTCTTCACCTGAGAGCCTTTTGTTGTGTTACATCAGTTCCTATTCCTACCCTCAGCATCCAGACCTGGGCTCTACTCATTGGGATCCGCACCACGCCAGCAGGCTCATGCCCTAGGCCCCTGGCTAGCTTTCCTTTCTTATCCCACAGCTGTACAGCCTGAACCTCTCTCCTTGGGCTTTCAGGTACCTCAGTCACCTTTTCTAACTACCTAGTTCAAAAGTACAGCAGGTACCCCACACTCTTCTCTTTCCCAAGAATTGTGGTTTACACAGTTCTTTCCTATCTGACCCATTGCTGATTTTTCATGTCTTCACTTAAGACATCAGTAACCCTGCAGGGTGTACCAGGGGAACTCAGTGGCTAGTATACCCATTCATGCATGCAATTACAACTTTCAAAGTCACAAGTTCTATCAGGTCTCTGAATAGGAGGCAGCTGTGGTGCTTCAGGCCTGCTTAAGAAGAAGACTTCCTAGGGTAGATAGACATGGTGTGGTCCTACCCACTCCAGTTCTCAGGAGAGTGCAAGAGTTGTGAGGGGTATCTAAAGGGTCTTCAGTGAGCAATTAACCTCTTCAAACAAACAGCAAGATTTCCATCTAGGATAGAGAATCTGACTGAGAAATGTTGGGAACACAATCCAGAACAGGCCAGGACCAGCAAAGGAAGCATCCCTGTGAAACTGTGGCTAAGCAACCGGTCAGCAACAAGGCCACACGTGAAGCTGTGTTCTTAAATGGAGGGAGAAGTAGATGCTGAAGAAAAAGGGGGAGAACAAAGAATAGAAAGAGGGAAGGAGGAGGGAAAGAGGAAGAGCAGGGAACTCTAGAGCCTGGAAATGAGAAAAAGACCCTTTGACTACCCCTACCCCGCTAAGTGTGACACAACAGAAGAGAAGGGTCTTGTAGTAAGGCTCCCCACACAAAATGTGCACCTGTAAAGGAGAAGAAGCAGGCCAACGGTAAAATCTACCCACAAAAACATGGCAAGAAATTCAGCTAACATTTCACAGTAAACTAGATGACATGTAGAAAGCGATAGAAAAAAAATACAAAAATATAAAGTCAAAAGTGAGGCTTTAGAAGTCAAAAATAGAAATAAAATAATAAACAACTTTATAAATGAAGACGGAACTGGGATAAGTATATAAGTGAGTCAACTTATATACTTATATAGCTATGTTTATTCTCTTGTGAGAAAGGCAAAAAGTTAAAATTAAATAAAGGCAAGAAAGATTTTTTAAATGACAGATCTAAGATATAGGAAGAAAAAGTAACATGTGGAATACGGCTTCCATTCTCAAAAAAAAAAAAAAAAACAAAAACAAAAACAAAGAAGCAGCAGAGAGCAGAGATCAAATACTCAAAATGAGAATTTAAGAACACTTTCCTGAAACAAAAATCCTTTAGGACATCAGTTCCAAATCTACATATCAGATACTTACATTACAATTCATAACAGTAGCAAAATTACAGTTATGAAGTTGCAATGAAATAAGTTTATGCTTAGGGGTCACCACAACATGATGACCTGCATTAAAGGGTCACAGTATTAGGAAGGTTGAGAACCGCTGCTTTAGAACTACATATTGAAAGACATAGCATAGCCCTGGAGGGAGAGACATGGAGGGAGGAGAGAGGTAAGAGAGTGAGTGAAAGGGAAAACAATATGTATGTAATCTTAAAAATTACTGGACTTTAAGAGAAAAAAAAATCTCTGTTCCAAGGGGCTGTCTCTGATATGAACTCAGTGGCTGGTTCTTTGATCACCTCCCCATGAGTGGGGAAGCAGCCTTACCAGGCCACAGAGGAAGACAATGAAGCCAGTCCTGATGAGATCTGATAGGCTAGGGTCAGATGGAAGGGGAGGTGGATCTCCCCTATCAGTGGACTAGGGGAGGAGCTTAGGGAGGAAGAAAGAAAGAAAGAAAGAAAGAAAGAAAGAAAGAAAGAAAGAAAGAAAGAAAGAAAGAAAGAAAGAAAGAAAGGAAGGAAGGAAGGAAGGAAGGAAGGAAGGAAGGAAGGAAGGAAGGAAGGAAGGAAGGAAGGAAGGAAGATCATAACATAAAGAAGAGAAGTCACTTGGAAAGAATGTAAGGTTATCATTAAATGGTTGAATAGTTATGCCTTGTGCCCAAATAAAATAAAATGATATCTTCAAGATAATCAAAGAAATAATGTGATTTTACATTTCATATCCAGACAATTTATGTTAAAGTACAAATACATTGCTATTATGAATATTTAAAAAAACTCAAAATATTTTTTCCTGTGAGCTCTTCCTGAGGAATATATTCAGTGGCAAGATTCAGTCAGCACAAATAGTGAACAGGATGACCTGAGAGCAGACAGTTCAGTGTTCATCCAAGAGAAAAAGAGACACCAATGTAAAGCAGAAGCTTTACATAAAGCCCTGTAACCCTGATTTTGCATCAAAAGAATTAGTATAAACTCATTATGTTTTATCTTTAAAATTTCCCTTTTACAATGCCACTGAAAAAGACTAGAGAGAAGTAATGACCAGCCTGTAAGAGAAGGCACCTTCAAAAGCTTGCGGTCTGCAAACACTAAACAGGGCCTCTCAGAACAATGGGAGACTCAGGGTACACAGGGGTGACCCTGAGTCAACTGTGAGTCATCAGAAGCAAAGATGTGTCCCAAGACAGCAGGGACTTCAAAGGATCGAAGAGTCAGTGTGAAAGCGTCCGCTGGCCTACCTCCAATAATTTGAACATCAGAAGAATAACTACATTGAGTTGAAATACATAAAACATATTTAAATCTACATATTTTAAAAGCACAAAATAGGTAAGTTAAAAGAAAGAGGGCTGGGTAGATGGCTCAGTAGGTAAATTGCTTGCCTGTGAAAGTACAAGAACTAACCAGAGTTATGACCCTCAGCACCCATACGAACGTCCATGCCTGCCTGTGATTGCCCAACTCAGGAGGCAGAGGCAGGAGATCCTAGCGCAGTCTGGCTAGCTAGAATAGTCGAATCAGAAAGCTCTGTGTCAAATGAGAGACACTGCCTCACTATCTTATATATTGGGAACAATCAAGGAAGATAGTTTACACACATGCACACAAACACACACATACACACACTCAAAAATAGAAAAGAAATTTAAAAAGAAAGAGATGGAATGGGAACCTAAAAAAGAAAGAAGCTTTAACAAACAACAATGTGTGCTCTTACTGGAGAAAACCAGTTCAAATCCAAACTAAACCCAAATAAGCAAAGGAATAAGCTTAAAAAATAATAATAATAAACGCACCACATTCATGAGAAAAGTGGAAGTGTTAACAGTCATTGCTATCTGAGGCGTCAGAGTGCTTCGAGTTGAGTGTGGTAAACCATTGCAGAATTGCAATAGTTTTGTAGGAATATAAAAAAGCAAAACGTTCTGGTTTTTATCATTTTAAGTCTGGGATTTGTTTTAAAATATTGTAAGAGAAGAAACAAGAATAGGTGGTTCTCTGTTTCCACCACTACCCCCTTTTGTTTATCTTTGGATATTTTGGAAATTTTCCAAGGTACCTCAAAAAACATTTTTTTGCAGGGTTGAAGTGATGGCTCAGTGGTTAAGAGCATGTGCTGCTGTTGTGTGGAACCCAGGCGTGGTTCACAGCTCCCATGTCAGGCAGCTTATAACAACCTGTAACTCCAGCTCCAGAGGATCCAAAGACCTCCTCTGGCCTCTACAGGTACCTTCACTAACATAAACATAGTCCTCATATAGACACACACACATACATATACACAAATACACATATGCACACATACAAACACACACAAACACATACCTACAAGCACACACATACACAGACACACACACCACACAAAGCACACATAAAGAATTTGTCATTATCACCTTATTTGAGATGCATGAATGTTTGGCCTGCTCATGTATGTCTGCACCCTGGACTTCACAGTGCCTGCAGAGGCTGAAAGGGGATATCTGAGATTCTGGAAGAGCAGTACTCAGCCCCTGAGCCATCTCTCCAGCCCCATACGCATAATTTTAAAAATAAAAACACATTTTAAAAATTGGCATTAGGCTTCAATCCTACAAAGATGGGGCTGTTAGAAGCATGGTCCCAACATGGCTAACAGGGCAGAGAAGGATGCTTAGGCAGACCAACACCAGCAGTGCCAGGGTGACTACCTTCTGGTCACTTGGCATGTTTAACGCTGCCAGTTCATCCATTTTCATTTTTTTTCCTCCTCAGTTCAATATGTGTTTGGTTTGTAAAACAACAAGTTCTTGTTTGAAAAGTTGGGTAATTTTATTTTTTCTAATGATTTTGTTCTTAACTTTTTTCCTTTTTCATTTCTCCAGTTTAGCTCAATTTCTTCTGAAGAGCCTCTAGCAAACTGGCTACTAAAACTTGGCAGCTTTATTGTTGAATGCATTCAATTATCATTTTTTAAGTCTAGCACCACATTCCTTTAATGATTTAGGACCTTGCACGGTTTTAAATGTCTCCCAAAGCTTTCGCTGTAAATTGTGCTAAACATCAAAGGAGGTAGTGATGCCCAGATGCTGCTTACTGCCTGTGAAATTCCCAGCATTAAAGAGGACACACAGCCCTCAACAGATTCCCAGTCAGGCCAAGCAGAAGGAAGCAACCTGCATTTTGGATGCTGTTCCAAATCCAAGCATCATGTATGAAAAAAGCATTAGAAAATCTTGTTCCAAATGGACCTTCTGCAGCGGTTCCTCCGCTTTTGTTTCAAGAGCCACCGGGAAACACTGTGATGATTTCCTTATCCACAGTGGTGGCAAGACACCCCCCCCCCCCGAGGCTGTGGCTAGCTTAGGGCTAGTGCTTCTGGGTCTCAGTAGCATTTAAACACACACACGGTGTAAGCCAGAACTTTAGACAAATTCTCATCCTTTGCACACTGTCATCATATAACAGCAAAACTAACGTATGCGGACATTACTGTGTTTTCCTCTGCAGTTCTGCCACGATATGGCGCTCCTATGATACTCCCAGTGCCTCTACCTCTCATCCTTTGATTTTAGAATGTTGGTGTAATTCCTCTTGGGGAGGACATGGTAAACTGTTTGAAACTATTTGTCTTGATCCCAGGAACCCCCCATCTCGGGAGACAGGGTCTCTCTCTAGGACACACAGCTCACCAGTTTAGCTAGACTCCCAGGGCTCCTCCTGTGTCTGCCTCTGCAGCGCTGGGGTCATGAGCACGGCCTCCCCAGTGCTGGGAGCATGAGTGCACACCACTACACCCAGTTTTTTACATGGGTGTCATCAAACTCAGGTCCCCATGTTTGTGCCACAAGCACTTCACCAACTAAACTTTTCCCCAGCCCTGGTTATTGCTATAAGTCTTTGAGGGTTTATTCTAAATATGTATCTTGGATGTTACCAAGCAATGGATTTTTAAGGTAACAAAAAGCAATCTCTATTCAGCCCATACCACCAGTAATCTCCCTTGGCTTGAGTCTTTCAAGATGGATGGCTTTTCCACGGATATCTAGCACAGGGTGTGTTGTGGGGAATTCTGCATTTCCCAGATGGCTGCAGAAAGGTCCCTGCTTTCCCTTCTAGCACTGTAACATCTTTCATGCCATTAGGTACCTTCTCTGTTTATCTCCAGACTCTGTTTAGCACAAACTGTACTCAAGCCAGGTCTCAGCTCTGGGAAAAGCTGTGCAGCCAAGAGACCTCTTGATTTATGTCTGAAAGACCTGTCTTCTAGAAGATGAAGCCACAATGTGGAAAAGGTTCTTGGAGCCTGAGGCAAGCATACCCTCCTAACCCTTATCGCCAGCCTATCTGCATCTGGACTTTGATTTGGGGCCCCAGAAGAGTCTCTGAGATCAGTGGATCCATCTTCAATATGGAGCTAGTGAAGTTAGGGCAGCTTTGAGAATAAATAGAAATGTATAAAAGTGTTCAGGACAGCAAGAAATGGTGAGGAACGTTCCAATGTGTACCTACTGTTCAGTGTTAGCATTATTCAGCTGTGGAATCCAGGGTCCTTTTGAGACGTCATTCTCTCCCCTCTGCTTGAAACCACTTTTGACCCTTTCATGATCTTCCTGGATGCCTTCATCCCCTTCTGCCACAGCCTTCTCTGTGCTCATACTTGTAGGCACTTTTTTTTTCTATTTTATTCCAAGCCCCACATTGGGTGCCACTTGTTGGTGCATTTTTAAAATCTATTTTATTGGGTTCTTAAAAAAAAGATTTATTTATTATGTATACAATGTTCTGACTGCATGTACAGCAGAAGAGGACACCAGATCTCATTATAGTTGGTTGTGAGCCACCATGTGGTTGCTGGGAATTGAACTCAGGACCATCTGGAAGAGCAGCCAGTACTCTTAACCTCTGAGCCATCTCCCCAACCCCTTTATTGGGTTCTTATACCTCTACCCTTCCAACTGTTATCCCTTCCAACACCAGCTGGGAGAGACAGAGGTTAGTGGGGGGCGGGGAGAGTGTTGAGGTCTTTTTAGACTACTTCCTGCTGATAGAAGTGTTGAGTTCCTTGGGGCAAGTCCAATCTTCAACTCATCAAGATGTCTCCAGCTTCTTCTTATTGGTTCTTTTCTCTTGACCACTTGACAAACCAGCAGCAGGAGGAGGAGGACAAGGACGAGGAGGTGAAAGAGAAGGACGAGGAGGTGGAAGACAAGGAACCAGCAAGAGGAACAGCCACGTCTCTTTTCTTGAGGCTCTGATTTTTTTATACCCTCTGTAGAGAACCTAGAATTAGACTATCTTCAGCTGGCAGAATCACACCCCGGCCAGAGCACTCATGAGGCAAATAGTCTGTTGCTGTGGCCAATCTGAAGCAGCCCCATATTCCACACCTGGGATTAGAACAAAGACATGTTTACACAACATAACTAGTTTTTAAAAGACAGCAAAATTCTCACTACTTACTTCCCTACCATTTTTTTTCTACAAAGCCCACACTCCAATACCCTAATCCAATTAAAAAAAAAACAAAAACTGTACCATCAAGTGTATAACAGAGCGGTGGACCCAGACAGTTAACCTAGAGCAGAAGGCATGCCACCTTTTTCTTCTCTTTCTAAAGGGGAAATGTAGCTGGCACTTGGCTGCTAGCCTTGCCTTTGCTCATAAGACTGGGGTGACACCAATCAGAAATGTGAAACATGAGGCCACTTTGGGGCAAAGAAAGTGAAAGCACATAGGAAGCTGGTTGAGAGGATACAGGGCAGACCAGCAAAGAAATTGAAGGGACTGAATTTGGGGGAGGGAGCAAAAGACACAGGACATACTAGAGGAAATATAAATAAAGAAGGCATTGAAACAAAGGCACAGGCAGCTGTGGGCTGCCTGATGTAGGTACCGGGACTCAAACTGGTCCTCGGCAAGAGCCACAGCGCTCTCAACCACTGGATCACCTCTCCAGCCCCCAAGGAATCTGACCCATCTGTTCTCCACTGGTGCCTGCACTCACATACACGTAATTAAAATGAAATACATCTTTATAAAAGGAAATAATTGGCTAATGTTATAGCCCTTCTGCAGATCTTGCGGAAAGGTCTCTGTGGGGCTGTGCAGATGAACCCAGGGTTCCACAGTGATTTGTGCTTCTTTTGGATCCTGTGAGCATTCAGAAAGCCATCGTGCTGAGTGTGGCCTGTATCCCAGACCCTGGGCTAGGAGACCCCTCTGTGGCGTCTGTAATCCTCACCCACGGTATATAAAATAGCCTGGTGTCTCTCCACAGCCCAGCCGGTTCTTAACACAAGCTCTCAGAGAGCGCGACCATTGCTTTTATTTTGTTATTATAAATAAACATAGCTTTATTGTGTGTTTATACATGTGGGTTATGCGTGTCTGTGCAGTTGCATGTACCCATGTATGCTCACAGAAACCAGAGAACAATGTCTGGGATCTTGCTCTATCATTTTCTGCCTTGTTCTTTTGAGACAGTGTCCATCATTGAACCTGAGCTAGGCTGCAGCCAACAGGCTCCATCCATGCTCTTGTCTCAGCTCCCATTTCTGGGATCACATACATAAGCATGGTCATAACCGGCTTCCTGCATGGGTTCTCTGGATTTGAACTCAGGTCCTCACTCTTGTGCTGCAAGCACACTCACCCACTGAGCCATCTGCCCTGCCTCAACTAAGACAGTTTGAAACTTCAGTGGTTTGCCTGACATAAGACGATCTACACATAGCACTTTAACATTACCTATCTGTGACCCTCAGCTTCTCGGAGTTCCATCCCTACCTAAGAATTAATTTGTGTTTCTGATTGTGTCATTGTTAAAGGTTCATATCAAAACTATATCCTAGTCTCAAAATGAGACTCAAGAAAATAGTTCTTTTTATTTCAAATATTTTGTTGTATGTGTACACACTGGTGGGGGGGGGAGGGAGGACTCTAAGGAGACTGTTTAAGATTTTAGTGCAGCTACTTAAAAATAAGTACATAATGTTGTTTGATTTTGGAGAGGCCTGAAGGAATAGTAAACACGCCGCGCAGCCAGCCCTCTGCGTGCTGTACTACCTGGGAAAAGCATTGTTTGTTCACAGCAAATATGTAACCACAAAACACATTCAAATGCAGAAAAATCATCTGACCAAACAAAATCATGATAAATCAGCTTGAAACTTGTTGCCATTCCTGGCTGTTAAATATGCTCAGCCGGGGGAGAGACGGCGTTACTCACCAACTTAATTGTCCACGTAATTAAAGGGGTTGCTGCACTCTGATTTATGGTTTGGATCTTCTAATTACTTAGCTGTAGCAATTAGGATTTTCTTTGTATTACACTTCTCCAGGCCAAAGATGCCTTCTATCGCTTGGGCCAGCTTTAGGAGGGCAAATTCTGGCTATGAACCCATCCCCCAGAGCTTTCTCCTCTACTTGAGGCTGTTCCCAACAAGGGATCTTCAAGGCAGGTCTAACACCATCGAGAGAAGATGAGAGGACAGTCCCTGTGGTGACAGAACAGTGTCGCCTCAAAAGCTGAATTTGCCTCAAGGTCCCCCTGCCACTCCAAGCTCAAGGTTTTAGAAGCTTGGAGTTCTGTCTTTATCCAATGCAGACTTCTCTTAATAGGAAAGATCAGAAGAGCTGGGAAATTGAACAAATATGTTTAGCCACCATTTTAAGTTCTACATTATTCCATCAAAGTATAATTTTAAGGTCAGTGGTGCGGTGGTGGCTCAGTCAGTGAAGTGCTTGTCTTGCAAGCTTG
Organism: Meriones unguiculatus; assembly: GCF_030254825.1. Classification (NCBI taxonomy): domain Eukaryota; kingdom Metazoa; phylum Chordata; class Mammalia; order Rodentia; family Muridae; genus Meriones; species Meriones unguiculatus. Next base: position 74,297,402 of record NC_083349.1, read on the forward strand.
AGGACCGGAGCTCAATTCCCAGAATTCAATGGGGGAGGAAACAACATTCAGCTGTGGTAGTCGGTGGTGGCATATGGTAGCACACATGCACATGAATGCTTGCACAAACTCAGACACATACATGTAGTATATAATTTTAAGAAAAGGATCTCCAGCACCATCATCCATTCTTTACCTAAAGCACTATACGCACTCACAACTTGGCACAGGGAGTAAAAGCTATGGGCTTTGGAGTCAAAATTTCACTCAGAAATTTACCAATTTTATAGCTTCAGGGATTTAGTCTAAGATTCGAGTCTCTTAGCTGTAAAATGGGGACTAACAAGGGTATCTAACTCAAGGGTTCTGAAGAGCAAACATGATAAAACTTTAAAGCATGCACTCACCAAAGCACTCAACACGTGCATTATTTGCAGTGTGTCTCATATCTGTACCCCATGAACCATTCATTCATTTTTGCAAGCAATTGTAAGCACCTACTGACTGACCCAGGAGGCCATGTTCTTTCCATTACCCTGCTTTGCCCTCCCAGGACATAAACCTTAAGGCCTAGGCACAGGAAAGCCATTTATCATGTTGAATGAGAAAAATTCAACTTTTTGAAGTGTCAGAAGGCTTGGATTTAAGCTCGTGTAAATCAGCTTTGGAGTAGCACGGGGCTCTGAAGAACACACACACCAAGCCTCGGCGTGTAAGGGCACATGTGGCTGGCGTGCTTCCATCCAGGCAGCAGGCGAGTCAAACAAGACTGTGAAGTGGAAGCTCAGCCGTGCCTTTCAGGGATGATGTGTGAAACCTGAGCTGTGCTTCGCGTTGGCTGAGCTGTGCCGCATGCCCAGCTCAGTGCCAGTTCTTGGGACACGGAAGTAGACCAGGAAGACTTTGTTCTCAGTGGCCTTGTGGTTCAGCAGGGACATGGACTATTTAAGCTAGCACAAGGTCAGTGCAACTGAGCAGTAGGTATAGCTCATGGTTCTTGGTGAGGTTCTCCAGAGGAGATGATAACAGGGAACTTCCAAGGAAGCCAAGGAAGGTCTCTAAGATGTTCTGAACAACATCCCATAATTTTATTAGTCACAACTACTATAGATTCAGCAAAACTTAAAAAAAAAGAATCTTTCCTAATATTTTTTAAAACCATGAAGATTCTTTTTTAACTCTGAATGACTTCTCCAATATAAAGGTACCTCATATATATATATATATAATTTTATTTTTATTTTTTAACTTTTATTAATTACACTTTATTCACTTTGTACCCCCCATAAACCCCTCCTCCCTCCCCTCCTAATCCCACCTTCTCTCCCCCTTCTTCATGCATGCCCCTCCCCAAGTCCACTGATAGGGGAGTCCTCCTCTCCTTCCTTCTGGTCCTAGTCTATCAGATCTCATCAGGAATGGCTGCATTGTCAACTTCTGTGGCCTGGTAAGGCTGCTCCCCCCTCAGGGGGAGGTGATCAAAGAGCAGGCCAATCAGATTATGTCAGAGGCAATCCCTCTTCCCATTACTATGTAACCCACTTGGGCATTGAACTGCCATGGGCTACATCTGTGCAGGGGTTCTAGGTTATCTCCATGCCTGGTACTTGGTTGGAGTATGAATCTCTGGGAAGACCCCTGTGTTCAAATTTTCTGGTTCTGTTGCTCTCCTTGTGGGGTTCCTGTGCTCTCCAGATCTTACTATTTCCCACTTCTTACATAAGATTCCATGCACTCTGCCCAACACTTGGCCATAAGTCTCAGTGTCTGCTTTGATAGTCTGCAGGGCAGAGGCTTTCAGAGGCCCTCTGTGGCAGGTTTCTAGGTTGTTTCCTGTTTTATTCTTCTTCTTATGTCCATCCTCTTTGCCTTTCGGAGTGGGGATTGAGCATTTTAGTCAGAATCCTCCCTCTTGATTAGTTTCTTTTTTTTTTTTTTTTTTTTTTTTGGGTCTTTTTTGCATTGGTTCAGCCCATCTATTTTTTTATTTTTTTTTTTTTCAATGCAGTTTATTCAGGAACATTGAACAATCCTCGGACCCCGGGGAAAGCCAGCCCACAGCTTAAATAGCCTCTGGGTAGCCAACCCAGGCGTGCCACGGGGGCAATGCAGATAGGTCCACATACATGGAAGCAAGCCAGATCCTCAGCCTTAGCTAAATGTGGAGTTGTTCCTGACAGAGAGCACTCACCATCGGGAAGGTGGAAGGCAGAAACCAGCTCCATCTTTAAGGTATAGCATTCTGCAGCTCTCTACAGTTCCCCCTTTTTGTTTTAGACGCATCAGGCAAGAGTAGAGGTCTGATCTCTGATATTAGAAATAAATTGGGACTTTGTACAGATGTTCATTTAGGTGTCATCCACCCAAAGAGCATCGGACCCGTCCGATACCTTTTTCTCAGAGGCGGGACCTGGGGCATCAACCCGCATGCAATCAGACATGCTCTTCTCTGGGTCCAAAGCGGCTGACCCTGAGTGCAGTGCTTAGCCTCGCATCCTGAGCGTATCATTTTAGCTTTTTATGGTATCCAACCATGCTTGGGGAGAATGTCTTGCTTCAATGGCTGTAAAGGCCTGAATGATCATGGCTGCATCACACTGTTGTGAGACTCTAATCTTGCATATATACCACAGGCAAACCAAGGAGACCAACACCAGAAGGCCTGCTAACACTCCCATGCCCGCCCATTCCTTCAGATGATTCATGGCTGCAGCAATCCATATTGATAATCCTGTGGCTAGTCCTGCGTCCACTCCGGTAGAATTTACTGTGACAATGGCCACTCTCAGCTGCTCCATCGTAGTATCGAATTCTCCAGTCCAATTACCTAAAATATAGCTCGACAGTTGTTTAGACAGATTTGCAGCGCAGGAAAAATTCTCATGTTGTATGCTAGTGACACAAAGTCCAGCATACTTTGATTAGTTTCTTTAGGTGTATAGATTTTAGTAGGTTTATCTTATATTATATGTCTATATGAGTGAGTATATACTGTGTGTGTCTTTCTGCTTCTGGGACAGCTCACTCAGGATGACCCTTTCCAGGTCCCACTATTTACCTGAAAATTTCATGCTTTCCTTGTTTTTCATTGCTGAGTAATATTCCATTGTGTAGATGTATACAATCTAACTCAAGTGACAACACATGCTGGAGAGGTTGTAGAGAAAGGGGAACCCTCCTCCACTGCTGGTGGGAATGTAAACTTGTACAACCACTCTGGAAATCAATCTGGCGCTTTCTCAAGACAACTAGGAATAGCACTTCCTCAAGATCCAGCCATACCACTCCTAGGCATATATCCAAAAGTGACCCAAGTACACAATAAGGACATTTGCTCAACCATGTTTGTAGCAGCTTTATTTGTAATAGCCAGAAGCTGGAAACAACCCAGATGTCCATCAACAGAGGAATGGATACAGAAAGGTACCTCTTTCAAATAAAGTTCAACAAATGAAAAGCAGGACGGTGGCACCTAAGGAACCCCAGACAATGAAGAGTTCCAAAGGGTCCCTTGGCAGAGCACGGTGTGTGACCCCAGGCCAAGTTCTTCTTCAATAGTCCCAAGAGAAAGTTTACACTGTGGTTTGTTTCCTAAATACATCATGGTGCTTGCCTTAACAGCACAAGGAATGGTAGGCCAGTTTTCCCAAGTCTTCCAGACCACAAAGCTTGCCCCATTCCCTTTTCTTGATTAGGAACAACAAAATGGTGTGGTTAGAAAGAGAACAGCCTCCTTAGAAACATTACAGCACTCATTGACAAATCATGTGGCTGCCATGGTTAGAGTCTCTCTCTCTCTCTCTCTCCCACCCTTCCTCCCCACTTCCTTTCTCTCTCACCATCACTAAATAGAATTTTCTTGTAATAATAGTCAAAAGTTTGTCACAATTACCCAGTGAGTGTCTCTTTCAGGATATGAGGGGACTTCAACTGTGATAACCAGCAACAACCACCACCCTTAATGGATGAAAGCATCTCTTTTTTTTTTTTTTGTTTCAGGCACAAAGTCTGCCTCCATCTTTATTCCTTCACAAATATTACGTCCTCTCTACTATTTTCTTTTAGAGATTCTTTTTGACAATTTTAGTGATTATGTTTTTTTTTTTACACTTTATTCATTCTGCATCCCCCCATAAGCCCCTCCCTCCTCCCCTCCCAATCCCACCCTCCCTCCTCCCTCTGCTTGCATGCCACTCCCCAAGTCCACTGATAGGGGAGGTTCTCCTCTCCTTTCTGATCTTAGTCTATCAGTTCACATCAAAAGTGGCTGCATTGTCCTCTACTATGGCCTGGTAAGTAGGGGGAGGTGATCAAAGAGCAGGCCAATCAGATTATGTCAGAGGCAGTCCCTCTTCACATTACTATGTAACCCAATTGGACTCTGAACTGCCTTGGCTACATCTGTGCAGGGGTTCTGGGTTATCTCCATGAATAGTCCTTGGTTGGAGTATGAGTCTCTGGGAAGTTCCCTGTGCTCTAATTTTCTTGCTCTGTTGCTCTCCTTGTGGAGACCCTGTCCTCTCCAGCTCTTACTATTTCCCAGTTCTTACCTAAAATTCCATTCACTCTGCCCAACAGTTGCCCATCAGGCTCAGAAAGCATCTCTTAAAAAAAGTTATTGCCAGCTCATTGGAAAAGCTTACATGCAACATGGACACCTTCCTTCACCCAGGATGCTCATGCGCATTCTGCCCTCTGGTGGCTGAGTAATTAAAAGGCACCCAGAAGGTACAGTCTAAGCAAGAATGGCTTTATTCTCCATCTGACACTTCTGCAATTCAGAGCCCTGAACCACTCTATTTTGAAAAATAGAACAGAAGTTCTGTTTACCAGCCGAACTGAACAAAATCCTAACTTTTATTTAAACATCCATAAAACATTTACATTGTGTTTAGCTTTGCTGTCTAGCTCTGGTGACTGTCAGGGAATCACGCTGAACAACAAACTCACCTGGGAATACACATTTCCGTTTTAAGCCTCAAACATGGATAGACCAGTTCATCACACAACAAGTTCACTGTTGAGTAGTTTATTGACAGACTGAGGCTAAGACCTACACTAACAAAAGCCTTTTGAAGATTTAAAAGCATGACTCACCTTTATAGGCTACATTAACTAAGTTAGTACTAGAAAAGAGATAAAGTCTGAAACAAGCATGTTTAAACATGGTAACTGGACAGCAGGAGGAGCATCACAGATACCTGTGGAGGTGTGGCAGGTAGGTAGGCCATGCAAGGGTGGAAGAATGTGTTGTTCTTCTGTGGAAAAACAGTCATTCATCCAGCTATGGAGAAAAAATATATTTTAGACACACTGTAGGCCTCAATGTGAAATACCAACCAGGGTGAGGGGGGCAAGGAAAAATGTATGCAATAATGTTGTAAAAGTTGACCTAAACAAAATTCACAAGAAGACCAGCAGAAAGAATCATAGTACACGACTAATGAAACCCAATGTTCAATCTGAGAATTCTTGAGGAATTCGCAGTCTTAGAGCACTTGGCTGGTGTGCATGGGACCCTGTGTTCAACCATCAGCATCAGGGAAAATGGGAAGGAAAAAGAGGAGAGAAAGAAAAGGCAAGTCATAAAAGAGAAAATGTTGCATCCAGTTGCTGTAGTCTCAGCTCCATGGGAAGATGGGGTAGAGATTGCTTCAGCCAGTGAAGTTGACCAGGTTGAGCAATAGAATAGCATTCTATCACTGCTCAAACAAACAAAACAGGCAAACAGAGGCCAGTGAGATAGTTCAGCAGTTAATAGCACTGCTACACTCTTGCAGATCTGAGTTCTGTTCTCAGCACCCAGATAAGGGGTCATAGTGGCCTGTAATTGCAGCTCCAGGAGAGCTGACAACTTGTTCAACCTCTGCAGACATTCGCATGTGAAAATACACAGAGAGAGAGAGAGAGAGAGAGAGAGAGAGAGAGAGAGAGAGAATAAAAATAAAATAAATCTTTTAAAAGAGAGAGAGCAAGTAAGAGAAAAACACATATGTTGTCCAATCTATCAGTAAACCAAACGCAGAGAAAAAACCTCAATGAGACAACAAGCCACTTCCATCGTATTGTTATTTGTAAAAGAGTGATACCAGATCCAGATGAAGACAAGGATGGAGAGAAAGTAAGGCTCCCCCACCTTGCTGGTGAGAGAGATTTCTGTAATTGTTTGACTGTAGTGTGCTAGGACTGGAACCTAGGGTCTCACTACACAAATACTGTATCACTGAGAGACATCCCAGGCCCTCTTACTACTTTTTTATCTTGAGATGGTCTCATTAAGTTGATCAGGATGGCCTTGAACTCATTTGGCAACCCAGGTAAGCCTTAAACTTGCATTTTCCGCCTTTGCCTTCTTTGTAACTGGGTTGACAGGTTTACATGGCCAAGCCCAGCTCACTGGTGAAAGTTTAAATTGACACAGTCACAATGAATATTTAATGAATAACTAATTAATAATAAATAGCCAATAAATATCTAATTGCTATATCTAATTGGCATCATAGAATAAACATATAAGTAATATCTGTAAAGTTAATGACACACGTTTTTTTCCTGCGGCACTCTCCTGAGTCTGGAGAATTTTCTGCTCCTCTCCCCTTGGGGCATGTTGACTGTAGTGAGGTGGATGGGACATTACTGCCCCAGCAGCCTCTACCCCAGTTTTGAGGTCGTCTGCTGCCGGGGCTCAGCCTGGGGGTGAAGGCAAGTGTGGTGTTTGAGGGTACGGCACCTCAGGCATGTCTGTGGGGCTCTCCAGAAGCTGTAATTCCTCTGGAGTCTGGTCTCTCCTTTGTCAGCAGAGATATTAATAGGTTATCCTGAGAGTATTGAGGAAGTTAAATGACAGATAGATAAGGTATTTGTCACAAAGCCTAGCACTTAGTAGATGGGCAATAAGTGGCCCTACTGTTCTCATTATCACCGTTCTGTCTGTTCAAGGGATTAATGAGAATTTATCACTCAGGAGAATTTTTTCTGCCTGGAGCACAGACAACCAGAAAGAATGTTCCATGATATACTCTAAGAACAGTAAGTCACAGATTATAGTTTGGAAACAACAGTTTTACCACTTGTCAATTAAAAGCCAGCATCTTGGGCTAGAAGGCTTAGGAGGGGAACCTTCCCCATGACCCACTAAAAAGACCAGATGTGTTTATACACACCTGTAATCCTAGTATTCCCTGATGGGAGATGGAGGCCAGGGACAAGAGGAAGCATCCATGAACAAGAAACTCTGTCCCAAACAAGGTAGGAGATACGGAGTAATCCTTGAGGTTGTCTTCTGACTTCCACAAGCATGTGGCAGCACACAGTCACCACTGTTATGCAGCAACATGCAAGTGTGCACATACCCAAATCGAAAAGAGAGGAGGACGATCAGGGTCCGGTCAACCCCAACCGTCATCCTCCAGAGCCATGGAGGGGTCCCTCACAGCAGCAGTGGCCATCCATAAGAAGTACGCACTAAGATTGTGTGGACTCAATAGGATGGCTTCCTCGCTTGATGCTCAGCCTTAATCTGGCCAAAGGCTCCTCAGGAAGCAGTGTACCACAACACATAAGAATAGGAAGGGAAGAATATTGCACCAGACTAAAAGAGATAAGACTGAAGTCAGAAAGGGACTCTTTGTAAGATGGAGAGTAAGGATTCCCCACTATCCAACAAATACGGCTAAGAGGGAGGACACTGTGGGATGCACAGGCTTAACTCCCTTCAGCCCTCAATGCTCTCTGTGAGCCAAGGCTCTTATAAAATCCATTTGCCATTTGAAAAGCATGTTTAAGCCACCTTTGCTTTTGCCTGTCTGTGGCTGTGCTGAGACTCAGCACAAAAGCTTGTCTGAATTTGAAAGCTTAGTAATTGAAAATACATAGTGCCTTTCAGAGGGTCTGGGTGTGGTTCCTAGGAACCACAAAAGGTGGCTCAAAACTGCCTGTAACTCCAGCTCCAAAAGACCCAACTCCCTCTTCTGACCCTCAAAGGCACCTGCATTCACATACACATCCCCAAATACAGACACCCACATAGAAATGGAAGTAAAAATAAAATATAATTAATTGGGCATGGTAAAACATGCCCTTATTCCTAGCACCCAGGAGAGACGCTCTGTGAATTTGAGGTCAGCCTATGCTATATAGCAAGGTCTAGACTATCTAGGACCTAGTGAGACCCTGTCTGTAAATAAATAAATAAATAAGTAAATAAGCTTTAAAGACCCAAACTATCAGGGGCTGAAGAGATGGTTTCAAGGTTAAGACCACTGGCTGTTCTTCCAGAGGTCCTGAGTTCAATTCCCAGCAACCACATGGTGGCTCACAACCATCTATAATGAGGTCTGGCGCCCTCTGCTGGTGTGCAGGTGTACATGCACACAGAACATTGTGTACATAAAAAGTGAATAAATAAATCATTTTTTAAAAAAAGATCCAAATTATCCTTTATGGTATATAATAATTTTTCTTCCTAGAAATAACAAATATTTACATAATGATTACAAATTAAAAGACTTTTCCATCTGTGGTCACTGAGAGGGTTTCTGTCCTCTCTGTCACAGCACATGTCTCATGATGTTTTATGAAAGATCATTTCTTTGGGTTTCCCTTTTACTTCATGTGAAGGTGAATTGGAAATGGAAGCTTCAGTAAATTGGCTCTAAGTTTAGCTCATTAAGTATTTTGATTTCATGGCCATCTTACCAAAAGCAAGCTACAGATTCAATGCAATTCCCATCAAATTGCCAACACAATTCTTTACAGACCTGGAAAGAAAAATTCTCAACTTCATATGGACTAACAAGAAACCCAGAGTTGCTAAAACAATCCTCTACAATAAAAGATCTTCTGGAGGTATCTCCATCCCTGATCTTAAGCTGTACTATGGAGCAACAGTTAAAAAAAACTGCATGGTACTGGCATAGAAACAGAATGGTGGATCAATGGAACCAAACAGAAGACCTAGAAATAAACCCACACACTTATGTACACCTGATCTTTGACAAAGATACCAAAACCAACCAACGGAAAAAAGACAGCATCTTAAACAAATGGTGCTGGTCTAACTGGATGTCTACATGTAGAAAAATAAAAATAGATCCATACTTATCACCCTGCAGAAAACTAAAGTCCAAGTGGATCAAAGACCTCAACATAAAACCAGACACATTAAATCAGTTAGAAGAAAAAGTGGGGAAAACCCTAGAACTCATTGGTACAGGAGACAACTTCCTGAACAGCACAGGCTCTAAGAGCAACAATCAATAAATGGGACCTCATGAAACTGAAAAGCTTCTGTAAAGCAAAGGACACCATCATCAAGACAAAACAACTGCCAACAGATTGGGAAAGAATCTTCACCAACCCTTTATCTGACAGAGGACTCATATCCAGTATATATAAAGAACTAAAGAAGCTGAAAAGCAGCAAACCAAGTAATCCAATTAAAAAAATGGGGAACAGAGCTAAACAGAGAACTCTCTGTAGAGGAATATAAAATGTCAGAGAAACACGTAAAGAAATGCTCAACGTCCTTAGCCATTAGGGAAATGCAAATCAAAACAACCCTGAGATTTCACCTTACACCCATCAGAATGGCTAAGATAAAAAACTCAAGTGACAACACATGCTGGAGAGGTTGTGGAGAAAGAGGAATCCTCATCCACTGCTGGTGGGAATGTAAACTTGTACAACCACTCTGGAAATCAATCTGGCGCTTTCTCAGACAACTAGGAATAGCACTTCCTCAAGATCCAGCCATACCACTCCTAGGCATATATCCAAAAGAGGCTCAAGTACACAATAAGGACATTTGCTCAACCATGTTTGTAGCAGCTTCATTTGTAATAACCAGAAGCTAGCCCAGATGCCCCTCAACTGAAGAATGGATGCAGAAATTGTGGTACATCTACACAATGGAGTATTACTCTGCAATGAAAAATAAGGAAATCATGAAATTTGCAGGTAAATGGTGGGACCTGGAAAGGATCATCCTGAGTGAGCTGTCCCAGAAGCAGAAAGACACACACAGTATATACTCACTCATATAGACATATAACATAGGATAAACCTACTAAAATCTGTACATCTAAAGAAACTAATTAAGAGAGAAGACCCTGACTAAAATGCTCAATCCCCATCCCAGAAGGCAAATAGAATGGACATCAGAAGAAGAAAACAGAGGGCCTCTGAAAGCCTCTGCCCTGCAGACTATCAAAGCAGACACTGAGACTTATGGCCAAGTGTTGGGCAGAGTGCATGGAATCTTATGTAAGAAGTGGGAAATAGTAAGATCTGGAGAGCACAGGAACCCCACAAGGAGAGCAACAGAACCAGAAAATTTGAACATAGGGGTCTTCCCAGAGACTCATACTCCAACCAAGTACCAGGCAAGGAGATAACCTAGAACCCCTGCACAGATGTAGCCCATGGCAGTTTAGTGTCCACGTGGGTTACATAGTAATGGGAAGAGGGACTGCCTCTGACATAATCTGATTGGCCTGCTCTTTGATCACCTCCCCCTGAGGGGGGAGCAGCCTTACCAGGCCACAGAAGATGACAATGCAGCCACTCTTGATGAGATCTGATAGACTAGGACCAGAAGGAAGGAGAGGAGGACCTCCCCTATCAGTGGACTTGGGGAGGGGCATGTGTGAAGAAGGGGGAGGGAGGGTGGAACTGGGAGGGGAGGAGGGAGGGACTTATGGGGGGATACAAAGTGAATAAAGTGTAATTAATAAAATTTAATTGAAAAAAAAGAATTTTGATTTCCTTGGCTGCTGAGATCTGAAAATTCTAAAACTTCATCTTTGAAGAAAAAGTTACTCTTCTTCTTCAAAACCTAAATGAATATCTTCCTTTCCCAATAGTTAGACTAAGATACTCCTTTCAAAAGAAAGACTCTGGGACTTTTTATCATCTCTCATACGAAGTGTCTTTGTCAATGTTCTATTGCTGTGAAGAGACACCATTACCACAGTAACTCTTATAAAGGAAAACATTTAACCGAGGCTTGCTTACAGTTCAGAGGTTTAGTCCATTATCAGCATGGTGAGCACCATGGCAGCATGCGAACAGACATAGTGCTGGAAACGAAGCTGGGAAGCAGCTCTGCAAGCAGCAAGAAGAGAGAACGATGGGCCTGGCTTGAGCATTTGAAACCCAGTGACACGCTTCCTCCAAGGCCTCACCTACCTAACAAGGCCACACTCCTAATCCTTGTCAAGTAGTGCCACTCCCTAAGGGCCAAACATTCAAATATATGAAGTGATGATGGTATTCCTATTCAGACAACCACACAAAAGCACCCTGGTGTCCTGCTGCTCACCGCTTTGTCTTTTTTTGCAGGATAGTTGGGGTAGACGGTAAGCACAGATTGGCAAAGTAATGTAGGAGTTTACATTGCATGCCAACCAGAAAACAAAAATGTTTGACAAGCAAAGAATTCACAACAGGTCAAATAACTGTACATGTGGTTAATGGGCTGGAATTGTGGCTGTTAGCCATCACCTCATATAACAGAGACCTCAATGCTGATAAGTATTCAGAGGCATACAGAAGATTGGGGGTACCAAATGAGCCCGTGGTTCCCACGCTCTAGGCATGTTTTTCCAGCAGCAGCCAAGCCTGTACCCCTAAGCACCATAGCTCCCTGGGTCAGGCCATAGATACTTGTGTGCATGAGTGGGAGAGGGGCAGCGTGTGCTTAGTAGATACGTATGTGTGGCGAGTGTGTGTGTGTATGTGTGTTCTGGTATATCAGGTATCATTACTCAAGTGCCAACCATCCTGGTTTTTGAGACAAGGTTTCTCATTGGCCACGTAGGCTGGCTGACTGGAAAGGCTCCTTTCTCTGCCTCCTCAGCAGTGGGATTGAAACTACCAAGGCCAGCTTTTTTACGTGAGACAGCAGAAAGCAGGGAGCAGAAGTCTCCAGACAGAGTTTGCTAATACCCTGATCTTGGACCTTGGTGCATTTGTTCATAAACCACACGGTACGTGGTATTTTGTACCTGAATTACAGGAATCACTGTGGAAGGGGCTCCTGGTGAGTACGGACAGCTCCCTGATTTCTGCTGCCTCACATGGTGAAGAGGGCAGGGAATCTCTCGGGTGCTGTTTATAAGAACATAATCCTACTCACGGGGCTCAAGGCTCATGGTCTTTCAGAGACTCTCTCTCTGAGCATCATCAGCATGGAAAGAATTGTACATAGGAGGTAGAGGAGAGGTACACTCAGGTCACGGTAGGCAGGATGTTGTATCAGGGTCATGGCCTGAGGGAGCAATGAAAGACTCTCACCTGGCAAGAAAGGGGCTGAACAAAGAGCTGGAAGTAGATCCCGAGTCTCCAGCAACTTCCTAATCACCTTTCAGGCAGCACCACTCCCCTGTGTTTGCGTGACGAAGAACCAAGTTATCAACTGGAGGGTGAGCACATAGGAACAACTGAATAGTGAAAAGTGCCTGTGGGCTGGGGCGATGGCTCAGTCCACTGTGTTCTTGCACAGCTCCTGGGAACTAGGACCTGACTGGAGTGGCAAGAGGTAGTCACCCCTCTCTGGTTACCCACACTTTTACCTGACCTCCTGACTACACAAAATTCCACCTGTCCAGCTACCTAGCATATTCCGTAATTTTGCTAGTGCCCAAAGAGTCCCTGCTGTCCAGACATCTCTTTCTCTGCCCCTGAGCATCATGTCCAGAGTCCTTTTCTAAGGGTACACAATGGGTCCCCTGCTGTGTGGAGCTAAGGCTGCGGCTTCTGTATTAGGGATTAGCATCTGGAAAAGGACACAAAAAACTGAGGCTTGATGGGCAGGAAAAAGCACACACCTCTGACCTCTGGAATGGACACTGCCTTTTAGAGTTGAACCATGTGTAGCAGAGGCTGGATCTTCCTGCCTCAAACACTTATTGTGGTTTTCCAAGGAGAAAGGGTTGACCCTGGTCGTCAGCTGAAGCTGGTCTGCTAACCCTACTAGCCATATATAGGCTGCACCTCCTTCCCAGACAGGGGTCTTGGTAGCCTGTGTTCATGTCTATCATCTCTGTCATCTCAGTATAGGTCCTTGCTAGCCTTGACCTTGCAAATCTTTCTGGAGTTCTGGCCGTCTCTGATCATTATCTATAGTCTTGTTCTCGACTTTTAGCCTAGACGACAGCTCCATTCCCTACAACCCAGCGTTGCGCATTCCAAATCGCGGGGAGGTAAGTCTGATCACCCTCCAGACAGCAGCAAGAGCTGCCGTCACGCCCACTGCCCTCTCTACCAATGACCATATCCCACCCCTTCTCCAGCCTCTCACTGTCGCATCCCCTAAAAGGGTCCTACCTGCTCCCTGAGTGCTGCTTCTCCATCTTCTTATAAATCCCCATGGAAAACAGGGATTAGAAAAGGCAGTGCTTCCGGCAGTTGGGCAGTGAGCCGAGAGGGATCAGCAACTGCCTGGGAACACCCAGAGGGCAAGAACACCAGAGGATTGGTGCACTCAATCTGGGCACCAGGCACCAATATCTTCAGGGTGGTCTAACTCCTTGCAAGCAGTGCTGAAGATCAGTTTTTCAGGGAGAATCAGGGGAACTCTGACCTAAGCATCCCTTGCTATAGTGGGAACTGCTTGCTGTTCTCAAACATTATTCTTGTTTCTCAGGTAAGAAATAAGAACTGTCCTAGAGCTTTTAACCCCTCTGCCATCTTTTTCTTTTCCCATCAAATTGCTGCCCATACTTATTTTTTTAAATATTTATTCTAGTTTTTTTGTTAGGCATGGTGGCACATGCCATTAATCCCAGCATTGGCAGGGGTGTGGGGATGAAGGTAGAGGCAGGCAAAGCCAGCTAGGTCTACATAGAAAGTTTCAGGATAGCCAGGTTTGTATAGTAAGACTCTGTCTCAAAGATTAGGTAAATGACAGAGATAGATAGATAGATAGATAGATAGATAGATAGATAGATAGATAGATAAGCAGACAGACAGACTGACTGACATAGATAAATAGGTAAATAGGTGATAGATAGATAAAGATAAAGATCTTTTAAACTTATATTTTTAAAATTCAAGTTCATGTATGTTTGCACATGTACAGGCTAGTGCCCATAAAGGCTAGAAGAGGGCTTTGGATCCAGACTTACAGGGAGTTGTGAGCTGCCTGGTATGGTACCAGGAATCACACTCTGATTTTCTGGAGGAATAGCAAATTCTCTTAACAGATGAATCATTTTTCCAGCCTCTTCCATCTTGATTTTTATTATTCCTCTTTTATGCACAATTTCTCTAACCACAGTTTTCTCCCTACATACAAATAATAGATAGATAGATAGATAGATAGATAGATAGATAGATAGATAGACAGACAAACAATGGCTAAGCGACAGCCCAGCAGGTACCATGCCATGGCAGGAACAAGAATCTAAGTTCAGACCGTTAGCACCCACATAAAGAACCATGCATGGTGGCAGGCCCTCATGATCCCAGGACCAAGTAGGCAGAGACAGGATGATCCAGAGGGATTGCCAGCCAGCCAGCCTAGCCAATGAGCTCCAACTTCAATTAGAGAATTTCTCTCAAAAAATAAGATGGAAATCAATTAGATTCTTGATATTAACCTCTGATCTCAACACACACATGTTCATGCTTACTCCTACACACTTGTACACACACAAACATGTACACACACATACTACACAAAAATGTAATTTAAAACAAAACAAAATCACCTCTATCCAAGTATTCTCTGATTGACATCTCCTTCTCTGATTATGAATTTACTCTGCATGACTCCAGTATTAGGTTTATATCAAAACCAAATGTCATTGGATAAAATTTCAAAGGGTTTCCCAGACTATTATTTTTATTACATCAGTTTCTTTTTAAATCAATTAACTAGAAAAAGAAGATGGGGAAATATTTTAGTGCCATTAGGAACATTTGGGGTTGTTGGTTTTTTCCTCTTTATAAGAGAGTTTCTTGTAATGAGATTTGACCTGGTTGTTATTTGCATGTGGTTATTTGCTGAACACTTGTGATTTTTTTTTTTCTAGCATGGAATCTATGAAATTGCTCTGTTTAAATCACAATCAAAGGGACCCATCATGATGTAACACAGGTCCTTGTAACCCTATAGGATTGTGTTAGAATACCATCCCTCATTAAAGACCTTAGGACAAAAAGGTGCCAGAATGTTTTCACTCTTTGTCCCCATCTGTATACAGTTCTCTTGACCAGCAGGTTGGTATACCAGGGCGATCGCCATTCCTTCAGTAGACACCAGCAGCATCAGCAATCACACATTGCACAGCCCTCCCACACCATGCAGGTCTTACATGGAACAGCTCTCACATGAAACAGCTAACCCTTCTAGGGACTCCTGCGGAAAACTAAAAGGGGTGAGGTTTAAAATGGGTTCAAGCTCACACAACTCCAGTTTTTCTCTGGATCCCTAATTTTGAACAAAGCATGCTGGAGCATGCATGAGTGGTACCAGAGTCTGGAACAGCTGAAATGACAGAATGGCTTGAGCTCAGGAGTTAAAGGCCAGCCTGAACAACATAGGGCATCCCTGACTCAAAATAAATAATTAGGTCAGTGATGACTTGATGATAAATGATAGATAGATAGATAGATAGATAGATAGATAGATAGATAATAGATAGATGGATGGATGGATAGATGGATGGATACATAGATACATAGATAGAAGATACAAATGTAGAGAGAGAAATGATGAAGGGGAGAGAAAAGACAAATGAATCCCTGTTGCTTTTCTTCCAAATACTTTGTTACAAGCTCATAATAGTATCCGTATGGGGCTCAATGACTCAACAACTCAAAACAGTCAAAACTGAAAGGTGTTTTCTAAAAGAACAAAGAATGAAGAGACTCCACCCCTCTCCAAACAACAAGGCGGCACTAAGCAAGAATCTCCGCCAGCTTTATGCCTGAGTCCTTCTCTGCACTGCACAGCCACCTGTCTCTGACTTCTTCCTGTCAGGCTGCTGGTCCATTGTGCTGGCAAGAACAAGAAACACCCTCAGTCTTCCTGGGTCTTGGAGTGAGCTTCCAGAAAACTCACAGGGTTATGCCTCTAGGACAGCTTTATCAAGCAATCTGTACCTGCCTTTTGAAATCCGTTTAATTAACAGGTGAGCCTCCCCTAAAGTGGCCACTGCTCAGGAAGGCAGGCACTGGTTCACAAAAATTACCTCCCTGAGATCTCCCTATTCAGTGCTGGGAAATAACCTAGACTTTAGCTTACTTAAAATTAGGAGTAAAGCTTGTTTCCTCGCCATTCACCCCACATCTGATGGAATGAAAACCCGGAATCCAGCTGTAGCCTAATATGTCTCCCTGTGGAGCTGTGTGGTGCAGCAGCTCTGCCACTGGGTGCATAGGCAAAAATGCAGAGTTTGTCTCTTTTGTCAGTCTGGAGATAAAATCCTATTCTTTGTAATCCCTGAAGAAACAAATCAAATAAACTCAGGCTGAGCTAACCATTTTCAATCCATCAAAGCAATCAAATTCTGTTTACCTGAGCCGCAATGATTTCTAAAATGTTATTAAAAAGTGAAATGGAGTTTAACTATTCCAAAAAACTGAAAATGATGTGCAAACACAAAAGGGATAAGATTTCTGTAATTATGTAGACACAAAGTCGGTGCCATCATTTGTGGCACAATACATTGTAGCCATGGCATATAAAGATAAAGAGCCCTTTGTCTAACAAGGCTGCTGCAAGTGATGCAAACACATAATTAATGGACGAAGTCTTCAAAGGGGTGACTCTTCATTTAGTTAGTTTTATTGCTCTTTCAAGCAAACAATGATTTTATAATTTAATAAACCAATTAACTGATTATGTATCACCCAAAATATTTGTATATTACCCATTCTATCCACTCCAAAGTCCTCATTCCATTTCTTAACCTGACAGCAGCATAGAAAATGTGACTAATTAGTAGATTTGGCACATATCTAACTGGCAGGTGCTCTTAAAGCATATTCAAGATTGTTGTCCAGGGTGATCTTGTGAAGAGTTTCAGCAACAGAAAGCCCTCCTTTATGGTGTCATTAAGAGCTCAGAAAATACATTATTAGGACTGTTTAGAACCACTTTGAAAGAAAGAATAAATGCAGCTGGGCTTTTTATCACCTACTTTCAACTCTTCAGTGAGAAGGCAGCATGCTTTATCAGAACTGCTGCACCAGCTCTTGCCAGAGTCATGCCAGGGACTGTAGGTGCCTACGGCTACTGTACAACGACAGTGGGGTTTGCCACTGTGGCTGAAAGGCTCCAGAAGCTTTTTCATTATAACCTTCTATTATCAGGTGGAGAAAAGCTGGCTGGGGGAAAAATGCATCCAGGAATAAAACTTGACATCCTGGCAAATGAAGGAAGTTTCAACCTAGGAACATTCTTTCAGCACTTTAAAATGTGAAATTGTCCTGACAGGTTTTCAGTAGCAGGAATATATGTCAATAAAAGCATAGAAATTGAGTTATTTAAGAGGATTTTCCTGAACCCTCAGGAAAAAGATGTTTTTATTAGGGGTACCAACGCATTCCTTGCTTTACCACATCCCGGACTTGACTTGGTCCAAGAGTTCTGTAATGACATTTTCCCCAACCTGCAAGTCACTGGTATCCATTCTGGCACCAAAGCATCCACACGCTGGTTCATGGACCCACAGCAGGAAGCCGCAGAAAGCAGGTGTGATAAATGTGCTACAATAAACAACCAGTCCACAGACAAGTCTTTCTAAATGGTTTCTGGGAGTGCTTTCCATGCAGTAATGGACAAGATCATGAGCTATAAACAGAGTCATGTACACACACTCAGGATCACATCAGGGCCCAGCGATGGACTGAAGGAACACCAGGAAAAGGAAGTGGCAAGTAAGTCTTCAAAGCCCTTCAGCAGGAGCATATCTTACCCTGCCATGGCTGTGGGGTAGCAGAGGAGTCAGAGGTGCACAGGACTAATGTCATAATAGAGAGTTAAGGCTTAGCATGGGAGAAGCAAGGAGCCGTGGGAGATTCGAAGCAGAGACTATGGCTGTTTCCATCCAGCAGATGTAGGCCTGTGCTTCCAAGGTACTCCTCAATCCCACTACACTATTTCAGCAAAATGGTAGTAAAGGTCATAGTTAATTTGATAATTCAGCTCTTGGTTTTCTTTCTCCCAGGGGAAAAGAGAAAAGGGGTGAGCCATTAGGACAACATTTCCAAAAGCTTCAGCCAAGCGCCAAGTTCCCAGAGTCCCACCCATGTGCTCACTAACTCGCTCAGTGTGCACCTTTCCCCAGAGTCTACACAGGGTGCTTTTCCACAACGGAGGCAAGAAATCAGAACTACCAGTAAGAACCAAGCAACATAAGGCCCCTGGAGTCCCAGGCAATTAGGGTACAGACAAAAAGGCTTGGAAGTCTAGGCTGGGGTATTTTGCTGTGAACTAAAGTGGCCAAAGACAGTTCAGAGGTTAGCATCTCTGAGGTATGCAGGCAACATGACACGGATAGCGGCAAGGTGGAAATACACACAGGGGCAGAATGGGACCATCAGCAGCATAATAGTGAAGGACAAGAGCAGGGTATACACCTGCCAATACAAGTGTGCCAGGTGAAAAGCAAAGGATCTGTAACCCCCACTTTGTCGATGTCTCAGTCGGTAACAATGACATAACCCATTAATACGCCAGTGCTGCAGTGGAAGCCATTCGTGAAGCACTTACAGCACTTACAGCTTTAGGCTTTCATTTACTTCCGCTGCCCTTCAGTGCATCTCCAGTGCAGGTGAAGCTGAGGAGCAGCAAGCAATAAGTGATGCAGCTGACACAATGCTCCTTGAGAAAGAGCCAGGGCTAAGTAGGAATCAAACCAGCAGAAGGAGCATAATATGCCAGGGGCACCCCTTTCCTGAACCTGCCTAAAGCCTCACGCTGCCAATTAAACACCAAAACCCTCCCAAATACTTGCCATCCCAGACCCTGGCTCCATGCATTTTCATGTACCATCTTCTCCCCTCCATGGTCCTCCGAAACTCAGGCACATGTTCTCTGAGAAGCCTTGCGCAACTACCTATTTTAATCAGCTTTGTTTAACTGAAACACATACCTGAGCTCATGGAAGAAACCTTCTTCTACAAGGAAGAAAGTTTGTCTTTGGCGCATGGATTCGGGAGATTTAGTATGTGATCCAGCGGCCTCCTTGCTGTGGCAAGGTGTTGGAGCATGGAGTACAGTGACGCTCACCTCATGCTGTTCTGGATTCCCACTCCCCCTGCTGAGGTCACGCTCCCAGTGACCTACGACTTCCCAACCCCCAGGCTGCATCCCCAAAGATCCCACCTCACCTGATAGTACCAAGCTAGAGATCAAGCCTTGAATGTATGGGACTCTTGGAGGGTGTTTGAGACCTGAGCCACAGGGCTTCTCCTGTCTCCACATGGTTCTCTACTCCACAGTTGCTGGAAAATAATCACATAGAATTTCCTATTGACCATGTGCCCACTTGGCTTCACCACGCCCTAGTCGAGGAACTATGGTTAACTAAAGACACATTTTTGGCTTGGTCTCACATCCCCAAGTTCCCTAAGAATAGCATTTTTGTCCCAGCAGCTCAGATGGCCTCTGACAGAAGCGCCCCTCCTAGCAGCAGAGGCGCTTGTGCCCCTCCATTTGGCTGTCAACTGAAACAATAAACCCCCAAAAGACTGAAAATTTTCTGAGACTCTTATGGTAGGAGAAGAGAAAGGCTGGAACTCTGGCCCAACCAAGGGGAGGGGGTCCTAGAAAGAGATTTACAAAGTTCCAAGGACCTGTCAGACCACCTTTCAATATAGACTGAAGCCCAGACCGTGGTGATGGATGGGCACTGCCCGGGTGAGACTGTTTGGCCATGTGTTCCTCTGGCCCCTGTTTAAACCTAAACCTCATGTGAGTGCCACAAAAAAGAAATGGACAGGGTGTTTTGCTCCTCCTCACAATGTGGCTACGTTGGGAGGGATTTTTTTCCTGCTTTCTACTATTACTTGTGTGTTCATGTGACCTATTGAGCATGGGTAGGTAAGCCAAGCTAACTAGGGTTGCCAGGGCCCAGCTTCTGACTCAGACAGCTGTGATGACAAGGCTGGATGGTGAATCAGGACAGAGAAGAGACCGAAGTCTACAGATTAGCTACATGCCGGAACACCCTTAGTGCACTCCATAAAAGCCTAGGGAGTAAGGAGATGCTATATTCCAAACCCTAGGAATGGCAGTGGCCATCAGGGTGGCTGTTTTCCTTCCCATGGTGCTATACCACTGCTGGGAGTAGGCCTTTGAGCTGGATCCACTGCCCCCACAACACCAATGGACCAGTCAGCGCAGAAGGGGTTTCTCCCAGGAGAGAGAGGGTCAGCCATGGGCATGGCTGATTTCTTTGGCATGTCAACTCATTCACAAGGCTCATTCTTCTAGTAGGTGAATAGAGCATGAGGTGAATACATCCTGGGCATGAGGATCTTGAATCATGAGACAATGTTATCTCATGAATCCCTAGAAATCAGGTAGCAAGTATTGCTGAGTAAGATAACAATAATTTCCACACACTTAATGTTTTCCAGAACCTCACTCTGACCCCATCCCTGTTCCCCAGCCTTTGTGATATCTGTCATACTTCATAAATAGGGTGTGTACCGTGGGGCACTCTTTAAGGGGTGCCAATGAGACCTTTGCGTCAGCCTGCCAGAAAGCCTCAGCTGGACAGTAACCATATGGCCTTCTGGACTGTCAGCGTGCCCCATCTCCACCCATCCTCATAGTTTGTTTTGGTAACAGTAACACCTAGAGTCCTGCTGTCTCGGTTCCTGGTTTACAAGCTCCTGATGAAGAGGGAAGGACCATCCTCAGTGACCTTCAAGCCTGCTAAAATCTAACTGACTAGCACTTAGACCTGAAAGCCTTAAATTTCAGGGCATATGGGGACCCCCTGGAGGGTTTATGGGTCACGCTGAAGGCCCACCTCCAGAGTTTCTGATTCAGCTTGGCTAGAGCTGGGATCAAGAATAACCCATGTCTAAATTCCCAGGTAATGCTGACTCGGCCTGTTTCAGAGACCACGCTTTAAAATTGCTGCCCTAGACTATGAGTGGGACCCTTGTAAAGGAGCTGCCACTCAGCTCGGGCTTGGTACCACACTGCCACAAGTCAGCTGAGCAAATTCCAGATGACAAATTAAAGTGAAGTCTGCCGGCCGCTGCCACGCTGCTTCACCTGAAGCCACAGGCTCTATCATCAGACAGGCCAGAGGTCAGGGCTGCACCCCTGAGAGCAACTGCGCACGGTGCCCCACCTCTCCTTTGGCCTAGTGAGAACTTGAAAAGCAGGTCAAAGTCAAACTGAGTTCTGACTCTGATTTCACAAAAGTGGATTTTCAAATCAAATCTGATGAAGCCTCTAGGTTCATGGGCCTCATTTACCCCTACCCAAGTGACCTCTCCTATTAAGAAGAGGAAAGAGCTTGAAAACCCTCTTCAACATCAAATAGCAACTTAAGAACATTTTCTGGTGATTTAAATTTAAACCAATCAGAAACATCTGGATTAAATTTTACTCAAATTCTGCACAATCTAAACAATTAAAGGGGAGGAGGAGGTACTTGGCAAGCTGCCCTTTGGGCTTAATCAAGCCTGGCGCATTGTTAAATTGGGCCGAGGTGTTGATGAGCTCGGGGTAGACCCTAGGTCCCAGCTTCACCACTGTGAGGGCTCGGAACAATGCGGCGCCTCACAGTTGCTTCTCTCAGGGCCCTGGCAGGGCCTACTTTGCATCTATTTTCTCCATGGCCCCAGAGGACAGCTACTTTTCAGTGTGATGCTGTGGCCCAGTCTGTGCCTGACAATGGGTATTAGAGTGTTCCAGACGCTACCGTGGTGACTTCGCATCCAGCGCTGCCTGTGGCAGTGGCCCACCGGCTGCTACAGCAGGCCGGCTCTGCTGTCTCCATGGCTGGTCATAAATGAGCAGGTGTCTTTTTTGTGATGCCTGGGTTGGATGACCTGGCAGGACCCTCTCCTCTAGTCTGACAAGAATGCAGGCTCTATAGTGGGGACTCTCCATGCTTGCTGAGGGGAAGAAGGGAGGGGTCTGCGCTATTTAAGAGATATGGAGCATACTGCAGGACTGCCAGCATCTGTAAGCTTCTAACTGCTCTTCATCTGTGAAATGGGTTCATTGTTGCCCTCCGTTGTTGAGCGTGGGTGTGAATGAATATTTGTCACTGGCCACTAAAAGTGGTTTGCATTGTCCAGTAGTATCGGCACAACTTGGAACTTTACCTGAGATCTCACCCCATGCCCACAGAATCAGAACCTGTATTTATTCAGTAAGCACTCTGGATATCCTATGTGCCTATCAGTATGAATGCCATTGCAATAAAGCACCCGGCCCATAGTAGGTGCTCAATGAAAATTAGTTGCCATTATGATGTAAACTGCAGCTGTCTCCCCAGGCCAGAAATCACTGAGCCAATTAGCCACTCAACTGCCACATCAGGGGACATTATCAGATCCGAAGGCTGGCTTCTTATTCTCTTGGAACAGTGACACTTCCTACTGATGTCCTTTCATGAAAGGGTGGAGAGGGGGCTGTTATGTTAACTGACAAATCAAAGCAAGTCAGGATAAAGACTGCAATCATTTTCTCCCCATTATCCCGAGAAATTCAGCCCATATGGCACTCTGCCCTCATCATTACCCACTGATCACAGACCTTGCCTGTTACCTGGGACCAACCCAGCAACATGAAAGGTAGGGAACAGACCCAGATTTCTAGACAGCCTGTCACAGAAAATTCTCATTCTTAGGGGCTTGGGGAGGGCAGGATTTGGACTAATGTCAAGTAAATCATTCCTCCCACCACCTCCTGGTCAAATGCATTTCCATGCTTCCTGGTTTCCGAAAGCAGCACTGTCTAGCTCCCTCCATCTAGAGCGCTTCAATGGGGGGGGGAGTCTTTTGGCTGGCTGCCCGTGTGTCTAATTTCCATGATTACACCAAACTCTCTGCGGAAAACAGCCCTTGCAAAATGACTGAGCCCCTATCAGGTGTCTCTGTCCTGCCCTGTCACCTGTTCCACCCCACTCTGCACAGTCCTAGCTGCCACACAAGCCACTGAGTGACAGATCACACACCGTCACAAGCTCAAGCTTCCTCCCTCCTCACATGTCACCTCCTCCACACAGATCAATATAAGCCAGAAGGATGCCCTGTGCAATCTGCTAAATGGCTTCCCTCTCTCCACACTCCTCTCTGCTCCCATGCTGTCCTCTCCTTCACACACACACACACACACACACACACACACACACACACACACACGCATTCACACATGCACACACAAAATACTCAGAACATTAAAGAAAGCTGTTATACTAATCTGGTGCATCTAAATGGGCAATATATATTGAATCCATGCTCCATTGATCATAATTATTGCAGGGCCCTTTATCGAGTGGCCATCTTAAACCATTATTTAGAGATCATTTTGCTTTCCATTACTGTTGCTATATTGCAAAATTCACAGGGAATTGGATGCCTTGGTGATAGAGGGGTACGCACAGTATTAGGTAAGACTCTGCCTTGTTATCCAGGAGTGTTTCCGAATGGGGAAACCCAACGCCACAGTCAGTGAACTTTTGAAGAGCCCCCATCAGCTTTATGGCAGAAAAATAAATCCTCCACCCAGGTCTGATTTTCTTCCTTGGCTCTGCAAACAATATCACCATTATTCTTGCCTTATGATAATCCTCAGTAAGACCCTGGACATGCAAAGCCCCCAACTCACACCAGGCATTTTTCAGGTGAAGTGCAGTCACTGAAAAGTGCCTTGAATGAGGAATCTGGCCTGTGGAACAAAACCAAGGCACCTTATCTGCCATGGCCCAGTCCCTCCACAGGAACTTCCTATCAAAACCGTGCCTTCCTTTCTTCCCTGGCCCAAGGATGTTCGTAATGTTTGAGCCACTGTCTCCTTCAATGCTCTGATCCACCCCTGCCACTACCCCTCCTCCAGTGACCTGCTCCAGGAGAGAAAGGGTCTAGGAAGCACTTCCTAAGGATAATGACCCAACTACCGGCCCTGGTCATCAGAGTAAGTGCAAAGGTTTAAACCCTTGAAGCTTCCTACTCTCTGCAGAGCCACCAGCAGGACACATACCCTCAGCCAGGTCTCTGCTCCAGTAGAAGTCTGCGATGGTGACCAGCCTTGCGGTCTAAGGGGTCTGCTGGGATCCGGTGGAGTGACTGCTCCATACACGACCGCTACAGAGGAGCCATTCGCAGACAGCTGTCCCAGGCCTGGAGACCCTGATTCAGACTTACATTGCCAATAATTTCTTAGGGGAAGCTAACATCTTCCAGCCACATTTTGAGATCCCTCAGTTTACTGAACTAAAGATTGTCTTTACTCCATGGCACAGAAGCAACAGACCAACGATGGCCCTGTTTTCAGGGGAAGCCTGAGGTTCACAGCCAGTGACCTGGACCCACCCCGGCTGGCCCACCTACTCACTGGCTGACTTTCCACAGCTTCATTTCCGTTCTGGGATGGTTTCTTTATCTGTGCATAGGATGAGCCATTCCTACATCAGGAGACTGTTATACAAACTAAACTACATGACCTGCAGGAAATGTGGCACAGTTGCTGGTAATTAATAGAGATGTTGGGGTGACGTTGGGTTGAGTGGAACGAAATTGTGAACATTTAACCATATTTTATCTACTCAAACTGGAAGTTTTATACAGGCATTCCATCTGCAGCACCACTAAACCAAAACACTGATTCTTGCCAACAAGGTTCTCAATAAGTGACTAAAACCTACAGAAGAGCCTCAGAATTCTACTTGGCATTACAGATATGTGAATTTTAAAAATCACAACTCCTAAATGGAAAAAATGCAATAAAGTTAAAGGAAATAATCCATAAAATATATTTTATATATCTATGATACTCAAAAAATTAGTGTCCTTACAACATTAAAACCGAGAGCAGCAAAATGTCTCAGCAGTAAAGGTGCTTGCCATCAGACCTGGCAATCTGAGTCTGAGTCTTGGGACCCACATGGTTGAAAAAGAGAGCCAACTCCTGACAGATTCTCCTGTGCCCTCCATGACACAGAAAAATGTGTAAGCGCACGCACACATATATATGAAAAGTCATAAGCAAGATCTCCACAAACGAAGGTACAAATGTTGATCATCACTGGCAACCAAAATGTATCAGCTGAACTGGATGGTCCACTTAATTTATTCATTGTATTAACGTAGATTATATTTTAAATTAATAGCCAGAATTAACAAATATGTTAAATAGGTATCTTCATATATTGTAGGTAGAAACAGACGTTAAGGTTTTATTTTTAGTGCAAGGCAAGCACTCTATCACTGAGCTACACAGTCTTCAGGTGGTCTTTGAAAGTAGCTGAAACTTTAGACCTGTCCCAGTAAAGTATTTCTGAGAAATAACTAAGAAAATAATTAAGTTAGTGCACATCTTATCTGTCCTAGAAATTAACTACTCAATGGATGACTAAATAAATGAGTCTGCCCTATTGGAAGCATGAAAACAATCTTTTCAGCCCTCAAATGGGATATTAGTCAATCAAAATTATGACAAAAGCTACTAATAAAGTGAAAGGCTTTATTTAAAAGAAAAAGGACCATGAGATGCTTTGCCTTATAGCCCCAAAATGATTACTATGGGAAGCATGGAATGATGCTCTAGAATTTGCAATTTCTAAAAAGTACCCAGGGGACGGTGATATCAATGGTCTGAGCATCATACAGTATGAGGCATGGCTTAAGAGAAGGCATCTCAGAGATTGAATGATCCACCTTCCCTATGTAATTTACATATGCATAGAAAACTCGTCAAGGGTAAGCCCTAAAATATTAACAATGGTTTTTTCTAAGTACTGAGATTATGGGCGTTTTAAATGTTTTATGATAAACATGAATTATTTATATAAATTTAACTAACTGGCCATTTCCTTCTCTAATAAGCAAATTTTATGAAACTCATATGCATCTGAAACTTCTTATGTGGCCTCTGCTCTCACTTGAAGTCACTCGAAGCCAAACTCAAAATATCAGAGCTTTCATGAGAAATAGTTGATAACAATGTTAATGAGATGTAATTTGAATACCACCTAGTTTACTCACTAAAAGAGCATACTTCAGAGGCTGAGGAGATGGCTTAGTTGTTAAGAATGCTTGCTGTTCTTGTGAGGACCTGAGTTTGGTTCCAAGCAACCATGTGGGTGCTTAAAACTACCTGTAACCCCATGGGATTCCATGCCCTTTTTTGGCCTCCTGGTGCATCTGCCTAAGTGTGTGAATACACATGCATAATAGAGGCAAAATAAGTTCTTTAATAATAAAATAAAATCCATACTCCAATGGCTTTAATCACAAGGTCACAATTTTAGAACATTGTCTTCACTCCAGGAGAAAACCCTAGCAATCACTGCCTACTGCCTCAAATGGCTGCTGCCCTTGTCAACCACCTGTCTTTTCCTCTTCTGGCATTTAGTTTATATATTATATAACTGTATATAAGAAGGCTACCTCCAGCCTTCTTAGTCACCTCACGCTGGAGGGTTAGCACCAGGGCGGCCACAGCGACAGTCACAGTGCCAGTAAGTGTACACTGCATTATTCACATTCCCTCCAAAGAGTTCTCTACAACTGTCGCTCAGCCTGAGATGCCCACCCAGGCAGCGGTTATGTCCGTGGCATTCTGAGCTGGCATGTTGGTCCAGAGATTCAGGAGGAGCCAGGAACAGACCATAAGAAATGCATGGCCGCACATCCCAATGCAACAATCTGCCTTACCAGATTGCTGTGGCTAATTACATTGTGAACAAGAATGTCCTTTCCTTTGTCCATTATTATTGTTTCTTCTCTAACCCATAGGTATCACTAATCTTAAGTTTTACAATTCAACTTTATCAATTAGTCATTTTCATGAGCACCAATGTGGAAAGAGCTGAATTTTTTCCTATGCAAAACTATTCATTTGGTGAAACATGTAAAGTATTTTAAATAGCTTGGTCTGCCTTCATAGTCCAATTTCCATTTCTATAACAAACTGCCTGAGACCTGGTAATTTATATTGTTTTTATTTTTTTTTAAAAGTCAAGTTTTTGCCACAGAGGGCCTCTGAAAGGCTCTGCCCTGCAGACTATCAAAGCAGACACTGAGACTTATGGCCAAGTGTTGGGCAGAGTGCATGGAATCTTATGTAAGAAGTGGGAAATAGTAAGATCTGGAGAGCACAGGAACCCCACAAGGAGAGCAACAGAACCAGAAAATTTGAACACAGGGGTCTTCCCAGAGACTCATACTCCAACCAAGTACCATGCATGGAGATAACCTAGAACCCCTGCACAAATGTAGCCCATCGCAGTTCAGTGCCCAAGTGGGTTACATAGTAATGGGAAGAGGCACTGCCTCTGACATAATCTGATTGGCCTGCTCTTTGATCACCTCCCCCTGAGGGGGGAGCAGCCTTACCAGGCCACAGAAGTTGACAATGCAGCCACTCCTGATGTGATCTGATAGACTAAGATCAGAAGGAAGGAGAGGAGGACCTCCCCTATCAGTGGACTTGGGGAGGGGCATGTGTGAAGAAGGGGGAGAGAAGGTGGAATTAGGAGGGGAGGAGGGAGGGGTTTATGGGGGGGATACAAAGTGAATAAAGTGTAATTAATAAAAATAAAATTAAATAAATAAATAAATAAATAAATAAATAAATAAATAAAAGAAATGAAAAGGCCAGGTTTTATGGCGCAAACTAGAAACTCAGCTACTTGGAAGGCCGAAACAGGAAGTCAGCCAGCTCAAGACCTCTGCGGGCTAAAGAGTGAGTTCAAGGCCAGCCTGAGCAACTTAATGAGACCTTGCTTCAGACTCAGGGCAAATAGAACTGAAGACATAGCCCAGCGATAAGCGCACAGGTTTAGCATACACAAGGTACCCTAGCTTCAATGCCAGCAATGGAAAAAAAAAAAACCAACCAAACAAACAAACACAATCTTGAAGCTGCAAAGTCTAAGAACACGACAGTAGGATCTGGTCAGCAGTCGCTGAGGGTATGCCCCTGGCACTCTCTTAGGGACATTCTGACCAGATTGTTTGACTCGAAAGACCCACTGTAAAATGTGGGCAGCATCTTCTGTAGCAGCCCAGATCAAGGAACATAGAAAGTTTTGCTTTTTGCCTGATTACTTTCCCTCTTACTGGCAAGTCCATCTGTCCTGCTTCGACAGCATTCCTTCACTGATATTATCGGTACTGATAACTGAAACGAAGCCGCTTCTTCAATCTTCCAGGGTCGACTGGAGGTCAGAGCACCTCCTGAATCCTGCAAGCTCTCAGTGCCAGCTTGCAGGACTTTTTGACAGGGTGTTTCTGTCACACCAACAAAAACAAGACTCGGACATAAGTGATGTATAGCTCATATTTAGAATTTAGCAAATGCCAAAGACTCTTTTTTATTTATTTACTTATTCTTTTTTATTTATTTTGCATCCCAACAATGCCCCCTCCATCCTCTCCTCTCAGTTCCCCCTCCTCTACTTTCCCTTTTTCTTCTCTCTTTCCCCCCCAGAAAAGGAGGCCCCTTTCCCCATATCAACCTTCCCCAGTCATTAAGTCACATCAGGACTGAGAATATCCTCATCCCCTGAGGCCAGGCAAGGCACCCCTGTATTATGGATATAAATGTGTTTTTGTTTTGGTCCCAGGTGTGAAATGTAAGACTGATTCAGATGTCCCACAGCAGCAGACTATTTGCTTCATGTGGGTTCTGAGAGGAGCTCTTTGCCAGCTGCAGATAGTTTGAATCTGAGAACTCTGTAGAGAGTCCAGAGCCCAGAGTGACGAGAAAGAACAAGGCTGCTGCTGCTTCCCCCTTGCTGCTCCTGGTTGTTGTTGTGAAACAAAAAGTTGGAGATCTCCTGAAATGAGGATTGGACTGGCTCCAAGGAACTTGACAACCCTAACCAGCAAGAAGCAGCTAAGAAAAACTGCACCCCTTCTCCCACTAACCCTTTCTCTCTCCTACCTGGTGTTGGGATGTTGGAATGAATCAGGGTGGAGTAGAAAGAAAAACACAAAAGAAATGTAAAAATCCTCATGTTGTATGCTAGTGACACAAAGTCCAGCATACTTTCATTGACAGCCAAGTTGAGCGATTTGCCATAGGGTATCAATTTGCTCCTGCACGAGGTCAATCCTCTGATTGAACACCATCAAGTCTCCTTTTAGTTGAGCATTAATTCCTTTTTTTACATCTAAGGCATGAGCTACATTGGCTAAAAGATTATTCAGGGTCTGAGCAGTCTGCACAGTATGACTCATGGCTAATGCCACGGTGGTAACTCCAACAGCTGCCAATGAGATGG